>NC_090922.1:569668803-570327759 GCF_040938575.1 Ambystoma mexicanum | reverse complement strand
GGCAGCAGCGCTCTATTTAGCAGAGCAACCCCAAATATGCCACACTCCTCATCCCCCACCATATACCGGTGAGGGGTGTACATTTTGTTTTGTCGCACCGGACCTTGCCAGACCTAAGGCCGGCCCCATACCAATGGGCTGAGCGGACGGGCCATTGAGTCCTCAGGGCCCTGCTCCTATTGCTATAAGAAGAGAGTTACCTAAAGAGTGCTGTTAGGAAAGTTCTTCTTTTTGCAACTCTAGCCCATTGACTTCAATAGAGTCTGCCAGCATGTCTGCATTGTTTCTGGATCTTTACTGATTTTTTAGACGAGTCAGGCGCACTTTGCTCTCTACTAGTGCAGGGAACGGCCTTCCTTTGTTTTTTTCCTTTACTTTTAATAGTGTAGTGCAAGCCAGTTTCAGTGGATACTTTGTGCCCATTTTATTTTTCTTTAAGTAACATCCCAGTTATTTTTGTGATGTGTACTGAACAAGCTGGTGGCAGTTAAATGTTATTTTATCTCTCCCTCCACCCTGTGCATAGCTGTGCACCTCTATTTTCTTCTGCAATAATTCCTTTTTGAGTACCATATGGTCATAATGGCTATTCCTCATGCTACAAGCCCTGTTCTTTTAGCCACCATCTTGGTTGTTGGCACTCTTTCTTCTTTCTCAGGTCATAAATTGCCACATAAGGCCATGCACGTTCATGGTAGTCCATCTCTGGGTTCCTGGTCAGTACTTTGTGTGTGTGTGTCACTGGGCTCAAACTGGGTTTTGAGACTGTATGGGTCCATCCACTCTTCAGCCAGGGCATGTCCTGTTGCTGAGCAGAATGTGAGGTGGTAGGCCATTCCTGATTGGACACCTTCCAACTGCTGGAATGTTGACTCCCAGATTCCAGCTTGCAGCAAGGCAGATACCATGGAACAGGGAATCAGTAGGGACAGTAAGCCTCATGAGAGGCTTAGCTGTAGGAGATTCACATGCTGTTGGTTTTGGGGCAGTCCCAGCCCACCTTCCATAGATGGTCTGGAGCTGCCACCGGCCCACAATCTGGATAGAATCACAGAGCCTGGAGCCATTTGAGATAGTTAAGCACAAGATCTAAGCGCCTGAAGCTGAGGGACAACCAGAGACCTGCTAGAGGATTGCTGTTATTGTCAGCATTGGCCAAGCAAGTGACTGCGCGTCAGACCTCTGCCTTCAACTTGACTGGGAAGACCAGAAATAGGTGTCTCACTCCTCTAAAATGGTGGGACCAACCAGTTTGGAGAAGTGCCCTGCACCATCCCTGCTTCAAGGTTGGATGCGTCGCTGGGTCTGTATTTGGCTTGCACCAGACTGAAACCAAACTGTACTTTTGCATGGGCACTTTCCCGCCTCATTGCTGGAACCTTTGGTGGCATTCTCAGGGCTCTGCTGGGACCTCAACAATCCGATGCTCCTCATCTCTCACCATGAGGAAAGGCCTGTGGGAACCCCTAACCCGAATGCACTGCTACTGAGGGCTTGCTGACCCTCTTGGGTATGGTTTGAATGTGGTATGAAAATAAGCATGGGTTTTATGAAGATAAAGTGAAAGGTTTTTACGGACTAAGCTGTTAGGCTCTAAGATAGAGGTAAGCACCTTGACGATCCAGGTTAAGAAATTAATTTTGTAAAATGTTAAATTGTCAAAAGATACATGAGATTAAATGTACACAGCGATAATGTATGGCAATGTTGCAGACACTGTGATTTGGTATATTACTTGAACAACTCTCCATAATAATGGAGTTGTGAAAAAAAGATAAAAAGATAAAAAGTTTTTTAATTGAAATATGAAAAATAAATGACTATTTTTGATAATACGTGGTGCAGTCAATGAGAATTTAATGGCTACTAATCTCATATAGTAAGGTTCAATCTTTGATGGATTTGGGGAAGCAAGGGATCAAGTGAACATTGTGTATTGTTTAAAAGTTCTGTTTTTAGAGGGCTGTTCACTATTGGTCGTAGAAAATATTACCTCTAGTCTCTCTGAGTTAATTGTGACCCTCTCCTGGGCCACACCAACATTCACTCCCGTCTTCTGCTCAAGAAGGTAGTGAACGCTTCTCCCCTTGCTGTTGGGATATAAATATGGATCCATCCTCACCCTGCCCTGGGGTCTCTGCCTGAGTCTGACCTATCCATTGCTGAACACCTCAAACTTGCAGCCAGTGAACCTCCTACAGCTAAGCCTATCACAAGGCGTGTTGTCCCCACTGATTCCCTATCCTGTGGTATCTGTAGTGCTGCAATTTGGAATCTGGGAGTCTAGATACCATATATCTCTTTACACACCCCTGTCTCCATTGACTTGCATTGGGCATAAAGTCCTTAGCTTAAAATAGCGACTGTACCGGGCAAAAGACAGTGGAGCCTGGGTCAAGTGACCTCTCTTCAGTCAACCAGCGCCTAGAGAACGATAGTCATCCAATCCATCGCTGAAGGACTAACCGGGACCCTTCTACAGTGACTATTTACAGAAACCTGCTTAATAAGATCACTGACCTGTAACACAATGAACTCTGAAAAGAGTAGAGATGGACCTCCTACACATTGCTCTAATGAGTGAAGATAAAGTAGCAATTTTAAGGCTGGCACATGTTCTCTTAGTCATTTTGTTTCCCCCCACATTAGCTATTTAACCTTTGGTGTTACCAAAGTGTGGTTTGTACGCGTGTATGTATGTTTTATAGTTATGTTACTTTCTAGGAGTATCTTGATTTTATTTCATGCCTGCGTTAACAAATAGTTATGTACCTACCTGTTTGGACTTCTGTTCCTTAACAGACTTTGATCTCGTTACCAGTCCTTCACACAAAGCCTACTTCTCGACTGCTCAGCCAGGCTACCATTGAGAGCTTGACCAGAGGCTTTAGTGTGAAACTGATTGCACCATTAGGTTGGCTTCTCATAGCGCCTCACCAGAGTAGGTTTTGAAAAACCCTCTGAACAAGTGACTTGTGGGAACATCACCTCAGGTTGTACAGTTTAAGCTCTGTCATGTGATGATATGAGCACAGGGCACCTAGGTGTACCCTTGTAAGCTGACCATGAGCTTGCACCCATTTGTTTTCATGAAGGCACAGAAAAGCCATCAGGCACTGTCGATTCTCCTCTTACAGGTGTGGGTGGTGTTCCTGTATCCAGCCCCCCATGGTGCTGGACCTTCATCAATCATGCTCCCACATTTTAAGCATGCCTGCAAGAAAGAGCATGTGCAGTCGTTAAGCCGCAGGATGCGTCTGCAGACTCTCCCGGATGTTGTCAGCAGATGATGTGGGTGCCTAGGTGCCTAGGTGCCTGCATCTGAGTGGGCAATGGACAACATCGCACATACCACAAGGCCAGCCCTGCTAGGGCATATCCGAGTTATAGTGGCTCCATCCCGTGCAAGCCCATTACTCTCACTTTGCCACATGCTCATCCAGTGCTGCATTGCTCTGCTGGCCCTGCTCATTGTCTCATCATCCACCCAACTGAATGTACAGTGAATAAGAGTGATTACCCAATGTAAGTCTTCCAGCTGGATTTTAATACCTTATTTATGCATATCACCATCTTCAACTTATACCCTACTTTTCTCAAAGCTCCCGGGGGCTCTAGGTACCCTCAAAAAGTAAACAAGCACAATTTTGGTTATGTATGCTTCTTAGACCGGAGGGAAGTTGGACCGATGTACATGCACGAGAAACTAGGAATCAGCCGAAAGGGTATCTTAAATATATGAACCCATGTTGGTATTCTGCAACCAGCCCAGGGGAGATTTAAAAGGTTTTACAGATACAATTATTAGGAAAACAGCACAGTGCTGTTGTCTTCAATGAGGGAGCTGTTGCACAGTGCTGATTCTAGGGGTTGTGAGACCCTCTAAGGCAAAAGAGGTTTAGCTCCCCCTACAAAATGTATTGACATCACGGGAAGTGGCATCACAAGAAAGGGTGTTAAAGTGAGTGACATAGGTCTTTGGTTCTCAACAGCATCACAGGAGGATACATTACAAGAAGTAGCCTTGAATAAGTCAACAGAGAAATAGCCCTATGATATTCTCACCTCGTCGTCTTGCAAGGCGTCAGGTGGGCAGGCGAGGAGAAAATAAATAAGGGCATTACGATCTAGATGCCACCATGTCAGGGACGCCAATTCACCAAAATGCCGGGGGTAGTGCAAGTGATATCACACACCCGATGACATCATAGGAAGTGAAACCATATGACCTTTGACCCATGTGACATCACACAAAATGACAACCCCGATGTCATCACCTGAAGTGACGGATGGGTGTAAAAAGCTTACATTTCATAAAACACCAAACCAGTACTAAAACAGACATAAGACTTTTTAGATACCAAGCACATTTTCACTAAGGTGCTGCCTTGGCGTGCTATGAGGGGGCCATGTTTATATTTTTTTAACTTTATATTGCATATAGTTTATTACAAACCTTTTGCAAATCTAATCCATATAAAACTGAAACAAATTTCAAAATAAAAAACATCAATAAGAATAACACCATTTTCTTTTCATTTTTTGGTTTAAAAGATTTTTATTGAAATAAATATATCTACATGGCAGTTAAGAATCATAACAAATACATAAGGTGGGCAGCCGGCATATAAGAGGGAAATTATAAAAATATAATTCGTATATAAGTGCTGTGCATAAGAAAGGTGCCATGCATATCTCAAGAACTAACTAATAAACTTTAAATGTTTTTTATGTGAAAATGGGGGGTGATGACCAAAGACATACCGAAGGACAGGACATCACATACATGAGAGGATAGAATAAAAGGAAATAAGAGCATGCATAATCATCAAAATTAAGTCATGCTCAAGTAGTGGTAATATTAATATTAGTGAGGTTCAGCTTTGGATAGGTAATCGAGAAAGGGTTGCCATTTCAGTTGGTGTTTACACAACAATTCAGGAGAGGATGCAATACAATGTTCCAATCTATGGATATTACAAATACTATTCCACCATATTTTATGATGAATATGAGTTGAGTTTTTCCAATTACTGGTAATCGTTTGGATAGCAACCATTAAACATAAGTCAAACAAAAAGTTTATATATTTGTTAGTATGAACGGTGTAAAGAAGACATTCAAAGCAGAACTCTTGATGGAGTTTAAAAATTGATTTGATCATATTCCAAACATGGAGCCAAAATATCAAACATATTGACATTCTATAAACATATGTTTAAATGATCCTTGAACTTGTGAGCAGTTCCAACAGAGATCATTAGGTATAAGTCTATACTTGAAAAGGGACAAAGGAGTGACAAAAGCTCTGTGTTGAAAAAAGAAAAGGGTTTGAGTCAAACTTGCTGAGGAAGTAATTTTAGAAATGTGTTTCCAATGCAGGGGCCAGCTTAATTGATTATCCAGTAGTGGGCAGTCATTGGAGAAGTTAAGGAGCCGCTGCAGGTGATGACTTAGTCAACATTTTATAATAAGATGATATATGTGATATCAAAATTTAGTGTAATTAATAGTCTTAGAGCATCTGGCATATTGGAGTTGTGCATAAACAGTTCGTAATTGTCAAAAAGGGCAGCGACAATCATCATAAACTGTTCCAGAAATTATATAGGTAAATGATATTTGATAGTGAAATTATGAAAGTTCATAGGAGCATCTTGCACAAAAAATTGATTGTAAAACTTAATACCTCTAGAGAGCCATGAGCCCCACAATATCGATTTGCCTTTAATTTTAATAAGAGGATTAAGCCAAATGTAAAGGGAAATAAAAATGGATGATTTAGTTAAGAGTGGAAACAAGTAGAGTTTAAGGTATAGTATAGATTGGCGAATGCATGAGCAGGTAATCAATTTGTTGTTGCCTTTTATAAGGTAAACATCAGCAAGGGAGATTGGGGAAACCATGACTCTCTCTAGGTCGACCCAATTGGGTAAATGTACCAGCTCTTCCCTGCGGAAATACATCTGTGTTTGTTTAATGACAAAGGCCAAGTGATATTTACTAAAGTCAGGAAAACCAACCCCTCCCCGGGACCGTTTTTTAAAAAAAGGTTTGTTCAATTACATTCTGTGCTTTTTCTTCCCGCATAAAAACTTAGCTAAGCAGGAGTCAATAGATTTGAAAAAGGATAGGGGAAGGGAAATGGGCAGCATATATAGGAGATAGAGAATGATAGACGATATCATCATCTTTATTGCCTCTAGCGACCCCACCAGGATAGGAATAAGGGTGACCACGAAGTTGTTAGATCCTTTATTATAACAAGTAAAGTATCTGAGTTTTCCTTACAAATTTCTTTGATGGAAGCTGAAATGTGAACCCTAAGATATTTAAGGCCTTTAGGGCACCACTTCATTCCAAGATGGAATGTATGGTGAGGTGTGCAATGAATGTTGAGGAGAAGAATGTCTGACTTTTCAATATTGAGTTTATAACCAGAAGCTTTGGAGAAGTCTGAAATAGTATTTAGTAAGTGTTGGGCACTATGTTCAGGATTTTTAAGAAACAGTAGAAGGTCATCTGCATAAACTGATGTTTTAATATGGATATGTTTATATTGTACTCCAATGATGTTTTCATTTTGTTTAATGGTTTCAATGAAGGGTTCAAGTGCTAGTATGAAAAGGGTTGGGGGAAGGGGACAGCCTTGGTGTGTTCCTCTTAACAAGGGAAAAAAGGACAACGATTGTCCGTTTACAAAGATAGCCATTTTAGGTGAAGAATAGAGGACTTTTATCATAGAGGGAAAGGGCGGGCTAAAGCCATGCCATTGAAGAGTTTTAAAGAGGAAGTCCCATTCCACTCTATCCAATGCTTTCTCCGCAACTAAAACCATTGCAACATGGGGATCTTTAGTGTTACAAATAAGGTCTATAATATTCAGAAAGAGTATAATATTGGAGGCTGACACTGTATTCTTGATATAACTGACTTGATCCTGTTTTATAAGATTGGGTAAGAAGGGAACAAGTCTATTGGCTAACATTTTTGCATAAATCTTACAATCCGTGTTGATGAGGGAAATGGGACGATAATTTTGTGGGAGCTCAGGGTCCTTATTTGGCTTGGGGAATACTGCGGCTTCTAGAAATGAGCCATGAGCTTCTTCCTGTGATATAAGATGAGAGTAAAGTTCACCAAGTTTAGGGAGTAGAAGATTGGAAAAGTGGGCATAGCAATCAGTGGGGAAGCCATCAGGGCCAGGTGCTTTAACTTTCTTAAGATGTTTAATAGCTACAAGCATTTCAGAAGGGGTGATTGGAGCATTGAGGGATTGAAGATCTAATGGGGGATATGAGGTTCTGGGTACATTATGAAGGAATTCATCAATGAAGGGGTTATCAGGAGGAGCTTCAGAGGTATATAATTCAGAGTAAAATTGAGAGAAAATATTGATAATATCTTTATCTGAGATTTTTTTATTTCCCAAATGACCTTTAAGGGCAACCACCCTAGATCTCTCTTTTTTTAATTTAAGGTAAGTCGCTGGAGATTTACTAGCTTTATTAGATAGCTGATATACTTTCGATTTATATTTAGGCATATTAGCACAAGAGTATTGCGTGATGATTTTATTATATTGTAATCGTAAAGTAAGAATCTTTTTGAAAGTAGAGGGAGAGTTATTATTTGCAAATTGTATTTCTAAGGGTTTTAGTCGTTTAAGGATAGACTGATTCTTGTTTGAGTTTTTTCTTTTTGCTAGCGACAAAAGATATTATATGGCCTCTGAGGACTGCCTTGTAGGAATCCCAGTTGTTTGTAACAGATGTATCATGACTTATGTTTTCAGCAAAGTAGTTATCATGGTGTTCAGTTATAAAAGGTAAGAAGGAGTCATCATTCAATAAACTAGCATTACATTTCCACCTATTAGAATATTTAAGGTTATTGGAGAAGTGAGTTGGATAAATATAGGGGCATGATCAGAGATGGTAATAGATTCTATTTGAGCTGTGAGAAGAAGGCTAACCATGGAATTGGGTATAAATATATAATCAAGTTGTGAAAAAGAATTGTGGGGTGTGGAATGGAAAGTGAATTCAGAGTCAGTAGGATGAGCTATGCGCCATGCATCAGCAAGACCAAGATCTGCTATAAACTTAATGAATTGCTTGTGGGATGAGTTATTGCTAAATCGCACCCTAGATCTTCTGTCAAAAAATGGGTCTATGATTTGATTGCAATCTCCACAGACAATTACATTTTAGGGATTACATTGAAGAATGCAATTTCTAAGTAATTGCTAAAAGTTAGGGTCTAGGGATGTTGGGCCATAAATATTTAGTGTAGAGTATTCTTTGGAGTAAATAGATAGTTTGAGTAGAATCCACCTTCCAAGATCATTAAATTCATTAGATATTATATTACATTTAAGAGCTTTGTTAATCAGTGTGATAATGCCATTTTTTTTCCATGAGCGGCACTAGAGAAAACTTGACCAACCCAATGTCTTTTGAGTTTTGTAGCTTCTTCATTAGAAAGATGTGATTCTTGAATACAGGCAATCGAGAGTTTCAATCTATTGAGGTGAGACAGTACTTTTTGTCTCTTGATTGTATTGTGTAAACCTTTAATATTCCATGAGACTATATTAAGTGGCATGAGTGTAGAAGATGAAGTAGATATTCAGGTGTTGGAATTGTTATAAATGATGTCATATAGAAATAGGCTAACAAACACCTTAATATGGGAAACAACCATTAATCTAAAATACCGGATATAAGCACCAAAAACATTAAATATAATGCAACAATTTGTATCACTTGCATGAATATTTCCCTAAAGGACACATAAGGGATAACACAAAAGGGATAGGGGAAGACCAACATGACAAGCATAGAGAATATAAAAATGGAATTTGAAAAGTCTTGATGATAATAGTGGTTAACAGGAAACGACCACTCTGTCTATGCTGATTATTGAAGAAAGGAGTTAGGGGAGGAAGAACCTCAAAGAAAGACAGCCAGACCAGCATCCCGCCCCGTGAGCAGGAACAACAAAAGGCAATTAGCAATGAAGAAAAACAGAAACAGCAGCAGATGACGTGTATCAGATAGGGGCCCTTGATGTATCCATGTCATCTTTCCTTTGGTTTTGTATAAAGTGTCTCAAGGCAACAGGGTCTTGAAACGAAAATGTGCAGCCATTAAGAGTTATGTTGAGGATAGCTGGATGCACAATGCTGTATCTTGCATTAAGTTGCTTAAGTGCAGGTGTAAGGGCCAGGAGTTCTCTCCTTCTGTTAGCTGTGGCATTGGAAACATCCTGACTAACATTTTTCTCCCGTTCCATGTAAGGTGTTTCTTGAGCTTGGCTTTCCCTAGAATCATAATGACATGGGTATAATCAAATACAGCAAATATCATCGTTCTTGAAGAGTGGGTAGTATTAGTGCTTGATGACTGCATCGGAGTATATGGTCCAATGCAATGAGCCCTTTGAATATTTAATTGCACTGAGGATGGAAGCTCTAGAATTTTAGTTTGAAAGTTGTTTGTGCATGGGATACGGTTGCCTGCCTCAACTTCTACTTGTAAACCAATAATTCACGTGTTTTTGAAGCGATTTAACAGTATTTTCAAGTACTTGCACTCTTCCTGTCACATCTTTGGCATTGCTGACCCTTTGCTCCACTTCAGATATTCTTGTTTAAAAGTTGGTCCATTTGTCATCCATCTGCTGTAGCTTAATGCTAGTTGCTTCCATAAAAGGTTTTAATGCTTTCACTTCCATAAGTATGGCTTGCATGGTGTCACTAGAAGTATCTTCATTAGGTGGTGGTGACTCCCTTTTAGACCTTTTATTAGAGGTGGAGATTGGTGTTTCTTTCACTTGAATTTTCTGAGACGCCATTTGAAGATATATTGCTTACTTTATGAATTTATGTAGAATTGATAAATAGTACAAGCCTATTTAACCTTCTGATATGAAAAGTGATGAGGAGTTAATAATTGGTGTGAAGGCAGAGTCTTTGATATCAAAACTCCTTATAATATTAAGCCCAATACAACCAACAAGCTCTTCCTAGTTGTTCAGCCCTAAGACCTGCTTCATTGTGTAAGAAAACTTAGTTGTGGCATAAAATGTGCAATAGTTAATAGGTTTTATTCCATGAAGAGTAGTGGTGGCATAGATAATAGCCAGAGTTTACCACAAGAGGGATGCAAGGTAAATGAATATGTAGTTCCTTTCACAAAACTCCATATATCTTTAAGAGATATAGTTTGGCATCCTTTAGTATTAAGCAGAGAGAGGAATTATAATTTACCTCATATAATTGTATAAGAAAAAAATATAAATGTGCTCCGTACCTTTAAACACCTCAAATAGGCATTGTATGGTGTTTAGGAAGTTATTGGTTCCATGTTGTTTTAGAAATAGCAACCCGCTTGAACAGCTGACAGGAACGTCAGCCCGCGAGTCACAGGACCTCCCGGCTCACAGGCCTCGCTCCTCCTTTACCAAGTTCTTTGTGTTGTGAAGCTGCTGCAGTTTTCCTAAGCTCCACAGTCCACCAGGGAGAGTCTGTTAGTACTACCAACCCTTTATTGGTGAAGAAAGTTTCATTGCGGAATTTAAAAATATAAACTCGCTCACAGAGCGGGAGCTAGCACGCTGTGCCTCCATTCCTGTTGGCGCCTTTCATTTAAATACATCTTCTAAAAAATCGAACTACAGCTAAAACCAAGGGAATATTTTCTCCACTTATTAAAATACTCCACCATTCTTCTGTTGATTAAGTGTCCATACTTGCTACAAATTCACCTAGATAAACTGTTCTCTTAACTGTTAGACCCGTGCAAAATAGCAATAAATGTTTCAGGCCTTCTAATTCCCCTTCACAAAACCTGCATCAAAAATCTTAACCGCTCATCTTCGAGCATGAGGCCAGGACTTCTTTCGTAGGATATAACCAGCCTTAAAAACTGAGTTTGATCAAAACGACTTGATAATTTACATAAATAGATTTATAATGTATTAGAAGCTCTAGCCTCATGATTAAAATGATAAAACAATTCATACATTTTTACATCTTATTGAGTTTGAATCCAGTCAGACCTCCATAATTTAATTTTCACAAAGACATGGTTACTTATATGAAATTCTTCTGCTGCATCTATTTTTCTAAAGTACTCTTGCAAGACCCTTTCCATTTCATTAAAATCCATTCCTTCTCACATTCCAAAACTGGTTTCAACAAATGAAACATAGGCAGTGCTTTCTCCATTATGCATATACCATACAAGGATAACGACTTCCAACAAACTAACCCATATATTGAAAACAACCCTAGTTCATATCTAATAACTAGCATTGGTATTCCCTTTGGAAGTGGAAGCACTCCTTTCCAGAATATACCTTCTAGAATCAGACACATTTTATACGATAGGGAGAACGAGGCCTCCGCACCTTAAGTCACAATAGAGACAACTTTTAGTTTAGAAAATTGTACTACTGATAACAGTGAGAGTAACAGTGAGTAATGACCATCGCGCTTAAGAATTATAATACCTTGAGAGGCCAGAACTTTCATTTTTGCCCTCAATACCCTCTCTCTAGGAGCATCTGCAATACTCGAGTTTATACAGATTCCCAAATAAGTGAAGGTTTCTACTTTTTGTAGGGGTTCATGCTGTAAGTACCAGTAGAATGTATCCTTACAATTTACATGACCTGATTGTAAAACAAACATTTTTGACTTTGCCATATTTATCTCCAATCCATTATTCTCTATCTAAATCTGGAGCACAGATAGCCGTCGCTGTATACCGATTGATTTTTGGTCCAACAAAACCAAATCATTGGCGTACAGTAGTCAGCCTATTGGTTTACCATCAATTCATGGCGGAAAGGATTTAGCCTGTTTCAATGTATCGTTCAATTCCAAAATTAATAGATTGAACAATGCTGGCGCAAGTGGGCAGCCCTGATCCAGTCCCTTAAATGTTTTAATCACTTACGACAGGTATTCAGCCTCTAACAACTCGTTTGGACAACCCGCCTGGACATTTTACTCCATAAGAGACTCCTATCTACTCTGTCAAAGGCTTCACCAGATCAATAAAAAAAATGTGACTTAACACGAAGCATTCTACTTTTAAAAATGCTCAAAAAGAAACACTGGTTCCCGCTCCTTTCATGAATCCTGTCTAAAGACCTCTCTCCGTTTGCTTCATCAACACAACTCAATAATCGCTGCAAAAGCAAGGATGCAAATAGTTTTGCTGCCACATCCAGGAGGGCAATAGGGCAATAGTTTTTCAGCTGTGCCCTATCGCCCTTCTTAAATATTGGGATTATAATAATGCTTTTGCGTGATTCTACAACCTCTCTAGATTTAATCACTTGATCAAATAGTAACCAGAGGAATTCAGCCCAAGGTTTCGGCTCAGTCTTTAAGATTGAATTTGACAGTCCATTGGGACCACCATCCCTCGAGCTACTTGATTTTTTCATCAGGCTGATAATGTCCTCCCGCGCATATTCAAACTTCCAACCGCCAACCGTACTTTTCCCCACCTTCTCTTTTACACTCCCTGAACAGGCAAATATTTTCTCAAAATGATGATCTAGGCCTCTTCAGGCACAGCATTAATCTGCAATGCAGATTGTGGAGTATCTCTCTTGTTTATTAATTGCCATATATCCTTTGTTCTTTTCTTGCTTCTAGCATGTTCTCTGCATTACACTGCAACTTAAATGTTTTATGTGCACAAATCCATTTTTTATCCTTCTGCTGCCTCTTTTTTTTATCATCATAGGGACATCCTCCACTAACGTGGCTTTTATCAGTTTAATATCCCCAGTAAGCTCTTTTTTGCTATTGATTGCTGCCTGCTAGACCACGTTGGACATCTTGCGATATCTCCATATACTTGTCCATTCAGCACATGGAGATCTCTCCATTTTATTTCACTAAGCTAGATAAAAACTATTTTTTGCTGATGGCTTACAATCAGAAATTAGATTATCTAACAGTTCATCTTTATCATCCGAACATGTTATATTCAAGTCACCAGAAATAAATACTACAGGGTCCTCCAAACTGATATAACATTCGTCAATCTCAGCCATAACACAATTCACAAACTCCTGATTCATAACTGCCACTGGATTCCAATAAAGATGTAAAAATCACACAGGTTTCTCAACTGGGGTACATTTTAGAGTCCCATCTCAATTTAAGTATTTGAACAAAAGTATTAAGATTTCTAGGCTTCATAACCTTTATACCTACTATGTTTTTTATTAATAGAAACAGGCCAGCCAATAGTCTAAACTTTCACCCCTTAATTGACAGGTTTAAATATGTGGTAAACGCATCTAAAATCAGATTCGAACATAGCCACGTCTTTGCAGACATAAAATCACAACCGTTGAATCTGACATCACCTTTTTTGAATAAGTGCAAATGGCCTCTTTTGTTCCATGATCCTATAATTGTACTTTTGGGCTGGTCAAATTTCAGTTCGATTTTTTCACCAACCACCAATACCTCTGCCAACCAGGCCCATCACACATCTTTAGGTGAAGTGGTAGTGTCCCTTACTTTATTTACCACTTTCATCTCAACTTCACCATTCCCACCACATGTCACTCTTCTAGGATATCTTTTATATTGCAAAACATCTCTCTTCAAACTCATCAACCAAATTTCTTTTATACTGACTATCATAATGGCAACCCCTTCTACTGTTCGCATTCTCTAATACATGAGGCCCATGCTTATCCTTCTTATAATCAAATTGTAATTGCGAGGATAAACCATTATCATTCCTAACATCCGTCACGTCAAAACCTAGTGGTGACAGACATGGCACTGCTTCTAACAAAGATTGTTTCACTAAATTTAATTCCAAATTCAACAATACTCTATCCAACTGAGTTTCATTTACAAATTCGATCAAACTTAGATCTCTAGTGCCAATTGCTCCTAATGTTGGTATGTGATGCAAAATATTTATTACATTATTGCGATTTAATATGAGGCAATTGTCCACATGAATCAGTCTCTCCAGAAAGAGACATTTCTCCAAGAGACCTTTAGAACACATTTCCTGAGGTCTTACTCTATTGACTAATTTTATTTGAGGGCCCTGACCCGAGGCTTTCTACTTTGCCTCTGCGTATCTGGCATCCTCAATTTGTCTTTTTTGAGCTAGAGTTTGAAATATAGGTGATTTACTTCCAACGTCATTTATTTTACTTCTTCATACCAGAAACCAATTGGATTATTTCGCTTATCCAGGATACCTTGAGAATTTCCTATCCGATTAATAACAATATCTCACGAGTGATCCTCCTCACCACCATCTTCAACTGTGTAAGTGGACAAATTCAATAGTGTCTTCAGCATCTTCCACTACTTCCCTGATTTTGTTTGATCAACCTTATCCAAATTTCGAATTTTAAGTTCTTTAGCAGTGCACCTTTTCTTAGATTTGTACTCTTTAATGTGTGGCCTACATCTTAGAGGATAGCTCTAGACTCCGCAAAATTTTCCTAGAGTCATACATTTTATGTTTTTTGCTGTTGCTTCAAATTCTTTGTTTTCTTTGCTGTAACCTTATTCCCATGTTTCTTCTTTTTCTTTTGGAAAAATATGTGAAAGTCATTTATAGCCTGGTCTTCAGTTTTTGGTTGATTGGTGACTTCTTCCACCATCAAATCATCACTATACTTTAATCCTCAATGTTCCACATCTAACACATTGTCTCTGCAACCCAGGCTCTTCACCCGAGGAGCGTCTCCTATTCTATCTACTATTTCCCTCAGAAACCCCACCCCTGCCTTAGATAGCTTGCAGGTTGGGATCATGGATCTTCCCTCTCCCCCAACCTCTTCAATTCCTTCAGAATGCTGATTGAGCCTTTCAAATACAGTCAAATGTGACTGTAAAACCACTCCTGTTGCCGTTTTTTGGGAATTAATTATATTTGTTGGAGCAGCCACCTTTTCTTTCTTTTTTTCCCATTGAGCAGCTACCTTTTCCACTAAACTATTTAGCCCCTCTGAGGAATCCGGTATACTTGCTGCAAATAAAAACCTCTTTGAAAATCTTCTTAGAATGCAACATAGCAAGTAGCTTCACCTGATCCTTTAGAGAGTCATCCAAGGCCTCATGCAACTTTAAGGGAATCGTCATTCCTGCCATTGAGTCCACATTTCCCAACATCGTGTTGCCCTGCCCATCAGCACGACGCAATGTTGGGGTGGTGCTGCTGCTGCTGCTGATATATCTGAAGAGTAAGCAGAGCAAGGCGATTTCTCAGACTCACTACACAGGCGTCCCTGCATACCAGCATGATCTGCCCCCAATGCCTGTTCAATAATAACCGCCGTAGTCGGCTTAGCATTATATACATTGGGAATTACAACCCCATTGGGTGTTGCTTCCACAGGGGCTAAAAGTCTTACTGGGCTTAATGTTTGCACCAGTTCTTGTCTCACCTGTGCAGCTTGCACATCAGGTTGGTCTAAAGGCTCCACTGTGGATTTACTCAGAGGTTTTGTCGCCTGGCATTTGCCTCTATCCAAAAAACATTTTTGGGGTAGATATATTCTGGATGTTGGAATCCAATGGGTATATTTCCATAAGCAACTCTGCATCCGTAATTTCACTTCTTTCTAGGACCATTTTGAGTTCTGCAGGCCTAGTAGACTCCACTACTGATTTAGAGAAAAAAGCCACAATCTTTCTGTCTAATGTTTAGAACTGCAGAAGTTCTAATCAGCTGCTCATTCACATTTTGGTTTGTCTATACGCAGAGCACTGGGAGGCAATGAAGACGCCATAATAATCAAATCAGCCCGAGCACTGGCACTCGTAGACGTCAATACGAGCTGAGGAGTAACTGCATTATTACTGGCAAGCGTGCATTATGCAACATGTTCAGTGCTTACCTACACCAGCGTCCACCAGCTGTTTACTCCTCAACGAGTAGCCCGATTCCATCACGGAGCTACAAACACTGGGTTTTACACCGTGACTGTCAGCAAACTGCAACTTCCCAGCCACACTGTCAGACCACAAACAGCCGACAGCACTTGTCTCACTTGACACGAGCTGATTCATTTGCAAGTGCTTTTAAGCCTCAGGCGTGAGTGTTGAACACTGAGCAGTAGACCACCAGGAAAACAGCTTTGAAATCCTCCTCTCCTCTCAGCACAAAGCCTCTCAGCCGACAGCACTTGTCGCACTTGACGCGGGGGTCATGTTATGAAAGAGGTAGACCAAGTAGAACCAGCATAGGCCGGGGGCACTGACATACATATGCCACTATGGCCTCATATGGCCATTTAGTGACAAGTCATAGCAATTATTGCCGCATATGTACGGTCTAGTAATCATATGCCAAGTAAAGACCCACATTTGCAGGCGATGCCATGATACCGTGTGGCTAATGTAGCCTTGGAGGACACAGCCATCTCATGTCTGCTATAGCCTTACAGCCTAGGTATGGTCAACATATGTAAGTTACAGCTTTGTATATCCAGTTGCGTCTTATATATGCCAAGTGCATCCTCAAATGTCCAGTAATGCCACCGAATCTGAGTTAATGCCTGCAGCTGGTATCAATGAAGTCCGCGGAATAGCCAACTGACACAAAACCCCAAACACTGCAATAAGTAACAAAGAACCCTTTATTTCTTCTTTTTTACCACAGAAACACTTTCAACATAATGTCAAGTTTATAAAGGCAATATCTATCAGTCAAATGTTATTCAAAAAGTTCATAACAAACTAACTAAAAGGGAAACCATGACACCTCAATGTGTTTCAATCCATAAAATATGTTCATCATTAGGAGGACCGAGGGGCTGACCCCACAGGGTTGTACCTTTATGCGGCGCTGAACATAAACGTCATTGACCATACATTCCTGAGCTGTATGGTGAGTGGCATATAAGGTTGTGTAGACCTTGCTATGATTCACACCTCTGGCCCGCAGAACACACATAAATAACAGCAGCAAGCACGTAACCCATAGAGCTATCTTACTAGCTATTTCTTCTGACATGTGAATACCACAGCATTTGTTAATGCATTGGCCCTAATGGCTATGTGTCTTATTAACATAACACTTATATTCCTAATGCTGCTAAGTGCACTAATGATGTCATGGCCCATGCGTAAACCTCGTAACAGTAGTGCTATATTTTCTTTTAAAAAGGACTGGAGGGGACAGGAGAAGGTGATGCATAAATATCCTGATAATTGTTTTTAACTGCACAATTGATTAAACAGCATTATGTGTTGCAGTTGGATAGCCCAGTGATTTAAAAGCTCATCTTTGGCAACTGCAAGCCTGTACTTTCCATTTTCATGTTTCAGCAGGGCTGAATCAGTCCCTCATCTTTCTAAGGTTCATACACTAATTAATATTACAGTTTGTACTAATAACACCTATTTTTACAGCGCTTAAAAGCAGGAGGCATCAGGAGTCAGCCATGAAGTGCTATACATACAAATATGATATAATACTATTCTGCTTGAATATGGCAAAATCTAGGCCACAGTAACTTCAAAACATGGAGAATTTTTGCACAAAATGATAGGCCTCCGAAAAATAAAACAAACACGTTGGCTCTAAATAAGTAGCTCTTCATTTGGAAGAGCCACGCTGTCTGGCTTATACAGGCAAATACTGCTCTTCAGTCTTGCCTTTGTGCATATGGCACATTAGAGAAAGCCAAACTTCGTAGCGTGATTTCTATCTTAGCTGAATGAGCAAGTTGTGTCCATTAGACCTGAGATCTCTACCAATCGGTTAATAATGACAGACTCCAGCAGATAGGCAGGCATTGTGCCTGGCCTACACTTGAAGGTAATGGTAAGAAGCCTAAATACTACACGTGCTTCAATTGGAAGCCAGTGAAGAGAGCGCCTGGCACTCGTAACATGGTCTCTTCTAGTGAGACCCAGAACTAGTCTAACCGTTTTATTGTTAATTATTTGGAGCCTGTGTAATTCATGTTTACTGATTCCCACTAGTAGACTACCGCAGTAGTCTATTTTAGCGCCAATAATGGCTCTAAGGATGATCTCTGTACTCGCTTGGGTAATAAGTGATTTAAGATGATGTAAAAGTTTGGTGTAGTACGTAGAGGCCGTTATAATGCTCGAAACATGAGATTCCATGGTTAATGGCTGATCAAGCGTAACTCCTAGGATTTTAAGTTTGGGTACAGGGGCAATTAAGTCAGTTCCAAGTCTGAACAGGCAGTAGTTACTGTCTAGTTTTTTTTAAGCGGAGGAGCTCCCGACTATCATGAGCTCTGTCTTGCTTTTGTTGAGGGCCAGGGTATTATTGAGCATTCAGTTCTCGATGACAGTAAAGATTCTATTAAGTTCCTGTTCATCCTGCATGTGGATACATGTGTGGAATGACACATTGTGTGTTGTCTGCATAGTTGCAACACATTATGCCCTCAGCTTACAATTGAGAAAAAAACGGTGTCATAAATAGCTTATAAATACAAGGTGGTGTGCTGGTACCCTGAGGTACTCCAAAGTGGACTGGAATTGGCGAGGCTTCTGCTATGTCAGAGCAAACTCTACTAACTCTGTTTCCTAAAAAATAAACTATCCAGGAGACAGCCAGGGGTGAGAAATTATCAAGATCCACGAGTCTGTGCTTCAAGATAAAATGATTGACTAAATCAAAGCGCAGCCAATTGATCCAGATGAGACTAACAGGGACAGCAAGCCTTTATCTAGTCTCTTAAGCAAGTAGGGATTTAAGTTCAAGGAGTGAGATTTCAGTACCGAAATCACTTCTGAAGCCTGATTGATGTTCATTAAAAATGGGATACAGGTTTAAGTGTTCAGATATTTGTCTGTAAGCCACTTTATCTAAAATCTTCAGAAGAAAAGGTGTATTAGAGATGGGGCGGTAGCTCAGGGGATTGTCCCTGGCTAGCCCAATTTTCTTTAAAATGGGTGTGACCATAGTTTGTTTCACATTATCGGGTACTAGACCCTTATCCAGTGATTCGTTAACAAATTTACAAATTGCTTTTGTAAGGATAGGCCGGCAAGTTTTTATAATCCCAGAGGCACAGGCGTCGCCTTTACAATGGGAGGGTTTTAGTTTCTCAATAATTTTTTGTAGAGTATCCTCTGTTATGGGATGAAAATTGAATTGGGGAATGTTTGGTTGCCACTTATTTGGTTTCTGAGATTCAATTGGAGGATTGGCTGGGAAATTCTTCTTTCTTTCCAGCATTCCTGCCATGATTCCCAAGAGTTTATTGTGCATGCCATCCTGAATTTTCTGGCACCAGGTAGCATCCCGAATCTCCAGTTGGTCAGCTTGAGGTGGGACAGTTTGTTGTTCTTTTACATTTTTTTAAATGTCCTTGGTGTTTGAGTCAGCGTTATCTATTCTTTAGTTATAGAAATGTTGTTTAGCCGTTAAAATTGCTGATTTGCACATGTTTGCTTCATTCTTGTAGGATAACAACAAGAATGAGGACGGCACAGATTTCCATAAATAGGCCTTGAGAACTATAGCCTTAAGCTTCCTTAGGTCAGTTGAGAACCAAGTTTGGCTTTTTTGCTCTGAATTCTTCTGTTTCTTAAATTTTAAAGGAGCCAGAGTTTCAGAGGTACTGGCATTATTAAAAGCCAGGTTTGATGACATAGTTAATAGAGTAGAATGCGGCGAGAAGTTTACATCAAGATTAAGTAGAGGCACAATGCTGTCCACTGTGAGTTGTTTTCGATTGCGTGACAAGACATACCCATTGTTAAGATTTTTGTGTTTAATAGAGAAAGGAACTGTTATAGAGAAATATATAAGAGCATGATCTGACCAAGGGCATGGAATGATGTTCAGATCGTGGCATGCAATATTGGTAGTCGCAATCCAATCTAGCGTATGTCCTAGAATGAGTGTGGGTTTTTTCACTTGTTGCTCAAAACCTAATTCTGAGAGGGTTTTTTGAACCTGTGACCCCTAGCCAATGGTTGAAGTCGCCCATAATTATAAATTGCAATAGTGGTTTGAGCCAGGCAAGCACAGGGTGAATAAGTGCCTCTATCCAACTGTCCTTCAGTGATGGAGGACGATATAGGACAAAAATGTTTACAGTGGCCTCCGCGTTCATACCAATCTTGATATATAGCGAATCAATTTCTTTGTTTATCTCTACTGGAACCTCCTATATGGAGAGGGAGTCTCTTAAGATGAAGGCTACCCACCCCATGCATTCCCGTCTGTCCTTGCGTTTCATCACGTATCTATTGGGTATCGCCAAGTTTAAACCAGGGCCCGCAGCATCCGAGCTCCAGGTTTCTGACACTGCGCAGATATCAATGTTGTTATCTTCGATGTAGTTACAAACCTCAACATTGTGTTTTACCAAGGATCGTGTATTTAGCAACACGCAACGTAAGAGTGAAACCGGGCTAACAGGGAGGGGCGGGGAGCTGTTCGTATTAACAGTAGACATTTTGCTAGTAATATCATTTATTTGTTTGGCAGCAATCAGATGTGCTGTGTGCACCTCCGTATTAACAGTAGTTTGGGAATGCTGAATCTTTGTTAAGTAATGGATTGTGTTGGTTAGCTCTGGCCGTGTCTCTGTAGTAGGCGCACACTCCGATGATGGAGGGTCATGAACGTAGTGTGTGTGAAGGTTGAATTTGCGTGAGTCTGGTGACTGAGTCAGGTACTGTGCAGGACTCACCTTTAATAATGGTGCATTGGTGGTGGAACGTGCCAGTGACTTGGTTTGTTCTGCCTCTATGAGCGCCATAACTTCGGCAAATCCCATGTTGGAGGAGACCGTGTGTCTGCGTCTGCCAACGTCCTCACTGCAGACTGCTGGAGACTGCCCCTTACGTCCGCGCCGGCGCGTTCGGGCTGAGTTTCTAGTAAAGTTGGGTTCCGGAAACTACAATCCTGCTGGGGAATGTATTTTCTGCTTGCCTAGAGTGCGTGCAAGGGAGCAGAGCTCCAATGTTTCAAATCGCACATCTGTTTATTTTGCGAGTACTAAAATATGCCTCCTGGTGGCCTGTGCAAATAGCCACAGAAATGCTAGCTAACTAATGCCACTTGAACAATATATTTCAAATACACACAAGAATGTTAAAAGCAGTTAAGATGATGGAACATAGTTAAAATGCAATTAAGAAGGAATTTCTGTCTAAACGAGTTTGTTAGGCAGCGAGTCTGTTAGCAGAACTGCCTTTTGTATCTGCTGCAGTGGCCGGCAGCCGAATTCATTGATTGGTGGCGCGTAAATATTTGGCACAAATTTTCAAGAACGACGAAGCGTAGCGAAGGAGCCTGAACAAACCAAGAATTGTATGCGGGGGTTCTCCCCCTGAGAAAATGTTTTAATAATAGGGTAAAATGTTGCATTAAATAGCACACTGTGAAAAATCCAGACAGTTTGCAATCAGTTTTGTAGGGTAAGTCATGAAAAAATCCAATAGGTGCAAGTCACCAACCGTGCACAGGAGTATTTTCCAATGCTTTTTAGGATGCCCTGCTCCACAATATATGCCAGTGTAAAAAAGATGTTCAGACTGCCTGTGGCCATACATTTCCATGCTGACTGCACCTATATAAGACAGTACTCCCATATGAGAACATACTCATGTTGTGCATAATGCCAATAATGATACCACAAGAAAACATATATGCCAGTACCCGCACATAAGAACACAGTCCTGTTGGCTTTGCCATTAAAAATGCCATGCCACAATAAGAAAACATGTTTCAACTGGCAGGTCCAATGCAGGCCAATCCAGACAAATAATAACGCTTATCATGTTCAGTTCATCATAGAGGAATAGATGATCAGTAAAAGAAGTCATGCCATGGTAAGATATTATAGATAGACTGGTTGCACCAAAATGCCATTTCAGTCATGTAATAGCGCTTATCATGCCGGCTTCAGTGGTCGAACTAGGTGGGAGCAGTTAAAGAAGTTGAACATTCCCTTAAGCTGCAGGTGCATTTTTTGGGGGTTTTGGATTGCACGTGGGAGGCACGGCAATGGGGTTTGTGGGGAGATGGGACAGGCCAGTAGGAAACATAGTTCCACTACTTCTTTTCATACACTTCGACCACTGGCCATCTTTAACATAGATGCCCAGTAAAAAATATGACCCTTGATGACCCCTAAATGACGTCCTTGAAGAAACCCTAATTGGATGTCACTGAAGTATCAAACTTTCGACCCACCTCTCTCTTGCCGTATCTACCAAGGGTTCTTGAACAAATGATGCATGCTCAACTTACTTCAGACCTTAATCTTCATCGTCTCCTTCCGTTATATCAATCTGGATTCCGCCTGCACCATTATACAGAAACTGCTCTTCTTTCTGATTCTAATTCTATGGCACATGCTGTCTTCAGTACTGTGGTGATATTACCAGAAGTGGCAACAGGCCGCCCCTCAATCTAAGGGCCTGAGCAAAGCAAGGATCCCTTAACTCAGGTGGTGCTGGCGTTACCGACAGGGCCGTGCCACTGCCAAGGGCAATATCACCCTTAGCACCCATGTAGTTACCTACATGGCCCAGCGTTGTGTCAGTGTTCACAGTTCGTTTTCAATGTTGATGACTGTGATGTTATCAACATTGAAAACAGACTCCGAGAACCATGGCAGCGCCGGGCTGTGCAGAAAAGGTACGTTTCTTATTCTTTTTTTAAAAAAAAACACAATTGTAGCACCCACAAAGGTAAGTCCACAGGTGCTAAACGTGAGGGGGCGGGAAGGGAAAAGGAGGAGGAGCGGGAGGGGGCGGTGGCCAGCAGCACCCAGGCTGCTCGGAATGCAGGCTTATACCATAGAATACAGCCTGCATTACGAGCATTCTGATTGGCAAGCGCCCCCTTCCAGGGGGCCACTTATCTTGTTAGACCTCAGTGCCGCCTTTGATACAGTAGATCTAATGTTGCTTTCTACTTTATCTTTGCTGGGAGTTCGGGAATGGCTCTCTGCAGTGGTTTTCTTCTTATCTTTCTTGACGTTCTTTTGTGGTGTCTTGGAAACATTCTTCATCTTATTCTTTTCCTTTTCCCCGAGGAGCAGCACCTCAGGGGTCTGTTCTCGGTCCTCTTCTTTTTAGTCTTTATACTTCTCCTTTGCCTTCCTTGATTTCCGATCACAGTTTCCAGGCACATACCTGTGCTGATGACACCCACATTGTCCTTTCTTTCCTTTCTTTTGATGACACTATCCATCAACGTACCCCTGCTTGTGCTTTGCCCATGAAAAATGGACTGTCCTCGCGTTTCTATGCCATCATCCAAAAAAACATAGATTCTCTTTTTTTCCTGCATCTTCTTCTATTCTCTTTGCTCCTCTCACCTTTCTGCTTATTCCTCCTGCTCACAATTTGGGCTGCTTCATTTTTGATTCTGCTTTTGCCTTTCAAAGCAAAATTTCTATATTTGCTCAATCTTGTTATTTTTACATTTATAATATTAAAATTCACCATATTCCAACCTTTTATTCTACTAAACTATTATTACAAACTTGCATTTTGTCTCATCTTAATTATTGTTGTTCTTTGTATATTGCCCCCCCAGCTTGTGCTCTTTTTCCTCTTCGTTCTGGTCTTCTCTCGGTAGTAAGAGCGTTGCTTGGTCTACAATATTCCACTAATATTGCTTCTTTTTTGATCCAACTTTGTTCATTCAATTAAAGCAAGATTTTAGTATAACAATAATAATTTGCATTTATATAGCGCTACGAACTCTCGGGTATCTCAGCGCTGCTTACTACCCATGGTGTGTGCTGCTCTGGCCTTGGTCTAGCATTTAAATGTGTTCATGCATTGGCTCCTGGTTTTCTTTCTCATTTCGTTTCTTTACACCATCCTCTTGGGGCTCTTCCTTCTGCATCTCACTTTCTTTTCTGTGCCTCATCCTTTTTTGGGCTGCTTCTCGGTTCCATTCCTTTCAATTATTAGCGCCTAAATTATAGAATTCTTTCCCTCTAGATATTATTTCTTCTTCTAACCTAAAAACTTCGTCTGCTGCAACCTGCCTTTCCTCATAATGTTTCCTCTTCACTTTGGTTGCGCCAGGACGCTCATTTTTCTTTCATGCCTTTGATTGTCATTTCCTATTCATTTCGTACTGTGTGGGAAAATGTACTGCGCCTTGGATAAAGGCGCTATGTAAATGTCATAAGTAAATAAATCCGAAATCAGAGTGTCCTAGGGAAACTGGCACAGCCTGCTCCTTTCACCCTCCCCTGTACCCGCAGTGACAATGCTACTTGCTTCCAGTAACACAATGTCCTGAATGTTCAACCACATCACTAAACGTAGGGAAAAAGAGATCACACAAGATTGAATCTCCGAAAGTGTTGGTTCACACCTACACACAGACTCTTTAAATACAAGTAAATGCTGCAGTGGACAAGGGAGCATAATTGTCAGCTCCCACCAATAGGCCAGGGGTGCTGTAGCAGACCCAGCACACCGAATAGCAGTGCCACTGAGCAGTGGGTGGCTGAAGAAGCAGTAGTTGGCATGTCTTCAGAGTCAAGGAACTTTGCCTGTGCTCACACTACTCCCCAGGCCTTCCCGCCACATGATTCCAGGCCACAGCACGGGAGGGCTATGCACGGTGGTGGGGTGCATAAGAAAGAGTAATGGGAAGTTTGGAGGGAAGGCGAGGGCCATGTGATGCCTTACCTTACATATGAGATGACGCCTGCAGGCATGCGGCGCATTAACTGGTATAACATGGCAGTACTGGGGCCTTTGAGGTTGCATTTGGCAGATGATAGGAGCTCACGGACACATGAGGCTGTACCTACCATAGACATTAACAGGCCGATTCATGGAATTAATGTGCGCCGAAAATTCCGGCGCAGAGTTGCCAAAACGTGCGAATCGCAGTAAAAGTGCGAAAATCGCAGTGCAACTGCGAAAATCGCAGGGAAACCAGCGCACATCGATTCATGGAAGTCCGTGCGCGAGAAAAATATTGGATGGGCGCTGAAAAAGTGCGCGCCGCACGCCGGTGCACAGGTCATCCAATGGTGTGCGCCACGGCCGCTGCGAAATCGCACGTAGCGCGGCGCACATTACAAAAGTAGGCGGAACACGGGGCGTAACACTCGGAATTGGGAACAACGCGTGAAAATATCAGCGTCACGGGGGAAGTACAGGAGGCAAGTGCGCGGAACGCCCACACGCTCGCCTACAACTCGTATTCATGGAATCGAATAGGGCATACCAGCACACGGTCAAAGACGCGCACAGGGCCAAACAAGTACGCCACAAGAAAGCAGGCGGTAGCGTCCCTGCGCCTGAAATAAATGTGCGCCAAAATGTGCGCTAACAAAAAGCTCCCATATACAGCTATGATGAATGATCCATACAGTGGCCCTCTAGGACAAATGAGGTGCAAAGGGGTACCGACAAACATGGACACTCGCTGTGTGAAAAATAGCGTGTGCATGTATTACGGGGTTCGCGGGAAGTTCCCCACGCGATTGGCCTGGGCACGTGTATTCCGGGGTGCGCGTGAAGTTTACCACGCGAATTAGCAGGGTATGTGTATTTCGGTGTGTGCGTGAAGTTCCACGCGCAATTTCAGCAGGGTACGTGTACTCCGGGAGCGCGGCAAATTCCACACGTGAATCCAGCAGCCTACGTGTATTCGGGGGTGCCCGGGAGTCCCACACGTGAATTGGCCGTGTGGGTCCTCCCAGCTGTTTCCTCTACACCCTCCACAGCCCCTGCAGGCGGCCCACACCACAGGGGACTACCCTGCACCCCTGCACATGTCCCGCAGGCAGCCCATCCACCATGACCATGCCCCCCAGCCAACCCACATGTCACCTTGCACTACTGCCCACCAACGCATGTCTCCCTACACCCCCAGCATCCAGGGGCACCCTCCACCCGCCCCCACTCATGTCTCCCTGCACCCCCACCCCCACCCCCCAGCACTGTAGGGCACCCTCCACCAGGCCCCGACTCCTGTCTCCCTGCAACCCCACCCCCCAGCACTGTAGGGCACCCTCCACCAGGCCACCACTCCTGTCTCCCTGCACCCCCACCCCCCAGCACTGTAGGGCACCCTCCACCAGGCCCCTACTCCTGTCTCCCTGCACCCCCACCCCCAGTACTGTAGGGCACCCTCCACCAGGTCCCCACTCATGTCCCCTGCACCCCCACCCCCCAGCACTGTAGGGCACCCTCCACCAGGCCCCCACTCCTGTCCCCCTGCATTCCCACCCCCCAGCACTGTAGGGCACCCTCCACCAGGCCCCCACTCCTGTCCCCCTGCACCCCACCCCCCAGCACTGTAGTGCACCCTCCACCAGGCCCCCACTCATGTCCCCCTGCAACCACACCCCCCTGCATCCAGGGGCACCCTCCACCAGGCCCTCACTCCTGTCTCCCAGCACCCCCACCCCCCAGAACTGTAGGGCACCCTCCACCAGGCCCCCACTCCTGTCCCCCTGCACCCCCACCCCCCAGCAGTGCAGGGCACACTCCACCAGGCCCCCACTCATGTCCCCCTGCACCCCCAGCCCCCTGCATCCAGGGGCACCCTCCACCAGGCCCCCACTCATGTCCCCCTGCACCCCCACCCCCTGCATCCAGGGGCACCCTCCACCAGGCCCCCACTCCTGTCTCCCAGCACCCCCACCCCCCAGCACTGCAGGGCACCCTCCACCAGGCCCCCATTCCTGTCTCCCTGCACCCCCACCCCCTGCATCCAGGGGCACCCTCCACCAGGCCCCCACTCATGTCTCCCTGCACCCCACCCCCTGCATCCAGGGGCACCCTCCACCAGGCCCCCACTCATGTCTCCCTGCACCCCCACCCCCCACCACTGTAGTGCACCCTCCACCAGGCCCCCACTCATGTCCCCCTGCACCCCCACCCACCCGCAGTGCAGGGCACCCTCCACCAGGCCCCCACTCATGTCCCCCTGCACCCCCACCCCCCTGCATCCAGGGGCACCCTCCACCAGGTCCCCACTCCTGTCTCCCAGCACCCCCACCCCCCAGCACTGTAGGGCACCCTCCACCATGCCCCCACTCCTGTCCCCCAGCACCCCCACCCCCCAGCACTGTAGGGCACCCTCCACCAGGCCCCCACTCCTGTCTCCCTGCACCCCCACACCTAAGCACTGTAGGGCACCCTCCACTCCTATCCCCCTGCACCCCCACCCCCCAGCACTGTAGGGCAACCTCCACCAGGCCCCCACTCCTGTCTCCCTGCACCCCCACACCCAAGCACTGTAGGGCACCCTCCACCAGGACCCCACTCCTGTCCCCCTGCACCCGCACCCCCCTGCATCCAGGGGCACCCTCCACCAGGCCCCCACTCATGTCTCCCTGCGCCCCCACCCCCTAGCACTGTAGGGCACCCTCCACCAGGCCCCCACTCATGTCCCCCTGCACCCCCACTCCCCTGCATCCAGGGGCACCCTTCACCAGGCCCCCACTAATGTCTCCCTGCACCCCCACCCCCCCAGCACTGTAGTGCACCCTCCACCAGGCCCCCACTCATGTTCCCCTGCACCCCCACCCCCCAGCAGTGCAGGGCACCCTCCACCAGGGCCCCACGCATGTCCCCCTCCACCACCACCCCCCTGCATCCAGGGGCACCCTCCACCAGGCCCCCACTCCTGTCCCCCTTCACCCCCACCCCCCAGCAGTACACCAGGCCCCCACTCATGTCCCCCTGCATCCCCACCCGCAGGGCACCCTCCACCAGGCCCCCACTCATGTCCCCCTGCAGCCCCACCCGCCAGCAGTGCAGGGCACCCTCCACCAGGCCCCCACTCATGTCCCCCTGCACCCCCACCCCACTCCATCCAGGGGCACCCTCCACCAGGCCCCCACTCATGTCCCCCTGCACCCCCACCCCCCAACAGTGCAGGGCACCCTCCACCAGGCCCCCACTCATGTCCCCCAGCACCTCCACCCCCTAGCCGTGCGATTTGCCTGGGTACGTGTATTCCAGGGATGCGCGGGTAGTCTCACACGCGATTCCATCAGGGTACGTGTATTATGGGTCCGTGTGAACTTCCACACGTGATACCAGCAGGGTACGTGTATTACGGGGTTCGCGGGTAGTTCCACACGCGATTGCCCTGGGTACGTGTATTTCGGGGTGTGCAGGAAGTTTCACACGCAAATTTGCAGGGTATGTGTATTTCGGTGTGCGCGTGAAGTTCCACACGCGACTGGGACTGTGAGAGTGGGGTACGTGTATTCCAGGGGTGGGCGGGAATATTTACTCACGACTGGGCCTGGGAGAGCGTGTTACGTGTATTCCTGGGGTGGGCGGGAAGATTAACACGGTCACCTACAACGCGCCAAAAAATAAAAGGTCCAATCCTGAAACACGTACGCCAGCATGAAGCAGGCGCACGTCCCGCGCAGCATAAAAGAGTGCGCAAACAACAAACAAGCACAGAAGCCAGGATGAATATACCGTTCCTAGCAGCAGTGGCCGTGGGATACCGCAGGAGGAGGAGAAGGATAGTCAGGGCCAGAATCTTCACACCCAGAACCAGCCTATTTGGTATGCCTGATGACGAGGTGTATGGGAGGTACAGGTTTCCACCACACATAATACTCGACCTGGTCAGTGAATGGGAGTATGACCTCACATCACCCACCCTGTGCTCCCAAGCACTCAGCCCCCTGGAGAAGATCCTCAATGTACTGCACTTCTTGGCTACCGGATCATTTCAGCGGACAAGTGCCATAGTGGGGGGGTGTCACAGACCACGCAGTCACGGTGCCTACACCAGGTGTTGGCCATCATTACTGCACAGCCATCAGTCCGCAGGCACATATACCTGCCCAGAACACCTGCAGAAAGGCAGGCTGTCAGCCAGGATTTCTACAGGGTGGCACAATTCCCCAAAGTGCTAGGTGCCATTGATTGCACCCATGTGGCTCTACGTCCCCCCAGGGCGTCTGATCACATCTATAGAAACCGCAAGCACTGGCATTCCATCAACGTACAGGTAGTATGTGATGCCAAGGGAATCATCACCTCAGTATATGCCAACTATCCAGGGTCCACCCACGACAGCTTCATTTACAGGATGTCAACCCTAAACCGGGACATGGAAGCTGGGCGGCATGGCGATGCATGGCTGCTTGGTGAGTAGAAATGCCACAGCACACGCATGCATGACAGATACAGAGTAATGCCAATACCCCACTAATGATCCCCACCACCACCTCCCCAGGGGACAGTGCCTACCCTCTGAGCACACACATGATGACGCCAATTCGGAACCCCATCACGCCTCCCGAGGTAAGATACAACACAGCCCATATTGCAACACGGGGCATAGTGGAGCGCACATTCGGAGTGCTCAAGTCATGCTTTCGCTCCCTTGACCGTTCTGGTGGGCAGCTGTTATACGCTCCCCCAGTAGTGTGCAGGATCATAGTGGCAGCATGTGTCCTGCACAATGTTGCAACACGCCGGGGCTTGGCTGTGGACATGGTGGTGCCCCCACATCCCCAACCACATGCACGCCCGCTGCGCATGGGAGGGGAAAGGGCACGGGGTGAGGCAGCCCGTATGCAGCTGGTGGCTAATTACTTCACATAGAAAGCACACCCCTGTGGAGTGCACACAGCCCTGGCACATTCCATCTGACAATCAATACTGTCTCAATCTGACAATTCTGATGAATTAAAGGACAGTCAACTGTCAGAACCATAGCAGCCTGAGATTGTTCATCTGGAAGTGTCACAATGATGTGTGCATCCCTACCTACACAAACACCACCAATGCAGTGTCATCAAAAGACACACTTCCATGCAGCAAAAATGAATACCCACTTGCAAAATACAACATGAGAACAGTGCCATGTCACCCAACCCCTCCCCGGCACGGCCACACAACACACCATGGCATGTCATGCAATGTGAGAGTAAACAAATTAATCCCCACAACATGACCGAAGTGTCACCAACTACAGCGTCCCTAATGGAAACTGGCCACACATGAAATGCTCACAGTAATGCAGGACCAACAACACACATAACCAAATACTTACCAATAATACCAATCACCTACACAACCTCCAACCGACCATAAACATGACAGTACGGACTTAAAAAATTGGTAGCCTCACTACCTGATAATGCCAGCACTTCGAACACTTCCAACTATACAGTGTTAGCGCCACGCAAAAGTGTAGGTGCACAGCTTACAACATGGACTCCAGTTCTAAAGTAGACCGCCTTGCGGAGACATGAGAAATGGACCTGCAAATTAGGAGGATGAGATGGATGCAGAGGCACATATCAATACACCTTGCAGTGTACAATACAACAACAATATGCACTAGGAATGTATACACAGTATTGACTACAGACTGCCCACACATCAAATGGGAGTCCAACGTCACCGTGTAAGTCAATGTACTTGGGCACACCCTTTGCAAGCCCATGGAAACGGGAAGCAGGAGGGGTGTGTGTCACACAAACCCAAGCATCTGACCCAAATTCAGGACAAGCCTGCATGTGCCCAGCCACAATACAACGTATGCCCACGGGAGCCACACAAGGCAACACACTGTCCAAAAAATCAAGAATCAAAAATCAAAAAAAAAAATCAAAAAAATCAAAAAATAAATAGAAAATATAAAAAATGGCCATGAAAGGGCCCGGGAGGGAGTAGGCCACCCAGGAGGTCCGAGGACAGGGTGCACACCAAAACCCACCTGTGTGGATCTTGCGAAAAAAACCACCTCCATGGGCTCATGGCCTGCACGGCTACCCTATTGTGGGAGAATCGCTGCTGTCGCTCTCCTCACCCTCTGCAGCTGCATCAGGAGGTGGTGGCACTATGGGAGGCAGATCACGCAAAGCCCTATTCTGGTCCTCCATGGCAGCAAGCATGCGGGTGTGGAAGGTCTGGTTCTGGAGGATAATTGTGCGGAGGTTCCCATGCAACAACTCACGGGATGCCCGGACCTCCTCCCTAGTTGCCTGCATCTCAGCTGAGAGCGTACGTGTGAGCCGCTCCAGCTGCTGTTCTGTCCTCGTGTTAGCTGAAGCCTCAAGCTCAACCAGAGTTGCCCTGAGCTGACGGAGTTCCACCCTCAGGGCTTCCCTGTGGCCCTGGGACTCAATAGAAATGGCTTCCCGCAGAGTCTCCAGTGCCGCCCGCCTGTCCCTGTTGGACGCCAACATGTCCTCCCTGTGTGACTGGCTAATGGAGTCTGTTGCCTGCTGTAGTTGTTCAATTAGCCTTTCTTGGGGGACAATGGAAGTGGCCACCCTATCCATGGCCTGAGCCATCATCTCAGTTGATGCTGCCTGTGGTTTGCCATACCGTATATGGATTGCTCCCATGTGGTATTGCCAGGTGGCGTACGGGCACCGCGTTGGCGGGCACCACACCTGTCTGGGGCAAGGCGAACTGCGCCTTGCTGTGCTAGCACTGCCTGAGGCTGCAGGACTGCATTCCCCCTCTGATCTGCTGGCCCAGGAACAGGATCAGATGTAGCGGAGTGTCACCCTGCATCCCTAACCACCAAAGGCGGACCTACCAACACTGACATCCCCATTGAGGGTTCTACCCCTGGTGCAGGTGGGTTGGACAGTACAGAATCCCTCCCAGAAACACTTACCTGCGACCGCACATAGGTCTCATCATCCGAATTGACACCTGAATAGAGCTTGGGGGAGGTGCACCCAGATACACTCCTTGAGATGACGGTCTGCAGCAAGTGTGGGTTCTCACCCACCACCACACCACGTCCCTCACTGGTGCCCGGTCGGGCCTGAGACCCCTCCTGGGTCTGCACCATCTCCACAACCCCAGCAGTATCAAGTGCGTCATCGCCTGCAAAGACATGAAAGAAAAAAAATGGGAACAGGCATTAGCACCATGGAACACAATTAGGGCTGAGAGGCAACAGAAACAGTACTTCATTGACACATGTCCCACATGACTATAACCCTCCCATGCATGCACTGTCACTGCGTAGGAAGGGGAGGCAAATGGCACACATTGATGACACCAAGATCGAAGACCAACAAATTTGCTGCATGCTGCCTAGCAGTGGCATCACACATTGGCCTGTGATTGGCATGTCCAATACACATACATGACACATGCTATCACACAGATGGCATGTACCCTAGCCATGTCACACATGTGACAATAGGACTGAGAAATGCTAGTGAAAGTGGTGGAATGCAGACAATCAGCTTGAAAGAAAACAGAATAGCATGCAACTATTTTGTGGCAAGGTGACACTTCAAGGGCAATTGCCGTGAGGTTGGGCTGAATGTCTACTGTTGCCAGAAGGGATACTGCAACACCCAAATCCTGGTGCGCAGAACGTATTGGATGAAGCACATTGTTGACCCAAACCACTCAGGCACACACCCCCTCACCTGGCACTCAATCAAAAGCACTCACACACACACCATGCACATGGATGACACACACATGCATGTGCACTCACCGGACAATGCCTCGTAATCTGGCAGGTCTCCCACGCCTTGGATCTGTTCCTCCGTGACGTAGGTCCCAGCAACATACTCATGTGGAGTGAGTTCTATGTCCTCTGCCGGAGACCCACCTCCAATCACTAGAGTTGCAGCATGACTTGAGGCCAGCTTTTTCTTTGCCCTGCGCTTAAGGTCATTCCAGCGCTTGTAGCAATCATTAGCTGTGCGCCTCACGAATCCAAGGGCACATATGAGTTCTGCACTGGTCTGCCAGTGTGCCTGACATTGTGCAGGTGTGGTCTTGCATCCTGCAGTAATCACCATTCGCTGTCATGTGCGGACACATACTCCACAAGTGCATTCAGTTCGGCCTCATTGAAGCTGGGCTTCCTTGACGGGCCGGACTGTGTAGCCGTGTCTGGGGCATCAGCCTCTACTAGACGAGCACTCTTCCTCTTCCGCTTGGAAGGTGGTGGTGATACTGAGTGTCCTACGCCGCTCTGGACACTAGGTGCAGGAGCCCCGGTGAACTGTGGGCTAGGAGTGTGGGAATGAACACTCACCATGGGACTTGGTGCAGGCATTAGCTGAAGTGTGATGTAGTCAGGGGGAACGTCAGCAGGATGGACTAGGACCGACACTCTCCTGGCTGGGAGACTCAGGGCTGGGGTGGATGGAGCCGCAGCTGCCCCTGCAGACTCCCCACCCTGCCTACTCGGGGCAGCAGATGACATAGCTGCCCCTGATCCACGTGGGCTGGTGACACCAACGTGCACCGCCACACGTGGCCTAGACCTGCTGACCTGGAAGTCATCCATGGAGTCACCCTGTGCCAGGTCTGGTGCCACAATGGGCTGGTCCAACAAGGGCTGAGCAGGGATGGTGTCAGCCACGTTACCCTCAACCAGGGGGGGGCATGGGTGTCCCTGACTGGTCACCCACACATGGGGGGCTAGGGGCACCCTGCAAGTCCTGGCCACGTCCCCTACCGTATCCACCACGGCCACCTCTTGTGGCTCGCCCACCTTTGCCACCCTTACCGCGTGCTCGCCTCCCAACCATGGCACTGATGTTGTTGTGCGTATGGGAGTTGCAGTAAACTATTGTCCTGGGCAATTGGGGGTCAAAGAGGTAGGGTACTAGATGGAATTCGTACCCTAGTGCTCTAGCAAGGCTGTATGTGACCCCTGGGGGAAGATGACAGGTCACGCAACGCACAGGCACCCCGAAAAAGGGAGATAATGTGCACGCAACCCCTCCTAGACCACGTGCGTGGAAAAAAAAACCTGCACTACGCTGTGGCACCCAGAAACACAAAAATGAACGTATGCGTGTCACACGCAGCCTAGACTGACCTCTGAAGGGGTAGGCAACACACGGGGCAAGCACAGATGTCAAATACGTGCGCGACTCACCGTCTGCCAGGAAATATTGTGTGAAAAATACGCGCACACAGGGAGTACGAACTTGGAACGCCGCAAAGTAAATCGCGTGTGTACCGACAAGAAGTACAGATTTCACCCACTCACTCTCCACGAAAAGCACGTACAAGGAAATGGCGTTCTACACGTACCTTTTAAAGATGCCCACACGTCCAGCGTCACTTCCGCGTGTACACTCTAAGGCCCCATCCTCCAATTACACGAGCTGACACTCTGACGTGCAGTCATTGGACGTGTAACATGCACCCGTGTACAGGGAAACGCCCCCGCACGCACGTCACAGACGCACATACGCACTGGTGGCCTTTGGGCCAATGAATTCGCGTACGTGTGCTGACGCGCTTACGCGCTAAGGCCCTTTCCTCGAATTACACGCAGACGTGCTGGATTTTCACGTGCCAAATCACTCCGTATCAAGCTGGCCACGCGTAAGCACACGGAAGACCACGCTCCTGCCCCCCAGAGCCCAGAGTACGCTCCCACCTGCCATCTGCTGCTGCCTGATTGCCTGCTGCCCACGTGCCCTGCTATTTGCTGCCTGCACATCAGCCAGGGGTGCTGTTGCTGTGACCACCCCTGCTGGAACCGAAGACTCCCGACTGGGATTCCATCGCTCCACAGACCAGCCCCAGGACCCAGTTACCCACCCACTCCTGCCTCTGGGGTTGTCATGTCGGGCACTGCAATATCTGGCACCACTGACAACCCCCAGCCAGAGAGGCAGAGGGGCACCAGCTTCACTGCCACCGAAGTTGGTGTCCTGGTGGAGCAAGTCCTGGGGCAGTATGATGCCCTCTTCGGAAGTTTGCATGCCGACAAGGAAGGATGGACTCGGATCTGGACGGACATCGTGACTGCCATCAACGCGGAGGGGGTGGAAGACCGACTATTCCATCATGTCAAGAAGCGCTGGGAGGACTTCAGGTCCAGGACCCTCAACAAGGCCCGGTGCCTCTTGAAGGCAGCGGATGCTAAGGGGCGCCGGGGCCACTTGTCGGACGATCAGATGAGGGTCCTGGAACGCATATCCCCAGCGCTCCACGTCCAGGTCCTTGAGAGGCAGACCCGTCTGGAGTCGAGCGGTAAGTGTACATGCATCATGATTGTGTGCTGTGCGTGTGGTGATGTGCCAGTAGTGTGCAGGTTGCACATGTGTTTTTATGGGGCCAAATATGGGGGGGGTGTACAGAGCCATGAGGCTAACACATGCGAGGGCAGTCATGTGTGAGACATGGATGGTGCTTGTGTGTGTAGGCTTGCATGCCAAATGCAGTTGTGTGGGCACACATGTTTGGATGAATGTGTATGTAAGTAGGCATATTCGTGACGTCACACATGGATGTTGTTTTTAGCTGCATGTATCAGCACTGTGTACATGTGCATGTGTGTGCATTTGACAAGGGTGCAACAGTGATGCAACATGGATGCATGTGACAGCGGGATGTGGAAGCCTGATTGGCAGATGTGACATGGATGCCAATCTGAACACTGCCACAGTTAGCAGAGGTGTACACATGCATGCAAGTGTGGTGGTGTGTGTGCATGTGTAGTGCACTCCCTGTGTTTCATGTGATGTCTGGCTCACCTTTGCCTGCTCATGCTGTTGTATGTGTGTGGATGGTGCTGGCTGTTGCGATATGGCTGTGGTATGGCTCATGTGTGCGAGTTGAAATGACATGTGTGTTGGCGATTGTGATGCCATGTCTGAGGTTTGCCAATGCCACTCATGTACAACTGTCATGTGTGTAAGTGTCCATTGTACAGTGCCCTGATGCCTGTGTTTTATTTCTCCCTGTCTGCAGCGTCAACTGATGAAGAGGGCGGAGAAGGTGCTGTGGAGCACAACGGCGGAGATCGCACCGCCAGCCGGATACGCAAGGCCCGGCTCCCCTCCCAGGTTGTGATCTCATCGGGCAGTGAGGAGTCCGGTGCCGCATCCCAGGCCGCAGCTGCCGGGGGGAGGTCCAAGAGGCGGAGGTCGGAGTTGGACTCCTCTGCAGCAGAAGGGGCAGCTGGGACCCCACAGGGCCCAACGGGGGAAGATGGCACAGGGTCATCCAGGTTGGTGGGGGGTTTGGTGGAGGAGTAGGCCGTGCAAGCGACAGAGACGGGGTCTGGAGGTGGGGATTCCACTGGTGCTAGTGGTGCAGTGCAGGACCAGGGACAGGAGGCAGCACAGGCCGCCGCGCAGGTGCCTATGTGCAATCCTGTCCCAGATCCTGTCACTGCATCATCTTGCACCAGCAGGGATGCCTATGTCCATACCCGTTTTCAGGCAGGGGATGAGCTCACAACAACTGGCCTTCCTCTGCCTGCGGACGTGGCTATCCAGGTACGGGTTGAGCCTGCCTGACTGGTGTGGCGTTGCATCAACGGGCCATGCGAGGTGACCTGCAGTCTTTTCATGAGGAGACTGCACGTCATCTCGAATGGCTCGTTGACCGCGTCGGCCTACTGGGACAGGTCACCCAGGCCGGATTCCTCCGTTTGCTGCAGCTTGCTCCGACCCCCTCCTCAACTGAACACCCTATGCGCCAGTCATCCTCCGTGCCATCTTCCCACCCATTTGTCACCTGGGTGCCCTGTGGAGCTGCCTCTGACGGTGCGGCCAGGCTGGTGGAGGAGGCATCCCTGCCACAGTCGGGAGTCAGACGTCCAGCAGGGGTGGCCACATCAACGACTACACCCCAGCCGGTGGAGGATGTGCAGGCAGCAGGAGCCAGGTCACGGGCAGAGGCACAGCAGCAGCAGCAACGAGGTGGGAGCCATGATGGCTCGGGGCCTTCGACATCGGAGGGGCAGGCATCGGCCGGAGGGCAGGAGGACCCAGGACGGGAAGTGTCTTCTGTGTGGCAGCGGTTGGGCCACGCCACAGATGCGGGACGGCAGCGGGCGGAAGAGGCACGGCTCACGATGGTCAGGGCGGAGAACTCCATGCGGAGTGCCCTGAGGCGGGCGGAGTGCCTTGAGGCAATCCGCAGGGAGTTGGAGGTGAACATGTCGTCGGCCCTGCGGACCCTTGGGGCCATGGAGGAGGCTCGCCTCAGGGACATTGAGCAGGAGTTTGATGATGCCCTGGCCCGGTACATCCCAAAGTGAGCCGTCGGACTAGCCCGCTGCCCTTGTAAATAGCTCTGTAGTTAGTGTTAGGTTTCCTTTGCTTTTTTATATTTTTGGGACCTTTTGGACAATGGGCCACATTTTTGTATATAGTTATTTTTTATTAGGTAGTCTTATTAGATAGGTTTCATTTCTTCTGTTGGGATCATGGAACCTGGATTGTTTATCTGTATATAGTTGACTGTTGGGATATTTTTTTTTCATTTTGATTTTACCCATGGAGCAATGGTTTTTGGTTTTAATTTTCCATTGGATTTACTTTTGTGAACTGTGACTTTGGACACCTTTCCTTTGGATTATGATTTGTGGTTTTACATTATTTTACGGACATGCTGCTTTTTGTTTTTAATTCACATTTTCGTTTGTTTCTTTTTGATTCCATTTATGTTGCTTTTAATACATATTTTTTCATCGTACTCCAATGTGTAGTATTGTCTCATTGGTTTCATGCATGTCATGATATGGGTTTTGACATTCCCTGACACCCATTGTTGTGTGTATGTGAGGGAGATGTGTTCATTTACATACTTGCCATTGGGGTTGTATCATGTAATTGGCATTTCTAAGTGGGTGGATGAAATACTTGGGTGGGTGTTTGGCATGTGGAGGCTGCCCATAAGGGCCAGGGATCTAGATTGTGATGACGTGTTGGCTGGGGGACATGTGTGGGGGCCTGCTGGCAGGTGCCCCTGACTGGTGGGGGGTCGGGGTGCTGGGAGACAGGAGTGGGGGCCTGCTGGCAGGTGCCCCTGACTGGTGGGGGGATGGGGGTGCAGGGGGACATGAGTTGGACATGAGTGGGGGCCTGGTGGAGGGTGCCCCACAGTGCTGGGGGGTGGGAGTGCAGGGGGACATGAGTTGGACCTGAGTGGGGGCCTGCTGGCAGGTGCCCCTGACTGCTGGGGGGTGGGGGTGCGGGGAGACAGGAGTGGGGGCCTGGTGGAGGGTGCCCTGCACTGCTGGGGGGTGGGGGTGCAGGGAGACAGGAGTGGGGGCCTGCTGGCAGGTGCCCCTGACTGGTGGGGGTGGGGGTGCAGGGAGACAGGAGTGGGGGCCTGGTGGAGGGTGCCCTGCACTGCTGCTTGGGGGTGGGGGTGCAGGGAGACAGGAGTGGGGGCCTGCTGACAGGTGCCCCTGACTGGTGGGGGGTGGGGGTGCTGGGAGACATGAGTTGGACATGAGTGGGGCCTGGTGGTGGGTGCTCTGCACTGGTGGGGGGTGGGGGTGCAGGGGGACATGAGTTGGACCTGAGTGGGGGCCTGCTGGCAGGTGCCCCTGACTGCTGGGGGGGTGGGGTGCAGGGAGACAGGAGTGGGGGCCTGGTGGAGGGTGCCCTGCACTGCTGCTTGGGGGTGGGGGTGCAGGGAGACAGGAGTGGGGGCCTGCTGACAGGTGCCCCTGACTGGTGGGGGGTGGGGGTGCTGGGAGACATGAGTTGGACATGAGTGGGGCCTGGTGGTGGGTGCTCTGCACTGGTGGGGGGTGGGGGTGCAGGGGGACATGAGTTGGACCTGAGTGGGGGCCTGCTGGCAGGTGCCCCTGACTGCTGGGGGGGTGGGGTGCAGGGAGACAGGAGTGGGGGCCTGGTGGAGGGTGCCCTGCACTGCTGGGGGGTGAGGGTGCAGGGGGACAGGAGTGGGGGCCTGGTGGAGGGTGCCCCACAGTGCTGGGGGGTGGAAGTGCAGGGGGACATGAGTTGGACATGAGTGGGGGCCTGGTGGAGGGTGCCCCACTGTGCTGGGGGGTGGGGGTGCAGGGGGACATGAGTTGGACCTGAGTGGGGGCCTGCTGGCAGGTGCCCCTGACTGCTGGGGGGTGGGGGTGCGGGGAGACAGGAGTGGGGGCCTGGTGGAGGGTGCCCTGCACTGCTGGGGGGTGGGGGTGCAGGGAGACAGGAGTGGGGGCCTGCTGGCAGGTGCCCCTGACTGGTGGGGGGTGGGGTGCAGGGAGACAGGAGTGGGGGCCTGGTGGAGGTTGCCCTGCACTGCTGGGGGTGCAGGGAGACCGGAGTGGGGGCCTGCTCGCAGGTGCCCCTGACTGGTGGGGGTGGGGGTGCAGGGGAACATGAGTTGGACCTAAATGAGGGCCTGCTGGCAGGTGCCCCTGACTGCTGGGGGTGGGGGTGCAGGGACACAGGAGTGGGGGCCTGGTGGAGGGTGCCCTGCACTGCTGGGGGGTGGGGGTGCAGGGAGACAGGAGTGGGGGCCTGGTGGAGGGTGCCCTGCACTGCTGCTTGGGGATGGGGGTGCAGGGAGACAGGAGTGGGGGCCTGCTGACAGGTGCCCCTGACTGGTGGGGGGTGGGGGTGCTGGGAGACATGAGTTGGACATGAGTGGGGGCCTGCTGGCAGGTGCCCCTGACTGCTGGGGGGTGGGGGTGCAGGGACACAGGAGTGGGGGCCTGGTGGAGGGTGCCCTGCACTGCTGGGGGGTGGGGGTGCAGGTGGGCATGAGTTGGACATGAGTGGGGGCCTGGTGGAGGGTGCCCCACAGTGCTGGGGGGTGGGGGTGCAGGGGGACATGAGTTGGACCTGAGTGGGGGCCTGCTGGCAGGTGCCCCTGACTGCTGGGGGGTGGGGTATGGGGAGACAGGAGTGGGGGCCTGGTGGAGGGTGCCCTGCACTGCTGGGGGGTGGGGGTGCAGGGAGACAGGAGTGGGGGCCTGCTGGCAGGTGCCCCTGACTGGTGGGGGTGGAGGTGGGGGTGCAGAGGGACAGGAGTGGGGGCCTGGTGGAGGGTGCCCCACAGTACTGGGGGGTGGGCGTGCAGGGGGACATGAGTTGGACCTGAGTGGGAGCCTGCTGGCAGGTGCCCCTGACTGCTGGGGGGTGGGGGTGTGGGGAGACAGGAGTGGGGGCCTGGTGGAGGGTGCCCTGCACTGCTGGGGGGTGGGGGTGCAGGGAGACAGGAGTGGGGGCCTGGTGGAGGGTGCCCCACAGTGCTGGGGGGTGGGGGTGCAGGGGGACATGAGTTTAACCTGAGTGGGGGCCTGCTGGCAGGTGCCCCGACTGCTAGGGGTGGGGGTGCAGAGTGACAGGAGTGGGGGCCTGGTGGAGGGTACCATGCACTGCTGGGGGGTGGGGGTGCAGGGAGACAGGAGTGGGGGCCTGCTGGCAGGTGCCCCTGACTGGTGGGGGGTGGGGGTGCAGAGGGACAGGAGTGGGGGCCTGGTGGAGGGTGCCCCACAGTACTGGGGGGTGGGGGTGCAGGGGGACATGAGTTGGACCTGAGTGGGGGCCTGCTGGCAGGTGCCCCTGACTGGTGGGGGGTGGGGTGCAGGGAGACAGGAGTGGGGGCCTGGTGGAGGGTGCCCTGCACTGCTGCTGGGGGGTGGGGTGCAGGGAGACAGGAGTGGGGGCCTGCTGGCAGGTGCCCCTGACTGGTGGGGGGTGGGGGTGCAGCGGGACAGGAGTGGGGGCCTGGTGGAGGGTGCCCCACAGTACTGGGGGGTGGGGGTGCAGGGGGACATGAGTTGGACCTGAGTGGGAGCCTGCTGGCAGGTGCCCCTGACTGCTGGGGGGTGGGGGTGCGGGGAGACAGGAGTGGGGGCCTGGTGGAGGGTGCCCTGCACTGATGAGGGGGTGGGGGTGCAGGGTGACAGGAGTGGGGGCCTGCTGGCAGGTGCCCCTGACTGGTGGGGGGTGGGGTTGCAGGGGGACAGGAGTGGGGGCCTGGTGGAGGGTGCCCCACAGTGCTGGGGGGTGGGGTGCAGGGGGACATGAGTTGGACCTGAGTGGGGGCCTGCTGGCAGGTGCCCCTGACTGCTAGGGGGTGGGGGTGCAGAGAGACAGGAGTGGGGTCCTGGTGGAGGGTGCCCTGCACTGCTGGGGGGTGGGGGTGCAGGGAGACAGGAGTGGGGGCCTGCTGGCAGGTGCCCCTGACTGGTGGGGGGTGGGGGTGCAGGGAGACAGGAGTGGGGCCTGGTGGAGGGTGCCCTGCACTGCTGCTGGGGGGTGGGGGTGCAGGGAGACAGGAGTGGGGGCCTGCTGGCAGGTGCCCCTGACTGGTGGGGGGTGGGGGTGCTGGGAGACATGAGTTGGACATGAGTGGGGCCTGGTGGTGGGTGCTCTGCACTGGTGGGGGGTGGGGGTGGAGGGGGACATGAGTTGGACCTGAGTGGGGGCCTGCTGGCAGGTGCCCCTGACTGCTGGTGGGTGGGTGCAGGGAGACAGGAGTGGGGGCCTGGTGGAGGGTGCCCTGCACTGCTGGGGGGGTGGGGGTGCAGGGAGACAGGAGGGGGGCCTGGTGGAGGGTGCCCCTGGATGCAGGGGGTGGGGGTGCAGGGGGACAGGAGTGGGGGCCTGGTGGAGGGTGCCCCACAGTGCTGGGGGTGGATTTTCAGGGGGACATGAGTTGGACATGAGTGGGGGCCTGGTGGAGGGTGCCCCACAGTGCTGGGGGCTGGGGGTGCAGGGGGACATGACTTGGACCTGAGTGGGGGCCTGCTGGCAGGTGCTGCTGGGGGGTGGGGGTGTGGGGAGACAGGAGTGGGGGCCTGGTGGAGGGTGCCCTGCACTGCTGGGGGTGGGGGTGCAGGGAGACAGGAGTGGGGGCCTGCTGGCAGGTGCCCCAGACTGGTGGGGGTGGGGTGCAGGGAGACAGGAGTGGGGGCCTGTTGGAGGGTGCCCTGCACTGCTGGGGGGTGGGGGTGCAGGGAGACAGGAGTGGGGGCCTGCTCGCAGGTGCCCCTGGCTGGTGGGGAGTGGGGGTGCAGGGGGACATGAGTTGGACCTGAGTGGGGGCCTGCTGGCAGGTGCCCCTGACTGCTGGGGGGTGGGGGTGCAGGGACACAGGAGTGGGGGCCTGGTGGAGGGTGCCCTGCACTGCTGGGGGGTGGGGGTGCAGGGAGACAGGAGTGGGGGCCTGGTGGAGGGTGCCCTGCACTGCTGGGGGGTGGGGTTGCAGGGAGACAGGAGTGTGGGCCTGCTGGCAGGTTACCCTGACTGGTGGGGGTGGGGGTGCAGGGAGACAGAAGTGGGGGCCTGGTGGGGGCCTGGTGGAGGGTGCACTCTGCGCCATTGCTGGTTTTGGAGGCTAAAATCCATGAATACGTTGTGCGATGGAATGGATTTTTTCACACGCGGCTGGCGCAGTGTATCGCACGGGGACACTGTGCGCCAGCCGCGTGCGCCACTTTTGTACTAAATTCTATGAATTACCCTGTAAGACTATTCCGGCCATCGGAGACTGCAACTGTGGTAAGATGGCTGTATGCACATAGCAACACTTGGAACATGGCAGTATGGCAGTAGCTAGTTATGTGCCCCTGAACTGGCAGATGAAGGAAGTGCTGCTGGACTATATTGGTTTCTTCTGGGTGTACACCTGGCATGACACGATCCCATCAGGACAGCAACATCCTTATAGTCGGTCAGATAGCACAGCGAGTAGAGCGCTCGCTCTGACATCCGTTCACAGCCTTCCGAAGCAGGTTCAAATTTCTGCAGGGCCAAACTCAGCCTTTCTTCTCTCCGAGGTGACAAGCATTTCGGTGAAATGAGGGTTAAAAAGCAACATATCTGTGTATGTTTAAAAGACGCTTCTCCTCGTTCTTTAAAAAGAATGCCAACGCCGGGTTAGCCACTCTATACAAACGCACAATCTTTTAAAACATTGCTTTGTTTCACATGGTTACTCTTTGCCACGGCCATGCCGTGCCACGTGAATCTTACAAGGACCATGTCGCGACACGAGGCGTGAGGGTAGGCCAGGTATCTACTGGAACTGAAGTTGGGCTAGGACGACCCACGCAAGCACAGCCACAATGCTCTGTTGTGAAACTCGCAGTATTTGTTTTTCATTTCGTGTCAAGAGAGACGGCGTTTTCAATGAACTCGACTCCCCCTTCCTTCTCGCACACGACGTGAACTTTGCCTTTGAGAAAACAATGGTCCGTCGCGCGCCATTCTTCGAAGTTCCCCCGCGGGGAGTGGAAACACAAAGGGCGTTGAGCGGGAAAGCTGTGGCCGGCGTGTCCGTGCCTGCGGCTGCCACTGCGCTCTGCCTTTACGCTTGGCCAGAGAGTAAGGGGAGTGACTTTCTCTGCCCGGAGTCTGCACCCACATTCCAAAGCTCCACAGAAACAATAGCGTGGCTGCCCTCAGTTTGGGCTACCCACCTTTGCTGGACGCCCGTCGAGGTGCCAGGTGAATGTTAGAGGTGCACAACAAGACCCCGAAACGCGAACCTGGCAGTCGTCCACCCCGGGACTTTCACACACACATCCCAACCTTATCAATAATACTTGAAGTAACTGACACCACGCACAGAAGAGTAAGACAATTGGTTTTCTGGAGGGAAAATATTAGGACGCAATTTATTACATATTTACAACGGCGTTTCATTCAAAGCAACGCTCCAGTTTCTTAACGGTCTTCTAAAGTATAGGTCTCACTCCCCAACCTTGCCTGGCCTTTTCTCTAGCCGGATTGTGCAGGTATGAGCTTTAAGGTATGCTGTCTGTTTCTCCTGACTTCGTGACCCCAGCCATGTTAGGCCTCCAAGGCGAGAATCCTCTTTGTCAATTTTAATCATTTTAGAGGTCATGCATTTTATGCTTCATCGCTCGTGTGACCACCCTGCTTTGACACACTTAACAGATTAGTCATACCTGCAAATCCAGTTGTATGGTTAGGGTGCGATGTGTCGCTAAAAAGGGACCGCTGTCCCTTTCCTGTTTAAGCAGTTCTAGCCCGATGACGTGTTTTCCCCCTGAGCTCCCCGGGAGCTCTTGGCCAATCCAGGGGGCTCTGATATTCGTAAGCTTTTTGTGCCCTTTGCCGGGTCAGACTGGGGCATAAAATTGCCATGGGGACCAACGAAAAAGTGGCCCACAGTTGCAAATGGGAATTCACTCCTTTTGTGACACTGTTTGAATAGTACCCAAGGGGGAGTTTTTTGATAAAATGTGATGTAAATTGTGCATTTATTTTAAAGAATATTTTTTCAGCAATATCGGTCAAAACTATTAGCCGCATAGTGAAGTACCTAATCAAACTGGCCCACACTGACCAAAAAAAGAGGCCCACTTTCACCCCCAAAACTGGCCTACACAAGCAGTTTGCGTTTTTGGTTCTGTCACGGGCCTATTGCTCTATAGGCCAGTCGAGCCTGGCCCTTTGGCACCACTGCTTCCCCATGTACACGTGTCTTGACTGGTAAAAACCTGCTCCCATGTCAAGCCCCTGGTCCTCTGTCATGTTGTTCCATGGCCTTGTTTCTTAGGCGGGGTGATACTCGGGCTCGCTAAAGCCTCCTGCTAGCCCCAGACAATCAGGCTGATAGAAGCTAGGGCCTTTTTCTTCTCAAGCCTGAAGCTCTCACACATATGCTAGAGGTTCAGGCTTTAGAAAAAAAGGCCTTGGCTTGTACCAACCTCACCTTTTCTTCTGTAATTGTAGTGCCGAAGCCCGCCAGGCGTCCCTTTAACTAAGAGTTGAAGGCATCATCATCACCCTCGCTCCCAGTGTGAGAGGGTGATAATCGCTGCAAAGGGATGCCTGGTGGGGGCTGGGGACACAATTAAGGAGCAAAATAAGAGGCAGGATCTGCATGCCACCCGTTAGGCGGCGCCCCCTTATAGAGTTCGAGTCCCCCTCGAATTTGCATCCCACTTAAAGCACTGGGTGCAGTTGTTATATCTTCCAACAACAAACTGAGCACAAGCAAAACCGTGATCTCCCTGTTATGTAGGATACAGAGAGATTGCAGCAGTATTGTACTGTATTGTATTTTGTTATTTATATAGCGCTCTTTCCCCACTTGTGTGACCTCAATGCACTTTTTTCATGGTTGGAACGTCCTTGGTGACCGTAGTCGAAGTGGTTAGAGCTTCTAGGGGATTAGCTTAGATGCGTGTGTGTATGTTTGCCATTCTAAGACTTGGGTGGCTGGAAAGGCTCGACTAGGCAGCCCAGTAGAGGTCAGGCATGTGGATGGGTGCTCTTTGAGGGTTTGAGTTAGATTGCTATTGTCAAGAGAGTCTATCTGAGGCCAGCTATACCGGGTTCCTTTCGGGGTGGTTGCTGTATGCTAGTGGCAGCGGTGTTGGGGTACGTCATGTGTTTCAGTCTGGTCGGCTATGTGTGAAACTAGGCCGGATGTGCTTAGCCATAGGTGTATAAACCATCAAGCAATGCAAACAAATAATACAAAGGAAAATGTGAACAATGAATTAATTTGTATCCGCTACTTCGTCACCATCTGCAGTTAGTACTCATGTGTTGGCAGCTGCACCTACCTTTATGCACAGTTTCCTGGCCATGCTGCACCCCCCAACGCTTCCAAATGAGCAGTGGGTGCCAAGAGGTTCAGGTATCCAGTCCATGGTCCTGCCAGGATGAGGGAAAGCTTTGAGGGTGGGCTGAGATGGCAGAGCCGGTTGACAGAAGAGGAGGAATGCAACTACACAACAGCGACAAACCCACACTAACCCACCGCATGTCAATATAGTACAAATATAACACTGCTGATCTACACCCCTGTCTACACCAAACCTGCCCTGGACAAACTCCCCCCTGCCCCCAACCTCCTTTGAGCTCTAAGCCCATATGCCCTGAAATAAGGTGGCAACAACAAGGTGGTGAGTGGCAGGAAAATGCCAGCGGCGGGCTTTACGAGGCATGAGCTATCTTACTGTTGATCCAACAAAAGACATTACAGTCTCAGGATTCCATTCTATACTTGTGTCCTGACTGTGCCTGGGAAGAAAATCCTTGGTTCCTCCCAGGGTCACCTGGGATGCATCCAAGGGAATGCTGCATGGGTACTCCATTCTTGGGGCACAGGCTCCCTCTAGTACGTTGCTGACTATCTTGGTCGCTTAAGAATATCTCTCTCTAGTCAACATTCCACTCCACCCCCACTTCGTTTAATTTCCCATATTTCTTGCTTGTATCTTGGTTTCTTTCTTGGCCTCGCGACCAGTCTTGTAATTCTTTTGCGCGTCCCTTCACACTTCTACCTTTGTGTTTATTGACCCTCACCTCCCACCCACATCTATTTTCCAGTGGCCTTGTAAAAAAGGTCTTGTACCCCAGGGTGCCATGATCTGACTCTTGGCTGAGCAGGAGCCTTGTGGTCCCTGTCAGTACTTTCTATGTGGATGCATGTTGTAACTCTGTTACTAAAGTATGTCTATAATCCTGCAGCAAAGATTTGAACACACAAAGCACAATCACCATGAGAGGGTGGGCTGCGGTCTCATGATCTGAAAGAGCACCGGGATCACCCTGCCCAAGCATAAGTAGCGGCATGAAGGGACCACACCTCTTCACTGTACAACACGCTGATGTTCGAGCACGGGCCATGTCCACCCAACCACACTAGGAGCAACCCCTCCCTGGGTAGTTTAGAATGTTTCTCCCCTTTTTTTAATTTCACCTATCCACTTCAACCCCTTTTATCGCCTGCCGCAGTCCCCTTTCTATCCTCGGAGTAGGGGCGTTCCTGATCCGTGTGGATGGCGTTGAGTATCTTGTTGGGTCTACATTGGTTCTCCTGCTCACTCCAATCTCCTTTTTTCCTGTGCTCTCTTCTACTCGTCCTCCTTGTTGTTTCTTCTTCCCTCTCCTGTGCTGTCTCCCGCTCCATTTTCCCCCTTGTGAACTTGCTGTCCGGGTTCTCTTTGCACGTACCATCTCCATGAATCAACTACCATAACCAGCAGCACATTCTACAGCTACTAGACTCTGCTGCCTACCAAGACGTGTTTTTCAGCCATTTTGCTTTTTCCCTCTTCTTGAAGGATGCTCCTCCTGGAGCCCCCTTGTTCTTCCTGGGCTATCGAGGAGGACACTGGTCACGGATGCCATTTGGGGTATCTAGGGGTCGCAATTGCAATCCTTGAAGACTCTTCTGTGACCCCTGCCACTACCTCTGCGACCCCTGCTGAAGGAGAGCAGAGACAGAGCTGCTGCGCCCAAGTGCAGAAACCAGGAAGTGCTCTGTGCTTCCTGGTTTCTGTTCTCGTGTGCGAGAGCCGAGAAGACCCCAGAAGCAGCATCCTTATTGGCGCAGACTCAAAGGTAAGCAAAAGGAAAATGTCATTTGTATGTGTATGTTGTATATATGTATGCATGTGTGAATGAGCGACAGTTCCCTCTCGCAGTGACAACAGGCAAAGCTATTGCATCGGATAAACATACATCTGGCCTTTTATTATATCGTTCGATGTGTGGTTCACATGTTATGACTAGAAGCCAATATGGTACTGAAAATGTCTCAGAATATTTAGATGCTATCCTCAAGCCAAGAGCAGCCCTGCTTAAATCTTATTACCAAGACTCAACAAGTCTCATACGTAAGTTACAGAACTTTGAATGGCTCAATACCTATTACCTTGCCACTTTGGATGGTAAGGCCCTCTATACGTCCATTCACCATAAATGGGCAACCATCTCCATTGATTACACCTATAGGAATGATTCCGCCTCTTACTACAATCAAATTCAAATGCTGAAAGAAATGTTGCAAGTGACCTTGGATCTCAACTTTTTTACATTTGACAATAACATATACCGACAGACTAAAGGAGTGGCTATGGGCACTAAATATGCTCCAGCCCTAGCCAACCTTGTGATGGGTATGCTAGAGGACAAAATAGTATACACATCACCTTTCTTTCGTAACAGGATTAAAATATGGACTCGATATATTGATGATGTTTTTTGCATCATTGATGGGAGCACAGAGGAATTTCAAGATTTCGTTCATTCATTGAACCAAAATTTTTATGACATACAGTTTGTAGGCGAATGTAATAAGAGTAGTATTAACTTTTTGGACCTGACAATAGAAATAGAAGGCACCCAGCTCTACACTAAGACATTCAGGAAACAGACAGAGGTTAATTCCACACTTCATGCAAGTAGTTGTCATCATCACCCTACAATTCAGAATATACCATTAGGAGAGTATATTAGAGCTAGACGCAATTGTCAACAGGATACTAAGTTCAAAGAAGAATGTTCGCTATTACGAGACCGTTTTAAAAACAGGGGTTACTCGGATAAATGTGTTAAAGCTGCTTATAAGAGAACCAAACGTATGCAACAGCTATATACTCTTCAACCGAAAGCTGACAGAACCACAGATGGACCAACTGGACCCTGCTTTATAACACAATACTGCAGGGATCATCAGCAGATTCAACGAATATTAGAGAAACATTGGTATCTGTTGAAACTTGACGATCACATCACCAAAGTTATAGAGGAGAGACCTCGCATGATCTTTAAGAGAGCTGGGACGCTCAAAACCATGCTCAGTCCATCACTATTACCAGACATTGAGCAAATGAATCGGACAACCTGGTTATCCAGCAACTTTAGTGGTTTCAGGAAATGTGGCATGTGTACTCAATGTAGATATGCCCATCAACAGACGACGGAATTTACGGATGGTCATGGCAAGAAATGGTCTATCCGCCAGGGGATTAACTGTAAAACTAAATTTGTTGTCTATTGTATTGTTTGTGTTTGTAATAAGATTTACATTGGCAGCACCAAAAGAGAACTAAGAATACGCATTCGGGAACATCTGGCGAAAATTGGCAGTCAAGACATTTCCTTGCCCTTAGCTGAACACTGGCAAAGCGGTCATCAGTTGCAAAATAAGGCGGATATTAGATTTATAGGCCTCAAGCAAGTTACACTGAGCAAACGAGGAGGAGATAGACTCAAGGCTTTGAGGCAGTCAGAAGCACGCATTATATGCTTTTTTAATTCCACCGTCACTGGCCTTAACAATGACAAGGAGATGGCGTCATTTCTGTAGAGTGTTCTTATTATTTTTGTTACTGTACAAGTGATGGGTTAAATGTCTTTGGCCCTCATTACGACCCTGGCGGAATTCGCGGTGCTAAATGCACCGCGGAGCACGGCGGAAAGCTGCCGATAGCGCCATGGGGGTTGGCGGATTTTCCACCCCATGCCGACCTTGGCGGAGCGGTAAATACCCAATCCCCATTTTGCCCTTCCCCATTCCCATTCTTGCCCCATAGGGTATAATGGGAGTGGGGAAGGCGTTAATTACGCCACCGTAAAGTACGGTGGCGTAATTAACAACGAGGTCCCTTAGCGCCATGGATTTCTCCGCCCGGTAAAACCAGGCGGAGAAAGGCTCCATGGCGCTACGGGAACTCGTAGTAGGGCGGACGGGTCCGCCACGATTACCGCTGGCGGTAACCCACTCCGCCAGGGTCGTAATGAGGGCCTTTATCTGTTATAGCTAATTTACTGATGGAATGCACTTACACTTTGTGCAAAGATAAGTATTCCCTTGTATTGCTAGTGGAGTAACGGGTAACTTATGGGAACCGGCGACTAAAATGCAGGGTTGGTGCTATATTTTAGCCCAACATTAGGTTATGTGGGGTCTAGCACACATCTAAATCCCTAAAGAAAAAATGTTTTGCTAGTGACTTTGTGTTATAACACCTTGGGACTTTATGCATTATATTGCCCTTTGCATATGGGGCATAATTCGCATAGAAGCAAGTGATATGTTGGGAGATTTCAGCCAGTAAATAGGCTCACTCTAATTGTATTATACTTTTTATTCTTAGAGTCGTGGGGACCGCCCACTACTTATATGCTGGGAGATTTTAGCCGCTAAATTAGGCTCAGTCCCATTCGATTATGTATTATTATGGGGGCCGTGGTAGCCGCCCATTACAATTACTGTGAGAATAGAGTTTGGGAAGCACTGTGCTAACGCGCGAGTGCATGTCTTTTTTGTTTTCGTTTTTTACCATTCCAGCATGGCGGCATTAGTGGCCGCTGAACTCCTTAGCTATGGTGAGCAAGTACTAGAGAGGCTTCCATGGCAACAATTTGACGCGTTACCATGGTTTCTTAATGCCTCTTTAATGATATTCAAAATGGCGCCGGCTGCCTTTGCATTTTGAGCAGCCGACGCGAGTGAAACCGGAGGAATAGAGTAAATAAATAATCTGTACTTACTCGCTGAATACAAATGCTTTCATCTCACCTCGCACACACTCGCTGAAAGCAAATGCTTTCATCTCACTTCGCACACACGCTAGTGCGAGTGTTTATATTTGTAATGTTTCCTGGCAGGACTGCCGTGTAAAATGTAACATAATGGGCATTGGACCGCTAATTCGAGTGCCTACATGTATAATATTCGGGGCTTGAATGTCGCGCTAACCAAAACAAAATGGGCACTAGATTATATGGAGGATAGTCACCTCTCAATTTTATTTTTATTTTTATGTCAGATTTTGGTATCGTTCAAGTTAGAACAATTGGCTATGAAAGTATAATATTAGCAGCTACCCCAAAGTATTAAAAGGTATGGGGACCAGGACCTGTATAGGTATCCACTCCACATTTGATATATGTTGCCTTACTATCACTATGGGTGACCGTTTGATAATTATATTATTAGACTAATTTGGGGTTATTTTTAACTCTTCAATTCTAGAGTTTCTGTCATTGGGATTTGTCCCCATTACTGTATATCGGACAACAGTCATACAGATTTTTTCAGAATTACGTTGGGTAAGCGGATTCTCTAATGTGTTTTTTAGTTTTTTAGTTTTTTAGTCAGGATTCTCCTTAATTTTATAATTGTACTAATGGGTACTTTTCAATTTCTTTCTCCATACATGTTTGTTTTTTCATTTTTGTGATCTCTGTGATGTTTTCTGAACCCAATCAATCCTCCCCTTCACCAACCCTTGTTTCTCTGTCTAAACCAATGGCATACATGTTTGCAAACTACTAACTTGACATGCTATATGCAATTTTGAATTGTGGTATGAATGGTAATACTTCAATATAATAATATGTTTGTTTGAACCGACATAGCCCTGATTTGACAAAGGCTCGTGGGAGCCGAAACGCGTTATCAAGTAGAGGGCTTCTTTCTGTATATATAGCTACGACTGATACAGTTCATGCTAGTAAACAACCTTTACTATTGGCGCTGAGTCCTGGAATCTTTTGTGGTTTTTCTGAAGTTTTTGGACGGTATGGGCTTAATATCCGTCTGAATCCGGTGACCAGCGACAAGTAAACATGAATCAGTGAATCTACTTTTTCAACACGTGGTAAACAACAGGGATTGTAAGGAGTCGCCTGCGTGAGCAACTTTGCAAATAAGCCCCACAATTTTCTTCAATATGGTTATGGCTGTCTCCAGGCAAAACAAAAAAATAATAACAAATATACTATTTGTCAACTAATCCTAAAATGTCTCGGTTCAACACAAGTCTCCTCTATTAGTTAGTTTCCTCCTTTTACCTTTCATTTTAATCCTCCTCTGAATGAGTTAGACCTCTGAGCGGCAAAGGCAACAACCATTACCGCTCAGCACCCACTCGTTCGTGAATTTGTTTCTGGATCATGACGTCAGCACCGCGACTACGTCACACGCGTATTGCATCGGCACACCCGGTGATGTCACGCTCCTGCAGCCGCTAATGTGTATTTACTTCTGTGCTGTGTAAGAGGCTTCAATTAACAGCGATGTGTCGAAAAGTATCAAAAAATTATCTGCATTTTTCAAATGGGATATAATGTAACAGCATTCTATATATTCATAGAGTAAAGGCTATCCCTATTCATAATGGTACCAAATATGAACATGTTGTCCTTTAAATAGTTAGATTACCAAGCAGTCGTTCAGTAAGGAGTAGAAACCTCTTCCTTCCATGAAAAGACCTCTTAGTGAAATCTATTGTGAATAATTCACGATCGCTTATGGCCCGTGTAGGTGTGTATTCCTAGGCTCCATTAAGCCTATCTATTGGATGGCGAGATACATACGGTCATTCCCGCAATCGTTTGGCAATTCATTGCCTAATGAAGTAAGCAAATTAAGTATTGATAAAAAACATGCAATCTAATCAGAATATACAAAATAACATAAAATGCAATCATATATCATTATGCTATGCATTGCCAAATATTGTAGGCGGATAACTTTTCATTGGTAAAATATGGAGTTTGTTCCAAAATACTTCATGTTATTCTGAAAACCTGTGTGAGCTTGCCACCTATTTGTACTGATTTTGTGTTGCTGTTTCATGTACTATTTAATTGTGTTCCTTTCATGAATTGTAAATAAATGTTATTTTTGATTCAATATTTAAGTTTTGGGTCCCAATTTATTTGCCCCAGATTACAATTTTTGTTTTTGCATATATGTGTTCCCAAAATCTGGAGGACAAGGACCCCTGCCTTTCTGTTTACCCTGTAAGGCAACAGACATGAGATGGCTGCATCGTCCGGTGCTACGTTAGCCACACTGTATCATGGCAGCACCTGCACATGTGGGGCTTCAGTAGGCATATGATTACTAGTCCTGACATGTGCAGCAATAATTGTCATAAGTTGTCAGTAAATGCCCCTATGAGGCAATAGTGGCATATGTATGGCAGTGCCCCTGTCCTATGGTAGTTCTACTTGATCTACCTCTGCTATAACATGACCTCCCCCATGGCATGTCAAGGCAGCACCCTAGTGAAAATGTGCTTGGTAGCTAAAAATTCTTATGTCTGTTTTAGTGTCGGTTTGGCATTTTATGAAATGTAAGCTTTCTTATGTTTTTACATCCTCAGTCACTTCAGGTGATGACATCAGTGTTAAATGTCATTTCATGTGTTGTCATGGTGACATCACTTCCTGTGATTGCATCGGGTGTGCAATGTCACTTCTGCTAACCCAGGCATTTTGGTGAATTGATGTCCCTCAGTTTCTTCAATAAGGAAATAATAGTAGCAACTTTGAAAGAAGCTGGAAGGGAGCCAGACCATAAGGTCAGATTAAAAAGAGTAGTGAAAAGATAAAGGAAGGAAGAACAGCTTTACCTAAAGAAGCTGGAAGTGGATCAGAAATGGCAGCCATAGTATGGGAACTGGCAATAATAGATAAGACTTCACAGGAAGGAGCTGCACTGTTGCTGTGCCTGTGATGCTGGAAATGCATCGGAGGGACAGGGCCTCTGTATCCTTTACTGCCTTTTTATCGTGTGTTCTGTCATGTTTCCTGCGCAGGAGTTCATGTGGGACTCCTGGCGGTGCAGCTCTCTCTCTTTTGATTTGGTGAACAGACCCATGGGATACCCTTACGGCACCCATGGGTGGGGGTACAACCCTGTGCCCCTAGTGTATGTTTTTGGGCACCTGTGGGTGGCCCACAGAGCAGGGTATGGGCTGGTGGCAGCTCCATGCTGAATTTGACAGGTGCTCTGAGTATCCTCCATTTTGGGATACCCAGGCCCTGCCATTGGAATCAGTTGATTCCTGATGGAAAACAAGATGGCCATTGTGGCCTCTTGCTTTTGATCGCCTGTTACCTTGTTTTCCCAAAGTCCTGGGAAGCCCTGACTCTGTCCCTTCTCCCTGACTGGCTGTTGGGTGGAAGTTCCATATGTGGTGTTGTTGTGAAGTCCAGTCCAGACTGGTCGGAGCCTTCCCAGTGACTGTATGTTGTGAGTACGCCCTGTGGGTGGGAACTGGGTAAATGGAGTTTGTGACCAATATGTACTTCTTCTTGTGGCTGTCTGGTTTCTGGTATGAGAGAAAGACTGAGACAGCCCTGCCCGAAACTGGCCTGAATGCAGTGTGTAGTGTTGAATGGCTGGGTACTTGTCCCAATCCACATTCCTTGTTGTGAGTGTCTGAGAGGGAGGAGGATGGCCTGAATGCGCTGTGTGCCTGATTGGCTGACTGACTGCATGAATGCGCTTCTGTATGATTGGCTACTGAGTGTGACCCAGCAGTGTGGATGAGAGACTATGTGGATAGTATATCTGGGGACCTCTCACCACTGGAAATTGTTCAGAAGCTGTGTCTATACTTGAAGAGTAACTGGAGCTGCTGATCCTCGACGCCCAGCTGGAAGAAGAAGACTTGCTGTTGCATTTGCTTCGACCTGATCTGAAAGCTGCCGAATTCGTCGAAGACTGATCCGAGAGAGGACCTGGTAAGGCGCCCTCTTCCCGTGCTCCGAGGGACCATCGAGCACCGCTGACCTTCGCCGAAGCTCCCTGAAAGTCAGACTCTAGAAAGGCTGCCGACCGGAGACGGGACCGCCAAGGAGATCGAAGTGAAGCACCCGGACTATGCCGCCGTCGAAGTCCATTGCCGTCGACCAGGGTTCGCAGGTTTGTGTAACCGCTGGAGGCCCGTCGAATTTGTGTTGCCCTAGAAGAGGGGACCGCTTGACGCCGTGCCGCCGACAGCCAGAGCCACCCGCTCCTTTGCCTAAGAACATTTGAATCGAAGGACTCCCTTGTCCGCAACGTCGACCGGTTTGTCCCGCCGGAGAAAGACAAGGCCGCCGACGTGCTGAGGAGAATCCGCAGGTGGGTTTCCTGCCACCTGTAGGCCACAAAGACTTCTACGACTCGACGCCCTTGCTGGGCCACAGTTCTTCAGAAACTCTTTGCGGTCCTGAACAATCAATCGCCGAGGTGCCCCGCACACCTCATCCTCGCAGGACGTCACCGACAAGCACCGCCTGGATCGACGCCATGGTCTCGGCACCCTCAAACTTCTAATTGACGCCGTCAACTCCAAGTCCACCTTCTTCGATGCTGCTCGACGATCCGTGGCTCCTGCTTTAAAGGGAGTCACTCAAGAAGGATCCATCGACGCTTCTTCGAAGAACACAGCTCCACCAGGTACATTGGGGGGGTAAAAACATTATAGGAGAAAGTAAGACTTATTGATCAATATATGGACTAGGCTTCTGCTATATGATTATTTTACAGGTTGCCCAGGTGGGGGGATCTCCACACAGAACTGTGTTTAGGTAACTGACTCAGTATTCTGCCTATTGTTTCAACCATCTTGCTTTCCCTCCTCTCTCTATTGCTGGTTTCTTTTTTATGGATCTGTGTGACATTTTAACAGTTTAGTTGATGCACTTTAAAGATGTCTGATAATATTGGTGGTACCACTTTAGAATTGTATATATTTACCATTGTTGATTTCTGAGTACAAAGTGCGTTATTGTGATAGTGTACATACCTTTCAATATTAATTATATAAAGATTATGTTTTCAGTAATATAGTGTGTGGACATTCCTTTGTGGGGGCTTGGGGACTACACTGTACTTAAGACCCAGCCTGCATCACCTGCTGAGAAGCTAGGCCTTGATTGCTCGTCCATTGCTACCTTATGGAGAATCTTGGATGGGGTCCTCTGTGCCTCTCCTCTACCATATAGAGAGCAGAAGTACAGATCCCCCTCCGGTCCTTTACACTGGTGGCAGCAGTGGGATGCTTATGGTTTTAAGAATCAGTGTATAACCGTGCCACTGACAAAATATCTGCACTTTATTACATTAAGGTTTGGTTGTGTACAAAATAACTGCATTACAAGCAATGGAGTCTATTGCAAATGGTAAATTGCCTAGGATGAGCTTAGAGGCTCTGCAGAGTGCTTGTGAAGCCAGTGAGTTAGACTTTGTGGATAAGTCTAGGGCTGAGCTGATAGCTGCCCTGGTGGACTACCAGACTGATGGTGAAACTCTTGATGAGGGGGGGATGCAACCAATGAGGACTCTGCCACTGGGGTTTCTGCTGAATCTGTTTCTGGGAATGCCACCATTCCTGCTGCCTCTGTTCCGAACCCCAACAATTCCATAGAACTTGAGTTATTAAGGATGAAATTGGCCTTTGAATACCGCAAGTTGGAGATAGAAGCTGAGCTTAAGAAAGAGGAGCTGGCACAGCAAGTGGAACTCAAGAATAGGGATCTTGAACTCAAAGACAAGGACACTGAATGTTAGAGAATCCAGCTAGAGAAACCTTGAGTGGAGACTTCAGCGAAGCCAGTTGAGAGTGTCAGGTCCCCAGCAACAAAATTTATGGAAGATTTGGTTGGTGTGTTTGTGGAGGGTTCTGATATCCTCCAATGGATTGAAGCGTTTGAAATGGCTTGTGCAATTCATGATGTTGACAAAAGAGATTGGGCAAAGTGTTTGTGAAGCAGAGTGCCTCAGACTGGGTATGACTGTATTCTGAAGCTGAGTGTGGAAGACAGGGGTCAGTATGAGTGTATGAAGTCTGCTTTGATTGCCAAGTTTGGCAAGACACCTACCCAATACCGTAAGAGGATCAGGGATTTTAAGAAAAGAGAGAATGTGTCTTGGGTTGACTGGGTGAGTGCTGCGCACATGAACATGATGGGGTGGATTGATGGATACAAAGTGAAAACGTTTGTTGAATTGTCCCACCTGTTGTTTTTTGAGCATTTCTCTGAAGCCTGTTCACCAGAGCTGCATCAGTATGTTGCTGACCAGAACATTTTGGATCCCTTTAAGCTGGCTAGGTTGGCTGACAAGTGGGTCTCCCACCGGGTGTCCCCTAAGGACTCCAGTGGGAAGGACAAGGACAAAGAAAAGGGGGCCTCTCAGAAAGCTGAGGAGTTCCAAAAGAAGTCACAGTCGGGTAAACCTAAACCCTCCTCTCTGAAGACCCAAAAACCTAGTGGGGGTAAGTCATCTGTGGGTGGGAATAAGAGTAGTGGTCCACCTGCTGCCAAGCAGGCTCCCAGTGGTTCCAGGACCGTACCCCGCACTCCCAGCACGTGTTGGGATTGTGGGGCTCTGGATCACAAGAGGGGTGACTCCAAGTGTAAAGGTAAGGCACTTACCCCATGTCTGAGGTGGAGGCCACTGTCCTCCCCTCCTCTACAGGGATCACACTTGGTGCTCCTGTAGAGATTTCCTTAGTGTCCCTTGGGGCCTGGGACCAGTACGCAGAAGTACTGGCGACTATCCCACAGAACACCCATAGGTTTTTGAAAAGTGTCCTCTTGAATGGCCAGCCTTTTACTGATTTGAGAGACACTGGGGAAAGCATGATAGTGGTGGACAGGACCCTGCTCAAGCCAGAGGACTATGTAGGTGCTCCTCTGAGAACCACCAGGTTAGCTGGTGGGCCTCCCAAATTATCGCCTGTAGCCTTAGTCACACTCATAATTGGAGACAAGACAGCAAAGCTTCCTGTCCTGGTTCAGGACAATGTCCCTGGTAACATTCTGTTAGGTAATTATCTAGTAGAGTTGGGGTTGATCTCAGATGGTCTTCCCATGACTGCCGCTGCAGTCATTAGGTCACAGGTGACACAGGGTTTGGCTGTGAGTCAGGTACCCCAGCCAAAGGTGAGGCCTAATGCAAGACGAAGGAAGACCAAGAAGGCAACCTCTGTGCCGGGGGCCCCTTCGCTTCCTGCTGTTCCTACAGCACCCATTGGGATCCATGCTCCGGATGGGCTGGATCCAGTGGTAAACCCTGTCTCAACTCCTGTGGGAGAAGAGCCAGAAGACTCTCCTGTGGGAGAGGTTCTCGACCCGGAGGATCATCCCGACCTTCAATGCTTGTTAGCTGAAGGGGGACCCTCCCGGGCAGACTTCTGTAAGGGACAGAGAGAGTGCCACTCTCTCGAGGGTCTGCGGAAACAAGCCGTGTCCCAGGCACAAGGAGAAGTGCCCAGGACCTTCCGGATACATTGGGAGGGTGAGCTTCTTGTTAGTGAGCCCACTAAGCCTGAACCTGGTGCCCTCATGAGGTTGATGGTACCCCAGGTTTACAGGCCCTTCCTGCTGCAGTTGGCGCATGAGGTGCCTTTGGCTGGTCATCCTGGTACCAAGAAGACTAAGCAGAGGCTCTCTGCCCATTTCTACTGGCCTCGGATGGGAGTAGAAGTGGAGTCCCACTGCAGGACCTGCCCAACTTGCCAGTTGTCTGGCAAGACTGGAGGCAGTGTCATTGCCCCACTGCAGCCATTGCCAGTGGTTCGCACACCATTTGAGAGGGTGGGCATCGACATTGTCGGCCCCTTGACCCTCCTACTTCAGGTGGACATCGGTTCATCCTGGTCTTGGTAGATCATGCCACCAGGTACCCTGAGGCTATACCCCTTCGGACTGTAACTGCCAAGGTGGTTGCCAGGGCTCTCCTAGGCATTTTCACCCGTATTGGATTCCCTAAGGAGGTTGTCTCTGACAGAGGATCCAACTTCATGTCTAGTTACATGAAGACCACGTGGAAAGAGTGCGGAGTAACCTACAAGTTCTCCACCTCTTACCATCCTCAGACCAATGGTCTGTTTGAGAGATTTATAAAACTCTCAAGGGCATGATGGGTGCTTTGGAAGAGCCCCTAAGGAGGAAATGGGATCTCCTCCTGCCATGCCTGCTGTTTGCTTACAGAGAGGTACCTCAAGAGGGTGTTGGTTTCAGGCCCTTTGAGTTACTCTTTGGACATCCCGTGAGGGGGCCCCTTGCCTTGATCAGAGAAGGTTTGGAAGCCACCCCTCCAGGTCCCGCCAAGCAAGTGGGGGACTATGTGTTAGGTCTCAGACGGAGGATGACACTGATGATGGGTCAAGCAACAGCAAATCTTAAGGCCAGCCAAGAACTAAATAAGTACTGGCATGACCTTAAAGCCTCGCAAGTGGATTGGACTCCGGGACAGGAAATCCTTGTGATGGAGCCTACCAAGCCTAGAGCTTTGGCAGACACATGGACTGGACCCTTCAGGATCATCTCCAAGATGGGGGAGGTCAATTATCTGGTTGACTTGGGTGCCCCTGGGGTAGCCCCTCAGGTATTCCATGTCAACGGGCTCAAGCCTTTCCACAGGCGAGCAGAAGTCTCATGTCTCTTGCTAGTTTCAGAGCAAGAAGAGGATGAGAGTGAGCCCCTTCCTGACTTGCTGTATAGCAACCCTCAGGATGGCTCAGTAGAGGGAGTACATCTCTCTCCAGATTTGACAACCGAGCAGCAGAGGGCCTGCAGGGCTTTGCTCCAGCAGTATGCCTCTCTGTTTTCACTGACGCCAGGCCTTACACCGTGGTGTAAGCACGAGATTGACACTGGTGACAGTGTGCCTGTCAAAAGCAGGAGCTACTGTATGTCAGATACTGTTAAGAACCACATCCAGGCTGAGGTCGCCAAGATGTTGGATCTGGGTGTTATTGAACCCTCAAACAGTCCCTGGTCAAGTCACGTGGTCCTTGTCCCCCAGGCAAGTTCCCAGGCAGGTACCAAGGATTGGAGGTTGTGCGTGGACTACAGAGGAGTCAATGCCGTCACCAAAACTGACGCGCACCCATTGTCCAGGGCTGATGAGCTTGTGGGCACCATAGGTGCTGCCAAATTTGTGAGCACCTTTGACCTCACCTCAGGCTATTGGCAAATAGCTCTGACAGACCATGCCAAGGAAAAGACGGCGTTCTCAACACCAGAGGGACTCTACCAGTTTAGGGTCATGCCTTTTGGGTTGAAGAATGCCCCTGCCATCTTCCAGAGATTGGTCAACCATGCGCTCAGTGGGCTGGAAGCCTTTTGTGTGGCTTACTTAGATGACATTGCCATCTACATTTCCACCTGGGAAGAGCATTTGATGGTTGCCAGTCAAAGGATCGAATCTAAAGGGTTGACAGGTCAAAGGATCGACACGAAAGGGTCGACAGGTCAAAGGATCAAATTTTATTTATTTTTTTCACATTTTTTTTTTTGGGGGGTCCCCCCCGAATCCTCTTTTTTTTTGCTAAAAACCACTTTTCTCCCTAAACGAAAACCTAAAAAAATATATATAATTTTAAAAAAAATTCGATCCTTTGACCTGTCGACCCTTTGGTGTCGATCCTTTGACCTGTCGACTCTTTGGATTCGATCCTTTGACTAGACACTGCCTTTGACACATCTGGATAAGGTGTTGCAGGCCTTGAAAAGGGCTAACCTCACTATCAAGGCCACCAAGTGCCAGATAGCTCAGGGGAAAATCACATATCTTGGTCATGAGGTAGGAGGGGGTCAAATCCAACCTCTCCCCAGTAAGGTACAGGATGTACAGGACTGGGAGACTCCCACTACTCAAACCCAGGTTAGAGCCTTTTTGGGCCTCACTGGGTATTATCGAATTTCATGGCAGACTATGGAACCATAGCTGCACCCCTGACAGCTCTGACTTCACCCAAACAACCTAGGAAGGTTAATTGGAATGAAGACTGTCAGAGGGTCTTTAATGGCTTGAAAGAAAGTCTGTGTAAGGCACCTGTGTTTAGAGCGCCTGACTAGAGCCGACCCTTTATCGTCCAGATGGATGCCTGCGACACCGGAATTGGAGCTGTCTTGTCTCAGTTAGATGACAAAGGGAGGGAACTGTGAAGGGTTTTGACCCACGCTGAATCAATAGACTGGGTAGATGTGGGGATGAGCTGTCGCCACCCATCATTCCATCCCAGAGTCCAGGAGAACCGCGCAGTGCTGAATCAATAGACTGGGTAGATGTGGGGATGAGCTGTCGCCGCCCATCATTCCATCCCAAAGTCCAAGAGAACCGCTCAGTTGTGCGCATACCAAAAGCGCCAGGGGTGAAAGGTGGTGCCAAAGGAAAAATAGCAGCACCTGTCAGAGCAAAAGCGCTTTTAAATCACCTCTGTTTCTTTGAGGGCAAGCTCCAAATGTCAAGTTCAAACATTGCAAGATAGCTAATACCGGAGACCTTTGTTCAAAAATCTGTTTTACTGATGTCAAAAAGTTGCTGAAATCATGGGCACAAGACCACTCTAAAGATTCAACCTTCTTGTGTGGGGGGGTTCCACATAACCACTCTAATGTAAGGATGCCTATCAAAACAATAGCAAAAATCTCCTGTCAAATTTAAGACAACTCCTAAATGGATGCAGTACTGACAAATTCTACAAGGCGGCGCTAGCGGTCTAAACTCTGACAGGAGAACTGAGTTCAATAGCTGACAAAGGGACCTGAGTCAGCTGGACTTCAGAGCTTGTTGGTTAATTCAAAATCTTAGCCACCTGCTGTTCTCAGAGGCCAAGAGGCTGGGAAACCTTAACACCTCAGAGATTCCCACACCAGGGTATCACATGGCCCTTCTGAGTGAGAAGGAGGGGGTTTCCTTCAGCTTGCTGGAGCCCACACAAAAGACTCTTCCCCTTGAATGGGGTATGTTCATTTTGAGTGTTTCCTGTCAACAGCCCTCTGCCAGCAAGGAGAGACATGTGTTTCCTGACCCACCCAAGCTTCTGGAGGCGGACCCAAACACTTTGGGGAGTTGAATGGAAGGCAAATATATGTTTCATAAAAATACTGATAACTCTTTGTAACCAGATGACAGAAATGTGCAATTTGGGGATCCTTAAAATGAAAACTGTGCCCACAATTCAAGACCAAACTCCAATTTGTGTGATGTTCTGGTGCAAAACCCTGCTAATTATGAATATTGCAGACACAGTATTTAAGCTAGCGACCTGGAAACTTACTGGGATAGAAGGGGGGTGTAGAAGGGGGGTGTACATTTGTATAATTTTTGATTAAAAACCAATGTTGCAAAACCCACTAAAATCGAAAATAAGTTGCCATTTTCGAATGCAAGCTCCTAGAAACACCAGAGTCGCAACAGAGACTACCTTAAGCAATGTGTAATATGTACATGTAATGTCAACCACTTGTGTACCTGGGAAATATGTATTTGGATCTGAAATAGATTTGTGTGCACATTGAAAAGGGGGGTGTCATTTCTGTAGATCATAAAAATGACATCACTCTGACACACTATCCCTTCCCAAATCAGGGACCAAAGAATCTATTGACCTATCAAATTAAGAGAGGGGCAGGCTTAGTGAAGCTAGCCTCTCCACCCACTTTCTAAACACACAAAAGCAGACAGTGCAGGACAGATAGGGATTCAATTCCATTTGCTGCGGAGCGTGCTGACCGACGACTTCACATCCAGAGATCCAACACTTAGACTTCCAAGCTAAACAGAGACTACAGAACTTTGAACCAAGAAGGCCCACTGCAAGCAAAAGTATTTGTCAGCAGGCCTCAAAATCCTTTGCAACTGAACTCTTCAAATAGCTGGGCTGAGCTGTTTGATTCTGGCCTAGAACCCTGTGACAGAAACATCCAGAACCAGGAGCCGTGCTGTGTCCAGAGAAGGCAGAACCCGATCCAGAGAACCGGTGCCTAGCAGACCCAGGACAGCAGAGCAGAGCTGACCCAGACGCTGTGAGCAGAACCGCCCGAAGTCCAGTCCAGTTGACCCGATCCGTGACGAGGCCCAGTCCTTCTAAAAATATAGTGTGAGTACTGCCAGAACTGTGCGAAACCCAATCCCTTAGTTAAAATAATGTAATACAAACTATTTTAACCTAAGTAGAACTGCCTCCTAGTAATCCTGTCATCTGTCATTCTAAATCTGCAAGCTGTCATCTGTCATTCTAAAGCTGCAAACTGTCACCTGTCATTTTGAGTTTTACTTTAAATCCGAAAAACTACCTTTACTAAATCGTATGTATCTCTGGAACCGTTTAACTTTCATTTAAAAGCTAAGATTCTAGGCTTTCCAACAAACCTAAAACCGCTACTCCTTATACTTTTGCCGTAATCACGATTCACGCACTCGCAAAATTTACCGCGATTTGCGATTTGGCCTGATTTCTTCTCCAGGAAAAAAGTCAGCAGCTCCTTGCTTTCCTTTGCTAAAATTCGTTTAACCTGCTAGTTACTCATAGAGCATTGCTAAAGTGAGCCTGAACTAATATAAAGTAGCCATCACATACCCTGAACTTCTAGAGGGAATTAAAAGCAATTTTAGCACCTTTTCACTTCCTTGCAAACCACATTAAAGTAATTCGCCTGTGTTTAAAACTCATACCTGTTTTTCTCTAAGCTTGCTGGGGGAACTGGAACTGTGTATTGCATTATAAAGTGTGATTTGTTGGGTTTTTTGGAGACTGTGTGCTCTCCTTCCATTTCTTATATTGCATAGGGGGGGAGTGAATTGTCAAAAGAAAAAGTGATCATATTACCTTTTGCTAAAATCATAACAAGTATTTCTGTACTGCATTTTATTCCACCTTGCATTTCCTTGAAACCATCAAGCATTTTCAGCTACCTCATCCTCTATACTACTCCTAAGTAACCAAATCAGTGTACCACTGTAACATTATCCATTGTGGATCCCGGTCATATTCTGAAGTGTGGTATCCATTATCAATTTATTTCTAAAGTGTGATAGATATATATTGTTGAATTGTCCAAATAAACCGTTTAAATTTGCAAAGCAAACATACTTCTTGGCTCAGTGGGGTCAGCGGGATTCTAAGAGAGGGGTGTTATACAAGGGTTCATCATCCAGATTATAACTTGCCATAAAAATATATAAATAAGGGCTTCCCTTGGGCATCCCAGACAAGGCACTGACTTAGTGGGATTGCTTGATTGGAGTCACTTACAGAGTGGGGGCTCGGAGCCGGGATATTCTGGGTTAGATTTACCACTTGTGCAGCTTAATACAGTGTGCCAACTGACCAGATACACATATCCGGTTAGATCACCACGCTGTTTTACACTGTGAAATCACCCCTCAAAGGAACGCTCTAAGGAAACGGTCTGTTTTGCAAAATAAAATACTAACTTCTGTAAATCAGGAAGGAACTCAAATTCCAGAATGACGACACTGCTAGACATCAAAATAGCCAGAGAGCACTTCTTACATAAGCTATTTGTGAGAGGTGAATGGATTGAGCAGGGCCAGGATGCATGGTTGCAGGCAATCACGCAACAGGGAACTGCAACTGGGTTAGATATCTGGAGAGATCAGGGTCCCTTACATGTGGCCCTGAGTGAACTATACATGGCTCCTAAAGATGAACACGACAAGATGGTTAGGATAGCGGCATATTTGTATCTATATATGGCAGCCATGCAGGACAAATGTGCTGAAGGCCAAGATCTGGCAAATAGGCAACAGATCGCGTTAGAGAAGGCCCAACCTGACCTGGTCTCTTCTGAGCAGAGGATGCACGGAAGCCAGGAGTCAGAAAATGAGAGCAGACAGTATCTCATTAAAATCAAAGAGGACATGTGTATCCTGCAACAGGAAAAGTCTGACCAGGATACCAGATTTCTGGCCTTGCAGAAGGAGTACCAAGAAGGTTTGGACTCCCTACTGCAGAGCCAGAAAAAGCTGGAGCAACAATTAGATTTCAATAGGGCGTGTGCTGAGCAGGTAGTCACCCTGCAAAGCCACCTAGATAGGGAAAAGGCAGAGAGCAATAAACTGATCCTGAAAGACCTGGATACCCAGGCAGAGTTTGATCAGGAGCGCCAGAAAGCTGGTGCCCTTCAAAGGCAAAGGGACGACCTGGGGGCACAGATGCAGACTCTTAGTCAGGAAAGGGACACCTTAGGCCAGAAAGTCTGCCATTTAAAAAGAAAAACTGAAGAAAATCACTTGGCCCTCCATGGGCTGGGTGACCTCCAAAAAGAGCATCAGAACCTGTTAGAGCACACCAGGAGGGTGGAGGAGGCTCTGGCAAGAAAGGAGCAGGCCAGTAGGGATGGGACCCAGGAGGTAACCCTCCTGCAGCAGAGACTGGCCCAGTACTCCAGGACCAATCAGGAGGCACAGAGAGAAAATGAGGCTCTCTGTCAGCACAATGATAGGCTCCAGCAACAGGTAGCCATGCAGGAGAGACTGATAAGAGTCTAGTAAGGCCTTAACTGAGGAACTGAAAGCGCAGGCTCTTGCATTGCAACAGGGAGCAGGGGCTGATAGAGATGAAGTTCGCAGGGAAAGGGAATCGCCTGAGCATAACCTCAGGAGCCCTAGTACCAGAGGCCCACATCTCTCCCAGTCCCTGGACTCTGCCACCCCCATGTCCCCTGGCGTGCATGAGCACAGGGCCACAGGAATGGCAGATTACTATCCAGCCAAAAGTATGGGGCTCATAGGCCAGTACCACCCAGGAATGGAGGGGCGGGCATCCGGGTATGGGCACCCAAGCACAGTGCAATTTAGTGGGGAACCCCAGGAGAGTAGGCCCATTAAGGGCATCCTGAAAACCTCTGCCCAGTTAGGTCAGTGGGGGGGGTACCCATCAAATCCTGGCAGCAAGGAGGGATCTGAAGACTCCTCTGAGCGTTACAGGGCACAGGAGACCAGGTCCCCACATTCTGCCAGCCATTGCCAGGCTCGCAGAATCCGGAAAAACCTGGAAGATCAGACGGACACCTCTGGGAGCAGTGCTTTGGAGTCAGAGGATGAATGAACCAGGGTTAACTGAACCAAAAAGGCCAATAAGGCAAAAAGGGCCTTGCTTAAGGACCCATTGAAACAAATAAAGGCAATAAGGAGTGTCATCACGCCTTATCATAAGAATGCCAAGTATTCTGTTTGGGAACACTTGGAGCTCCATGAGCAAATGATGGAGACTTTCCATTTGAAGGACAGCAGTAGCTGCACCCAGTACGTCAAATGGACATTCTCCCCAGAATACTCCAGTTTCTTTGCAGGGATGGAGGACCAAAACCATTCAAGATGGTCCGCATATAGGGCGGCCATCTTGAAACATTTTTCTGTTCATAGAAATCCTCAAGAGGCTCGCAAGGCAGCCTACAATTTGCAATGTGGGGAGGATCAGGCCCCACAAGAATTCGTGCAAGAATTGAAGCGTGCCTTTGCGCAGACCACCAGAAGGGTGCGCACGGACAGCAGAGAATTTGTCAATACTTTTTTCCATGCCTTGCCCAAATACATCATGACCCAGCTAGTGAGAGATTTTCACGAGAAGAGGTCACTAGACTGGGCCATTGAGGTGCATAAGCCCATAGAAAATAAAAGTAATGCGCAGAAAAACCCCAAAACCAACAGCACCCCTGGTGCTGCCAGGGTGGCGGAGGTAAAGGTTGCCCCCGTTTTAGATTTGGAGATGGGGGGGCCTAAAAACCTGCCTGCACCAAATAATTCACATCCCAGAAGGCCCTCGGGCCAGTCACAGACAGGGAGTCGAGGAGGTAGTCCCACAAATGGGGTCCCCCGCTCCCCTGATTATGTAAGTCCCCGCTACAAGGGAAACCAACCCATCCTGGGTTATGTGTGGACTTCTCCAGCCAAAGGGGGGGATCCAGCCAAGCACCTGACCCAGGGAACTTCCCTCCTAACTTCCCCCAGGAGGGCAGAAATTCACCAAACCCTGAGCAGAATTTTACCCCAGGATTTCCACAAGGTTTCCAGCCCCAAACTCACCCATCCTTCTTTCCTCAATTCCCTGAGCCCAGAGAACCTAATCTGGGAGAGGGGAGGCCAAGGGTGGAGGGGTACCCAAATCTTCCCAATCCGGGGTATTACCAGAGAAGGGATAGCTACCCTTCCCGGGATCAGCCCAGGGGAGAAAACAGAACCCCGTATCAGCCTGAGCGGGTTTCACAACTTGAGCGCCAGGTCCAAAACATGGCATGGGATCTGGGTCACATGCTGAGGGCGCAACAGAACCCTCAGATGGGCATGCCGGCACAGAACGCCCCAAACACTGGACCTGGTGCTCCAGAACAATGAGGGGGGCAGCACCCCGATAACCCACCAGTTCCCAGGGAGGAGGCACAAAGGGAAGGGGGGCGTAAAGCCTTGGAGGAAGCTTCCTTCCTCACTTGTAAACAGCCCCTGAAAACCCAGGAACCGGAAACGAAATCTCCTGCCCCTGAAAGTCTGCCTCCAAAGGAGCAGAGGGTGGGTAGGAGAAACAAAGTACCCAAACAGGCCCAGTTTGTGGAGGAGGTACAGATCTTCCAATTTGAGGGAGAGGGATCCTCAGAGGATCCTGGGAAAGGATCTTCTCCTTTAGAGATGGGGGAACTCCTCCCAAAGAAAAATGGGTCCCAAGGGATTCCAATCCAGACTGGGGAGATATGGAGACTGAGCTACCTCCGCCCATCATCTCATCCCAGAACCCACAATACCGAAATCCCCTGGTTCAAACCCATCCTGGTGACTGCCTCCAAAAAGGGGGGGGGGGGCGGCCCAGAACCGGAACCAGGGGAACCCACAATGGCTCTGATCTCCAGTTGCCAACTTTTTCTTTTAGATTCCCCAGGCTCTCCACAGAATTCTGCCCAAATCTCTTCTCTTGCAATGTCTAAAACCAGAAAATTGGCCCACCAGTTGTCCAAAAATGTGCATTATCTGTGCCCACTTGAGGAGAAGGAGGGAAGATATTATGCCCCGGTACAAGTACAGGGGCAGGGTACAATTTCAGCGCTGGTGGACACTGGATCTCAAGCTACCCTTCTGTCCAGAAGGGCCTTTGATGAACTGAATTTAGGAAGGGGAGAGAATTATCGTATTCCTCTCACCTCTCTTCCTGGACAACTGCAGAACTTTGACGGGAAGGAAATTCCCGTCGAGGGGACTGCAGAGTTGGACATTAAAATTGGCCGACACAAGTTGAAACACCCGGTCATAGTAGTGACTCCAGAGGGCACCCCTTGTTTACTAGGGAACGACCTCCTGAGAAGGTTGTCACCCCTAATAGATTGTGTAAACAAGGTCCTCTGGACCCAGACTAGCCGACCAATAAAATTAAAACAGAGTGTCAACCATGTTAGTTTAAATGGCACCTGCCACATGGTTGAACAAAAATCTGACCAAGTAGAATTTCACTTTCAGAACAACCAAATTCCAGACGTGACAGTAATAGCAGTAGGACAACAGACTGGTGATGGGGGGTCCTCTCTATTTCTGAAAATCAACCTTCCTCCCAGTTTAAGGTGGTATTCCACACTGGAAGGAAACACTGAAATTCTTTACCAATCCACATTCAGACACTCCCACTCCTATAGTCCAGAAAGATGTGAAATCAGCTCAGAGCCTGGCTGATATTCAGCAAATTGGAGATCAGTTGTTCATCCCTGTTCAGTTAAATGATGGGAAGGACTCTGTTCTCGCTCGCGTGTGTGTGAACAACGGTAAGAGCTTCATCAGCGAAGCCATGTTCCGCCAACTCCCACAAGATCCAGCCATTCCCACATTCAAACTGATAGATAAATGGGAAATGGACCTGGAAGCACCCAATTGCAAACATCTCCTGCCAAGCAGGTGTATGCTCAAAATCTCCATTGGCAACAAGAGCATAGTCCATAATTGTTGGGTCGTGCAAGACGTCACTGCCGCCTTTTACTTAGGCAGTGACATTCTCAATCGCTTTGTCATTAGTTTGGACCTATTAAACTTCAAAGCTTGGTCCCGATTAGCGGATAATCCAATGGGCTTTGATGATTCAGAAAAAGCATTTAGGTCAGCTCAATTGCTACCTTATGCAGTTGAAATTCAGATCAAAGAGGAAGTCACCATCCCAGAAAGGACCTGACAATTCTCCCTGGAAGTGAAAGTTAAAAGAGGACAAAAATTGAAAAACCCTGATGCTTATATTCATCTAACTGCTTCTCTCCAACAGCAAGGGTTGGGGGTAAACCCAACACCATTAGTCAACATAGAACATGACACCATTCCAATAGAGGGGGATAACAGCGACTTAAAGAGTATCACTCTAGCCGCAGGCACCATCATTGAAATGGCGGTTGATGACCGACATTTCTCCATTGATTTAGGAAATGAACTGTTAGGACAAATCCCCAAGGACTGTTTTGACAGTGACAGTGATGACAATACAACACCAGACAGGATTTTCACCCGGCATGGGGGGAACTTCCTGGTGTACACTTCTTGCCCTTATGGTAATGAAGATGTGACTTGTGACTTCAGGAGGGATGAGGTAATTTTCCAGGTCCATGAGGGCTGCCTTTCACACCTGAAGTCTCCAGTCCAAATCAGCACTCTGACCAGGGACTCCTCCACCCAGCTGGAGGAGGCCACTGAGATAGCCAAACCAGAAATCTTTCCAGGCTTCAGGCAGATGGTGGAAGAGAGAGTCAATCTAGCTGATGCCTGTGTGACTCTAGAACAGAAGCAAAAGTTGAAACAGGTTTTCTTGGATTTCCAAGATCTCTTTGCGGTAGACTCATATGACTGTGGTCGCACCGACATACACACAACAACAATTCCCACTCACCCAGGCATGACTCCAGTGTTTGTGAAGCAATATTGTTTGCCTCTCGCATCCATGGAGTCCCTTACTGAAATAATTAAGAACCTTGAGTCCCGGGGAATAATCCGTCCAGTACACAGCACCTTCAATAATCCGGTGCTGGGAATATTGAAGCCAAACGGCCAGTGGAGACTCTGCGCCGACCTTAGGGAGCTCAACAAACGGGTCCATACTTCCCGATGGCCTCTGCCCTACATTGACCAAGGGCTGGCCCAGATTCAGGGGTCACAGGTATTCACAGCAATAGACCTGACCAATGGATACTGGACCATGCCAGTCAGTAGGGAGGACCAATACAAACTGGCTTTTACCTTTGGGGGCCAGCAGTACACATGGACCGGACTCCCTTCGGATACCTCAACTCCGGCAATGAATTCAACATTTTCCTACATAAGGCCATGCCCGACCTGGGTGCGAGGGGTAACCTGGCTTATGTAGATGATGTCCTCATCAAAAGTTCATCAGTGGAGGAACACATAGCGGAGATCCGTTATGTTCTGACGCAGTTGAGGGCCGCTGGAGCAAAACTTTCCTTTCAGAAAGCACAGTGGTGTAGAACCCGTGTTAATTTCTTGGGGCATGAGATTACTCCTCAGGGTCTCTGTCACCAAGAAAAGAAAGTGGAAGCGCTTCAGAAACTGAAGGATCCCACAACTCTGCGGGAACTAAGGAGCCTCCTTGGACTGACTAATTACAGCAGAAAGTTCATTGAAGGCTACGCAGAGATCACTAGACCCCTGATTCATCTCTTGAAGGGGGGGGTCAAGTGTGAATGGGGTCCAGAACAATCCGAGGCAGTATGACAACTCAAGTGGAGCCTCTCACAAGCGCCTTGCCTAGCTTACCCGGTCAGAAACAAGGAGTTCTTCCTGGAGACAGGGTTCTCTAATACGTGCTTGATGGCAGTATTATACCAAAAGCATGACAAGGTCAATAAAGTAATCTCCTATGCGAGCAAAACTTTATCCTCTGTGGAGGAAAAATTCAACGACTGTGAGAAGGCACTCCTGGCAACGGTGTGGGCATTGAAGAATTACCGCCCGTTTATCCATGGGGAACACATCATAGTGGAGACTCCACACCAGCCTCTGCAATACCTCCAAAGTGACAGAATCCGGGCCGGAAACGTGAGTAATTCCCGAATTACTTCCTGGATTCTGTCAATGCAAGGCTTTCCTGTAGAGGTCAGATATGGCCAAAACAAGAAGAGTCCCCTCGCGCAAGGTCTGGCTGACTTGCATGATTGTGCCAGAGAAAACCGTCTCGAGGACGAAAGACTAAAAATCAAGGACAGCATGGAGGCATACCTTAATTCCCCACACAAAGTCTTTGAAGAAGACAAGTGCGAGGGAATGCCTACTGTCTATCTGGATGGATGCTCTTACCATGTTGACAACAACGGGGAAAAATAACTCGTGGCTGGCGTAGGGAACGCATGGGTGAATGAGTTGTCAGAACCCTCCACTAGATACAAAATTGGCCCCCGAAGTAGTCAGGTGGCAGAATTGATGGCTGTGCATCAGGCCATCCTCACTGCTGTCCAACATCAACTCCACGAACTGGTCATAATCACAGATTCGGATTATGTACGGAACGGGTTCGTGGAGCACCTGGTTAATTGGAATACCAGAGGCATGTTATGTGCTAATAACAAACCCCTGAAACATGGGAAGCTAATCCAAAATATTGATGATCTTGTCAATCGAATGGGATGACCATCTACTGGAAAAAGATGAAGGGTCATTCCAAAATAGAGGGTCCAGACAAAACTGGAAATGACTTAGCTGATCAGCTGGCCAAAACCGGGGCCATCCAAGGGGAGCTAATATAAATAGAGTCCCTGTTGGGGGACATCCAGGTCACTGCTATCACTGGGTCCCAGACAAATGCTCACAATGATCTTTCAACTGCACAATGGAGTAAGGAGACCCCTGATGCTGATTTGATTATGGCTCAGAAGGGGGACCCAATAATTGGTAAGTTTTACCAACACATTAAGGACCCTGAGAACTTTCCCCTGACAGATACCGATTACATTGGGAAAGAGGACCTAAGAGTGTTGATGAAATGTCCAAAAATGTTCCGATCCAAGACGGTTTGTTGGTAAGGAAATCCCATGCTGGCCATGATCAGTGGGTGGTTCCTACCTCATTCCGAAGCCTGATGTTAAGTCACGCCCATGATGCGGCCTCCGCCGGTCATAGGGGGTTTCACACAACACTGGAAATCTTAAGAGAGGTTGCATACTGGCCACACATGGGGCCGGACCTCGACCAATACTTGAAGGGGTGTCTGGTGTGTGCACAATTTCAGCCAACATCCCTCACACACCGGGCGCCTCTCCAAAAGAGGGGAGTGACACTGCCATGGTCAGATTTACAAATCGACTTTGTAGGCCCTGTAATTCGCTCATCTAGGGGAAACAAGTACATGTTGACCGTTACATGCTTGTTTACCAAGTGGGTGGAATGTCTCCCGGCCCCAAACTGCAAGGCAGAAACAGCAGCTGCCCTGATGATTAACCACATCTTTTCCCGTTTTGGTCTACCTCAAAGGATTGAGTCAAACAGAGGTAGCCACTTCACCAGTGAAGTAATGACAAAGATGTGGGAGATACTGGGGGTTAAAAGGAAGCTACACATTGCTTACAGGCCAGCTTCTTCTGGAGCAGTAGAGAGGTATAACCGAACCATTGTGAGCATATTAAAAAAGTTTGTGGCAGATTCTGGGCCAAGTTGGGATATCCGATTACCTCTGGTCCTAATGGCCATTAGATCTACCCCGTCATCTGCAACCAAAATGTCACCATTTGAGTTGATGACGGGGCGCAAGATGGTGCTTCCTAAGCATTTGCTCTACAGGACCCAAGAGCAGGCACTGATAAATGCCTCCACAACTCATGAGTATGTGGAGAATTTAAGGAAACACCTTCAGCATGCTTTTGCCTATGCTCATCAGAATCTAGAAAGATCAGCTGATAGCATGAAGACCCACTACGACCTGAAGACCACCCAGAAGGAATATAAGGTGGGTGATCAGGTTTATCTATACAATTTCCAAAGGAACCAGTCCAAACAGCGAAAATGTTTGCCTACATGGAAGGGGCCGTTTGAAATTATAGACAAAATCTCCCCTGTGGCCTACAAGATCCGCATCCCCAAAGGCGGTTTGGCAGAGGGGGAGGACAAGTGGGTCCATATAAATCAGTTAAGGTGTTGCCATCCCAGGCACACTCTGCAGCAACTGGAGGAGTCCTCTGCAATACCAGAGGGGGCCGCTCCACAGTAATTCAGTTCCAACCCTAAAATATCCCACATATAGTCTCTAAAATATTATGACGCTTGTAAGCCACTGTCTCTGAATTATATCTTGTTTTTCAAAATAGGAATGCTATGTCTATTAAAGTATAAAATGTATATGTCGCCCCACTATATCAATAGTGGGGGAGAAATGTCTATGAATAGGTATTGCTGCTTTTGCTTTGTCGTCATAGGAGAAAGAAAACCTGGAGACTGGCCAAGGAGGACGACCGGGGACCGGGAGCGAAGATCTGAGGGGCCCGGGGTACCGCCCAATCCTCCCATCAGGACTAGCAAGGAGAACTGATTGATCGACTGGGTGGAGGAAAAGATGCTGAACTGTGCCATCTACAAAATTGGAAGAAGATAATGTGGACATACCAGCGCAAGGGCTCAAAACCTCCTTTGCTCCCGACTTCCCCTCGACTTGAATCAAAGCGTAGTCGGGCGGGGGTTTTGTGAAGGGTTTTGACCCATGCTGAATCAATAGACTGGATTGATGTGGGGATGAGCTGTCGCCGCCCATCATTCCATCCCAGAGTCCAGGAGAACCGCGCAGTGCTGAATCAATAGACGGGGTAGATGTGGGGATGAGCTGTCGCCGCCCATCATTCCATCCCAGAGTCCAGGAGAACCGCGCAGTTGTGCGCATACCAAAAGCGCCAGGGGTGAAAGGTGGTGCCAAAGGAAAAATAGCAGCACCTGTCAGAGCAAAAGCGCTTTTAAATCACCTCTGTTTCTTTGAGGGCAAGCTCCAAATGTTCAAACATTGCAAGATAGCTAATACCAGAGACCTTTGTTCAAAAATCCGTTTTACTGTTGTCAAAAAGTTGCTGAAATCATGGGCACAATACCACTCTAAAGATTCAACCTTCTTGTGGGGGGTTCCACATAACCACTCTAATGTAAGGATGCCTATCAAAACAATAGCAAAAATCTCCTGTCAAATTTAAGACTACTCCTAAATGGATGCAGTACCGACAAATTCCACAAGGCGGCGCTAGCGGTCTAAACTCTAACAGGAGAACTGAGTTCAATAGCTGACAAAGGGACCTGAGTCAGCTGGACTTCAAAGCCTGTTGGTTAATTAAAAATCTTAGCCACCTGCTGTTCCCAGAGACCAAGAGGCTGGGAAACCTTAACACCTCAGAGATTCCCACACCAGGAGGCAGGATATCACATGGCCCTTCTGAGTGAGAAGGAGGGGTTTTCCTTCAGCCTGCTGGAGCCCACAGAAAAGACTCTTCCCCTTGAATGGGGTATGTTAATTTTGAGTGTTTCCTGTCAACAGCCCTCTGCCAGCAAGGAGAGACATGTGTTTCCTGACCCACCCAAGCTTCTGGAGGCGGACCCAAACACTTTGGGGAGTTGAATTGAAGGCAAATATATGTTTCATAAAAATACTGATAACTCTTTGTAACCAGATGACAGAAATGTGCAATTTGGGGATCCTTAAAATGAAAACTGTGCCCACAATTCAAGACCAAACTCCAATTTGTGTGATGTTCTGGTGCAAAACCCCGCTCATTATGAATATTGCAGACACAGTATTTAAGCTAGCGACCTGGAAACTTACTGGGATATGTGTAGAAGGGGGGTGTACATTTGTATAATTTTTGATGAAAAACCAATGTTGCAAAACCCACTAAAATCGAAAATAAGTTGCCATTTTTGAATGCAAGCTCCTAGAAACGCCAGAGTCGGAACAGAGAATACCTTAAGCAACGTGTAATATGTACATGTAATGTCAACCACTTGTGTACCTGGGAAATATGTATTTGGATCAGAAATAGATTTGTGTGCACATTGACCAGGGGAGTGTCATTTCTGTAGGTCATAAAAATGACATCACTCTGACACACTATCCCTTCCCAAATCAGGGACCAAAGAATCTATTGACGTATCAAATTAAGAGAGGGGCAGGCTTAGTGAAGCTAGCCTCTCCACCCACTTTCTAAACACATAAAAGCAGACAGTGCAGGACAGATAGGGATTCAATTCCATTTGCTGCGGAGCGTGCTGACCGACGACTTCACATCCAGAGATCCAACACTTAGACTTCCAAGCTAAACAGAGACTACAGAACTTTGAACCAAGAAGGCCCACTGCAAGCAAAAGTATTTGTCAGCAGGCCTCAAAATATTTTGCAACTGAACTCTTCAAATAGCCGGGCTGAGCTGTTTGATTCTGGCCTAGAACCCTGTGACAGAAACATCCAGAACCAGGAGCCGTGCTGTGTCCAGAGAAGGCAGAACCCGATCCAGAGAACCGGTGCCTAGCAGACCCAGGACAGCAGAGCAGAGCTGACCCAGATGCTGTGAGCAGAACCACCCGAAGACCAGTCCAGTTGACCCGATCCATGACGAGGTCCAGTCCTTCTAAAAATATAGTGTGAGTACTGCCAGAACTGTGCGAAACCCAATCCCTTAGTTAAAATAATCTAATGCAAACTATTTTAACCTAAGTAGAACTGCCTCCTAGTAATCCTGTCATCTGTCATTCTAAAGCTCCGAGCTGTCATCTGTCATTCTAAAGCTGCAAACTGTCACCTGTCATTTTGAGTTTTACTTTAAATCTGAAAAACTACCTTTACTAAATCGTCCGTATCTCTAAAGCTAAGGTTCTAGGCTTTCCAACGAACCTAATACCGACTTGCTACTCCTTATACTTTTGCCGTAATCACGATTCACGCACTCGCGAATTTTACCGCGATTTGCGATTTGGCCCGATTTCTTCTCCAGGAAAAAAGTCAGCAGCTCCTTGCTTTGCTTTGCTAAAATTAGGTTAACGTGCTCGTTACTCATAGAGCATTGCTAAAGTGAGCCTGAACTAATATAAAGTAGCCATCACCTACCCTAAACCTCTAGAGGGAATTAAAATCAATTTTAGCACCTTTTCACTTCCTTGCAAACCACATTAAAGTAACTCGCCTGTGTTTAAAACTCATACCTGTTTTTCTCTAAGCTTGCTGGGGGAACTGGAACTCTGTATTGCATTATAAAGTGTGATTTGTTGGGATTCTTGAAGACTGTGTGCTCTCCTTCCATTTCTTATATTGCATAGGGGGGGGAGTGAATTGTCAAAAGAAAAAGTGATCATATTACCTTTTGCTAAAATCATAACAAGTATTTCTGTACTGCATTTTATTCCACCTTGCATTTCCTTGAAAACATCAAGCATTTTCAGCTACCTCATCGTCTATACTACTCCTAAGTAACCAAATCAGTGTACCACTGTAACATTATCCATTGTGGATCCCGGTCATATTCTGAAGTGTGGTATCCATTATCAATTTATTTCTAAAGTGTGATAGATATATATTGTTGAATTATCCAAATAAACTGTTTAAATTTGCAAAGCAAACCTACTTCTTGGCTCAGTGGGGTCAGGGGGCTTCTAAGAGAGGGGTGTTATACAAGGGTTCATCATCCAGATTATAACTTGCCATAAAAATATATAAATAAGGGCTTCCCTTGGGCATCCCAGACAAGGCACTGACTTAGTGGGATTGCTTGATTGGAGTCACTTACAGAACATCCTATCCTCTTCATCACTAGGCAACTCAAGGGTAGAGAATTTAGGTGGGCTACTGTTGAGAAGGAATGTTTCAGTATAGTCTGGAGCCTTAGGCGTTTTAGGCCCTACCTTACGGGGTCTACCTTCAAGGTCCAAACAGATCATAAGCCCCTGAAGTGGCTTATGCAGATGAAGGGTGAAAACCCAAAACTGCTCAGGTGGTCCATTAGCCTGCAAGGGCTAGACTTCACTATAGAGCACAGACCAGTGATGAGTCACGATAATGCAGATGGCCTTTCCAGAAGGTATGTTGACCGTCTGGATGAGGGTGTCTATCCCGTGGGAGATTAGGCACCCTCCACCTCAGTCTGGGGGGGGGCGACTGTGATGCTGGAAAAGCATCGGAGGGACAGGGCCTCCGTATCCTTGTCCTTTACTGCCTTTTTATTGGGTGTTCTGTCATGCTTTCCACGCAGGAGTTCATGTGGGACTCCTGGTGGTGCAGCTCTCTCTCTTTTGGTTTGGTGAACAGACCCATGGGATACCCTTACGGCACCCATGGGCGGGGGTACAACCCTGTTCCCCTAGTGTATGTTTTTGGGCACCTGTGGGTGGCCCACAGAGCAGGGTATGGGCTGGTGGCAGTACCATGCTGAATTTAACAAGTGCTCTGAGTATCCTCCATTTTGGGATACCCAGGCCCTGCCATTGGAATCAGTTGATTCCTGATGGAAAACAAGATGGCCCCTGTGGCCTCTTGCTTTCTGTTGCCTGTTACCCTGTTTTCCCAAAGTCCTGGGAAGCCCTGACTCTATCCCTTCCCCCTGACTGGCTGTTGGGTGGAAGTTCCATATGTGGTGTTGTTGTGAAGTCCAGTCCAGACTGGCTGGAGCCTTCCCAGTGACTGTATGTTGTGGGTACGCCCAGTGGGTGGGACCTGGGTGAATGGAGTGTGTGACCAATATTGCACTTCTTGTTGTGACTGTCTGGTTTCTGGTATGAGAGACAAAGACTGAGACAGCCCTCCCTGAAACTGGCCTGAATGCAGTGTGTAGTGTTGAATGGCTGGGTACTTGTCCCAATCCACATTCCTTGTTGTGAGTGTCTGAGAGGGAGGAGCATGGCCTGAATGCACTGTGTGCCTGATTGGCTGACTGACTGCATGAATACCCTTCTGTATGATTGGCTGCTGAGTGTGACCCAGCAGTGTGGATGAGAGACAGGATAGTATATCTGGGGACCTCTCACCACTGAAAATTGTTCAGAAGCTGTGTCTATACTTGAAGAGTAACTGGAACTGCTGATCCTCGATGCTTAGCTGGAAGAAGAAGACTTGCTTTTGCATTTGCTTCGACCTGATCTGAAAGCTGCTGACTTCATCGAAGACTGATCCGAGAGAGGACCTGGTAAGGCACCCTCTTCCCGTGCTTCGAGGGACCATCGAGCACCGCTGACCTTCGCCGAAGCTCCCTGGAAGTCAGACCCTCGAAAGGCTGCCGACCGGAGACGGGACCACCGAGGAGATCGAAGTGAAGCACCCGGACTTCGCCGCCGTCGAAGTCCTTTGCCGTCGACCAGGTTTCGCAGGTTTGTGTTACTGCTTGAGGCCCATCGAAGTTATGTTGCCCCAGAAGAGGGGACCGCTTGACGCCGTGCCACCGTCGACCAGAGCCGCCCGCTCCTTTGCCTAAGAACATTTGAATCGAAGGACTCCCTTGTCCGCAACGTCGACCGCTTTCTCCTGCCAGAGAAAGTCAATGCCGCCGACGCGCCGAAGAGAATCCGCCGGTGGGTTTCCCGCCACCTGTAGGCCACAAAGACTTCAACGACTTGACGCCCTTGCTGGGCCACAGTTCTTCAGAAACTCTTTGCGGTCCTGAACAATCAATCACTGAGGTGCCCTGCACACCTCATCCTCGCAGGACGTCACTGACGAGCACCGCCTGGATCGACGCCGTGGTCTCTGCACCCTTGAACTTCTCATCGACGCCGTCGACGCCAAGTTCACCTTCTTCAATGCCGCTCGACGATCCGTGGCTCCTGCTTAAAAGGGAGTCACTCAAGAAGGATCTATCGAAGCTTCTTCAAAGAACTCTGCTCCACCAGGTACATTGGGGGGGTAAAAACATTATAGGAGAAAGTAAGACTTTTTGATCAATACATGGACTGCGCTTGTGCTATATCTTTATTTTACAGGTTGCCCGGGTGGGGGGATCTCCACACAGAACTGTGTTTAGGTAACTGACTCAGTATTCTGCCTATTGTTTCAACCATCTTGCTTTCCCTCCTCTCTCTATTGCTGGTTTCCTTTTTATGGATTTGTGTGACATTTTAACAGTATAATTGATGCACTTTAAAGAGATCTGATAATATTGGTGGTACCACTTTAGGATTGTATATATTTACCATTGTTGATTTCTGAGTACAAAGTGCGTTTTTGTGATAGTGTACATACCTTTGAATATTAATTATATAAAGAATGTGTTTTCAGTAATACAGTGTGTGGACATTCCTTTGTGGGGGCTTGGGGACTACACTGTACTTAAGAACCAGCCTGCATCACCTCCTGAGAAGCTAGGCCTTGATTGCTCATCCATTGCTACCTTATAGAGAATCTTGGCTGGGGTCCTCCGTGCCTCTCTTCTACCATATAGAGAGCAGAAGTACAGACCCCCTCTCCGGTCCTTTACAGTGCCCACCTCCACGCTGAAGATGCCGCTCTGCTTAAGGTTAGCCCAGTTTGGCTCCCCTTACCTCTCACGGAGCATCGTCTCCTTTCCAACAGCAGAGCCGCCACCCCTGCCTCTCTGCAACTGAGCCTCAGCCCCTTCGCTATACAGCCTTTGTAGTTCCGCCCTCGAAACCTGTGGATTGGGTGCCCTGCAACCATATGGAGTTGCCTGTCGACAGCTGGTATGTGAAGCCGGCCTGCACCAACGGCCCACCGCCCACAACAAAGGCACATGACCCCTGTCTTGGCCTACCTGGGCAAGAAGGAGCAACATCTCTCCTATCCACCCACACTCCCTCTCTCACTCATCATGTTGCTTGGCGACCCCATTTCCTCGAAGCTACCATTAGCACTACCCGTCCCAGGTAAGCAGACCATGCTGTCTTGCATGAAGCTCACTCACACATTGATTATTCCCATGCTAACTCCCTCCTGTTTCCTCCCATCTCTACTCCAGCTCTCTCATCCTCAAACCGCCACTATCACCCCTCTCGCTCCCCATCTACCAACACCAGTACACACCCCTACCACCCACAACCTGCCATGGGTAACCTTCGCTTTTCCGCTACTGCGCTGCAACTCCAACATATTTATCTACTTAGTCTCTAGCACACATGCAGTGGAAATTCCAATTTCTCTTCCCGACATCCTAGCCTCAGAAACTCCTACCTCCGCGCCTGCATCAATGCACCCATTTAAGACAATGTTGAAACCACCCCCTCCACTCATCTGCATGCACATAAAATCCATACCACACCCCGCCTAACCCCATTGATCTCAAACCCCGAAAACTCCATCACCCTTCCCTATACCATGCTAAACTGTACCCTGGTCAACGTCAGATCCCTCTTGGCACATGCCTTTGATATGTATGACCTCATTATAGCAAACAACCTCGACCTCCTCGCCATTACTGAAACTTGTCTGCACACAGCCTCATAACCTGCACTATCCATTGCTCTTCCTGCAGGCTATGCCATTCTTCGTAGTGACAGACCTACAAGCAATGGTGACAGCATAGCAATCATATCTAAAAACTCCATCCCAAACTCTCTTTATCACCTACCTCCTCTATATCCCTTCACCTCATCTATAGCCCTTCCGGCCCCATTACCACCTTCGAAGAGGATATCTCACAAATACTCACCTCTAGCCTTAAATCCACCTCCAAACTTCTACTGCTTGGTGACCTCAACCTAGGCCTCAACGATACTACTGACAATAAAACTACCTCTTTTGCCAAAGCCCTACATAGCTTAGGAGGCAAACGACATGTACTAACCTCTTCCCACATTCTAGGTCGTACTCTTGACCGGCTTGTTGACTTTAACTGCAACACCGTACTCCAATCTAACACACTAGGTCCCTGGTTGGACCACTGCACTATTGCCGTTGCCATCCCCATCCTCAACCAGCATACACACGTCCCTCCCCCGCTCCTTACCACTCCCTCCCGCTGCACACATATCCTTACCAAAGAACGCCATCTCCCTCTACTTCCAAATCATGTGCTACCAACGTTCATAGTAACAAATCCTACCACCCTTAGTCAACACTCACAATAACCTGATTGCCCAAACCGCCAATACTGCTGCACCACTGAAGCAGCGCAAATCCAAACCAATTTCACAGAAGAATTCTTGGTTCATCCCTGAACTCGCTACCATCACAGCAAGAAAATGAGCTATCGAAGCTGAATGGCGGCAAATTCCAACCATCACTACCACAACCCGTTTCTCTGCCATTGCTAGGGAATACAGACAAGCAGTACATACAGCTAAAGCCTCTAGCTAGAACACCAGAATCTCTAATGGCAACTGAAACCTGTACAAAACTCTTTCCAATTCTGCGTCAACTTGAGACTCCAACAACCCCACCATCCAATGTCACCATAGATGACTCCTGGTGCAGCAAAATTCAAGATACCCTCCTCGGCAAGAAAAGATAATTGCAAAACAAGTCTCCATCCAAGCCAAGATCCAGCACTCCACCAAAACCCCTCTGTCCATTCCTCCCTCCCACCTTTCAACTTCAACCCAGTCTCAGAAGCTACCGTCGCCCACCTCATCAAAGGGCGCAAACCATCCGATGCAAAGGTGGCACCTGCCCCACCCCACTCATCAAAGACTGTGCAGAATCCCTCATACCACTCATCACAGCTATTTAAATGCATCCTTTGCATCCCTCTCTGCCCCATCCCCACTTAAAGACATCTGGATTTCACCCTTTCTCAAAAAGCCTTCACTCGACCCATCCAGCCCAACCAACTACTGTCCCATCACCACAGTACTATTTCTTCTAAAAATCCTTGACTGAGCAGTATACCTCCAAATCCAATCCTACCTAGAACAAAACCACATCCTCAGTCTCCGACATTCAGGATTCCCACCTCACCATGGAACAGAATCTGCTTCACTGGACCTAACAAACCAGCTCAATGACCTCAGAGATGCTGGTAAACTTGCACTCCTCTTTATCCTTGACCTTTTCGCCACATTCGACTTAGTCAACCATCAAACTATCTGCCAACATCTCACCTCTGCAGCTAATTTCTCCCCCAAAGACTCAAAATGGATTTCTTCCTTTCTGGCAGACAGATCATCCAGAGTCTATGCAGCAGCACCCCCGTCCCCCACACAACCCCAGTCTTCTGCAGGGTACCACAAGACTTCTGTGTCTCCCCCACCCTTTATAATAATTACACCAGATACCCTCTTTGACCATATTGACTTATTGGGTATCTCCTATACAAATTACAGAGATGAGACAGAAATCCTCATCCCCCTCACTGGCTCCTATAAAGAGGACACCGCCATTCTCAGTGATATATAACATTTTTTTCACATTTTGGGAGAGCCCTATTTTTCATGGCTTTTACTTATTAAATAGCTGTTTAGCTGTGTTGTTTTTTTATGGATTAAATAAAGATTGACTTTGTTAAAGAAGACACGGTATCCGGATGGATTGTTTTCGTCCTTTGAACAAGGAGAGTGCCCCTCGCCTGGCCTGATGAACATCAGAGTTTGACATTGATATATATATATATATATATGAACCCATCCATGTTTGCATGGCATCCCATTGCTTTTCCCAAACGATGACAAAACTGACATTCTGATCATCGGTACCGAACCTTCACTCTCTAAACTCGATCTAGCCTGCCAATCCGTTGTGATAGATGGAATTACAATTCCAGTATCCCCCGTTGTGAACACGCTGGGTGTCTACCTTGATGCCCCCCTCAACATGTGTAGATATGTCAAAGCGATTGCCACTTCAGCTGCGCACACCATAAAACTCCTAAATACCTGCAAACCTTTTCTCTCCACTAGCAACCGCCTCACCATCGCGCATATCGTTATCGGCTCCAGACTTGACTATTGTAACGCTCTCTTTGCTGGCACCTCAAAACAGAACCTTAACAAAATGCAAGTCATACACAACAATGCACTCCGTGCCTCTCCCTAAGCGAGATCACATCACTGCTTCCAGAAGAAATGCTCCCTGGCTTCCAGTCCGAGAACGCATCCAATTCAAAGTCCTTTCCATCACTCATCAATGCTCTCTAACTCTGCACCTGCTTACCTTTCACACAGGCTCTCCAAGGTTGTACATGTTAGACCCACACCTTCATTCCACAGCCACAAACTTTGGAACTCTCTACCACTCTCCCTAGGATCAGAACCATCCTAATGGGCTTTCAGGAAACAACTGAAGACTTGTTTTTCAACTAGCCCGCTGTCCATATCAGCCAATTTCGCCCTCTTCCTGTCTGTTTCTTGATGCATTACTGTAACCCGCCCCTAGACTCACACTGTTCTTGATGTATCTTTGTAACCAGGGCCTAGAAGCGCTTGGGTTGAGCACGCTATATAAATATAAACATAAATAAATAAATAAATAAACTATCTGAAACTGAGACAAAGGAAGTCACAGTAAACAGTGACACAACTGATGTATGTTGTATACTGCAAATAATGCACATGTTGAGGATGAAGATGGCACGGTAACAAGGCCTGCTTTGTGCTGCATTCACTTCTTAGGAGACATCTTAGTGGTACATGCCCAGCCTAAATAATTATATTTTAGAAATGTTCTATGGAAAGCGCTTTGGATAAAAGTGTTATATAAATGACAAGTTATTATTATCTGGAGGATTTGGTGTGTCAAAGGGTACATGGCATTTTGATAGTCTGAGCAAAGAGGCCAGTTATTGGCAGGTTGTGCAGTAGAAACACTCTTTCAATCGTCTGAACAGGTAAAATATGCGTTAGTGAGTAGCTTGAGAGGGTACCCGCCTTTCTGAGCAGGGCTGCGATGCTTTCAAAGGAACAATAACATTCTTTTCAGCAGGCTGCTCTACTTTTGGTGAGTCAGTACCTGCACTTGTTAACTGGGATTCTATATTATTTATTTATTTATTTATTCATTTATTCAGAAAACATCTCAGCACTGCTGCTTTAGATTAAATGGCACAGTATCAGCAGAGGTGACTTATTTATTTAATCAGAGATTATCCGAGCTTCCCAGAGAGGATTGTATTCTTTTGTTAACACAGCAGTACAAACATTCCCTAGCAGAACTGCTCTTGAAATAGTACCATAACACTTAACAGAATCTTCTGTACTGGGAATGGGAGGGTGTAAGGACTTCTCGGAAGGGCTGCTGTGCTTTAAATGTAAATTTACCAGTATTCACCAGTAGGATAATCCAGTCTCGTTTGACTGGGGTGGCCGAAGTGGGGCACCAACGAGCACACACACCCATAATGATCATAGTTTAAGAAATGGGGTGGCACCTGGGGTGGCCAATCAGATTCCAGGGGTAGCACGTGCCAACACAGGCCGCTCCCTGGACACGCCTATGGCTAGGATTGCCATACGTTTTGCAAAAGTGCCTGTAGTTCTCAGAAGGGCTCCTTAACCCCAATTGACACAGTGCAATCACGCAATGGCCAGCTCAGCAGACAACCCAAGGATTAAGTGATCATAGTGTTTGAACTTCCCCAATGCTCCAATGCGGGTACAATCACACACCTGACGAGTGTAAACACATTTAATTGCTGTGGGCGAGGGCATCAAGCCATGGAGTTCTCCATTCAGCAAGTTTGTTATTTGAATGCCGGCCACTGAGAGTCCCACGAAAGACAGCATTTACAGATGCCAGTTGGGCTGGAGTAGAGGCACTCACAAGTCAGGTATGCATTGTATGTGACTGACACTGTTCCAACCTTATCAGCAGAATCAGCCTGTTAGGAAATAAAGCTCAGTCTGTTAATGGGCCTGCTACAGAGATTAATGGTTTAGCTTTAGGTCCTAAATCCCAGCTCCGGAGAAAGCTTGCTAATATAATGCAGCTCCTGCTGCAATGCGTATCTAACCTGCAGGTTCCAGGTATGACTTCAAGCTGCTATGACACATCTTCCCTCTCCCAAACAAGATCCAAAATTTCGAAAAGCTACAGAGCATTTAACAGGCAACATCACAAGTTCCCAGCAGGTCTTCTATGCATTTAAGAGGACAATCATAACAGCTCAGGATTGCTAGATTTCAAAGGCATAGTACTAGCAGGACTGCCATTACCTTTTAACGGCACTGGACCTACAGTTGTCAAAAGAATTGTAATTGATGTAATGGTATATGGACATGTGACAAAGTTCTGTCGTTCACCCTCCGCAGAGCATCAGGACCAGAGCCTTTCCTTCACGAGGGGGATCACCGGACGCAACCACGAGCAGATCCGGGGTCAGGGGACTAGACAAGGGAGTAGATCCGGGGTTAGGGGACTAGAAGAGGGATTCCAGAATGCAGTGGACCAGGAGTCGGAGAGCAAGGAGGCAGAGAGACAACCCGAGTTGGAAGGGGGGTGAAGGGGTGGCAGGGTTTGATGAACCAACCCGCTCCCAGAGTCTGAAGAGCAAAGAGCTGCCTGTGCAGTCCACAGCGAGAGATGGACAGTGGAGAGACCGTGGCAGTGTGGAGGTGCCACGGATGTCCAGAGAGCAAGAGGTTCTCCACACAAAGGCAGACACCATGTTTTCCAGCTAGTCTGGAGAAGACAGATAGCTCTGGAGCAGCAGAGAGGTGAGCACGGGCTGACACTCATCATTGATTTATAGCACTTGAATGTTGTACTTAACGCGCTGGTCAAATTATATGGAAACATCCAAGCACAAAAAGAAACCTTGTTTGGAATTTACTCGAAAATCACTTTTCTGGAAGGATATATGTGTGCTGAAAAACAACAAGAAGTATTGCTAGAAAAGACTCCGAATAAGAAAGTATTTTATACAGATACACAAAAGGACCGTTGTTGTCTGTGCTGTACTCAGTGTGAACTAGGTTCTACGACCATCGACCATATCATCTTGGCCAACAGCTTAATATAACTGAAAGAAAGGGTGGTAACAAAGCGATTAACTGGGTCTACAAATGTGCAATCTATTGCGTCCAACAAACAGGGCTGAAAAGCTACAAACAAACAAATAACATCAAGAACATGCCCACCCGTAACAACCGGAGCTCCAGGAAATTTCTAAGGAAACTGAAAGCTTTCCTTAAGGATGCATCGGCAAAGGACCAAACAACACAGCCCTCTTCCATCGGAAGACCCTGAGACAAAAGGAAAGGCCACAAAGAAAAAACCCGAATAACTGTGGATGCCCCAAAGGAAAAAAGTTGTGTTCCTCCACTTCCAATGTGGTGAAAACAGAACAGGGGTCTATTAAGCATTATGTGCTTCCAGGAAATGAAAAAGAGGAAGATCAGCTTGATTTTCACAGTTTAGCTCATCTTTCTATATATTCTGGCTCATTAGAGGAGTCATCTCAAGTGCCAGCCAAGGCTTTGGGGTAGGAAGTAATGCATTTTTGGACTAAAAACTTCAACGCTCCTCCTTTTAGAACACTTGCAGAAAGAAGAGCCAGTAGAACCGTTCTGGAATCCTCACAACATACCCAGTAAGTGAATACCAGAAACCAGCGGAATCACTTTAATCTAGTATGTTTTGAACAAATATTTGGAGCGCAACCCATAAAAAAACTTTTAGACCGAACATCTTGACCCTATTTTTGGAGATTCCACGTCTAAGAATGATTATATTGAGGGATCAGCTTCAAGTTCAAGTAGAGTTAATTTCAGATTTTTAGAAATTATAGTTATTATACACTTTGCATCTGATTTGCTGGCAACTAACCTGCTGGAGGAAGCCCTCAGGTTAAGATGTATATTTGTAGTATCTCAGCTCTGTTAAGGAAGCCTGCCTGGTAGATTGGAGACATGCCTGACTCCACCATGGTTCCTGTATTACATTTTATTGGTGGAGATTACACGAGCTCTGTGGATTCTGGAATACAGAACTCGTGTTGAAGGACAACAGTGACTAGCCTCTGCTGGGCTTAACAGACTCCCTCCTCTTTCCCTGTTAGAGTACTGATGTTATTTATACTTATTTATACATATTAAATATATTTGAATTTCCCCTATCTCACCGGGGCAATTTGTCAATTTCCCCTGTGGACACTACAATTGGCGACGAGGATTCTTCGTGTCAGCGACCGTCGGCTGTTTACACGGAGCTGCACCGCTCATGCCCGAGCATTGCAGCGGTTCTGTACGTATATCCTGAAGGTATTGCGCTCTGCCCCAGTCATATGAATCATCGACCACTTTATTTACCAAGATAAACTTAACGCTGCATCTTGTGCACATCCAGCTGTTACCCAAGCATTTCCCATTCCGCCGTGCGCGCATGCGCTGTAATCTCTGAAGCGGCGACATCTCTTAAAGGTACAGGCATGTTGCTAATGGTCGGCAGCATTGCATTAGCAGAGATATACGTCTTTCTACTGCTCGCCGACGTGTGTTACTAGCAGTTCTGCTACGAGGTTCAAAAAGAGTGCTCACATTTACATTCTGAGGAATCAATGCACTCTTCATAAACATTATTGGAAAGAGATGTGTGCAAGAATATAGACAAGCACAATCACAAGCCCTTCTCTTTACCTGAGGAGTAATTGCTAATTGCCACGGCAGTCACACAATACGCACTGTTAATATTAAAGACTTTGTGGGCACATTAATGGACACGTAATACACTCTACGGACTCATTATTACAATTTTTCATCAACGCCTCACCATTTCACGCCTCATCTACATCACATCATGGCTTTTGGCAGTGTTCCCCTGCGTGCATTTTTTATGCCAAGCACTGATGAACCTAGTATTCCATGGTGGATAAAATCTTTTGAGCATTATGCTGGAGTGGTCTGTGGTCCTAATTGCAGTGCAGAGAAAAGAAAATAATTGCTGCTACATTGCTGGGCCCAGCTGGGCAGGAGAAGTGTGAGACCCTGCCGGAGTTGTCAATGGAAGAAAGTGTTGACATTAACGAATATCAACGTGCTGTCAAGAAGATTGACAAACATTTTGAAAAGAAAGTAAGCATTATTTTAGAGAGGTACAGATTTGGGAAAAGAATACAAGAGGAGGGAGAAAGTGTTGAAAAATGTGTTACTGCTTTGAGGAAATTGGCCAAGCCATGTAATTTCAATGAGCAGTTTGATGAGAGGCTAAGGGACCAGTTCATGCTGGAATGCCGCAGTGCAAAAGTAAGAGAAAATCTTTGGCCAGAAAGTGACCCACCCTTGGACACAGTACTTCGTGTGGCGAAGGAAGTAGAACACACTGAGGAATGTGTCAGAGAATTAGAGAATAAAATGAAACATATGAAAATTGAAAACTGTAGCAGCAAGTCAATCAAAGCATCAAGTAACGCTGTTGATGAGAATGAGTCCATATCAGTGGTCAACAATGCTAGGGTCAGAAGGAGAATATCCAACAAACAATATGGGTCATCACAACCCGATAAAGGAAGGTACAGGTCTAGTCATAAAGGTGCTGCTAGTGAGTATAGTAGGAAAAACAGTTCCGACAAACAGTCCAGGAACTCTAGAAGGAGACACCAAGGAAGGTGTTATAGATGTGACAGTGTCAATCACTGGGCTGATGACCCGGAATGTCCAGCTTTGAAGATCATTTGCAGCAAGTGCAAAGGCAAAGGCCATTATTCAAAGTGCTGGAGATTCCGTGAAACCTCTACAAATTTGATAGGAGACGACTCAGAGAGTGGCCATAGTGATGGAGATGAACAGGAAGAATGCGTATTTATCATAACAGATGATGATGATGAAGAGGTTTTGGACAGTCCCAAAGCCATGGTTTCGGTTGATGGCGAAGAATTTAATATGATGATCGATACCGGCGCCAAGAACACACTCTTGCTGAGGCATTTATGGAACAAGGAGAAACATGAATATCTACATGAGACTGATGTAAACCCCATGGCTTATGGTGGGGTGAAGATTGACATCATAGGATGGCATTGGGGAAAATTTAAATTTAAAGATAGGAGAGCTAAAGGCAAGATCTACATCACCAATGAAGGCAGGACACCACTCCTAAATTGGACTCATCAGAGTAAATTGCAAGTTAAGTTAGACTCTACCATTGAAGAATCGGTGTTGACTATAAATAATGATAGTAGTGGAACGAATAAGGTTTGTGTCACAGATAAGGCAAACAACATGGATATCATGCAAGCTGTTTTTCGAGATGGTGTGGGATGTCTTCAGGGCTATGCACATCAGATACAGTTAAAACCTAATCATAACCCTGTAGCTCAGAAATTGATAAACATTCCTTTATCCATGCGAGATGAAGTCAGAAAGGAGATAAGAAAGATGGGAGAAATGGGGATCATTGAAAGCATTTATGCTGGCGAATGGGTTTCGCCACTTAGAATTTGTGTAGATATGCGTGAATTGAACAAGTGTGTTATTCCCGATCGACATCCTCTCCCCAACATACATGAAATAGTCTCCACAATTGGTCCTTCAAAGTTTTTTTCACTTTGGATCTGACTTCTGCATACCACCAGGTCAAATTGCATAAGTGTTCCAGGAATCTTACCGCATTTATTACGCCGGATGGGCTTTACCAATTCAAGAGGATGCCGTTTGGGTTGGTATTTGCAGCCTCGGTCTTCCAGAAAGTGATGCACAAATTGTTCGAGGTTGCAGCTGGTGTTATTTGCTTCCAAGATGACATATTGGTCCATGCTGGCACTCAAGAATTGCATAATGAGAGGTTGCGTTATGTTTGTCAGAAATTATACAGGACAGGAATGACCTCAAGTAGGGACAAATGTAAAATTAACTGTTCTGAAATAGAATATTTGGGACATAAGATTTCTGCTGAAGGAATTTCTCCAAGACCACAACTAGTTGACACGATCAATAAAATGCCAAGGCCGTGCAACAAGGAAGACGTTCGTACATTTTTGGAATGGCAGAGTATTACTCCAAGTTTGCCAAGGATTTTGCTATTCACACTGTCCCGTTGCGGGAAGTACTCAAAAGGAAGACGTTTGAGTGGAAAAATGATTGTGAAGAGGAGTTTAATTTCATTGAGGTTGCTATAGGATCAGCTCCTGCTTTGAAGAATTTTTGCACCGATAAGAAGATAATCATCACGACTGATGCTAGTAATATTGGATTGGGGGCTGTTGTCACCCAAGAGAACAAAGGTCATGAGGTTGTAATTGCTTTCGCTTCAAGGTTACTTAAAGGGGCAGAGTTGTTGTATGCTGCAATCAAAAAGGAAGCCTTGGCCATAAAGTGGGCAGCTGAGAAGTTTAGAAGTTTTATATGGGGAAACAAAGTTGAATTCCGAACGGATCACAAACCATTGACTCATGTATTTATGTCAAAAGGTCTGGATAAAGTTTCTAACAGAATAAGAAGATGGGTGATGATACTGCAAGAATTTAATTACACAGTAGTATATGTTCCTGGAGTGAAGAATGTCACAGCTGACTGTTTGTCTCGTTTAACCCTTTAAGTGCCAAGGACGAGGTATCTCGTCCTTGGAAGTGCACACGCAGTGCCAAGGACGAGATAGCTCGTCCTTTTTGGCACCTTGTTTTGAGCGATCCCTGCAAAGCAGGGATCGCTCAAAACTGTAATCCAACCCCCGGGCTATGTGAGGGGGAGGTCCCCCCTCACTGCCCGGGGGTTGGATTTCCTTCAGTTTCACGCCCACCTCATGCATCCCTCCCTGGGGTCAGATGCACCTTCCTAGGAGCAGATATCTGCCCCCAGGGAGGGTTGCATGAGGTGGTGCCCTCCATTTGGGGTGGGGGGGGTTGAGGGCCACCCCCATTGCGGTACATCAGGCGCTGCCAATTTAGGGTGGCCCTCAGCCCCCCCTAAAAAGCAGCCTGTGATTTTGTATATTTTTTTTTGTTTACCCAACTTGGCTTGGTGCAGATGGGCCCATTAGTGTGGCTATCTGCTCCCAGGGTGCCCAAACCCTACTGCCCCATCTATTGGGGGTCCTGCCCCACCTTTTGGAGTGGCCCTCTCCCCCCTCACCCAAAATGGAGGTGGGGTGTACCTCACGCAGCCGTTTGGAGGAGGCCCAGGGAGGCCTGCATGAGGTGTGTCCCCCAGCCATTGGGGGTGGGGCGGGGGGGCACCCCAAAAGGTGGGGCAGGACCCCCAATAGATGGGGCAGTAAGGTTTGGGCACCCTGGGGGCAGATAGCCACACTAATGGGCCCATCTGCACCAAGCCAAGTTGGGTAAACAAAAAAAAATATACAAAATCACAGGCTGCTTTTTAGGGGGGGCTGAGGGCCACCCTAAATTGGCAGCGCCTGATGTACCGCAACGGGGGGTGGCCCTCAACCCCCCCACCCCAAATGGAGGGCCCCACCTCATGCAACCCTCTCTGGGGGCAGATAAGGGGGGCACCACCTCATGCATCCCTCCCTGGGGTCAGATGCCCCTTCCTAGGAGCAGATATCTGCCCCCAGGGAGGGTTGCATGAGGTGGGGCCCTCCATTTGGGGTGGGGGGGGTTGAGGGCCACCCCCCGTTGCGGTACATCAGGCGCTGCCAATTTAGGGTGGCCCTCAGCCCCCCCTAAAAAGCAGCCTGCGAATTTGCATTTTGTTTTTTGTTTACCCAACTTGGCTTGGTGCAGATGGCCACATTAGTGTGGCTATCTGGCCCCAGGGTGCCCAAACCCTACTCCCCCATCTATTGGGGGTCCTGCCCCACCTTTTGGGGTGGCCCTCTCCCCCCTCACCCCAAATGGAGGTGGGGTGTACCTCACACAGCCGTTTGGAGGAGGCCCAGGGAGGCCTGCATGAGGTGTGTCCCCCAGCCATTGGGGGTGGGGTGGGGAGGCACCCCAAAAGGTGGGGCAGGACCCCCAATAGATGGGGCAGTAAGGTTTGGGCACCCTGGGGGCAGATAGCCACACTAATGGGCCCATCTGCACCAAGCCAAGTTGGGTAAACAAAAATAAATATACAAAATCACAGGCTGCTTTTTAGGGGGGGCTGAGGGCCACCCTAAATTGGCAGCGCCTGATGTACCGCAACGGGGGGTGACCCTCAAACCCCCCCCACCCCAAATGGAGGGCCCCACCTCATGCAACCCTCCCTGGGGGCAGATAGGGTGGGCCCCACCTCATGCATCCCTCCCTGGGGTCAAATGCCCCTTCCTAGGAGCAGATATCTGCCCCCAGGGAGGGTTGCATGAGGTGGTGCCCTCCATTTGGGGTGGGGGGGGTTGAGGGCCACCCCCCGTTGCGGTACATCAGGCGCTGCCAATTTAGGGTGTCCCTCAGCCCCCCCTAAAAAGCAGCCTGTGATTTTGTATATTTTATTTTGTTTACCCAACTTGGCTAGGTGCAGATGGGCCCATTAGTGTGGCTATCTGCCCCCAGGGTGCCCAAACCCTACTGCCCCATCTATTGGGGGTCCTGCCCCACCTTTTGGAGTGGCCCTCTCCCCCCTCACCCAAAATGGAGGTGGGGTGTACCTCACGCAGCCATTTGGAGGAGGCCCAGGGAGGCCTGCATGAGGTGTGTCCCCCAGCCATTGGGGGTGGGGTGGGAGGGGGCACCCCAAAAGGTGGGGCAGGACCCCCAATAGATGGGGCAGTAAGGTTTGGGCACCCTGGGGGCAGATAGCCACACTAATGGGCCCATCTGCACCAAGCCAAGTTGGGTAAACAAAAAAAAATATACAAAATCACAGGCTGCTTTTTAGGGGGGGGCTGAGGGCCACCATAAATTGGCAGCGCCTGATGTACCGCAACGGGGGGTGGCCCTCAACCCCCCCCCACCCCAAATAGAGGGCCCCACCTCATGCAACCCTCTCTGGGGGCAGATAGGGGGGGCACCACCTCATGCATCCCTCCCTGGGGTCAGATGCCCCTTCCTAGGAGCAGATATCTGCCCCCAGGGAGGGTTGCATGAGGTGGGGCCCTCCATTTGGAGTGGGGGGGGGTTGAGGGTCACCCCCCGTTGCGGTACATCAGGCGCTGCCAATTTAGGGTGGCCCTCAGCCCCTCCTAAAAAGCAGCCTGTGAATTTGCATTTTGTTTTTTGTTTACCCAACTTGGCTTGGTGCAGATGGCCACATTAGTGTGGCTATCTGCCCCCAGGGTGCCCAAACCCTACTGCCCCATCTATTAGGGGTCCTGCCCCACCTTTTGGGGTGGCCCTCTCCCCCCTCACCCCAAATGGAGGTGGGGTGTACCTCACGCAGCCGTTTGGAGGAGGCCCAGGGAGGCCTGCATGAGGTGTGTCCCCCAGCCATTGGGGGTGGGGTGGGGGGGGGCACCCTAAAAGGTGGGGCAGGACCCCCAATAGATGGGGCAGTAAGGTTTGGGCACCCTGGGGGCAGATAGCCAGACTAATGTGGCCATCTGCACCAAGCCAAGTTGGGTAAACAAAAAAAAATATACAAAATCACAGGCTGCTTTTTAGGGGGGGCTGAGGGCCACCCTAAATTGGCAGCGCATGATGTAACGCAACGGGGGGTGGCCCTCAACCCCCCCCACCCCAAATGGAGGGCCCCACCTCATGCAACCCTCCCTGGGGGCAGATATCTGCTCCTAGGAAGGGGCAACTGACCCCAGGGAGGGATGCATGAGGTGAGGCCCCCCTATCTGCCCCCAGGGAGGGTTGCATGAGGTGGGGTCCTCCATTTGGGGTGGGGGGGGGTTGAGGGCCACCCCCCGTTGCGGTACATCAGGCGATGCCAATTTAGGGTGGCCCTCAGCCCCCCCTAAAAAGCAGCCTGTGAATTTGCATTTTGTTTTTTGTTTACCCAACTTGGCTTGGTGCAGATGGCCACATTAGTGTGGCTATCTGCCCCCAGGGTGCCCAAACCCTTCTGCCCCATCTATTGGGGGTCCTGCCCCACCTTTTGGGGTGGCCCTCTCCCCCCTCACCCCAAATGGAGGTGGGGTGTACCTCACGCAGCCGTTTGGAGGAGGCCCAGGGAGGCCTGCATGAGGTGTGGCCCCCAGCCATTGGGGGTGGGGTGGGGGGGGCACCCCAAAAGGTGGGGCAGGACCCCCAATAGATGGGGCAGTAAGGTTTGGGCACCCTGGGGGCAGATAGCCACACTAATGTGGCCATCTGCACCAAGCCAAGTTGGGTAAACAAAAAAAAATATACAAAATCACAGGCTGCTTTTTAGGGGGGGCTGAGGGCCACCCTAAATTGGCAGCGCATGATGTAACGCAACGGGGGGTGGCCCTCAACCCCCCCCACCCCAAATGGAGGGCCCCACCTCATGCAACCCTCCCTGGGGGCAGATAGGGGGGGCCCACCTCATGCATCCCTCCCTGGGGTCAGATGCCCCTTCCTAGGAGCAGATATCTGCCCCCAGGAAGGGTTGCATGAGGTGGTGACCTCCATTTGGGGTGGGGGGGGTTGAGGGCCACCCCCCGTTGTGGTACATCAGGCGCTGCCAATTTAGGGTGGCCCTCAGCCCCCCCTAAAAAGCAGCCTGTGATTTTGTATATTTTTTTTTGTTTACCCAACTTGGCTTGGTGCAGATGGGCCCATTAGTGTGGCTATCTGCCCCCAGGGTGCCCAAACCCTACTGCCCCATCTATTGGGGGTCCTGCCCCACCTTTTGGAGTGGCCCTCTCCCCCCTCACCCAAAATGGAGGTGGGGTGTACCTCACGCAGCCGTTTGGAGGAGGCCCAGGGAGGCCTGCATGAGGTGTGTCCCCCAGCCATTGGGGGTGGGGCGGGGGGGGCACCCCAAAAGGTGGGGCAGGACCCCCAATAGATGGGGCAGTAAGGTTTGGGCACCCTGGGGGCAGATAGCCACACTAATGGGCCCATCTGCACCAAGCCAAGTTGGGTAAACAAAAAAAAAAAAATATACAAAATCACAGGCTGCTTTTTAGGGGGGGCTGAGGGCCACCCTAAATTGGCAGCGCCTGATGTACCGCAACGGGGGGTGGCCCTCAACCCCCCCACCCCAAATAGAGGGCCCCACCTCATGCAACCCTCTCTGGGGGCAGATAGGGGGGGCACCATCTCATGCATCCCTCCCTGGGGTCAGATGCCCCTTCCTAGGAGCAGATATCTGCCCCCAGGGAGGGTTGCATGAGGTGGGGCTCTCCATTTGGGGTGGGGGGGGGTTGAGGGTCACCCCCCGTTGCGGTACATCAGGCGCTGCCAATTTAGGGTGGCCCTCAGCCCCTCCTAAAAAGCAGCCTGTGAATTTGCATTTTGTTTTTTGTTTACCCAACTTGGCTTGGTGCAGATGGCCACATTAGTGTGGCTATCTTCCCCCAGGGTGCCCAAACCCTACTGCCCCATCTATTGGGGGTCCTGCCCCACCTTTTGGAGTGGCCCTCTCCCCCCTCACCCAAAATGGAGGTGGGGTGTACCTCACGCAGCCGTTTGGAGGAGGCCCAGGGAGGCCTGCATGAGGTGTGTCCCCCAGCCATTGGGGGTGGGGCGGGGGGGGCACCCCAAAAGGTGGGGCAGGACCCCCAATAGATGGGGCAGTAAGGTTTGGGCACCCTGGGGGCAGATAGCCACACTAATGGGCCCATCTGCACCAAGCCAAGTTGGGTAAACAAAAAAAAAAAAATATACAAAATCACAGGCTGCTTTTTAGGGGGGGCTGAGGGCCACCCTAAATTGGCAGCGCATGATGTAACGCAACGGGGGGTGGCCCTCAACCCCCCCACCCCAAATGGAGGGCCCCACCTCATGCAACCCTCCCTGGGGGCAGATAGGGGGGGGCACCTCATGCATCCCTCCCTGGGGTCAGATGCCCCTTCCTAGGAGCAGATATCTGCCCCCAGGAAGGGTTGCATGAGGTGGTGACCTCCATTTGGGGTGGGGGGGGTTGAGGGCCGCCCCCCGTTGCGGTACATCAGGCGCTGCCAATTTAGGGTGGCCCTCAGCCCCCCCTAAAAAGCAGCCTGTGATTTTGTATATTTTTTTTTGTTTACCCAACTTGGCTTGGTGCAGATGGGCCCATTAGTGTGGCTATCTGCCCCCAGGGTGCCCAAACCCTACTGCCCCATCTATTGGGGGTCCTGCCCCACCTTTTGGAGTGGCCCTCTCCCCCCTCACCCAAAATGGAGGTGGGGTGTACCTCACGCAGCCGTTTGGAGGAGGCCCAGGGAGGCCTGCATGAGGTGTGTCCCCCAGCCATTGGGGGTGGGGCGGGGGGGCACCCCAAAAGGTGGGGCAGGACCCCCAATAGATGGGGCAGTAAGGTTTGGGCACCCTGGGGGCAGATAGCCACACTAATGGGCCCATCTGCACCAAGCCAAGTTGGGTAAACAAAAAAAAAAAAAATATACAAAATCACAGGCTGCTTTTTAGGGGGGGCTGAGGGCCACCCTAAATTGGCAGCGCATGATGTAACGCAACGGGGGGTGGCCCTCAACCCCCCCCACCCCAAATGGAGGGCCCCACCTCATGCAACCCTCCCTGGGGGGAGATAGGGGGGGCACCACCTCATGCATCCCTCCCTGGGGTCAGATGCCCCTTCCTAGGAGCAGATATCTGCCCCCAGGGAGGGTTGCATGGGGTGGGGCCCTCCATTTGGGGCGGGGGGGGGGTTGAGGGTCACCCCCCGTTGCGGTACATCAGGCGCTGCCAATTTAGGGTGGCCCTCAGCCCCTCCTAAAAAGCAGCCTGTGAATTTGCATTTTGTTTTTTGTTTACCCAACTTGGCTTGGTGCAGATGGCCACATTAGTGTGGCTATCTTCCCCCAGGGTGCCCAAACCCTACTGCCCCATCTATTGGGGGTCCTGCCCCACCTTTTGGGGTGGCCCTCTCCCCCCTCACCCCAAATGGAGGTGGGGTGTACCTCACGCAGCCGTTTGGAGGAGGCCCAGGGAGGCCTGCATGAGGTGTGTCCCCCAGCCATTGGGGGCGGGGTGGGGGGGGGCACCCCAAAAGGTGGGGCAGGACCCCCAATAGATGGGGCAGTAAGGTTTGGGCACCCTGGGGGCAGATAGCCACACTAATGTGGCCATCTGCACCAAGCCAAGTTGGGTAAACAAAAAAAAATATACAAAATCACAGGCTGCTTTTTAGGGGGGGCTGGGGGCCACCCTAAATTGGCAGCGCATGATGTAACGCAATGGGGGGTGGCCCTCAACCCCCCCCCACCCCAAATGGAGGGCCCCACCTCATGCAACCCTCCCTGGGGGCAGATATCTGCTCCTAGGAAGGGGCAACTGACCCCTGGGAGGGATGCATGAGGTGAGGCCCCCCCTATCTGCCCCCAGGGAGGGTTGCATGAGGTTGGGCCCTCCATTTGGGGTTGGGGGGGTTGAGGGCCACCCCCCGTTGCGGTACATCAGGCGCTGCCAATTTAGGGTGGCCCTCAGCCCCCCTAAAAAGCAGCCTGTGAATTTGCATTTTGTTTTTTGTTTACCCAACTTGGCTTGGTGCAGATGGCCACATTAGTGTGGCTATCTGCCCCCAGGGTACCCAAACCCTACTGCCCCATCTATTGGGGGTCCTGCCCCACCTTTTGGGGTGGCCCTCTCCCCCCTCACTCCAAATGGAGGTGGGGTGTACCTCACGCAGCCGTTTGGAGGAGGCCCAGGGAGGCCTGCATGAGGTGTGTCCCCCAGCCATTGGGGGTGGGGTCGGGGGGGGGCACCCCAAAAGGTGGGGCAGGACCCTCAATAGATGGGGCAGTAAGGTTTGGGCACCCTGGGGGCAGATAGCCACACTAATGTGGCCATCTGCACCAAGCCAAGTTGGGTAAACAAAAAAAATATACAAAATCACAGGCTGCTTTTTAGGGGGGCTGAGGGCCACCCTAAATTGGCAGCGCATGATGTAACGCAATGGGGGGTGGCCCTCAACCCCCCCACCCCAAATGGAGGGCCCCACCTCATGCAACCCTCCCTGGGGGCAGATATCTGCTCCTAGGAAGGGGCAACTGACCCCAGGGAGGGATGCATGAGGTGGGGCCCCCCCTATCTGCCCCCAGGGAGGGTTGCATGAGGTGGGGCCCTCCATTTGGGGTGGGGGGGTTGAGGGCCACCCCCCGTTGCGGTACATCAGGCGCTGCCAATTTAGGGTGGCCCTCAGCCCCCCCAAAAAAGCAGCCTGTGAGTTTGTATTTTGTTTTTTGTTTACCCTACTTTGCTTGGTGCAGATGGCCACATTAGTGTGACTATCTGCCCCCAGGGTGCCCAAACCCTACTGCCCCATCTATTGGGGGTCCTGCCCCACCTTTTGGGGTGGCCCTCTCCCCCCTCACCCCAAATGGAGGTGGGGTGTACCTCACGCAGCCATTTGGAGGAGGCCCAGGGAGGCCTGCATGAGGTGTGTCCCCCAGCCATTGGGGGTGGGGTGGGAGAGGGCCCCCAAAAATGGTGGGACAGGCCCCCCCAGTGGGTGGGGCAGTAATGTTTGGGCACCCCGGCGCCAGATTGGCACACCAATGTGACCCTCTGCACCAAGGGGAGTTGGGTTACCAAAGGAAAAAAATGAAAATAGTGGAACGGTTTTTAGGGGGGGGCGGTGGGGCACCCCAAAGGGTCAGGGAATTTTCTAATGGGATGGGGGGGTTGACCCCCTCCCCCCCGCCCGCAATGGAGTGGGTGCCAAGTCATGCAGCCCTTCCTGGGACCAGATATCTGCTCCTAGGAACGGACGCCTGAGCCCAGGGAGGGGTGCAGGACAGCCCCCCCCCTTATCTGCCCCCGGGGAGGGCTACATTTTGCTGGTGTGACCGTAGGTAACACATGTTCTTTGTTTTGTTTACAGCTTTTTCTACCCGAGCAGCTGCAACGTTATGTGAGTACTGTTTTTTATTATTCTATGGTTAGGGCCCACTGTCAGTGGGGTGGGTGAGACTGGGGCTGGATTGTTGGTGGTGTGGGTGGGAATGGCCCGTCTGGGCAAATCACCTCCAACTGTCCTGGAGTTGCGGCTGGGCTGCATTACAGCTTTTCCCTTCGGGGAGGTATTGGCACACTGCCGAGACTCCTTGGTGGGGAGAAGCTGTAACGCAGGGCAGCCAGGGCTCCAGCAAAGTCGGCGGTAATATCCCTGGCCTTGGGCACCCTTCTCCCATGTGGGTCTTTGCTGGTGGTTCTGGGTATTACATTCTGGGCCGATTTGCGTAAGTCAGACCTCTGTGGATTCCCACGGGTGTCCTCCTTTGGGAAATGCATGGGGTTCCCCGTTTCCCTTGCTGGCTGCGACACCCTAGGCCCAAATCTGTAGGTTGCCCACATGAACAACATGGGCAGTGGCGAATGGCTTGGGGTTCCCAGTCGGTTACCCTTTTCCTTTTGCGCCCCCGGTAGGTGCACCCACACATGTGAGGTACCGTTTTCATCGGGACACGTGTGGGGACGCAGGAAGGTAGGCCACGTGTTGTTGGCGGTGTGTTTCGGTGGGTGGCCAGAGCAAAATGTCTGAGAATTGTCTTCATTTCCGGCCAATTTCAGAGACAATTCCCTGTGTCCACTCACCGAAACACGTCGCCAACAGCAGGTGTCATACCTTCTCATGTTCCCACAGGTGTCCCGACGAAAACGGTACCTCACATGTGATGGGTGCACCTACCTGGCCGCCAAGGGGAAAGCCTAAAACACAAGTAACCCCAAGTCTGTTGTCAGAGGGAAATCTCAGACATTCTGCCGACCGGTGCAACTTAGAGATATGGGCCTCGGGTGTCCAAGCCACCGAGGAAAACAGGGAACCCCATGCATTTTCGAAAAGAGGACACCGTGGGAATCCGCAGAGGTGTGATTTGCGCCCATCGCCCCAGATTTTTTTACCCAGACAGCCCTGCAAAGTCGGAAATGTGGGGAAAAAATGCTTTTTCCGCACATTTCGCTCTCCGCACCCATCGAAACACGCCCCCCACAACACATGGCCTACCGTCCCGCGTTCCCACAGGTGTCCCAATGAAAACGGTACCTCACATGTGTGGGTGCACCTACCTGGCCACCAAGGGGAAAGCCTAAAACACAAGTAACCCCAAGTCTGTTGTCAGAGGGAAATCTCAGACATTCTGCCGACCGGCGCAACTTACAGATATGGGCCTCGGGTGTCCAAGCCACCGAGGAAAACAGGGAACCCCATGCATTTTCGAAAAGAGGACACCCGTGGGAATCCGCAGAGGTGTGATTTGCGCCCATCGCCCCAGATTTTTTTACCCAGACAGCCCTGCAAAGTCGGAAATGTGGGGAAAAAAACGCTTTTTCCGCACATTTCGCTCGCCGCACCCATCGAAACACGCCCCCCACAACACATGGCCTACCGTCCCGCGTTCCCACAGGTGTCCCGATGAAAACGGTACCTCACATGTGTGGGTGCACCTACCTGGCCGCCAAGGGGAAAGCCTAAAACACAAGTAACCCCAAGTCTGTTGTCAGAGGGAAATCTCAGACATTCTGCCGACCGGCGCAACTTACAGATATGGGCCTCGGGTGTCCAAGCCACCGAGGAAAACAGGGAACCCCATGCATTTTCGAAAAGAGGACACTCGTGGGAATCCACAGAGGTGTGATTTGCACCCATCGCCCCAGATTTTTTTACCCAGACAGCCCTGCAAAGTCGGAAATGTGGGGAAAAAAACGCTTTTTCCGCACATTTCGCTCGCCGCACCCATCGAAACACGCCCCCCACAACACATGGCCTACCGTCCCGCGTTCCGACAGGTGTCCCGATGAACACGGTACCTCACATGTGTGGGTGCACCTACCTGGCCGCCAAGGGGAAAGCCTAAAACACAAGTAACCCCAAGTCTGTTGTCAGAGGGAAATCTCAGACATTCTGCCGACCGGCGCAACTTACAGATATGGGCCTCGGGTGTCCAAGCCACCGAGGAAAACAGGGAGCCCCATGCATTTCCGAAAAGAGGACACCCGTGGGAATCCGCAGAGGTATGATTTGCGGCCATTGACCGAGAATTCATTACCCAGACACCCCCGCAAAGTCCGAGGTGTCTGGGTAATGAATTCTGGGTCGATGTGCGCAAATCACACCTCTGCGGATTCCCACGGGTGTCCTCTTTTCGAAAATGCAAGGGGTTCCCTGTTTTCCTCGGTGGCTTGGACACCCGAGGCCCATATCTGTAAGTTGCGCCGGTCGGCAGAATGTCTGAGATTTCCCTCTGACTACAGACTTGGGGTTACTTGTGTTTTAGGCTTTCCCCTTGGCGGCCAGGTAGGTGCACCCACACATGTGAGGTACCGCTTTCATCGGGACACCTGTGGGAACGCGGGACGGTAGGCCATGTGTTGTGGGGGGCGTGTTTCGATGGGTGCGGCGAGCGAAATGTGCGGAAAAAGCGTTTTTTTCCCCACATTTCCGACTTTGCAGGGCTGTCTGGGTAAAAAAATCTGGGGCGATGGGCGCAAATCACACCTCTGCGGATTCCCACGGGTGTCCTCTTTTCGAAAATGCATGGGGTTCCCTGTTTTCCTCGGTGGCTTGGACACCCGAGGCCCATATCTGTAAGTTGAGCCGGTCGGCAGAATGTCTGAGATTTCCCTCTGACAACAGACTTGGGGTTACTTGTGTTTTAGGCTTTCCCCTTGGCGGCCAGGTAGGTGCACCCACACATGTGAGGTACCGTTTTCATCGGGACACCTGTGGAAACGCGGGACGGTAGGCCATGCGTTGTGGGGGGCGTGTTTCGATGGGTTCGGCGAGTGAAATGTGCGGAAAAAGCGTTTTTTTCCCCACATTTCCGACTTTGCAGGGCTGTCTGGGTAAAAAAATCTGGGGCGATGGGCGCAAATCACACCTCTGCGGATTCCCACGGGTGTCCTCTTTTCGGAAATGCATGGGGTTCCCTGTTTTCCTTGGTGGCTTGGACACCCGAGGCCCATATCTGTAAGTTGAGCCGGTCGGCAGAATGTCTGAGATTTCCCTCTGACAACAGACTTGGGGTTACTTGTGTTTTAGGCTTTCCCCTTGGCGGCCAGGTAGGTGCACCCACACATGTGAGGTACCGTTTTCATCGGGACACCTGTGGGAACGCGGGACGGTAGGCCATGTGTTGTGGGGGGCGTGTTTCAATGGGTGCGGCGAGCGAAATGTGCGGAAAAAGCGTTTTTTTCCCCACATTTCCGACTTTGCAGGGCTGTCTGGGTAAAAAAATCTGGGGCGATGGGCGCAAATCACACCTCTGTGGATTCCCACGGGTGTCCTCTTTTCGAAAATGCATGGGGTTCCCTGTTTTCCTCGGTGGCTTGGACACCCGAGGCCCATATCTGTAAGTTGCGCCGGTCGGCAGAATGTCTGAGATTTCCCTCTGACAACAGACTTGGGGTTACTTGTGTTTTAGGCTTTCCCCTTGGCGGCCAGGTAGGTGCACCCACACATGTGAGGTACCGTTTTCATCGGGACACCTGTGGGAACGTGGGACGGTAGGTCATGTGTTGTGGGGGGCGTGTTTCGATGGGTGCGGCGAGCGAAATGTGCGGGAAAAGCGTTTTTTTCCCCACATTTCCGACTTTGCAGGGCTGTCTGGGTAAAAAAATCTGGGGCGATGGGCGCAAATCACACCTCTGCGGATTCCCACGGGTGTCCTCTTTTCGAAAATGCATGGGGTTCCCTGTTTTCCTCGGTGGCTTGGACACCCGAGGCCCATATCTGTAAGTTGCGCCGGTCGGCAGAATGTCTGAGATTTCCCTCTGACAACAGACTTGGGGTTACTTGTGTTTTAGGCTTTCCCCTTGGCGGCCAGGTAGGTGCACCCACACATGTGAGGTACCGTTTTCATCGGGACACCTGTGGGAACGCGGGACGGTAGGCCATGTGTTGTGGGGGGCGTGTTTCGATGGGTGCGGTGAGCGAAATGTGCGGAAAAAGCGTTTTTTTCCCCACATTTCCGACTTTGCAGGCCTGTCTGGGTAAAAAAATCTGGGGCGATGGGCGCAAATCACACCTCTGCGGATTCCCACGGGTGTCCTCTTTTCGAAAATGCATGGGGTTCCCTGTTTTCCTCGGTGGCTTGGACACCCGAGGCCCATATCTGTAAGTTGCGCCGGTCGGCAGAATGTCTGAGATTTCCCTCTGACAACAGACTTGGGGTTACTTGTGTTTTAGGCTTTCCCCTTGGCGGCCAGGTAGGTGCACCCACACATGTGAGGTACCGTTTTCATCGGGACACCTGTGGGAACGCGGGACGGTAGGCCATGTGTTGTGGGGGGCGTGTTTCGATGGGTGCGGCGAGCGAAATGTGCGGAAAAAGCGTTTTTTTCCCCACATTTCCGACTTTGCAGGGCTTTCTGGGTAAAAAAATCTGGGGCGATGGGCGCAAATCACACCTCTGCAGATTCCCACGGGTGTCCTCTTTTCGAAAATGCATGGGGTTCCCTGTTTTCCTCGGTGGCTTGGACACCCGAGGCCCATATCTGTAAGTTGCGCCGGTCGGCAGAATGTCTGAGATTTCCCTCTGACAACAGACTTGGGGTTACTTGTGTTTTAGGCTTTCCCCTTGGCGGCCAGGTAGGTGCACCCACACATGTGAGGTACCGTTTTCATCGGGACACCAGTGGGAACGCGGGACGGTAGGCCATGTGTTGTGGGGGGCGTGTTTCGATGGGTGCGGCGAGCGAAATGTGCGGAAAAAGCGTTTTTTTCCCCACATTTCCGACTTTGCAGGGCTGTCTGGGTAAAAAAATCTGGGGCGATGGGCGCAAATCACACCTCTGCGGATTCCCACGGGTGTCCTCTTTTCGAAAATGCATGGGGTTCCCTGTTTTCCTCGGTGGCTTGGACACCCGAGGCCCATATCTGTAAGTTGCGCCGGTCGGCAGAATGTCTGAGATTTCCCTCTGACAACAGACTTGGGGTTACTTGTGTTTTAGGCTTTCCCCTTGGCGGCCAGGTAGGTGCACCCACACATGTGAGGTACCGTTTTCATCGGGACACCTGTGGGAACGCGGGACGGTAGGCCATGTGTTGTGGGGGGCGTGTTTCGATGGGTGCGGCGAGCGAAATGTGCGGAAAAAGCGTTTTTTTCCCCACATTTCCGACTTTGCAGGGCTGTCTGGGTAAAAAAATCTGGGGCGATGGGCGCAAATCACACCTCTGCGGATTCCCACGGATGTCCTCTTTTCGAAAATACATGGGGTTCCCTGTTTTCCTCGGTGGCTTGGACACCCGAGGCCCATATCTGTAAGTTGCGCCGGTCGGCAGAATGTCTGAGATTTCCCTCTGACAACAGACTTGGGGTTACTTGTGTTTTAGGCTTTCCCCTTGGCGGCCAGGTAGGTGCACCCACACATGTGAGGTACCGTTTTCATCGGGACACCTGTGGGAACGCGGGACGGTAGGCCATGTGTTGTGGGGGGCGTGTTTCGATGGGTGCGGCGAGCGAAATGTGCGGAAAAAGCGTTTTTTTCCCCACATTTCCGACTTTGCAGGGCTGTCTGGGTAAAAAAATCTGGGGCGATGGGCGCAAATCACACCTCTGCGGATTCCCACGGGTGTCCTCTTTTCGAAAATGCATGGGGTTCCCTGTTTTCCTCGGTGGCTTGGACACCCGAGGCCCATATCTGTAAATTGCGCCTGTCGGCAGAATGTCTGAGATTTCCCTCTGACAACAGACTTGGGGTTACTTGTGTTTTAGGCTTTCCCCTTGGCGGCCAGGTAGGTGCACCCACACATGTGAGGTACCGTTTTCATCGGGACACCTGTGGGAACGCGGGACGGAAGGCCATGTGTTGTGGGGGGTGTGTTTCAATGGGTGCGGCGAGCGAAATCTGCGGAAAAAGCGTTTTTTTCCCCACATTTCCGACTTTGCAGGGCTGTCTGGGTAAAAAAATCTGGGGCGATGGGCGCAAATCACACCTCTGCGGATTCCCACGGGTGTCCTCTTTTCGAAAATGCATGGGGTTCCCTGTTTTCCTCGGCGGCTTGGATACCCGAGGCCCATATCTGTAAGTTGCGCCGGTCGGCAGAATGTCTGAGATTTCCCTCTGACAACAGACTTGGGGTTACTTGTGTTTTAGGCTTTCCCCTTGGCGGCCAGGTAGGTGCACCCACACATGTGAGGTACCGTTTTCATCGGGACACCTGTGGGAACGCGGGACGGTAGGCCATGTGTTGTGGGGGGCGTGTTTTGATGGGTGCGGCGAACGAAATGTGCGGAAAAAGCGTTTCTTTCCCCACATTTCCGACTTTGCAGGGCTGTCTGGGTAAAAAAATCTGGGGCGATGGGCGCAAATCACACCTCTGCGGATTCCCACGGGTGTCCTCTTTTCGAAAATGCATGGGGTTCCCTGTTTTCCTTGGTGGCTTGGACACCCGAGGCCCATATCTGTAAGTTGCGCCGGTCGGCAGAATGTCTGAGATTTCCCTCTGACAACAGACTTGGGGTTACTTGTGTTTTAGGCTTTCCCCTTGGCGGCCAGGTAGGTGCACCCACACATGTGAGGTACCATTTTCATCGGGACACCTGTGGGAACGCGGGACGGTAGGCCATGTGTTGTGGGGGGCGTGTTTCGATGGGTGCGGAGAGCGAAATGTGCGGAAAAAGCGTTTTTTTCCCCACATTTCCGACTTTGCAGGGCTGTCTGGGTAAAAAAATCTGGGGCGATGGGCGCAAATCACACCTCTGCGGATTCCCACGGGTGTCCTCTTTTCGAAAATGCATGGGGTTCCCTGTTTTCCTCGGTGGCTTGGACACCCGAGGCCCATATCTGTAAGTTGCGCCGGTCGGCAGAATGTCTGAGATTTCCCTCTGACAACAGACTTGGGGTTACTTGTGTTTTAGGCTTTCCCCTTGGCGGCCAGGTAGGTGTACCCACACATGTGAGGTACCGTTTTCATCGGGACACCTGTGGGAACGCGGGACGGTAGGCCATGTGTTGTGGGGGGCGTGTTTCGATGGGTGCGGCGAGCGAAATGTGCGGAAAAAGCGTTTTTTTCCCCACATTTCCGACTTTGCAGGCCTGTCTGGGTAAAAAAATCTGGGGCGATGGGTGCAAATCACACCTCTGCGGATTCCCACGGGTGTCCTCTTTTCGAAAATGCATGGGGTTCCCTGTTTTCCTTGGTGGCTTGGACACCCGAGGCCCATATCTGTAAGTTGCGCCGGTCGGCAGAATGTCTGAGATTTCCCTCTGACAACAGACTTGGGGTTACTTGTGTTTTAGGCTTTCCCCTTGGCGGCCAGGTAGGTGCACCCACACATGTGAGGTACCGTTTTCATCGGGACACCTGTGGGAACGCTGGACGGTAGGCCATGTGTTGTGTTTGTGTGGTTTTCATAACGTTTTGACCCATTTGCTGGAGCCCTTTGTCTCACAACCCTTTCTTTTCCCAAATGTGACCTACATTTAGTCGCTGCTTTAGCCACCATACACTTATGTAACCTGCACAAGCCACCTACCCTTGAAAAGGTCTGCCTGTGCTCTTTCAAAAAATGTATGGCTTCCGTTCCTCACCACATTGGTTTTCCCAATTTACACATGCTAAGTGCGTCTAGTCAGGCCGTGAGCGTAAAACTCCTGTGTACCATGGCTCAGTGTTTGGCTTGTGGTATTGCTTGTTTTGTACAAACACTACAAAAATGGTATGCTCTCCTAACTGCAAGAGTCGGGGGAATGTAGCGGAGCATTGCTTTTCTCAGAATTCATAGAAGCCATTGCCGTACCAAGCCAACCATGTCCAACACATACCTTTTTTTCAGTCATTTTCCCGCTTTTCCCCCATTCAATGGCAGTTTCCCCTACCTAGTTGTTGGCTGACCTTTACAAATCACCCCTTCCTAAACTTGGAATTTTGTCTACTTTTCAGAAATATATGCCTTTCTGTCCTCCAATTTGGCTTTCCTGCCCTTTTCTTCCATTCCGTCCATGCATGTCCAATTGGCAAAAATGGCAAAAATCGCCTACCTCTCACAAAACGGTTGATAACCCCATCAAAATAATTTTTTTCCATTTCCACTCAACCTGTTCCTGAAAGCCAACACATTGGGGAACTCAGCACAGAAAACCATTTGTTTCTAGCTCTTACAAGGAAAAAACCACAGGCTTCTTTGTACATCATTTTATTGGCATTTTTTGAAAAAACCCAAAATGTTCGCACTTTTTCCTTATTTTCTCCCCCCCCCTACAGCAACCTGGGATTCCTGGGTGGCGTTACGACCGCCTACATGTGGGAAAAAAAGGAGCCAAATTTGGCCGAGATATCTCATGTAACAAAAAAGTTACAAGCCATTGAATGGCCACATACCAAAATCACCAAAAAAGGCTCTGGCACTGGGGAGAAATACCCATGGCACTTAAAGGGTTAACGAATATTTCCGAGATTGATGATGGGGAAGATGACATGGAAGTGGTGCTAAGTATCGAGGCAGCTTCAATTTCAAAATCTGAATGGGACAATGCTGAGCGGGATGATGAGAGCATCAAATTTTAAAGGAACTACTCAAGTGTCACGGATCGTGTAACAAGTCAAAATTTGAAAATGCACATTTGATTGCTTTCTGGTCCGTTGCAGATGAGTTGCATGTGCATGATAAATTTGTTATGAGAGGAGATAACGTAATTCCTCCGTCAGGTCTGCGCCAGAGGATTATTGAATTGGGACACGAAGGCCATCAAGGTGTGATAAAGACTAAACAAAGAATAAGAAACGACTTCTGGTGGCCCGGATGCGATTTGCAGATCGAACGCTACATCAGGCACTGTATCCTTTGTTGTAATGATGAGAAAAGATGTGTGGGTGTGAGACAACCGATGTTGATGACTGAGATTCCTAGCAAAGTATGGAAGGATGTGGGCATGGATATTCTAGGCCCCGTGTGTAACAATGGAGTGCAGAAGTATTGCTTGGTGATTATAGACCTCCTCACCAGGTGGGTAGAAGTGCTAATTGCATCTAGTATTACGGGGAAAACAGTAACTGATTTCTTATCTACTGTTTGTGAGAGGGAAGGGTACCCAGGGAGAATTCTTTCTGATAATGGTATCCAGTTCATATCCAAAGAGGTGGCAGATTTTTGTAATAAATATTCTATTGAACATAGGACAAGTTCCATTTATCACACCCAGACAAATGGGATGGTTGAGCGTTTCAATAAGATATTGAAAGAGACGATCAGGATGGCTTTCACACCACATTCCAGCACAGGTCTTTCGCCCTTTGAACTCAGCAGAGGAAGGACAATACTAAATTGGCTCCTGTGTGGCTGGACAACAAAGGTAAGGGATTAGAGAAGGATTTGGGTACAGTCCGTGATAAGATCAGGAGGGTTCAGAAGAGGAACAAAATTGTTTTTGATAAGAGAGCTCGCAATGACAGGTATGATATGACCACTGTTGTGGGTAAGTTTGTTAGGATACTACTTCCTCCTGCTCTTAGCGTCGGCCCGTGTAAGTGGTCCAAGCCCATTAGAGCAGTAGAAGCTTTTCGCCATGCAGTTAGGACGGAAGATGGAAGGGTATGGAATGTTGAGAGGATTTGTGTATGTGAGAGCAGTGATAACGAGAATGGCAGTGAGAATGACAGTTTGGGTGTGAAAATCAGAAAGTGTAGATTTGGTGGTGACATGGATGTGAGGAAGAGGAAATGTATGTCCAATGTTAAAAACAAAGAAAAGACATTTCTTTGTCAGTTAGTTCCAGAAATATTGGATGCAGGTCCAGATGGGGAAGACCATATCGTCTACTGAAACGGATGGAGGACTATTTGTGACTTTACTTGTTTTTTTGAATTTTCTAGTTTGTTGTTTTCCCCTGTAATCAGACTCTTGTTTCCTGATCATTATAAAGGAAGAGAGATGTGTAGTATCTCAGCTGTGTTAAGGAAACTTGCCTGATAGATTGGAGACATGCCTGACTCCACCATGGTTCCAGTATTACATTTTATTGGTGGAGATTACACGAGCTCTGTGGATTCTGGAATACAGAACTCGTGTTGAAGGACAACAGTGACTAGCCTCTGCTGGGCTTAACAGACTCCCTCCTCTTTCCCTGTTAGAGTACTGATGTTATTTATACTTATTTATACATATTAAATATATTTGAATTTCCCCTATCTCACCGTGCAATTTGTCCATTTCCCCTGCGGACACTACAATATGCATTGGGAAAGGGGGCGATAAGATTTCCAGCAGCATTGGTAAATTCACGACCCGCTCTCCAGTGAAAAACTATCCATGAGAAAACTCTGGCTGTAATGAAAATGATTCATATAAATGCATGGGTTGTTCTGTGAAGGACTGTAAGCGGCCTCTTGCTAAGTGGGAGGAGGAAAGAGATTGTGTTATGGCCACTGCACTCCATGGTAAAGCTAGCACTTTATCTAAATCCGAATGAGTGTGCGAAAATTCGACTCTCTTCCTCATCAAAAATACTCGAGGCCACATCCATTGTACTAATGTGAATCAAAAATCTATTAATTTGAATGTCTTTGATGCAATATGACTTCAAGAGAATTGGCTCATGGAGAAACCCGTGCTAGACAGCTTTGTAGTGGACCATCAGCCTGCCTCGCATGGGATCTCTGGTAAATCTACAGGAGTATTTCTCATAGCTTTAATTTCTAAGATTACTCACTCTAAGATGGCTTTGCACACAACATCAGTAAAAACAGCCCTTTACAAGCAGCCCTCAGGGTGAACACAGAAATGCACAGGACATGGCCTCCAAACAATCCTGAAGCTGTGTTAACCCTCTACCATAGCACCCCAACCTATTTGTTTTCATTTGATTTATTTTTGACATTTGTAGTGTGCATTTGGACAGAATAAATTGCATCTAAGCACAGATGTAAATATTTCAGACTAAAAGAGTTACACAGGGCAATATAAAAACTGGTTAGACCTTGGAGGGGAGACCTGATTTAGCTGAACAGAAAAGTCTTCAAGGTTTTCCGAAACTGCAAGAGCTCTGTGATACTTCGAATGTCCAATGGCAATTCATTCCACAGTCTGGGGCCATACACTATAAAACGCCTATCCCCTCGAAATACACATTTGGCACGTGGTACCACCAATAAGAATTTTTCTGAGGATCGTAAGGAGTATCTAGGCTCATTCAGTTTTTCGGAGATACATCTAGGGCATAGACCATAAATAGCCTTGAAGGTTGGGCAAAGAATATTGAATTCGATCCTCCGCTTGACAGGAAGGCAGTGGAGAGATCTTCTAAGAGGCGAGATTGTAGCTCTTTTGGATGCTTTCAAAATAAGTTGCACTGCTGCGTTCTGAGAACTTCAAGGACGAGAAAGTTGTTTATCAGGGATGCCTGCAAGCAACACGTTGCCGTAATCCCTCTGCAATTGATCAGGGCTCCAACCACTGGGGCAGGTTCTTGCTGAGGGATAAAAGGAAGGGCAAAGCGCAACAGACTCATATAGGTTTTCTCACACATTGATGCTAATGCAACCATAGGAAGATTATATGACTTTGGTAGGGAGGATGTTACTCCTTCAAATTAGTACAAAAGACCTCTATAGAAGACGGGCAAGCCTTTGTCCTCCAATGCCACTCCTGCCACCTTCAAACGATACCAGCAAAGATGTGCATTTGTGATTTAATTAAAGCACATGCTCTCATTTTGAAGAAGTTTCACTTAATACATGAAAATACACCTTGCAAGGCAAGCAAGGTTACATAAATGTGTGCTGAGGCTGCAGAAAGGTAGCACAAGCAAAATACCTCTTAAGCGAACCAAATTTCAGTTCTCCATTCTGACAGCATGTATATATGATTCAAAATGGAGTCCTTATAACTATACCCAGCAGGTACAGTTAGCATAAGACCTAATTCTCTTAAATCAACATGTGTTTCACACCTTTTCATTTGAATTCACTTACAATTGCATTTCAGTCTACGCTCTTTTAACATAATTGCTATATTCGTGGAGTGCACGTTCACCCACAGAGGGGTATCTTGGCACTATTGACAGATAACAGACATTCAGTGTTACCTCAGAAGGATGAAGGTCTGAGTGGGGCTGCTAGGATTCGAACCTGTGACCATGAGGTCAAACACGGCCCTCTATAGTGGATGCATTAGTCCACTGAGCCACAGACCCAGCTTTGAAACCCTCATTACATACAACTGCATTTGTCCTCAATGGGAATTCCCCCTTTGAGGCTAAAGACAACTAGCCTCATACTTCTAAATAGTGTGGTTTATCAATTTAAAAACACCTGTGTCTTTCTCAAGCATTTCTTTTGAGGTATTCATTGGTAAAAGCTTTTCATGCCCTTTCAAGTTGCAAACAGTCTTCTCTAAACATTTAAAAGCACTGTTGATTAACAAAATGATGCAATACATTCCCGAATGTATATAATAAAAAAATAACTCCATGGATTATGTAGACCCTTAGTGAGTCCATCGAATCAGTCAGCCAGCCCCAACGAGGTCATCCAGTGCAGGTGTTCTCCTGATGTAACATAGAGACACACTTTCTAATGTAAGAGATATCAGTGAGATTATCATGCTAATCAGGGATAAACGTGTAGCATTTGGATCCCATAACAGCACAGACACCTCAGTTTGATACCAGAATAGTGCATAATGCCATTTCGTTCTGCAGAACCATATTGCACATAGCAACCTGATCATGAGTGATCAATGAAAGGGAAATCGAGGTGTTGTTTGCTACTTTCCGCAGCAGCTGGGATGGTTTCAGGATCCTATCACAATTTACCTTAATGCCTAATCCAGGGATTATGTACCCTATTCCCTCACCAACTGTTTCCCAACCAGATTCTCTCCTCTTTCATGGAAGTGATGGCAGCTTAAGGGAGAGTCTGGCAGCAGGCAGGACATATCCCATGTAATAACTCTCACTCCAGTACAGCAGGTTCCGGCAGTGCTCCCTTGAACTCTGACTAGAGAGATCTGGCAGCCTTCACAAGGCTCCTACCTGACTATTCGTGTCCGACTGTTGAGGTGAGCAAAGATAAATAAATGCCTGCAAAAGTTGAAGAAGGAGGCAGCGAAGAGGTAAAGTGTTGTGTACGACCATTGAAAGAGTATGCGCTGAAGGATAACTAGAGAACAATGGACGGCTCTGAGGGAATAAAGGCATCATGTACAAGGCACAAAGGCCCCATTACAAGTATGGCAGTATAATTACCTTTACTGTCACTTGGTCTGGCAGATTTACCGCCGGATTACAAGTAATGGTCGCTTGTGATAGTCCCAATTTTTTGGAGTCCATACGACTCCCTGGGGATTTCAGCCGAATTACCACCGGGAGTAATTCTGCGTATTCTTCTGATTTCCAGGGGTAAAATGGCAGATTTACCTCCAGCTTTTTGCTGGACAGGAATCCTCCACTTCATTGCCTTACTTGTAGTATGTCGGTGCAGCAATGCAGTGGTAACAAAGTTACCACTCGGTTATCGACAATCTTGTATCGCACTACCATACTCATAATGAGCCCCAATGTGTGGATTTTGGAACATAGTGGAGCTGAGGACTGCCATGCGAGAAAATGAAAAGTCAATATCAGAGCAAAGGACCTTCCTATGCGTTCATAATGTGCAGAGGAAGTGGGGCGTCCCTCTCATCAAGATGACAACGTAAAGGATGACGATAGGAGGGAGAGATCATGATCCTGACAACAATTGTGTGTGAGTTAACTAAGGTGCACAAAGCTACTGCTTGTATTCTGTCACAATGCAGTTAGGGGTGTGACAATTGCCTGCATGAGAATACGGATGCAGCAGGCGTGCACGGAGCAGATCAGAGATGAGCAGTGACCTGCATGAAGAGGTTGTGATGAGAGTCTAATTCTATGGTGTGGCCAGTTAGAATGAAAACCATAGGCCATTCGTAACATAACATCTAAGAACTAATAATGTTGGGGTAGTGTCTCTTGGGACATTTTAGCTTTCTAACACATATTCATTGCAACTTATATGTGCATGGAACGTCCTGCAAGCAGAGTGTTCTTGTTAAGGCATAACGCTATCACCTATGCTATTATTTATGTTTCTATTTGTGATGTGGCCCAAGGTATCGAGCTTATGCATTCTGGTCTGGTCAAAGTAAGTGTGTAGCTGGGGAGAATTGGTATGTTGTGTAAGTATCCGTGTGGATTTGCGAAGTGTGAAGGCATCAGGGAGTTGTGTGTGCTGGTTAAACGTGTTGGATGTTGTTTTTACACTGAAGCATCACGGTGTGGTATGTGCCACTGGTGTTGCATGTCAAGTTATATGGACAAAGATATGGCATCTCGGTGTGGTCTATGCCACAATAGATTTGGATGTATGGCTATCAGTTATTGAGACACCACAGGTGTGTGTCCGATGCATTTAGATGTATGGATATTCGTTTTTGAGGCACAGTGGGTGTATGTGTCTAATGAGTTTGGATGCACCGTTGTTAGTTATTGATGCACTGCAGGTGTGTGTGTGTGTGTGTATGCCAGATGGATGAGTTTGGGTTTATTGATGTTGTTTATTAAGGCTCCTCAGGTGTGTGCGCCTGTTTTGGGACGTAAAGCACTTACTTATGGGGGCAACATAGGTGAGCCAAATGTGTGTGATTTTAAGTCATCACAGAAATGTGCATGTCGAGCACAAAGAGTCTGAGTGTATGTGCCAAGGATGGAGCTGGTGTTGAACCTGTGTCCTTGGTTCCACGTTTTTTCATCGTGGGCATTTTACACGTTGGCATTTTGACGGTGTGGTTTTTACCGTGGACGTTTTTGACGGTTTGTTGTTTAATGGGGCGTTCCTCCATAACTCCCCATCTAACCCGCCTCTCGCGCCCCCCCCGCCCCAATCCCACAACACATATTTATATATATATTTTTGAATGCTGCAAACACAGCCACTGTGAAAACGACACGGTTCAAACGCTGAAGTGTGAAGGGGCCACGATGATAACGCGGTGTCCTTATATATGCATGTGAGTGATTGGAAAGAGAGATGTGCTGTTTCTATGTTCTTAATGTTCTACAGAGTGGCTGAGTGGGTGATGTCAGCGTGTATGTGGTGTCAAGTGTGGAATGTAGAACGTTCTTACATCTAGAATAATGCCCTACCCCAAGGTTCCAGCTGGGTCACTTGGAAAGATGTAGCCTGGATGGTGGGCACTGGTGGGTCTTCTCACCACAGGTACTCCATATTATATAACCAAATAAACTAACATATTACACAAACTTACCGGCAGCTGCAGGAACCCTTCATTACAACGGTCCTAGAGCAGGTTCATATAGTGCTTCCTTGAACTGCGACTAGAGAGATCTGACAGCAGTTCATAATAGAGTCATCTTTCAAATGTAAATCCAAACATGGTGCTGTCAAAGCAGGAGCTATAGCCATGTGCATAGGGCACCCAGTCAAAATTCATGTGCTGACAGCCCATGCTTTTTGGTCAGGTTATTTTGTATGTGGCGCGATTCCAGTCGCAGGGCCTCTGCCCTTCTAAAGCAAGTCTCTTTGCATACTTTAGACCACTTATTTTGAATGAGTTAGTTGCTGCATTCTACTGTTGCACTGGGTTGAGTATGATAGGCACAGTAGAAATGCTGAGAGATGTTCCTGGACTTACAGATGTCTCTAACCACCTGCCCAGTGGAGCGTGCACCTCTGCCACTGTCAATAACTGTAGGAATATCAAGTTGTGGTAGAAGTTGATTAGGAAGTGTTTTGGCAACATTGAGAGAGTCAGCGCTTCATCATGAGTAGGCCTCGACTCATCTAGAAAACATGTCCATCAATGCCATACAAAGCTCATAACTAAGACATTTGCAAAGCTGCATACAATCTGTCTGGATATTCTGGTGCAGGACATTAATACAATAATTCTGGGCCAACATGGCGAAGTATGGTGCAAACCAGTCCCAGTTAACCATGGGTATCATGGCCCATTTCCGGACTGAGGCACAGACTGTGCCCAATCTGGCAAGATAATGGAGGAGAAGTGTGTGTGCTTTCAGGCAGCCATCTGGAGAGTGCCAAAGAGTGTCAGTGTGGGTATTTACATTTTTTTTGGACCTTTTCGGTTCTGGTGCCAGGTCCTGTAGCACAGACATGCTAGAAAGAGCTGTAATTGGTAACTGTTCCAATGAAATAAAGACAACAACATTTTTAGGAGCCAGGAGGCCTTCTATGGGCACAGTTTGTGCTGAGTTGTCCGCAAGAGCATTGGTGTTAGCAACAACTGAGTGGGACACATTGTGCCCATTGAGTTTTACAATGGTCAGTAATTCAGAGGGTAATAAAAGAGCTTCTAATAGGGCGGAAGTATAAATACCATTTGAAATGTGAGTACCTGACTTCCACAATATACCAAAGTCAAAAACTGGGCGACGAACATAGTGGAAAACAGTATACATTAGGGCAGATTTTCCTTTAGACAGCACACATGCATGGTAAGAGCAAACAGTTCAGCAAATGAACATTTGGCAGTTGGTAAACCTCCAGAACCTTATTTGGTGTACAAATGGTATAGCCAGATTTAACTTTACCCAGATTATTTCGTGAACAAGGGCCATCCACAAACAGAACCCCTTCAGTGTTTTACAGTGGTACATTCTTTAAATACATTCTGGGAATCATGAGGTTTACAGTCTTGGCTAAACAACCACGGGGTTCCCTATCTGAGGTGGTTGGGACCAAAAAGGCAGGATTCAAAATAGTGCCACGGTTCTCTGTTGCATTAGCAGGAGATATCAGGAGGTTCTCATTTTTAGTTGAATGTGAATTTGATATGTGTTAGGTTTTGCTTTTTAGGAGTAAGGCTAGGACAGCATGAGGCTCTGCTATAGTGATGGGGTGCCCCTGCACCCAAATATCATCTTTCCTTACTAACAAAACAGTTGCCACAACAGAACATAAACAAGATGGTAAACCTGCAGCTACAGGATCTAGTGTGACACTATAATATGCAATAGGGCAGTGATTTACACCATGCATTTGAGCCAACACTGCCTGGGCAAATCTTTCATATTCATCACAAAACAGAGTGAAATATTTCTGCTAATTTGGTAGACCTCTGGTCAGAGCTTTTGACAATTCTTGCTTGATTTTGACAAAGGCCTCTTTCACTTCAGGTGACCAGGTAAGCGATTAGGCAATGGAATCATGAGTGAGTTTTGTAGGGGTTTATTAATTGAAGCATAGCCCATTATCCACTGGTGGCATTCACATGCCATTTCAGGAAATCCTCTCCTTTGCTTTTAGGTTTGGGTAGTTGTAAATATTTCGACAGGTATCCCTCCCCATCTGAGATATCGTGACCAAGATAATGGACTAGAGTTTGGCACAATTGAAGCTTTTCTTTATAGACCTTGTGTCCCTTCAGAGAAAGAGCAGCCAATAGATCAAAATTATTTTGTTTGCAAGCTTCCAATGAGATGCCAATAGAAGGCCATTGAAATACTGAATTACAAAGGACCATCCTTTGAACACCTATAAGTCAAAAATCGTTGTTTAAAATCTGGAGAGAAAATAGTCAGAGTATCCATATAACTCTGGAGTCTATGATTACAACAATACTGTAAGGATTTATAAATAAAAGTGAATAGATACTGGCTGGCAGGCTGCACAGGTTGTGAAACGAATGCATAACCCATGGGCACTACCTTAAATTGTGTTGCAGTGGCAGGAATGCAAGATAAAATAATCAAAGGATTGGGAACAGCAGTGAAAGGGGCAAACCTGTTGCGTTAACAACACAGAGGTCTTGTACAAATCGATGGGTTTCTTTCCCAGATTTTTAAAAAGACAAAATAGGATAATTACAGGGGCTACAAGTCGACACAATCATTCTTTACTTAAGCAGTGACTCAATGACAGGCTTTATACCCACTTCAGCTTCTTTCAAAATGTTGTACTGTGGGATGTCTGGAAAAAGTTTGGCTAGATTCAGAGTAATGTGAACTGTTTCCAGATTTAATATGCACCTGCTTCATTTACATGTATGAAAAGCAACTAGGAGTAATTTGGCTCAACAGTCTTTGTTGCAATGAGGGAGTGCTGTTTTACAGCTCTATTTTGGAATTTGGAGACTCTTGCAACACAGTCATAAACCTCAACTCACTATGTATTGTGGCATCTAAAAAGATAAACAAGGGGATAGAAAGTACAACCCATTTGACACAGTAATACATTCTTTGAAATACAAGGACTCAATAGAGATGCTCGATGCTCATAGACCAGACCCAAATTGACAATCCTAGGTTATGTAACTGGATGGGGTACTGGTGACCCCCGATACCTACTGCATTTATCCCTTCCTTTGAATAGTAGCATTGTGGAAATTCAGAGGCTCACAAAGTTGAGAGTGAAATGTCAGTGTCAACCAGACAAGAAACACTTTTTCCACTAAGAGTACAGTTTTTATAAGGAGCAGAAGAATCAAACAGAATCAGTTAATGTTAATTTTAAAGGATATTTATATCGCACACTATCACCACCGGAGTGGTCCCCTGGCGCTCTGGCGGATCTGAAAAGGAAAGGGGGTGGGTGGTGAGTTAGTGGGAATGAGCAGGATAAGTTCAAGAGAGCAATGATGTGCTGTTGGCAACTTCAGTTTGGTAAACACTGTTCGCTGAGCTTGGGGGTGCTTTCCGGTCGGTAGCTGTCGTGTGTTGTTGTGCGAAGCTATGTGTGGTTTGCTTTGTTGTTGCAGTGTAGTGAAGTTTGTGCAGTTTGTTGTGCTTTGGGGTTGTGGTTGTGTTTGGTTAAAGTTTGAGAGGTGTATGCAGAGGGGTGAAATTGTTAGTTGGTTGGTTATTGGCCTCACTATCTAGAAGTGATATGTGCTAAATTTCCACGTTCTTTCTGGATGTGGCACGTGAATATCCCTGCATTTCTATCTAGATCCGGTAATGGCTAATATTCACAATCCTGTCTACATATGAGGCACACCAATATTCACAATTATATCCAAATGTGGCACTGGCCCACCTTCAAAATCCTGTCTAGATGCGAAGCAAGCTAGCATTCACAATGCTATCTAAATATGGCATTGGTAATATTCCAAATGCAGCCTAGATGTGGCAATGACTAATATTCGCTATTCTATCTAGATGTGGCACTGGTCGGCGTTTCACAATCCTGTCTAGATGTGACGCAGGCTAATGTTCACAATTCTATTGAAGTCTGGCAGTTGCTAACATTCACAATTCTATCTAAGTGTGGCACTTGCCAACATTCACAATACTCTCTAGATGCAACGCAGGCTAATGTTCACAAGTCTATCTAAATGTGGTACTTGCTATAATTAACAATTCTGTCTGGGTCCGGCACAGGCTAATGTTCACAATGATATCTAAGTGTGGCACTTGCTAACATTCACAATCCTATCTAGATGCCACGCAGGCTAATGTTCACAATTCTATCTAAATGTGTTACTTGCTATCATTCACAGTTCTAACTATGGCACTTGCTAATATTCACAATCCTATCTAGATGTGACGCAGGCTAATGTTCACAATTCTATCTAAATGTGGTACTTGCTATCATTCACAATTCTATCTAAGTGTAGCACTTGCTAACATTCACAATCCTATTCTATGTAAATGTGGCACTTGCTATCATTCACAATTCTGTCTGTGTCTGGCACAGGCTAATGTTCACAGTTCTATCTAAATGTGGTACTTGCTAACATTCACAATGCTACCTTAGTATGGCACTTACTAACATTCACAATGCTATCTAAGTGTGGCACTTGCTAACATTCACAATCCTATCTCTATGCAACGCAGGCTAATGTTCACAATTCTATCTAAATGTGGCACGTGCTAATATTTGCAGTTCTAAGTGTGGCATTTGCTAACATTCACAATCCCATCTAAGTGTGGCATTTGCTAACATTCACTGTTCTAAGTGTGGGGCTTTCTAACATTCACAATCCTATCTAGATGCGACGCAGTCTAATGTTCACAATTCTATCTAAGTGTGGCACTTGCTAACATTCACAGTTCTAAGTGTGGCACTTGCTAACATTCACAATTCTATCTAGATGCGACACAGGCTAATGTTCACAATTCTATCTAAGTGTGGCACTTGCTAACATTCACAGTTCTAAATGTGGCACTTGCTAACATTCACAATCCTATCTAGATGTGATGCAGGCTAATGTTCACAATTCAATCTAAGTGTGGCACTTGCTAACATTCACAGTTCTAAGTGTGGCACTTGCTAACATTCACAATCCTATCTAGATGCGACGCAGGCTAATGTTCACATTTCTTCTAAGTGTGGCACTTGCTAACATTCACAGTTCTAAATGTGGCACTTGCTAACATTCACAATCCTATCTAGATGCAAAGCAGGCTAATGTTCACAATTCGATCTAAGTCTGGCACTTGCTAACATTCACAGTTCTATCTAGATGCGACACAGGCTAATGTTCACAATTCTATCTAAGTGTGGCACTTGCTAACATTCACAGTTCTAAGTGTGGCACTTGCTAACATTCACAATCCTATCTAGATGTGATGCAGGCTAATGTTCACAATTCAATCTAAGTGTGGCACTTGCTAACATTCACAGTTCTAAGTGTGGCACTTGCTAACATTCACAATCCTATCTAGATGCGACGCAGGCTAATGTTCACAATTCTATCTAAGTGTGGCACTTGCTAACATAAAAAATCCTATCTAGATGTGATGCAGGCTATTGTTCACAATTTTATTTGGTTATTAAGCAGGTTAGTGTTAATATCCTGGTCTGCTATGGTCTGAGGGCAGGTAGAGTGGCAGGGTTTCTGGAGTAGAGTGATTGCTCTACTACCCACCTAGGCCACACCTACCTTGAGGGTTGCTGCTGGTTGACGGCTGCTGCTGGCTTCCCCTGCTGACACCTGCAGACACAATCTGGAGTTGCCTCTGTGGGAGCTGGCCTTTGCCTTGGGGCCCTTAGCCGCAGGGGCTGCATGGGCAGAGGGCTGCCCTGGGATGGTCAGTTATGACTAGGTGGACGTACTAATCAGGGGAGGTGGGCAGGCTGGGAGGTGGGAGAGGGAGGGTGGGACTTGTTTAAAGGCCAGATACAAACAAAGGACTACACCCCAGGGACTGCACACTCTAGATGCCGGCCAGCACAGAAATATTGTATCAGTGCATCAGTGATGCAACAATATTACTGGCCTCCTGGCTTTCCTATTGTATATTAAATGTAGCAGGCACTGGAGGTGGTGGAATTAACTGTAAAGAGAAGGCACAAGCTGTGTTGGTCATGCTGACTGCCGAGCTGGTCCATTTGGGCACTTGGATTGCCAATGTTCAAACTCTTTGTTATAATATCACTGATCATTATACACATTTGTTGTCTGTCTATCTTGTGTTTCTTTTCCACCCACATTAACAGCGGCTTCTCTTCATCTGCCCTGATCCCTTCCTCTAAAACTAAGACATGCTTGTCGCACCACCCTTCCTTGCAAGGGCTGGAGCTGATGGATTTGTAACAGCATTAATCTAGTCACTGTGGTTTATTTTAGTCTTTCTGCTTTTTCATGAAAATGCTGTGCAGCTAATACCGAACCACTCAAATTATTTCCCTGACAGCCATTGAGCACCCCTTAATTTAATCAGAAACCTTCAGCTGCAGTCCCATTTCAAATGCAGAAACGACAGCTAGAGGTGCAGTCGTTTGCACACATTGATCTTTGTCCAGTCTGTTTTACTGAGGCACATTTCTAGGATTGTGCGGAGTAGCCTGTCTGTTAAATCGTTTAATTCTCCCTAAGAGTTTCTTGCATTGTTCAATTGCTTTTTGCTTCAATAAAGTTAAGAAGTAAGGAGGAAGGGCAGCTCGCAAAAGTTGATTGAAATTATAAAAAGTGGGATTGCAGCAGTAAGTAACAACCTGTAACTCTTCTTGAAACTTAACAGGATCTTCACAGATTTTTGGAAACCTTTGCATGATATTAAATAGATAAGTGGTGCTCCATGGTGTGTGCAGAGTCACAATCACATTTCCTGCTCCAGGAAGCTGTCTCAAAGGACATACCGCAGTATCAGCTCGGTTAGATGTATTAGGGAACCCTTCAAAGTTTGCATATGCATTGGATGCAGGTGAGGTGCCATAGGGATTGTAAATCGTCCATCTATCGCACAGCACATCGATGGCTGAAAGCAATCAGTGTGCAATGATTGTATAGGGTAGATTGACTTTATGCTGGCAGTTCACTAAGGGATGAATCTAGATTTTGGAATTGAACCTGACTGGCTGGTGAAGATGGCTGGGCAGATGCAGCTGATTGGGATTGGTCTTTTTCCTGGTCTGGTGCTAGCTTCAATATAGCAGGGTTGTAGACTTTAAAATATGCCCTAGTGTTTCTTTTGTTGGGCAACCCCTTGAAGTACCAGATAGATTTTATTATAATATGTTCTGTTCTTGGGCATGACCAAATTCACATTTTGTGCTTTCAGTTCTTTGAGCTGCTCTGGGAGTTCCCTCTGGCCAGATCTCTGGTCCTGGTTGCAAAACACCTTTCAGTAGATTTCGTATACCAGTCAAAGAAGGAATCTCACTGTTTTTGGTGAACGTTTGATCCTAAAGTCTCTGGAGTTTCTCTTAAGTAACCAGTCCAATCATGATTAAATTGCCTTCACCAGGAAATTGTTTTATGACATCACTACATGTAAAATAGTGCCATTGATCCAGAAATTCACATGCATTGGCCGATAATTTGTGAGGAAGTGCCAATTGCAGTAATCTACCTGATTCCATTCTCACAGGGGTAAACACATCTCAACTATTATGGAAGTCTGTGATCCTCTTTTCACAATGCCCCACTCTATGGCGCTGAGATGCTGCTAGATCTGATATGACTCATGTATGATTTCTCAGTAACTCTGCTGTATGCAACAGTGCTGAGACATGGATCAATACCAGCATTTCAATAACCAGTAACCATGCCCCACGCAGCAGTGTCGTCGCACAGTTTATCCCTCATGACATCAACATTGGCAGCGTTCCAGAGACATGGTTGGTGTATGGGCCCCTACTGTGGAGGTACCACAGCCAAAGGATTTTGAAGTGAATCCTTATTTCACTGGCGGTCAGTGGAGAGTTTGGAGTGCCTGGTTGAATTGTTACCATCTTTCCAGTCCCAATAGAAATATTGATGCTAGGTTCTGTACACTTTGTAGACAGTTTAGTGGGCTGTCTTCATTGAAGTAGCAGAAGTTTAAAAAGGAACTAGAGGTCAAACAAACAGTGTGGCAGTGCATGTTAACAGCAAAGCACCTTGGGCAAGACTCTTCCCAGTGTTAAAGCCTGTGTTGAGACTAAACCCTGGTGGCAAATCATACACTTTGTAATGCTAAGGAAGCAGTGGGGGATGATGCTCCACACAGATGTGACAGAATCTCATCTGGGAGAATGGGCAGCTTAAGTCTTTTTTGATTGTTAATAATGAAAATATGTGGGTAATTCTGTTTCTGAAAGTGAGTGCTAATCAGGCCCCACATTCATAAGGCTCCATGCCAAAGCAGGGCAGGGGTAGCAGGGCATATTGAACGGTCACATGTGCATTCCTGAACAAAGCTGATGGAACCCAAAGTTCCAACATACAGAGATGCCTTTTTAAGGAATGAACTGCCAGTTCAAAACCTTATAATTGTATACCTCAGAGGTGTGGTGGCAGTTGTTAAAATCCAAATATAAGCCATGTCTGGTTATGGCAGGGTGGATACTGACGTTACACAATAATACAACCACAAGCTTTTGATGCCTTTCTATTGTCACGTTGTTAGACAGTTACTCGTTCACGACAGGGCCTGGTATCTATTACACTGTCTGGGATGGGTGTACCAATAACACCCATGTGGGTTACCAACCAGGAAGCCTCCTCTTTGATACTCCTGAGAAGGTATGACACATTTTCCAGGGAACAGGAACATTCTTTGGGAGGTCCTCTGGGAATCAGTGCTTCAAGATAGTCCTGTCACTACAATGGCCACCTCACACCATGGTGCTGATTACAATAGTCCTTTTGATGTAGGCAGAAAAAGGAAGGGGGCAGAGTTTGAGCAGCCCAAGAGAGTGCCTCAGTCCATAAATGACAGGATTTGGCTAGGGCTGGCAAACTCCCTGTACCCTCTCACTTTCTGCAGCAGAGGCACTCTGGGTGTGACATCATAAGGTAAAGGACACTTGCTATAACAGCCAGGCTTGGAACCTTAACAACAGGTTTGCCGTGGAGCAGTCCAGTGTAGCATATCCCCCCTCACTGGAGGTGACAAAACCCTGCAAGTGCTCTACAAACCTTCCTGGTTCTGCAAGGTCGACACCAATTACTCACCTTGCCCCTGTAACCCTATGCTTGGTCTTCCAGTGACTGCAAAGCCCAGAAAGCAGCCCAAAGCATGTTTGCCATCATCGGTACCCCAGTCTCAAGACGCCTTTTGAATTGATCCGTATGACTTCAAGTCACTACAGAACAGTAGTCGCACTACAGGTATTTATTTTATTTGTTTATTTGTAACGTGCCGAAAGCCCACCGGCATCGGGGCGCAAACAATTACATGCTCATACGAACAAAAAAGACAGGACAATTCGATCCAGTAAACAGGCCAAATATTATTAGTCAAAATTACCTGAATAAAAAGGTTTTCAATGCTTTTTGGAAGGACTTTATGTTTCTCTCCAACCTAAGTGCTAAAGATTCCAGAAGTTGGCCACTTTCATCTAGATGCAGGATTGCACAAAACCATTAGTTAGGTATGAACAGTATTCCCACAACCTCTAGTACCCAGTAAAATACACCCTATAGGTTAATCCTTTACATTGAGTGTAACACATGGTCAGATATCAGTTACACTCAAGTTCTGGACCTGAATGGTCCGAGTACACCCTAAAAACCGGTTGAAATAAAGTAACCAAAGTTTGCGTAGCAGCATTGCTTTCATTGGACAGAATTGCACTGAAGTGATGTATTACTTTAAAGTCTCTAAGAAATCATAAGAACATGATAACATTCTGGACTATGGTGTACATCTTTGGGTATCCAATCAGGACCCATAAAAAGGCCAAGTCCTGGTATTTACCTGTTTTCAATTAGTCTACAAACAAAGTCCATATTCAAACTGCTGCTTTAGGACAGAGTCAGGTAAATACCAGTTATACCCCATAGGTACGCCCAATGATGCAAACAACCTCAGGAATACTCAGAGGGGACCTGCTTGAAAAGGTCCAGTTTCAGCTTAGAGACCAAGTAAGATGGAGGCGTATAGATGCAAAGCAAGATTCAACCAAATGCATATCAATGGCAATATGCGGTAGAAAGGGGAAGGGCCTACAAAACCCCACTACCCCAAGACCCAGGCGATACCTGATAAAGAATCCAAAGAATATACAGGGACCCCAGAACTCAGGGACAAGTACTTATGTCACTGGATGAGGAAGATTTGGCCAGGAAATGGCAGAAGAACAGTGAGTTTAAGTGCCAAGATTTAGGTCTGGGCATGGTTGGAACCTCCAGCGTGAAGGACCTCAAGCCCAGGATCCAGCGAAGATCCAGATGACCCAAAATGGCAACTGGCAGGAAACTTACAAGGAAGACCCTCAAGGCAGAAGCACCAGTATCGCAAGAAACGGGGAAAGGAGGATGTAGGAACTTGACTAGAGGTCTCGGACAGCTGCGGGGGTGAGGAAGTGACAAACAGGCAGCAAGAACCAGCACCAGGATGAGGAAAACGTTAGGAAATTACACATGATGCCCCAGGCCAGATCTGTGGTGCGGTGACTACACACCAAATGACTTCCAGGGCAGGGACACATTATGAGCCCACAGGACGATGGTGGGGGGCAGGACGTGGGAGGGGATGAGGAAGAGCCAATGATGGGTTTTCACCAGATTTAGAAGAATCTGGGTTTACGACAAAGGAGCCAAAGTCCATCCAGTATGTGCGAACCAGATCCTCAGCATCAGCCTATCATCCGCAACAGCCTCCTGGCAATTCAGGTAAAAGTCTCAGGAACGCAAAGGGATGCCCACTGATAACACAATCACCCTGGGCCTGACCTAAGTCAACCCTCCGATCACACCATAGGGCAACACATAACGGTTTTAGCAACCAGCCAGCCAATCAGGCTGGCCATATGAACTGTCAAACACACTGGCCCACCCGCACAGGATGCATATTGGGATGGTCGGGTAGAAAGTAGGCTAACCCAGTACATACCACTCTGGCAGGAGCAGAACATGACTCAGTGTGAGCCCATTTTGTCACAAAGGTCATATTAGGTCTACCTGGTGGTGCCCAGAGACAAAGGAATGACCAGAAGTAAAATGGCTGGCTGCAAGACTAAGACACATTTATTGGTACCTCAGTGGCCACTATATGTGAGAATTTGGTTACCAATGCAGTAAAGAGGTCTACAAACATTGTGCAGCCAAAAAACACCAAAGCCATCACCAGCCTACACCACAGCACTCTTTCAGGGTAACAGTCAACCTCGGACCAACATAGATTGAAAGCACCCTTGCCCCTGTAGCCATACCAGCTAATAGTTCAGCCCATCACAAAAAGGGTTGCAGTGACAGGGGGACTTCGGTAGAAGTCCCTCTGGTCAGAAAAACGAGAAACCAGGGAAGCCTACAAAAAGTAAGTAAGCATTTTGAGGGACCAACAAAGTGGGTTAAGAGAAATCCAAAAATAGAATTCTGCCCTTACACCTAGGTAGTGGCTGTTGGTATAGAATTCTGTCCTTACACCTAGCTAGTGGCTGTTGGTATAGAATTCTGCCCTTACACCTAGATAGTGGTGTTGGTGTAGTCAAGTCTGGAAAACACTTGGGCGATCACTGTCGGGATTTGGTGTGGGAATGTTAGCAATGGCATGATGTGACAGGTGCATCTTTGAAGGAAGAAGAAGGTAATGACTAGTGCTTTGACTTCTGGTTCAAGGATTAGAGACTTATCCATAAGAAATCTGAGGTTTTTGACTATCGAAAGGTTGGTTGAGTGCATGTTCTCATTTCTCCCGGCCAAGGAATATGTGTGGAGTGTGATGTTTTGTTGCTGCAGACCATCAATTTGGTTTTAGCTGGGTTGAGTTTCAGTCAGTTGGTCATCCTCAAGAAGTCTATTCATGAGAGGCAATTGCCGAGATCTCATTGACTTTCAGTTGAGGCGTCTGTTGTTTTGTAGATCATTTTTGTATTATCGTGGTAATTGTAGCAGGTGAGGCCCGATTTGCATGAAACAGGAAAACAGAATGTTGCAAAGGAGAGGTGATTGGATTCTAACTTGTCGATACCCTCAAGGTGATATTGTGGTGAGTGGGGATTATAGTTATTGTTCTTTCACAACACGGTTAATACCGGAGCCCATTTTCTAAGCGTGAGACCGGGATTCAAACCTGTGTTGCTATGTGTTGTTTTGCTTTCAAGACAAACGCTTTGCCTCTTAGCTATCCTCCTGGGCTGTTCTCGCAAGAATGGAAACCGGAGTGAGGAGCGCTGGGGTGTTTGAAAGGAGGCATGTACTTTGTCTCCATCCTGTCGGAAAGACATACATCATCCAGCATAGTGTGGCTCCCTACAGTCCTATATTCATCACTCTTTTGGGAACGTTTTGTGGCTAATGGTGTTGAATGCAGCCAAAATGTATGTGAGGACGAGGGCACTTGGCACGTTGGTGTTGTTCTTTAGTGTGTCGCAGTGGATGAGAAGGTTGATTGCGTTCTCCTTATTGGTCTGAATCGATGTTGTATCTCTTGCATGGTGTTGTTGGTCTCGGTGTAATCCCAGCATTGTTAACAGGGGAATTTCTCTAGGAGTTTTCTGTATTGGGAGCATTGGCAATAGGGCAAAAGCTCACAGGGTTGTTGAGTTGGCTGTGGGCTTTTTTCATTAGTGGCTTGGCATATACAGATTTGAAGCCCTGCATAATGTTATGAATAAGTTGGGACTGATTTGAAAAGGCTGGTGATTTGTGTTTTTTGTTGTTGTGGCTTTGTACATGGTAGTTGGACACAAGCCCTTGATCCTGCTGTGTGGCTGAGTTCACTATCGCTGTATATTCCTGCACGCACGATAAAGGAAAGGAAAGAACTCTAGCTGCTGGGTGTGCTATGTTTATGTGCTGCTTTTCTTTTGAGATGAAAGATTGAGTTGCTGTCCTTTTTGTCCAAATGGTCCTGAATCTGTACGATTGTGTTGGTACCGTGGGTGGGTGCCGAGTGGCAGAGTTGTTATAATGGGGTTGGTGTGGTGTTGCATGCTCATGAGTTTTTAGACTCCTTCATAAGTTTTAACATTTCATTCTGAGGGCATTATGCAAGGTTTATGCATTGTGTACAGTGGGTTTATACTTTCTCTTCCCTGTTATCCGGAGTTGCTGCTAATGAGTGTCAAGAGCAAGTGCGTGTCCAGATAACCCCAGTCACCGAAACCTGATAACTTAGGTCTTCGTTCACAGGGAGACCTTTCCCCCAAGAGCGCAGCCTGCAGGACTCAAAGATAAACTGTCAGGGTAGGGGCTCAAATGAAAAGGCAGGGGCAGCGAGCAGTGCTAGAGGGGAAGCAAACATAGAAAAAGGCAAGCAAGTCAGTATCAAAAGAAGTGACTGTAATCTGAACACCAACACCACCCCTCTCTCCCTTGTCACCGACACCCACCTGGTTTCAGGTGTATGGTGCCGATGAACCTAAGGTAAGGAAACAACTCCTACCAGTGATGCCTGTGTCTATAGGCCCGATATCCTGCCCGACCACAGTAGCCAATGGATTACAAAGTCTCAAAGGAAAACGTAAGGATCTGACCCAGATGGTACAAGGACGCACTCTAATGGAGTAGCTAGCAGGGACAAAATACCCAGTTCCAGGTACCATGTAACCAGGAAGTCCAAATATCCTAAGCAGTTCAAGGGCAATCCAATAACAATCCAGAATCCAAAAAACAGTAGGCAGCAGAACAGGCAAGGAGAATCCAAAGAAAACAGAATCCATAAAAAACGGTAGAAGAAACCCAACAAACCAGGCAACGGAACTATCCAGGCATCACAATATATTAGGCAACGCAAGGCACTCCAGGAGACAGTAAAACGGGTCATAAAACAGCAATGGAGGCAAAATACACTTTCCCAGCAATGCAGGGAAACACACAAGCAGCTCTCATTGGCCGCCTAAATGAAAGCTGTGGTGGATCTCTAGTGGTTCCAGGTTGCGTCCAAGGTCGCGAGCGTGAGGACGTCACTCGATCTGGTGCCCAGAACCCTTGGGGATGGAAACCTGCACACTGTTGCTTGCTGCGCTGCAAATGGCACAGCGCAGCACGTTGGGAGAGGTGCTAAGGGTTGTGCCCACTGCTGCCGCCCGGGCAGAGGTTTCCGAGAAGTCATAATCCGGGCCGGAAGTGCATGAGTCCTGACAATGAGAGGATGTGTCTATCTCCTAGTGTTTCTTCCATATGTGGACCACCCTTCGGTTTTCTATGTTGAGGCTGTTGAGGTCCATTGTATACCAAGTAGAAGCAGACTTATTTTGGAAGGCTTTGAAGGATTTCATTGGGGGGAGGTTGTGGAGAATGTGGGTTATTTATTCATGAGCTGAACAGAGTCCCTTGTTTGGGGTGCCAGTACACCATGGGAGGGGGGAACAAGATTGTGAGGTTTTGAGGGCTGCAAGGAGATCTTCTAACCTGATTTTATTCCATGGTCTTACTGCTGTTGGCGGGGCCGCAAATGTATGCGATCTGCCCGCAAACGTTTTGTTCGCGGGCAGACTGCCTGCAGTAACACTGCGCAGGCCCCCGTTTTGACCGTTCATTGAAAACGGGGGCCCAAGCAATTTTTGCCCCCTGTCTCCATTGTTAAGGGTGCGGGGCACACCCCTGCAACCCCTGAGGCAGCAGATACCTGAATATGAGGAACGGGGCACACCCCTGCAACCCCTGAGGCAGCAGATACCTGACGATGAGGAACGGGGGACACCCCTGCAACCTCTGCTCCTCATGTTCAGGTAGGTAGGTAGGTAGGTCGAAAGGGAAGAAGGTAAAAACGTACAGCTATAATTAGGTTAAAAAGACCCAACGAACAAAAGTAAATGAACACATTGGGTAATACTGGGGCCGCAGAGCTCCTAGCCATTGTGGCAGCTGGAGTGAATAATGTGAACAGAATAGTGCGATGGTCGCCTCAGGGAAGAAAGAGGGGATGCCACTATTCTGAGATTCTCGTTGCTACATATTCCATTTAGTGTGTGTGCAGTGTGTCTTCAGTATACACTCTCCCTAATTGCTTGAGGTAGGGGTATCATGGTTTGCTGACAGCATTTCAGTTGCAGCACTCGCCTTTTGCTCCAGCAATTCCTGAAAGTGTCCCAGGGTGGTGAGATATTGGCGCCCACAATGTTTTCAGCAAACAATGGGTGGTACGAAGGCGTTCTGCTTGCATGCGAGATATTTGACAGTGTACTGAGATGGATTGAGAGTCTCGGGGGGGGGGGTGCTCCAGGGTGACACTTTTGTTTTGATATTCTTCTTGTGCATGAGTGATATTCCTCTACTACTCTTGATCTTTTAAGCTGAAGGTTCCGCCTTGTGCAGGACAACCACGCAGTCATATGTTAGCAGTGCTTCAGTGATGCATGTTCACAAATGCCTGTGCTGTGTTTGGCTCTGAAGCGTGTGCTGATGAGGAGACACACATCCCTGTGGTTTCTTTCTACACAGTCCCTGGGTTTGGATCATATGCTATTGGATTCTTTTGGTGATCAAATGATCAACAGGCAAGGCAGCTGTGAAAGAGCAGTGTTTGTGTAGAAACGATCAGCGACTACACAATCAAGGCACAATATGTGTGTGCAGCAATCAGGGAGCAATGTTTCATTTGCTGCAATCCAGGGTCAGTGCGTCGGCTGGGACGATCAACGTACAGAATTCAGCAATCGGTTTATGCGAATAAACCAAGAGAGATATGAGAGAAGTATTACTCTATGAGATCCAAAATTCAAGCAGCCATCTATAGGCTGCAGTCGTTAATGAGCGCAAAAAGGAGTAGTTGATGGGATCCAACCATCAATATATGACAATAGACAACCAGTGTGTGTGAGACATAATCAGGAGAGGTGGCTGAAAGGCAATGCTCACTCCTTGGGTGCAGAAATCAAGGAACAATCTATGGAATACAACCATCAATCTATATGATGCAGCAATGCATCTCTGGGATTCAACGCAATCGGAGTTGTGTATGAAGTGCGACAATCACTATATTGTATCTAACTAAGGACAAAACAGTCAAGGAGTGATATATGGGATGTAACAATCACTTTGTTGGATGCAAAAGCCTCGCTACTGAAAACCATGTTGGAGACGTACATGGGACATGGCAGTCAATATATGTGATGCATCTATAAAGGAATAGTACATGTGATGCAGCAGTGAATCTATAGGATGGCACAATCATGGAGCAATATTTGGGATGACACAATTACTCCATGGGATGTAGTAATCAAACCGTGGGCTGCAAGAGTTAAGGAGCAGTACATGCGAAGTAACAGTCATTTTATGGGATGAAACAACCCAGCAATCAATGCATGGACAGTAGCTATTAGGGAGCAGCAGATGACCTACAACAATTAAGGGACGGTATTTAGCATGTGACTGGGGAAACGTGGAATGCAGCAATCAAGGGCCAGTATATAAGATGCAACAATACATGTAAGTGATGCAATAATCAAGGAGCACTATTTGTGATACAACTACCATAGGATGCGACAATACAGGAAAATGATGTGGCGTGCAACAATCTTCACATTCATCAGTCAACAAACAAGAACAGCGTGTGGGACGCTCCAATCTATGGGATGAGAACACCAAGGAGCACTATATGGGTGCGAAAATCAATGTTTGGGGTCCAATAATTAAGGGCCAATCTATTGGATGCAACACATCATATGTGGAATGCAACAAGCAAGATGCAGTACATGGGATCCAGCAACCAATCTATTGGATGCAAGACATCATATGTGGAATGCAACAAGCAAGACGCAGTACATGGGATCCAGCAACCAATCTATTGGATGCAAGACATCATATGTGGAATGCAACAAGCAAGACGCAGTACATGGGATCCAGCAACCAATCTATTGGATGCCGCAACCAATGCATGGGATGCAGAACTCAAGTCGTTTCTGCAACAATTCAATGCACGAGCTGCCTGAGACCTGACTCTTTCCAAGCTTGTGCTTGAAACCAACTTGTTGTATATTCATGTAAGTCATGGCTGCTTATTATGTGGCCCTCCAGATGTTTTGGACTTCAACGCCCATTATTCCTAGCCTGCATAGTCACCAATGAAGGATCCTGGGAGATGTTGTCCACAACATCTGGAGACCCACAGAATGAGCAAACCACGATGTAGGTAAATATAAGGTCATAGTGATCAGGCACATATTAGTGCAAGGGAATAAAATAGCAGAAATGAGTAGCTCTGCCAATTGTCCAGCACTTAGGAGCCAGCTTGTCTCATTGTTCTTTGCCCGGCTTTGCCAGAAGCCGGATATGCACACAGGCTGGCTCTGGATGGTTCCCCCTGCTTCTGATTCTTGACGAGTATGCATGATGGATTAAAAGGGGTTCACAGAGAGGGGGAGCACCAAGGAAGACAAACGTTTCAGAATATCGATGGTCAGATTCGAGTTTGTGGTGGCCACAAGGTGAAGAAGTAACATCTGCTGACTCCTTGGAGCTCCGATTTCGATGGGCAATGGAGACAAGACCGGACTAGATGTGAACTCATGGCTATGTTGTCGACCGGGCGCCCTCAAACGGCGTCAAGGCTCCATGCTACCCAGGATTTTGTGAGAGTTTAAAAAACTCCTCATATTCCCCCGAGTTCAATTCCCCTATCTGACATACCGAGGAATGTTAAGGAAGGGGACAACGTCTGTAAAATAGTTTATTAGAACGAAAAACCTTTAAACAGTGCATTTGCTCCAGATGCAATACTTCTTCGTGTATAACTTCCTGCTGATCGCGCTCTTTGAGCAGATTTTACAGGTTTTTTAAAAAATAAACCTTATTTGACAATTTCATGTTTGTCCATTAGCCCTACCGTTGGTTCGAGCGATTGAAAACCTAATGAGATGATGAGTGATTTGGAACATTATCGGCAGTCCCAACACAGCACTGAGTTGGCCTTAGCACAGTGAGACATGTCACGTCTGACATCTTCAGATGTTCCTGTCTTCTGGTCCAGAGATCGAAGTGCAATGTAACACGCCAGAATGGCATACCACTACTTGCCTCTTTAAAAAAGATATAGCACCACTTCTACTTCTATGCTACCCAGACACTTTAGTTCTGCTTTTTTTCCTTAGACATCCCTGCTATTTCTCACCAGCTAGAACTAATCTCCTGCTAGCCTTCCTCTGCCAGGCAGATAGGGGGCGCTGTCTTGGGAACCCGGAAGTATTCCTTGAGACTCCAGCAGAGCAGTGAAACTCGAAGTGATTTCCTCACTAATTGCAAGGTAAGGCACGATTCCAGAAAACGTCTGCTTGTATACAAATGCCTTCTCCTATTCTGTCCTGACAGAGGTTGACATGTGTTATTTTAACAGCATTTGGTTGGAGGGCTTCTTACAGTGGTGAGCATTAAACATGGACTCACTGCAGGGGAGTATCCAGCATTGTACGAGAGGGAGGGCGAGCTACGAAAAAAGTCCATAGAATCTCATTTGCGCCCCCAAACCTGCCCCACCCCAATCTACTTTTATGGTCACATTGGTGGCAGATGGCATTTTAACACATAACAAAATAATTAAACTGCAGAATCATTACAGATGCAGGAAACGCATCTATTAGAGCTCCGTCCAGGCGCTTTGGGTCAAAATATATGCAAACCTCCTAATTTGCACATGGATTGCACCAACAGAAATGAATTCACAGAAAAGTACATCGCGAGGGGCATCATCGTGGAAGTGACTTTAGAATATGTTGCCATAAGTAAGCCAAGTGGCAAATAACTGTGTGGTGCAAAATACGTAAATTGCACTTTTATTATATATGGGGCAACTTTATAGTCATTAGGCTTTTTTAAATAGCAGCATGATACATTAACATAATCTATGAACTGTATCACTTACAGAGCGGCAGATAAGACAGTGCGATTAAATGATTTGCCCATGATCAGACCTTTGGTTAAACGGTGAAACCGGGATGTGGACAATTTAAGCAACTGAACACATCTTCCCAGGTTAGATATTTATTAAGGGTTTGCTTTGATATGATATGTTATGATGAGTCATGTATAACGCGCCTGTACACAAGTGTTTCTCGGCGTGACAAGACAATGGAGGGAAGACAGAGGGAGGACAAAATAAACAATCTTACCAGGCCTTTGTCATTCAGATCGAACAAGTGTTATAACGCAAAGTGCAGGGAGGGAGGGAGAAGGGGGAAGTGCCAGAGAGAGGGAGTGGAAAGCGCAATCAGGGCAGTATTGCCCTGAGTATGTGCAGCTAGGGCAGCGCGGATCTGGGTCGGTGCAAGGGGGCTGGGGACTGTAGGGTCACAGTTACAGCCCATAAGTGACGGTAGGCCTGGAGGCAGTGCAGGGGCGACTGGTCATGGAGGATCCTGGTACCCAGTGAAACTCAAAGGGTAGCCAGGCAACCAGTCAGCGCAGCAGACAGGTAGGTGAGCAGGGGAGAGAGAGAGAGAAAAGGGACAGGTGAAAAGGAAGGCCTTGAACTGCTTCTGGAACTTCAGGTGGTCTGGCTCCAGTTTGAGAGGAGCAGGGAGGCCATTCCAGAGTGAGCACCTGCAGAGGAGAGAGATCTAACCCCCTCTCTCTGACTGCAGAAGCGTCTGACCCTCTGAGAGTTTGAAGTGGCTGAGGGATTGGCTCAGCAGGGAGAAAGGTGTTTTGGAAGAGACAGTTGGATGTAGTACGAGCCTGGACTCAGAAAGTCTTGTTGACAATGCAGAAGGTCCTGAACTTGATCCTTGCAGCCACCAGGAGCCAGTGGAGAGATTTGAAGGCTCCAGAGATGTGGTTCCTGTGCTTGAGGCCAAGGACAAGTATTGCAGTCCTGTTCTGGATTAGCTAGAGAGGGCGGAGAGTAGAGGAAGGCAGATTGAGAAAGAGGCTGTTGCAGTACTTCAGCCTAGAGAGAACCAGGGCTCTGGAGACAGCAGGCTTCTGGGGGAAAGTGAGGAAAGGAAGAACACCTCTGAGGAGGTGCTGCTCATAGTGGGCCTTCTTAGACAGGTCGTGATGTGAGGAGATGAGAGAGTGTAGTCGAAGCATTTTTTATGTGCTTAAATAATACTTTATAGCAATGCCTTGGAAGCAAACCAAAATTACATAGTAAAGTAGCCTTTTATAGTAAACGAACTATACACTAAATACATCGTCATAGAAATATGTTGAGCAATAAGAGTATGGCTTTAGTTTTATCCTCCCCATCCTGCATGTAAAGTCACAATAGCATCACATAGGTTAATGTGACCCTAACAAATCCCCCTTGGGTTTTAAAGCCCTAGTAATTATTTCATAAAGCATGCAACATAATGCACCCTTCCCACCACTCCCTCCCATTCACATTTCTAAAGGGACAAAAGTCCCTGCCGATAGTCCCTCTCTCCCTTTCATCAGTGCCTAATTGCTCACATTGAAATGCTCTGATGCCCGGAGCTCCTTGGGACATTGTCCTGGCAGCGGGGTACCTCTCCCATGCACAAAGGGTAAGGTGTCCTGCAGCCAGGACAATGAGTTGCTCTGCCCACATTGCCCTGTCAGCGGGACACCTTTCCCGTTACACGCCCTCATTGTGGGGCCTAACGGGAGAGGTGTCCCACTGACAAATATCCCAGTCTGGCTCTCACAAGAGCCTTTTCGCGAGGGGTGGGGGGGGCAGTGTGCCCTCCCTGCCCCACCCCACCCTGCTCAGTACACCACTGTGTTTTCCATGAAAGCATAGAGGGGGTGATGAGTGGCACTATCAATAGTCTTCCTTGTATTTTTCTCTTTTTGGGACATTGGTTGATGCTGTTCTGTTCTTGAGCGGGAAATAGCCCAATACATGCCCACAGCCATCCTTGTATTTTAATGGTTCATGGGTAGAGGTGGACTGGGAGGCCTGGGCAATAAGGGACTCCAGCCCGGTTCAATGAATGTGTAACTATTCCTATGCATGCACAACATTGTGAACGCTTCGGAGCTCATATCCACTGCCACTAAAAAGATGTCCACGCCCACTGCAGTGTCAGCAGCATGTGGATTGTTGTTCTCACTAAAATACTCCCCTCTGAACCCAAAACAACTTCTCAACATCAGAGAAGACGTTTTTCACTGAACCTGAACATGTCATCTGTAGTGTAAGCTCAGGTTTGATCAACATGCACCTAACGCAATGAGCTATCTGTCCTGATATGGACGATGCCGGTGACTGTTTACCCTGATGCCTGTAGAAGGGAGGTCCCAACTCGTGCAAACCCTTGAGTTATGAAAATATGTGCTTTTTAATAGTTTTGACTCTGAAACGGAAGTTTGGGGGAGAAGAGGAGGGGGGTAGGGAACAAAGAAAAGGTGGGAGGCAGTCCTCAAGCAACACACGAGCTACCCTTGAGACTCTGATGCTGCTGAACTGATTAACAGCCAGTCTGCCGCTGTGGGGCGGCATACACGCCCTGCCCGAACAGCTGCCCAAATTAAAAGGGTACTCGTTGTGTCCACCAGAAAAGGGCATACGGTTGAGGTCCGAGCCCATGATTTGCATGTTAATCACAGATCACTGCCCATGTAGCTCTCTTCGTGTAATTAGACCCTGTGACTTAAAAGTCACACGCTGATGTTTGCAGGAATGAGGCATGTACTGGGATTGGAATCTGGAACCAAAAGGATACTTCAACTCTAGAGCAGGAGCATTAACCCAGTAGGAACACAGCATTGAAGGCGACGGGGTGGCAGATCACGTTGCAATAATACTTTAGTGGGAGAGTTTTTTATTTCACTTGTGATTAAGCTACATTCGCAGCAAAACACTTCAGTGATCGTTGAACATCTTTCGGGGCATCCAGTCCCCCTTGTGCGAGGAGCTTTTTCCATTTTATTTTAAAAACAGTGAATGATAGGAGAAATGTGCCTTTTCTATCTACGCTTGCGCCGCTCCCTGCCAATACTCCTGCACCACTAGTTCATAGTTATACACTTTGACCGTTGTACAGCCCTATGCTTATAATGAAAAACGTGAAACTAAACTTGCTGAAAATGTGCAATATGGGGCCACTTTGAACATTATTTCCAGGGCCTGTTTTGGTTCCCAGGCCACCCCTGGCAGACTGCAAACTTGTTGGCCAAATAACTCGCCTACTGGGTGACACGTGGCATGGACTGGAGCCCCTCTATCGCCTCGTGGCAGCCGAAGGGGTGCCATTTTGTAGGTGATATCTCGCAGGACAGGAATAAGGCCCTGTCGCCTAGGACCACCATGGCTCACGAGCACAGGCTTTGTTTTTAGAGAGTTATGACGATCATTCAAGCAACCTCTTCCTCTTTGGTCCCGCCAATGCTCAGAGTGACAGCTTATAGTCTAAGTGCGGGGCTGGAGGAACGGTTCCCTATTGTGCACTTCCGGGTACCTGTCACACATCCATCTGGGCCACTGAAAAAGAGACCTTCGCCTGTACAAGAGATATGTTGTTAGTACACACGCCCTGCTGGGAAGATACACTTCAGCAAGCTCTATCTGCCCACGTACATCTGCTAAAACGCGTTAATTTCTGCCAGGCACAAACAGAAAACAAAACAACTCTTACAAATGGATCTGCGTAGTTGGCAATGACTGAGCTCGCGCTGCTTCAAAGAATATTCTCCATCCTCTGAAGCCACTGCCCATCCACTGCTTTCATTTCGATAACAAATGGAGTGGTGGTGGAGGGCGGTGTGCCTGAGGGCATGCGAGACAATATTTTGAGGGGGTCCTAAGAGCTGCCTGGCGTGGGCTAAGAAGTAGGTAAGGACCTTTAAAAGACATGTGAAGCATGGAACTAAAAGATGGACGAATTTCCGTGTCTGGCGTGATGGGGCGTGGATTCTAGCTAAAGAGCTGTGTTAAATAGAATGTAATTAATCAGCTGGCATACAATCCACCAACAATAAAAATATGAGAATACAAAAACGAAATTAAATCTGAAGATTACCTAAATGCTGACTCCAATCCTTCATTCATTTTTAAGGAAATCCATTATTCATATATATTAACTAATGTTATATCTGTATGGAATGTATACATCTTGAACCTAGCTGTATTCAATAAAATAAAATATATGGGAAAAATGAAACGATGCATTCTGTATATTTTCCCTTCAGAGAATTACAAAGCAAATAAACTAACTCGAAATGTCTGAAACTGATTAGGTGTTTCTAAACATACAGGATTGTGACCAGGGGAGTATCCAGCATTACAAGAGTGGGAGGGCGGGCCACGAAAAAATCCTGCTTGTTTTCCTCCCAAATGCAGTGCTCACAATTCCATACTGTCTCATTGGTGCCCCCAAACCGCCAACCCATGCCCCAATCTACTTTTTTGCACCCTTCTCACTTCTGATCACTCTCTCCCATTCCCATTTCTAAAGGGACAAAAGTCCCTGCTAATAGTACCCTCCCTCCGTCCCGCCAGTGCCTAATGGCTCACAATGAAATGCTCTGTGGACACAGCAACGTGAGAGCCCCTCTGCTGCCCCCCCGGAGCTCCTTGGGACATTGTCCTGGCAGCAGGACACCTCTCCTGTTTGGAAAGAGTAAGGTGTCCTGCTGCCAGAACAATGAGCGGAATTGCTCAGCACACACGACCCTGGCGCTAAGGGGTTAACGGCGCTGTAAAAGGCTGTGGTGCCGTTAACCCCTTAGCGCCTAATTACGAGGTCCCTTTGTGGGACCGACCTGAACGGCTGGTCTGGACCAGCCGTTAAAGTAGAGACCCGCAAAGGGACCTTCGAGGCAAATTGCGGTACCGTAATTACCGCCTTCCCCAGACCCATTGCCAATGGGGCAAAAATGGGAATGGGGAAGGGCCCTTGTTCAATGGGGAATTACCGCCCCGCCAACCTTGGAATGGGGTGGTAATTCCCCATTGAACATTGGCGGACTCGTTACAACACCGGCAGCAACCATGGTGCTAATAGCGCCATGGGTTACCGCCGGTGTTGTAATGAGAGCGCTGGACACCTTTCCCGTTGGACACCCTCATTGAGGTACCGAACGGGAGAGATGTCCTACTGACAAATGTCCTGGTCTGGCTCTCAAAAGAGCATCTCAGGGGCAGCTTGCCCCTCCTGCCCCCAGCTCGGTATGCCACTGATTGTGTCATCTGCTGGAGAAGAGTATTTTTAATTGATTTTATTTGTGATGTATGTGCCAGTCTGAACCCATGTAGCATAGCATCGTCTTGCTCCCAAGACAAGCCCGTAACCCCTGACCTATCCGCCTGGCATTGCTCCCAGCAGTGCAGTGGCTCTTCTTCTTTTAAGATACTTTTAGTACAGCGAGCCCTAGCAGAGCAACTCCAGTGGCGTTTATGGACCTTGTGGTGCTGAGCCCCGGCTAGCCCCAGCCCACTTAAAGTGAGTCCATATGTAAACACCAGACCTGTCTAGCTGTGCATTCACCGAATGTATGTGCAATGAATTAGCATCCCAAGCACATAACATCCCTGCTTGATTTGTTATTAAGTGAGTTGGATTACAAAAAATCGTTCACTTTACTGAAACAACAAAAGAAAAGGATACATAAAAAAAGAAAGAAGACGAAATGAATCATAAAAACAGTACACGTACCATTAATACAATACAAATACTATTTAAAACCATTGTTTATCAATGCATAGGACATTCCTACTTCCTTATAAAATCTCTTTACCTATTATGCCAGTAGTACATAAACAATGAAATACAGCTAATATCTAAGACGTTTGTCTCCCAGACATGCATTGTACCCAGAAAGCATCTCTATAGTACGAGTCCCACTGATGAACACATTTTAACACATATTTGCAATGCAATGTATCCAGAAATGTGAACTTTATGATGTGATGTTTCAGTTATTCTCTCTGTCCAGTTTTCCAACCCCATCTAGAGCGTCAGGTCCCTTCCAGGATGTTATTGCATGGTCGTAATAGATTAAAACAACAATTATTAACTAATCATCTCCAGTCTCATTGGAGAATAGACACCCATATAAAGGTGTGTTAAGGAATGAATTAATTTTCTTTTACTCAATGTAAAACACATCCTATTTCAATCCCAACACAATGCTTTTTCCAATTCCCCTTTTAGAATGCATATGTCATTAGCATCAGTAGCTTTAAAGCAAACAAGATAAGTGTTATTATGTGGTTAGACTGGTTACATTGTTGCAGCCAGCCTGGTCGCGTTTTAACATTGTGACATGGTCTTTTTTACCAGCCTGGTTATGTTTTCTTACTGTAGCAAAGCCTTTTTTTTACTGGGCATCAAAGTTTAAAGCAAACCCGATAATTGTTATTATGTGGTTAGACTGGTCTGCATTACTGCAGCCAGCCTGGTTACGTTGTCTTACTGTGACATGGCATTATTTACTAGGCATCGAGGGTAAAGCAAACATGATAAGCGTTATTATGTGGTTAGACTGGTCTGCATTACTGCAGCCAGCCTGGTTACGTTGTCTTACTGTGACATGGCGTTATTTACCAGGCATCGAGGGTAACGCAAACCCGATAATTGTTATTATGTGGTTAGACTGGTCTGCATTACTGCAGCCAGCCTGGTTACGTTGTCTTACTGTGACATGGCATTATTTACTAGGCATCGAGGGTAAAGCAAACATGATAAGCGTTATTATGTGGTTAGACTGGTCTGCATTACTGCAGCCAGCCTGGTTACGTTGTCTTACTGTGACATGGCGTTATTTACTAGGCATCGAGGGTAACGCAAACCCGATAATTGTTATTATGTGGTTAGACTGGTCTGCATTACTGCAGCCAGCCTGGTTACGTTGTCTTACTGTGACATGGCATTATTTACTAGGCATCGAGGGTAACGCAAACATGATAAGCGTTATTATGTGGATAGAAAGGCCTACATCGATGTGGCTAGTCTGGGTATATTTTCTTTATTTGGCATGCCATTTTTTACTGGCAAAGCCAGCAGCAATATGTTCTTATTTGGTAATACCAGCATATCTTGGTGCAGCCTACATGGACATGTATGGGCACTGCCAGCATGAAAATGATTTTGATTCTGGCCTATACTGTGGGCAAAGATATCATGAATATGCATTGGAAAATGCTCTTCTGTACAGTTGTACAGTTGGTGGCTTGCACTTATTGGATTTTTTCATGTGCTATCCTACATAACCGAATGCCAACTGTGTGTTTTTTTACCCAATTGTTCATTTAAATTATATTGTAAAATGTCCCATTTTTGACCATTGTTTTAAAATAAAATCTAATTTGAGAACCCCCTCCCCCCGAGCTCCCGGTCTACCCTAACCCTCAATTGGTTTGGTCTCCGTCGTTATGCTTGGTCGCTCGCTCTTTTTCATAGGAAACATCGCTGTGCATCCAATAAAACTATTTACAAACTGCCACTGAGCCCACCTGTTTAAAAAATCACGAGCCACCAGAGCCTGCCTTATTGCTCAAATACAGAATAAAGATGCTAACGCTGACAATATCCTATCATTCTGTACACTATGGAGATATCACCTGATGGTTAATACATTATAAAAGAAAATAAATAACTGTCAATCATTTTCTTTATATCTAGATAGTGCAGAATGACAAAACACCAGGAGCCAAAATACACCAGGAACCTAATACTAGCATTTGAAACACAAAAACGACAAAAAGGAAACCGTAAAAAAACACATTGATAATAATATCACTGTGACGAATTAACTTCCGGGGCACCAGTGGTCCAGGAGTGAATATTGGTTTCTAAACCGTCAATCAGCCCCACACCTCTAATATACCAGAAGGGATCCGAACAGATTAGAATAACATAGAATAACAAGGAAATTATGAACCTCCTTGCCCAATTTTGGTTATGTGGATGGAACAGCAGGTTTATCTCTGGAAGGTCGTGGATCGTTGATTAGTTGCAACACAGCGAAAATACAATTATTACCCAATGATTAAAGGGACTGTCCAGTCAAGGTTGTATCAAAAGTATCTACTTTATTCATATCACAACAGACAACACTAATAACACTTCTCAATACAACCTACCCTGTAAAGGAATGCAGACGGCAGACAGTTTCAAAGAAGGAAAGGGGATGCACTCTGGATACTGACAGGATGGGAATTGGTATGGTTAATAACCACAACAGTTTAAGGTTTCTTGGCCTCAGCACAAAGGGAGCAATGGATCTTAATATGACTGTAGGGGCCTTCTGGTAACGTCCAGAGGGACAGAACCACAATGTACCTTGTACTGTAGGTGTTCTTGGCGCTCAACACGGTTGGTCGGCAACAGGGTGTTTTGCAGGCTTCTGTCACAGAGTTTAAGACAGATGTCAGCAGCGGTTATCAGGAGGCAAGATGGTTCAGCGAGTGGAGCTGGACGAATGGCTGCAGGCTGGCCTACAGGGCGGCTCAAGGTCAGGAATCATTGTCTCAGTGCTGATCGGCGGTTCTGAAGCACTATTCGAGACATCTCAGATGTTTTTAAGCAACAGCGGCTTGACAACGTCAGCGCTGCAGTCGGTTGCAGATTGAGGAACTCGACTGGCTCAAAAATGTCCTTTAAGACGAACATCAGTATATGCTCTTTGAGGGCCTTCTCCCAGCTTCTTCAATGGGCGTGTGCCGTCCTGTAAGGTGGACGGGCCACAGCTGCGAAGTGTGTTGCAGGCAGCTGCCTTGTCCTTGGTTATAGATTTGGAGACCTTCTGGACCTTCCTATGCAGTAAGTTTGCTGCAGAGCTTAGCAGGTCCCACTCTGTGCTGGCTGGATACCGCTTCTGGAGCGGCTGAAGGGTCCTCTGAGTTCTGTATCTCCCTTTGTTTCCTGGGAAATGTTTAGGGGGGATTTTGCTTCCGTCTTTGGATATCCTGGCCTCCCTTCACTGCTGGAAGATGTAAGGCAGATTGTACCTTCAGCCAGGGTCCAAGTTATTCTTTGTTACTTCTGATGAAGTCTTCAGATGATTGCCAAAAGAGGGGCTCTGCCCTCTTTTAAAGGCAAGCGGGCCACAGTGATTGGTGTAGGCCAAGCCTATCTTAATGAACCAATCCTGCGGTCCCTACCAACAATCTCCTATATGTGTGAGGTCATAACCAGAGTGCTTTGCAACAGGAAAGGTAAAGGGGTGAAAACAGGAACAAGGTGTGCCCAGAACCTCAAATGGTGGAATCCTTCTCTCAACAGAAATACCCCCAGGCTCACTCCCTTGTACTACTAAGTCCCACCCATCTTCCCATCTGTTGTGTTCAAAGAGTCTCTATGGTTAATGGTTCTCACTGTGTGGTCTCTGTTAAAGCAGCATGTCTGCCTTGAAGCTGCGGTGAGACCAGCCACTCTGGCTCCTGCAAATCACATTCTCGTACCTTATGCATGGTGTCCCCCTAGCGGGGTAGCCTACTGTAAACAACGGCCCCAGACATGACAGTTCCCTGCCTTTGATATTGAGAGGCGTGAGCTGTCTTCAGGTTGACAGAGTTGCATATGAAAGGTTGTTGTGTTTCCTGCATCCTTTGTTATTCCCTGCAGCCAGTGCCGGTGTGGGCCTGTTTGAAATACCTCCTGTTGGTATCCTAATCGCTGCCAACAGCTGCAGGGCCTAACAAGAGAGCAGGGCAGATCCATGAAGCCTTTGTCTGTTATCAGGCTGACCATGTCTGAGGGAAGGTTGTTTCCCCCCTTCCTGGAGATGACATTTTGCATTCCTCAGCTGTCAAATTCCAACTAAATATGTCACTGGTGGACGGTGCCTGTAGGCAGTGTCCAGCCCGGAAGGCATGGGCCTATGCTTTTGTTGTGGTGTCAGCATAGGAAAACGTGTGTGGATTAGCCACACACATTTTCCTGAGGTTGGTCTAGCATCATTCCATTTAATTAATAATTTCAAAAACCAAAGGCGAGTGCACGCCCACCATGCAGATGGTCTAATTCCTCACAATAACATTTTTTTATTGCACTTAATGCCTGATTGATCTCAATTCTGAGCCCTGCATTAATATATGTTTTTAATGGTACCCCAATTTATCGATCTCAAAGGGACGAAGGGCTCAGTCTGCCCTGCAGTGATTCAAATGTGTGCCCTGCCGGTGGAACATAGATGTCTGAGGCCTACGCTTAACTTACTGAGCCACCTTACCTCATCTCACCATTGCAAAAGGACCAGACAAAACCGAGCTAAGGAATTTCTTAGTGCAGACCAGATGCCAAGGGGCGCCTCAGCGTATCATTCTGAGACCAGGAGACAAATACTGGGGGAGCTATGCGACATTACTTATGATCTCAGCCTACTTGTCGGTGTGGAAGAAGGGGTAAGGATTGAGTGCTCTTGGTGCCTAGGGAACGTCAACTGAGCCTTGCATCTTAGCCTAACTGTGAGTGAACAACATGGATGCAGTGTGACAGCTGCCATGTACAGCCATTCTACTGCAGCCTTGATACAGAACCAGGAGGATAGCCCAGAACACCTATGGGTGAGGTAACCAAGGATGGGAGTAGATGGGCGGGGAGGAAGATACATTGTGACAGCAAAGCCATTTTTCACGGTGTGTTGAGGGCAGGAGAGGAATTAGACTGGAAGAGGACAGAGCTGCAATCCCCCAAAATGTATTTTAACTGAGCACAGTTCCTGCACAAACCCTAAGGGCTAAACTCCAAACCCAGTCACCCGCAAGCATAGGAGAAAGGGATCAAAGCCTTCCCGGTTCTCACTGCACTCTCCTGTGACAGTAGAAGCTCAGGCCAGCAAAGCGGCTCTCCCAGGGATCTGTGAAACATCTCCATTACAATCGGAGCAATTGGACATTGATGGCCACAGGGACAGCAAAGAAGGGGCTATTGGCAGGGAGGCTTGCCTCGTCAGAAGTGCAAATGGTGGGTGAAGAGACATAGGAAGAGTGCATAATGCTGCATGCTCAAATAATGACTAGTTTTAGAGGGAGATTTATTCAGGCCCAAATTACTCTGCAGGATGCTATTGGGACTTTTCTTGCATGATGGGGAAAATAAAGCTAAGGCCATACTCTTTCTGCTCAACATGTTTCTATAATTATTTCTTTAGTGCAAGGTTAGTGTATTATGTAATGTGCGTTCTTTTAGGCATTGATATGAACAAAGTAATATTTGGTCACATGAAACCCAAACCAAAACCTTAACAAATGTATCAACTAAACCTAGAAAGATGTGTGGCCAAGTGCTTAATCCACGCACATCCCGGTTTCACCAACTAAGCAGAGGGGGTGATCCTGGATAGATCATTTAAACTAATTGTGGCTTATCTGGAGTCCCTGTAAGGGATTCAGTTTACAGGCTGTGTTATTTAATGTGCTATTATTAAATATAAATGCCCCACTCTTGGTTTACTTTAGCACAGTGCAGCTTCATATGTAATGACTAGTGGAAGAGCCTGTGTACACGGGCCAAAGTGCAAGTTTTCATTGACACGGTAGGACCACTACACATCTTAAGGCTACAGCTCCCTCTAACGGTGACAACAGCCAAAGCTACTGCATCAGGCAAACATACAGGGACACACATACTCTGGCTTTTTATTATATTGATAGGTAGTGACCATTCATGTATTTCGAACCTCACAGCAACGTCTTGTACTATCACTTCCAATGGCGCCTCTAAGTATCAAAGACTGTTGACCCTCCGTGCAATGCCCTTTCCTGTGACATCACTCCTGTTTTTGTCAATATGTACACACATTAGGAGGTTCGCATGTATTGTGCCTGCAGGGCTTGGGCAGAACCGTAACAGGGCAGTGTCCTGCATCCATAAAGGTCCTTCAGTTTTTTTTTGTGTGTGCTGTGTATGTGTTAAAATACCATTGGTTGCTCATGTTACCAGAAAAGCTGATGGGAGGGATGTGTGTGAATGACACTGTATGTAACCGTAGACACTGGAGGATGCTTCTGATGCACTACCACACCAAAGGTGCATTGCAAAAGCAGTTTGTGATGGTGGCCACCCTACCTCCAACCCCCACCCACCGAAGGGGGATTCCAAGTGTTAATTTTGTCCATTTCAGCACTGGTAGAGGATGGAAGTGCAGGAGAATTGTTGCCGCTCATGCACGCTTAGGTTTGAGAGGTGGGGGAGGTGGTTGTGTTTGGTAGGGGGATACATCTGGGTGATAAGATTGTGTAAGTGATTGTTCTTATGACTCTCCCATCAGGTACTTCATGATGACGAGAGTTTTAATCGGTTTCCTGAAATAGATGGGCTGCAAGGCACCACGCCCTTCCCAAGGAAGTGAGTTCCGGGTTTGTGTGGCACATCCAGAGCAGGATTGTCTTAAAACTTGAGGTCTCTTGAAGGTTCGGATTTCTCGACGAAGCTCCTTTTTGCTGCGTATCTCGCGAGATCCTGCAGAAATAGTGAGTTTGCCCATGAGGTGCTTGGGTGCGTAGAGGTCGATGGCTTTGCAGATGAAGCAGGCCGCCTTCAACAAGGAGCAGAATTCTACAGGAAGCCAATGATGAGAGATCCGGATCACAGCAGCACCTGCCTTAAATTAGATGGCCTGCTGCTCAAGTACCCGTTCTTATGGGGAAAGCCAGGACTTGTGTAGGTCCATCAAGAGAGCATTGTCACCATAATCCAGTCTTGAAAGAACCACGGCTTCTACCACTGCGCGAAAGTCTGATTCTGGGATGAACTTTTCTAAACTCTTGGGTAAGGTCAATTGAAACTGCTACACTTTTACAGCGCACTTGATATAGTGGTCAAGTTGGGATTTGCTGCCCGATATGGATCCCATGATGTTGCATTGGAGACTTAAGTTGGAGTTATCCCACCAGCTGAGAGCGTAGGTAACTAGTGCACGCACAGGGGATGAATGCAAGAGGAGGACATCTTTGCTGATTGAAAAAGAGGCGAGGCGTCCATTCTATTGAGTTCTGTCAAACAACATGGTAAAGCAGCTCAGTAGAATAATGCACCTGCTGCTGAAATTTCCTTACTGGGCTCATAGCTAAAAGCTTGTGAGCCCAGTTGCTGGGTCAATGTACCTGCTGGAGAGATCTGGGTGCTGCATGCATATAACTGGTTTACATCCCTTCTAGACTTGGCCACATTTAATTATATTTATAGTGTTGGGTCGGGTAATAACACCCGTTATTTACAGTACTGTGATACTTGATACACCCCAGCACACCTGCTTAACAAAGACCGATCCTTATTGGTGCTGTAGGGCAAATGGTTAGCAATGTCTGAAGTCCCGGAAAAAATAAATAGCCTTTGCAGGTTGGAATCCGCTTTCTCTTTGATATATAATCCAGTTAGTGCCGTAGCAGCTCAGGTGTATTGCCTGTTTGCACTACATACAATCCGCCTTGCGTGTCCATTGTATTGGCAGTAGACGTCTCTGCCAGGCCTGGGCATGTTGGGGCAGGAAGCTCGGTATCAGCTCCCATGATCACAGTGATGACGAGCACTCATTGCCAGTGGTTACCTCGACACACAACACGGTCAGGAGACTGACCGCCCCAAGCCGCAAGTCGTCACGCAGCCTGTCGTTCTTCACAGCGGCTTTCGGATCCTCTGACGCAGCCTATGGTCCTTCGAGCCCCCTCCCACAGAGGCTCTGGCTCTTCAACCCTCTCCCTGGGCCCTTTCACACACTGCGCCATCCCTCGCTGCTCTCGACGGGACGCCAAAACAGTCCATCATCCTTCTGTCAGTTTCCCCTTCAGACACACACACAGCCGTCTGGCCTCCCTGAAGTCACACAGAATATCTGCATTGAGAGAGGTAACCCCTGTGGTTTGCAGCCAAGAAAACCCTTCAATAGTGGCAGCAGACACTATACAAAGGAAGGTTATTAACTTAAAGCAGTAGTGCACCCAAAATGGTGGCCTTAAACCAGGAGTGCATAAGCGGTCTTGCTCAATGTTCCCTAGATGCCTTACACATCTCTGAATTTCCAAGGGAGGTCTACTTGCACATTTCAGGTGAACCAGGCGAATTGTGAAGACTGCCTTAAGAATTCCGAAATATTAGGGAGGAACTATTCACAGTAATACAGTGCTATAATCCCGCCTGGGCAGGCATGGACCAAATCATGAGAGTTGCGACGCAGCTCGAAGTGAGACAGCGACTTATGGAATGGACTACCTGGCCAGACCAGGACCTGGGAAACCAAGGAAAAGAATAATCACTGCCATGCCCGTGATTTGCCCCAGAAAGACTGATTGGGCAAAGATAGGAAACTGTAAACAAAACAAGGGAGATTCTCCTCAAGATTATGTAGATTATTTCAAAGTGGTATTTCCCCAAAAGGCGGGTATGCCTAAACTAAGGAAGGCCACACAGGTGGCTGCAGCAAACCATTTTGTAGCTTGTCTGCTGCCCAAGGTGCAAGCAGAGTTAAAGGACGTGTGCATCTGGTCACAGACTAAACCTTTAGTGGTACTAGTGGGGGTGGCGAGTCACGGCATAGATTGTCAGGAGCAAACAAAAGAGACCTTTGAGAATAAACTAATGTCTCTTAAAATTTCAAACACAGAATGCATACAAGAGCGCTCCGAGAGGAGGTAAAAGTCGAAATAGGGGAAGATGAGGCCCGTCCCTGAGATAAGTGGGACACATAGGACAGGAGGATGGTTTCCCAGGTCACTGGTCAGTAGGGACAAAAGGATGAGAAAAGGCAGTGGGGTCAGGATGATCAACAGAAACAATGGGGACATTGGAGGATGCAAATGATGATGATGTATTGTTGTACTCTAACAGATGTTTGCAAGCATTTACCAAGTGAGAAATCCATATTAACCTCGTGGGGTCTACCAGCTGTGTCTGGACACTATAAGTGTGGCCAGTGTATTGTGTGTCAATTCACAGACACCAAATATCTGTTCAAGTACAAAAATATTAAGTGCCTTTAAGAGCACACAATAACTGTAATGGTATTAATGTAATTTACATCATTGAATACCCTTGCTATCTAATATATGTAGGCAAAACAATCAGACCAATAAAACAACGTATTTCAGAACATAGTCATGTATTTGGAATCAAGTACCGGACAAACCATTGGTGGATCATTTCATGCAATTAAACCCCACAGATAAATATTTTGAGTGGTTTATCTTGCAAAAACTGACACCACAACCTAGAGGTGGAGACCTATACAAAAAGGTGAGGAGACTTGAACAAAAATGGATTTATAGATTAAACTCAGTAAACTATGGCTTGAATGTGTGTATGGAGTGGCATGACCTGATCATGTAATTAGATCATTGGAATCAGCTAAAGACAATGCAAGGACATGACATTTAAAGTTCAGTTAAAAAAAGGAAAACATTTTATTCTGTAGTGTATTCCTCTGTCACACCACGGCTAGAACCATACTGACTGAAGTATATATGATACATGATAGAGGTATTAAATGAACATATCAGATGCTGTAATATGATCATTTGAAACAGCTACACAATATGAGAACCTTACACTTACATACTTGTCACATCTGCAAGGCCAGTCTTTGTCACACACTGCCCGGAACTGTATTTTTTCAAAGAGAAATTTGAGTAGAGTTGAATATACACGGAATGACGGCCTCTAATAAACAAGCGTTCTGTCTCTGTCACCACATGAGTACACAAAAAGACTGTGGCCATCTCTAGAGAACTTAGTTTGCACCTACATGTAATACAATTGTATATATACATGGAGCACGTATAAGAAAGTGTTATGCATTATGACAAATAATGCTCTTGATTCCGTGTGTAAGACACTGCACAGGACGGATAGATCCTTTCCGGGAGACCACATCAAGTGAATATGACACATACACCATGCGGGACAACAGATAAATGTACACTCGATTGTCATGATGGAACGATGTTCATTCGTCACCAGGTTTCTTTTCACAGAGATTTTTGCTGCAGATTTTTGGTTATAAAAAACGAATAGAAAAATATGGGGGGGTGAGGGGGTATGAAGGCATATAAGGGGTAGGGGGTATGGGGAATAGATAGTAAAAGACTGGGAAAGGGGAATCCCCAAATTAAAACAAAAAATACCATCAAGATATATCTATCCCGAAAAAGACTGATAATTTCAAACAGGCTGATTATATATTACAACATGTCCGTCGTCACACTAGACTCCAGTGTTCTAGCATTCAGAGTTCCCAAGAACAGAGGCCGGCACCTTAAAACCACAGTAAGCATAGCACAAATCGATCCACAGATATTTGGATATGCAATGCGTGTATACGGCAGGCACTACATCTGGTGGTCATAAGGAGAGACAAAACTAAAGAGACACATGTGCCGGTCGAGGCACACTTTAGTGTATAGTGGTATACATACAGGGTGACTAAAAACGTTTGAAAACAACATTTAAAGCATGAAAAAAATGGTTTAAGGAAAAAACGGATAAGTCTATGGGCCTCATTACAAGGGTGTCAGTATCCTTGTCGGTAATACTGCCAGGACACCAGCAACCTGTATTACCGTTACTGCCACTTGGTCCAACGGAATTAAAGCTGGATTATGAGTGCTGGTAAGGGTAGTTAATCCCCCTTCAATGCAGGACTCCATGGGGGGATGTGCCGGTATGGGCCACCTGCGAGCTGGAGGTAATTCCGGTCACTCCACCAGCAAACCTGGACTTTGCCGGTGCAGTAACGTGCTAGCAAACGTAATTACTGGCACATTATTACCTCACTGGAAAACTCCTAATGAGGCCCAATATCTTTAGTTGCAGGGCTTGTGATAACCGAATCACACAAAGGAGGAGCCATGAACAATGACACATGGCAATAACAGACCACACATTGGTGTGTTAAGTGCAAAAACACCAATCAATGTCAATAAGTAGGGAAGGCGCCCGTAATAATAAGCCTGCCAATACCAGATTTATTCATGTGTTGTAGATGAAAATAGGAGGCGATGGGTCATGAAAAGATCGCAACAACATTGAATCTACTTTGATTCATTGGAATGAAATAAAAAGGTATAAAATGTCTCAAATATAACAATAAGACATTGAGGAAAACATGTCAAAAATCTAAAAAAACATTAAAGGGTCTAATTATCAGCCTTATCAAATACCTTTGGATAGACAGTTTACATTAGGGAGTCATACATTTTCTATATCTCTTATAGGTGCTACAACATAGGAACACACCTTGGTGAGACATCTTAATTGTACAGTCCTGATGAAGGCTGGCATACTTGTGAGAAGAGCACACAAATATTGGCTCAAAGAGGCCGAAACACACCATGTCCACAGAACATTTTGTAAAATAAGATCCTAGCAAAATGGGAATTGTATTGTAATCTATATCTTGGTAAAATGGACATCAGAGCAAACCAATGAGAAAGGAAGAACAATTAACAGTAACTCCTGGAAATAACTATTAATAATATAATGTAGAGTGATTGTTTTTGTCTTGTTCCTTGTGTTAAGACTTTGGTCAATATTGTGCATTGAAATGTCTTCATTATTCGTTGAATAGATATATCTGTCATTTGTGTCTAGCACCATTTTAAAGTCTAGAGATACCACACCGTTTGAAATTGTAGAATTTGTTGAATTTGTGAGATGAAATTAGGTGTTTTGATATATATATTTATGTTTGGCTCTGAGCAAAAGTGTTTTATGAAATATTTTGTATTATTACAAAACAACTTTTTAAAGTAGTTGTCTATCCAAAGCGATCCTGCTCATCTAGTTTAGTACGCTGTACACAGACTGGGCACTGGAAGAACGAGTGCCCATATAGGCCACACTGACCCTATTTCCTGGATAACCAGGTCCAGAACACCAGCCAAGGTCCCAGTGCAGACAGCACTATCCCTTTCCTTGATACAAGCAGAGAGCCATAGCTCCTTCCCAAATCGCAATGGGCCTGCCTATGCCCCATGACCTCCACTCATTCCTCAAAGTTATCAGGATCCATTGTGATTCAATAAAAGGAGTGGGATTCCAAGGAATCCCTTAATGCTGGAAAATCAGTGAGGCCCATGTATACAATGTAGTTTAGAAGGAATATCAGTATCCTGCCTAGTGGACACATGGGCTAGCAAATCAACTCAGAGTATGGACAGTTTCCCAGATGCACCGGTTTCTACTGGCACTGTGTAGGCAGAGGAGATAGCCAATCATGCCCAGTAACTGAACCCTCACAATCACATTAGGACCTATTACTGGCACGCATGCACTCCACCTAAGCCCTTCAGATCCTGTTAATTCATTAGGTAGAGATCTTTCATGCAAGCTCAGGTGTACTATATATGGCAACCCCTGACAGGGTATTTTTAAACATTCCCCATAATAAGCAGAGTCTGTTCTTGCAACTCTCCAGGTGAGCCGTAAGAGCAGTCACCAAGCGTGGGTGAGCGGTCAGATGACTTGAAGGTATTGATTAACTCCATACCCGCTCCTTTGTGTTCAGCTCACAAAAACGAGGTAGGATGAATTCACACTGCTGAAGCCATTAGGATAAACATTTTCCCTTTTAAGAAGCTGACACACATTCTGCAGTACCCATTAGAGCCAGTGGCAGAGAAGGGAATTACCCCCGTAATTGAATCACTCGTGAACCAAGCTATAATTGTCTCGACTACTAGTCCATGCAGCACCCCTACATTTCCTGCCAAGAAGGCAGGAAAACTACCTTCCATTTTGTCCAAGACAGGAGAGTCGTTAATGCTCTGGCAGTTCCTTTGTTTCCAGTTGTACTCAACCCATATACAGTGATCGAAGTGAGTGGGAACAGTCAGGAGCAGTGTTCCACTACTTTTATTTTTTTCTCTTTGCCATTCCTCTACTTTTTACGATCATATTCACAATTCTACATAGTGGATTTGTTCATTCATGTACCTGTGCAAGTGTAAAGTTGTAATAGGATCCTTAGTTACTAGTCACTTAGACTATTGGAATGCCCCGGCTGCAACACTTGTCACATGTTGCACTATGCTTCCACCTACCCTCTCCTCTGCCGAGAGCACAGTTGCACTACTTTCTTCGGTACACTCTACCACTGCTCAGATATAATACTGCCATGTATCCCTCCTGAAGCTACCGATTTCCCCATAGTAGATCTGTGCTCAGCATTCTTCTCCATCCCCATGCATAAGGATAGTCCGTTTTTCAAACAAAGGAATCCAGTTCACTTGGTCAAGGTTGCCCCAAGGGTACACTGAGTCTCCCACTCTCTTTTCACAGCAGCTGAAGAAAGATTTAGATGACACAAAATTCCTCGGCCAATCTGTGTAACTCAAATAATTGGACGATTTATTGATAGCCCCACTATTGAGCAACTGCAGTGGACACCAGAAGCTGAGGAGAATAGTTTAGTCAGTGTTCTTGCATTAGGGCTCCCAGACTATGAGAAAGTATTTATGTTATACTGTCAAGAGATAAATGGTTTCACTTTGGCTGTACTCACTCATCACATGACATTCACCATAAGCATGTGGCTTATTCTAGTGAAGAACTAGACCTGGTCACAGCTGAGATGTCACCTTGTTTGTGGGCAGATGAAGCTGCAGTGCTCGCAGTAGAGCAATGTGAGAATATTGTGTTAGGTTCTCCTCTAGAGGTTGCTCCGCTGCACTCAGTAATTTCCCACCTGCTGAAAACCCAAACTCAGAACATGTCTGTACCCCGAGCTAGTAAACAAGAACTACTACTCCTGAACTCTTCCAACATTACTCTGACTAGATGCTGAGTGATGAACGCAGCCTCTCTGCTTTCCACTCCCCCGGATTGTGAGCCACACAACACAGTTGTTGCTGTAACTGACTCTTTACGCACTCCCCGACATGATTTAACTGATGTGCCACTTCTTGAGGCAGACCTGATTTACTTTGTGGATGGCTCGTGTTACCAAAATCAGAATGGAAAATTGGTCCTGGGGCGTTCGATGTGCACATGGGGCGGTAGTGGAGAGTGAGAAGTTGACTCAAGTCCCTTCCACAGAAATTGCAGAGCTGGTGACCCTCACTCAGTCATGCTGACTAGCTGCACAACAGTATGTGACTATTTACACTGATTCCCGGAATGCATTTAGGGTATCCCATGATTTTGGTCAGCTCTTGCGACACAAAGCTCTTTTGACCTTGACAAGAACCCCCATTAAGAATCACCAATATATACAGAAACCTCTAGACGCTATCATGCTCCCTCAAAAGATTGCCATTATCAAATGTGCTGCTCATCAGCCTTTGAATAACGATTGTAGCTGCAAAAATGACGTTTCAGTGAAAACAGTGAAGTTAGCTGCCACATTAGAAGAAGAGTACATACTTCCAGTTAAGGTCAGCCCTGAGTCTACTATCACATCATATTAGAATATACCATGACCAAGCCCATATGGGAAAGAGGGAAAGATCATGGTGGTGAATAAGGATTGGTTTGCCCCTGACTTCTCAACTAAAACATGGCCCTGGAATACTGTAAGCGTTAAATAATTTTCCTCCAAAACAATGTGGGGAAGACACTGCTGGCTATCCAGGGGGCATATCCTGCGCCTTATGGAAAACTGCAGATTGATTTTCTCCAACATCCCCTCTGCAACCAGTGGCAGTACCTCCTTGTGATCGAGAATGTGTTCTCTTGGCGGATGGATGCATATCCATACTGAAGGGCAGATGCAGTAACTGTGGCTAAGAAGCTGGTCAGAGATGTTGTGCCCAAATTTGGTGTACACATCAATATAGACAACAACCATGTTGCATTGTGTCAATAGAGTGGTAAAAGCACTCCTTACAGCTTTAAATGTACAGCACAAATTACATTGCCCTCGCCATTCCCAATCGGCAGGGGCAAGAGAGAGAAGAAATGGTGTAATAAAATATAGGTTAGCAAAGATTTGCTAAGAAACATTTTCTTGATTCATATGCGTTTGACTGTAAGCGTGTTTTGTGGATAGTAATTGGGTTTCAGAAACTATTTTGTTAAACTGTACCCTTTATGCTTCTCGTCAGATCAGCACTGTTAGCATTTTGTCAGGGACATTTAAATCTGATTGTGAAACAGAGCGCATTTCAGCTTGTAGAGCTGAATGCACTAACTTGATTTTGAAGCAGGACTACATTGCCCACAAGGCTTTTAGCCTATTTAACAACATTGGCAGCACCATCACACTGGTGCATTTGGCACGTCGGTTTGTGCTGTCTGTTTGAACAGTTCACTAGCATTAAAGATATTTTCTTGATTCATGTGCATGTTAAGTTGTGAGCGTGTTTTGTGGATACTAATTGAGTTTCAGAATCGATTTTGTTGAACTGTACCTTTTATGCTTCTCATTAGTTCATCGCTGTTAGTACTGGTATTTTGTCAGGGACATTTAAATCGATTGTGAATTTGTAGAGTTGAGTGCACTTATTTGATTTTGAAGCAGGTCTAGATTTCCCTAGAAGGCTTTTGTGCCTATTTTTGGCACGTTAGCGCCAGCACGTTTGCCAGGCCAGTTTGTGCTGGCATTTAAACAGCTAACTAGCACTAAAGATATTTTGTTGAACTGTATCTTTCATGCTTCTCATTAGACCAGCACTATCTCAATATTAAATGTGCACTCTTAAATACACGTTCACTAGTAAAACACGCCACAGAGGTATCTGACCTCATTATCAAATCAAGGATTGATATCCTGTTTCTATTGATGACCTGGCTCCATTCTGCAGCTGGCCTGTCTCTTTCTGTCGCTATACCTGACTCCCATCTTATCCTTTGGCAAGATTGTCTTGATAGGGTCTGAGATGGGGTGGCTGTCCTCTATTCTAAGCACCTTAACATACGCTAGCTACAAATTCAGGATATTCCAGGTTGTGAGATATTACATTTTAAGTTGTTTGTCATTCCTACTCTCTCTTACGACTTTACATGTTTGTATCGTCCACCTGAAAATATGTTGGAATTTAGAAACTCCCTTATTGAAACAATGAAACCATTTATGACCAATAATTCAATAAATATCAAATTGGGAGACTTCAATTTGGGATACATGGACCCCAATGATAGGGTACAAAGTCCTTTCATCAACAGTCTTTTTTTAAAATGTATTTTTAATGAAAAGATTTCTGTGAAAAATCTCATCGAAAAATATAGAGGGGGTGGGAAAGTGCATATAAGGGTGGGTGGGATCAGGATAGAGAAAAACAATATGGGATGAGGGCTTTAGGGTGTAACCCTCAACAATTAAAACAAATCAAATTTGCTGAATTTTTTCATTGAAAAATATTTGTTAAAAAACTAATCGAAAAAATGGAGAGTCCCCACACATAAAAAAGGGCAAACTATTGACTGTATTCTTGTAAAGCGTGATGTCATCACTCAAATTGCCCAGTCTAAATGCCCGTGGTCTGAACGTTTGGGTATCCACTTTGACTTAAAACTGCAGGGTAAAACGAAGACCCTTAGGGCTAGCGCAATTAAAATGTTTTGACGGTATCTCAACAAAATATCATGTGAGACCATGATGCCGTTGCTTTTGGTAATACAGGATGACTCCTTCCTAGCATAAACGCTGGAACAAAAAGTCAATTGCTATCACTCGTCTTTGAAAGACGCGCTGGAACTCATCTCACCTATAAGAGCTAAGACGGTCAGACCATGGAAAATCTATTTGTTGACACTACCAATGTAATACATCTATGTAGGTCTAAACATCAATAGGAGGGAAAATGGCATAAGTCTGGCCTTATCGAACACAAGCAAGAATGGGCTATTGCACAAGCTCAACACAAAGCGGCCCTATTAACTGCCAAGAAAGAGTTTTACAGCACAACAATCTCTATGGCAGCCAACTCTTCTCGAGAACTGTTCAACTGATTGCACAAATTAGAGAAAGGGCCTGTTGCTTCGACCAGCCCTCTTACACCTCCTGAGTTGTGCAATGGATCTATGGACCATTTTGCGTCCAAAATCCAAAAGATCAGAGGTGCTATCGAAGCTAAATTGACAACAAATAAATTGTCGAAAGAGATTATACATCTTGAAGATTTACCCCAAAAAATCTGGTCTTGTCTCAAAATTCTCTTTCTGACCTGTATCGATTACTGAAGTGGGGAAAATGATACAAGCATTGAAACCAAAAATTGTGCGAGTGACATTTGTCATCAGAGGATTATTAAAGAATGTTCCCTGTGCTTGGTTAAAGCAATTACCAAAATCGTAAATGAAAACTTCTCTGTCGGTTTCATTCCAGATTCTCTAAAGGATTACTTGACTTCCATGACCTCAATATTAATGACTGGGTGGAGGAATTTCTCACTAGTTCAACATATGAGAAAGCCATTTACAAAAACACAGATGAGGTTGACAAGTTCTGGGACATATGGAGCAGATTCCTTGATGTTTATGGATAAAGCAGGAATTTAATTTGGACGAGTATGTACTGGCTTTGAAAAATGCTATTGGTGTATGCTTACTTATTATTTAATGCAATTGTTGTTTGAAATTTTCATGAATGTTAAAAATCATTTCAAATGCTAGGTTCTAGTTCTTTAATCTGATGTTGTCTTTTTTTCTTTTTCTTCTTTCTCTTCTTCTCTTTTCTTTCTTCCACACTTTTCTTATCCACTATGTTTTTATTATTCCGAAATAGTTCGAGACCGATTGGTTAGTATGTTTAGACTTTAAATGATTAACTGTACATATCATTGATTAATGCTGTGCAATGTTCTTATTTGTTGATATGAAAATAATTTTTTTAAAGCACCAGAATCTGCAAAGGATACTTGTATTATGCCTATTATTAAAAAGGCCTTACTTTACCCTCATGACCCAACGAATTACTGGCCAATTAAAAGTATGAGGTTCCTCCTGAAACTTCTAGATAAAATTGCTTACTCTCAACTTCAGCACTTAGTCACCTTCCACAATTTACTTGGAATAGATCAATCTGGATTTCGCTATATTCACAGTACAGAAACATTTATGCTTGATATTCAATCTAATATCTAATAATCATCTTCCAATGCCCACCCCATCTTGCAAGGAGTCCCACGGTGCGCCTGCCTATCCCCCCAGCTATTTAACTTATACTCCATGACTTACTGTTGGAGAAACAAATCACTTTTCAAAGCTATGCTGATGACACCCAGCTGCTGTTCATGTTTTCTGGTAAGAAGGATGATGACACCTGCATGTTTAATTATGCATTCAACGTGGTCAGCGGCTGGATTAAGGATAACTGGCTCTGGCTCAATGACCAGAAAACAGAATTCCTCTTACTGGCCACCCCGACTATTTTGAAGAACCTGGGTAGTGTTTATGACTCCCTAGCACTTAGCTCTTACTCCATTCCCCTTAAAAAAGGCAAAGTCCATGGGCATAACATTCAACTCAGATATGAGCATGAATTCTGCTTAGATCTCGGCCACTGTCACTGCCTGTCATGACCATTTACTATTGCTCTGGCAGATTAAGCCCTTTATACTGGGGAGAATGCAGCTGCCATTGCAAGATTAAAGGGATGGTTCGCCCAAAAATATTTATTTCAAAAATAGATAGGCAATATTAAAAAAAATCGATTGGCAATTTTTATTTTCCAAGTCCCTATGTAAAATAGGGGCATCCATTTTGTGAAATGGATGCCCGCCGCTGTGCTCGCTTTGGCTTTTGCGGCACTAATGAAGGAAAAGCCAGCCAGCTGTAGTAAACAAAAGCTACCACTGGGTGGCTTTTCCTTTATTGGTGCTGTACGCGGGGAACGGGGACCGGAGACTACAGGCAGAAAAGCTGCAGCTGCATCTCGGTAAGTGCTATTTTTTAAAATAAAAATAAACACTAGCTGCAGTTTTTTTTCTAAGTTTTCCGGGCTGGAGGAGCCCGGAAAACTTAGAAATAAAACTGCAGCTTTAAAAACGTTGTATTTATGTTTGCGGTAGCTTTTGAAGCGACCGCAAACATAAATACAACGTTATTGTGTTTGAAAACGCTGCAGTTTTTCTTTCCAAGTTTCTCAGGCTCCTCTGGCTCGGAGGAGCCTGAGAAACTCAGAAAGAAAAACCGCAGCATTTTCAAACACAACCGCGTTGTGTTTCTGCCTGCCGTGGCTATCACTTTGGGTCTCTGGTGCTCCCCCAGGAGAGTACCGGAGACCCAAAGTGAAAGCCAAGGCAGGCAGAAACACAACACGGTTGTGTTTACATGCCGCGGTGTTTCTGCCTACAGCTGATTTCCCATTTGGGGCTCTTGGGCTCCCCACGGGGGGCCCGAGATTCCCAAATGGGAAATGCCAAATGCTGCAGTGTTTCTGCCTAAATCTGCTTTCCCGTTTGGGGCTCTAGAGCTCCCCTAGAGCCCCAAATGGGAAAGCAGATTTAGGCAGAAACAAGACGCGGTTGTTTTCTGCAATGCTAAATGCTGCAGTGTTTCTGCCTAAATCTGCTTTCCCATTTGGGGTTCTAGGGCTCCCCGTGGGGAGCCCTAGAGCCCCAAATGGGAAAGCAGATTTAGGTGGAAACACAACGCAGTTGTGTTTGAAAACGCTGCGGTTTTTCTTTCTAAGTTTCTCAGGCTCGGAGCCTGAGAAACTTATACGAAAAACCGCAGCGTTTACAAACACAATAACGTTGAATTTATGTTTGCGGTCACTTCAAAAGCTACCGCAAACATAAATACAACGTTTTTAACGCTGCGGTTTTATTTGGGCTGGAGGAGCCCGGAAAACTATGGAAAAAAAACACAGCTAGTGCTTATTTAAAAAAAAAATAGCACTTACCGAGATGCAGCTGCAGCTTTTCTGCCTGTAGTCTCCGGTCCGCGTCCTCCGAGTACCGGCACCAATGAAGGAAAAGCCACCCAGTGGTAGCTTTTGTTTACTACAGCTGGCTGGCTTTTCCTTCATTAGTTTCGCAAAAGCAAAAGCCAGCACAGGCGGGCATCCATTTCACAAAATGGATGCGCCCATGTGCTTGCTTTTGCAAATTTTGAGCTTGAATTGCTCAACATTTTACATAGGGACTTGGAAAAAAAAATGCCAATCGTTTTTTTTAATATTGCCTATCTATTTTTTAAATAAAATTTTTTGGGCAACCATCCCTTTAACTGTTGGAAGCAAATTGGACCATGGTAATGCCTTATTGGTGGGGCCCCTTGAATATGGTTTAGCGCGGCTTCAAGCGATTCAAAATGTAGCCGCTAGAATAGTATCCAATGCTGGCAGGCGCTCTCATGTCTCGCCTGTGTCAAAAAAAGCTTCATTGGCTACCTATTGTGCAGAGGGTCAAATTCAAAACTTTAACCATCACCCACAAATGCTCATATGGTGAGACATCTGTCTATCTTAAAGAACACCTTAAATGGCACAAGCCTACTCGAGCATTGAGCTCATGGTCCCAGCAGTCACTATCCTGTAAATGCATCAAATGTCCCCGAGCGGGTGGCAGATCTAGTCAATTTCTTGCACCTACATTGTGGAACAAGTTACCCCTTTGCATGAGATCTGACTCTAACCAAAATGTAAGACTTTCCTCTTCACTGAATTTGTCAGGTAGAAGTCTTCTTAAACTGTGATGATCGGCCCCTTGACTTATTAACTTATGGCAGATCACCTCTTGTTCGCTTTTTGTGCTGTATTTGTTTTGGGTTACAGCACTCTGATACTTACAGGTTTAAGCGCTCTGCAAATAAATACAATAAATGGACAAATAAATCAAATAAAAACATGTTTAACGTGGCCAGACACACTCCTTCTGGTGTTGTTTGCATCCAAAGTATCTCTAACAGGAAAACTGGGCATAGACCCTGTCAAATGTTATATGGGCGGCCGATGAGTCTTCCTTTATCTCCACCTGTAAAATCTGTCTATGCTAGTTTACATTTAAATGACGAGAATCTATTGGAGTATGTGAAATCCTTGATTTCTTCTGCCAGTTTTGTCCACAACCATGTCACGGCAGCACAGCGCACGGGGCCAACCGGGCCTGGCCATTCTATGCAGCCAGAGGATTTTCTTTTCTTGAATATCCATCAGAGGACGATGGCCATGGCTCCACACTGAAAGGGGTTCACCAGGTTTTATTGGTCTCAAACCCAGCTGTCAAGGGACAAGGGCATCCTACAAAGGTCCACGTGACCCACGGCAAGAGAGTTGCTGCACCAATCAATTGAGAAGCAAAATGTCTGTTTTATGTATCTCGGGATTTTTGCTGGTCTCTAATCTCTCTTCTACTTCTTCCTCTAAACTAATGTATAACAACCTTTAAAATATGTTGACAACCTCTGAGAATGTGGTGTGGATTTACCCCTAGGTTTTCTCCCCAAACCAGCTATGTGTCCAATAGGGGTTCTCTCTACCCTTGTGAGGCTCTCCCTAATTGGATCTCTGATGAAGATTACATTTGTGCTTTGAATACCAACTCACAACCCTAAAAATTAGCCCCGTACCCCAGATGTGATAGGGAAGAAAATGACCACTGTTATTAAACCAACCCCAGCTCCTGAAATTGACCTACTCTGTTTTGCACTCTAGATTGGGAAGGACGGAGATCTTGAAGACCATCTGGTGGTTCCTCTACATGACAAATACAAAGGTGCTAGTGAAAGGCTTCAGAGCACGAATTAAAGTGGAGACATTGATTTTGTCTCCTGAGCCAGAGGATTCCATCATGTGGATGTACCGGGGGAGTCTAGTAGAGACAATCAGCGTGCCATTTTAGGGAGAGATAACATTAATTCCATGGAACTGTATTGTTGTTTACTAACTACCAAGACTCCCATGAATAGCACTGAGGTGGTAAGAGCTTGCTCCATCTGAACACGTGCTTTGTGTCAGCATAATACCAAGCTAGAAAATAGGACATGCACACTGATACATGGCCACATTGCAGGTTGGGCGGTATTCCAGCGGTAAATCTGCCAGAATACTGCCCAATGGAATTACCGTTACTGCCACTTGGTCTGGCGGAATTAGAAGACAGATTAAAAGTGGTGGTGGCAGAGTTAATCCCCATTTTTTGAGAGTCCATTGGAAATACCGCTGGTGGAATTACTGCTGCAGTAATTCTGCCAATTTTGCCAATTTCCGGTGGAAAGTGGGAGGACTAACCTCAAGCATGATGCTGGAGGCAAATCCCTGACTCCAGGGCCATACTCGTAGTATGGCGGTATGGGAAAAGTGGCAGTAATTCCATTACCTCCAATTTTATCCCACACCGCCATACTCGTAATGAGGCCTGAGTATTTGGTTTCACCTACCTTTGAGGTATCTGAGTTTATGAGAAACACACAGATGTGTAGTCAGTCTTTGGAGTACGGCGCAGTAAACATATAAAATAGATTAGGGTTTTGGTACGTCATTTTGAACGCCACTTGAGCAACCATGATTTGCATTACACCCTTCTCGATATTTCAGGTCACAACACAGTTTCCCAACTGCAGCAAAGAGGTTACTGTACACTTGCAGCAACAGTCTGAGGAGTGACGTAGAGAAAGAAAGAAAAGGTAAGTAGCTGGTCAAATCTGGGATAGAGCTAATGCTTCCCTTGCGACTTGGGGTGTGTAAAAGAGCCCAAAGTTAGAGGGCCATTTGGTCCGCTTAGAACGGTGGCACAGCTCCCCAACACAAATGCCAAAATAGGTGATCTGCATGTAATTGGTGCTATCGCTAAGTTCACAAGAGAACCACTAATACAGCTAATAAATGGAGTGATGTCCTCTGGACAGATGCTGTAGTGGGACACTGCCTGTGAAGAAATGTAGACCTGAGTATCTGAAAAGATGTAAAGTATAACAGCTAGCCAAGAATCCTGGGAAATGATTCCGGAATACTGGCTGACACGTGGCTCTGGGGATACTTCTACCAGTACAGCTAATGGACCTGTGGACCTCAACAGTACACCTTAGCATCAAAGGGGCCAAGGCAAGGTGTCTGGCCCTCCACTAGTAAAATTGTGTCGGGTCCGTGGGCTGGATGCAACTGGGACTGGGTTACATGTCAAGAAGTGTGGGATGTGCAACCACATGGCAATACGTCCAGATACCTAAGCACTAGGTACTCTTGGAAATGATGGTCCCTTCAACCAACGCAGCTGCAATGTCTTATTAAGCAAGGAAAATGTTGTTGGTAGGTAATAGGATTAGCTGGGCTGGAAGGGCAACTGGAATAGCGCTGGCAGGTAGGCTCTTATTTCATGGTTAAGATATGTGTGTAGAATTGGGCTCTGTTCCCACATCAGATATACATTTTGTGCTCCAGGCAGGAACGAACAGTTTAATGTGTACTGGCCAGCAGTAAAAGGAAAAACACTGGGTCTTCATATGGAGTTTTTGAGAGGATGGCCAAGGTAGTACTTAGATGTTCTGAGAATCTAGACAGTGTAATCACAGAGGTAAACAAAATAACAGACATACAGAAGAGCTTGCAGGCGTTAGAAGTAGTCTTTATTGGGTAGAAACATGCAATTGAGGCTGCTCATCGTGCAGCCACTCTATGTACTCCTGATGACATTGTGGGTGTTACTAGTAATGAAGCTTCTTAACCTTACATCACCACAACAATGTTCTTTTTCTTCCTTGTAGGTATCAATGTATGCTGATGTGGGTGGTGCAGTAAGAAGGGCACAGTGGTAGGCAATACAGCTCCCTCCAGACCCCTCTGCCACAGTTTCACAAACTTTCTCTATCCATCCTTTGTGCTCCAAGAAATGTGTGAAGAATCACATACGTTACAAAAAGAACATGTGCTAGGTGGACCTATGCGCTAAACAGACCTAAGGTGCAGTCAGACAGGATGGGATTAGGATCCATACAATCAAGATAAGAATTTGAACTGCTAAAACAGTACAGTCTAGCGCCTGGTAAAGGAGTGATTGTCTGCAAGCCGTTTAAAATGAACTGCATTTTCTAGTTAGTAATTTCTAGACTCCTTCCTTTGTTTTAATATTTACTGATATTTACTGATGAGCAGGGTTGGATTGGCCCCTCGGCCTTTCGGCCTGTGGCTGGGCCAAAATCGTCCCAGAGGAGTGGGGGCTGGTTTCTGGCCCTGCCTGGGCCAGTTTTGAAAAAAAAACATTTTGAAAAAAAAATGTTTTCACATTTATTATTTCAAAAAAGCAACACAGGTTGGGTGATATTGTATGCATATTTGTTCTATAAAAAAAGAGCTTAAGCGTAAGCGCTATACAATAAAATATCATTTGACCTTGGACATCTGCTTGGATTCACAGTAATTTAGTGTACTTAGGAACAATGCTATTTGATGACACTTCCTGTTTTATCAAGGGGTGAAAGATTGTGTTACATCGCTTCCCGGGATGTCACTTTGGGGTGGGGTCAAATGACATCACTTGCAGTGATCCCCTCAGAGGTGAAGGGTCTTGAGGCGAGGGGTGGGCCACTTTTTTGAGGCGAGGGGTGGGCCACTTTTTTAGGTGACCGGGCATATTTCTTGTCCCAGTCCGACCCTGCTGATGAGGGCCATGGCATACTGATTGATTTTGTATATTCTAACATCCTTTCTATTTTTACCCGTAATGGATACATTTTAATCAACTCTTCTTAAATACTTTTATTTGTACTTTTATGAACTGTATTAAATGTCAAATGTATTGTATATTGAAAGGTGGATTTGAATCTGCCAAACAATGAAAAAAACAAATAATAATAAAAATAGTGCATTTTCTAGCCTGCATGGCAAGATCCATTCAAAAAGCTGGTGTTTTAGCAATACAATTAGACATAGAAATGTGGATGAAATTAAACCACATGTGTAATGGGTGTTTGGATTTGGCCAGAACATTTGCATGCCAAATTTGGTGAAGATTCTTGAATGAGAACAAAAGTTAGAAAGGAAAACATGTTTTAATATTCCCATGTAAAGTCCCATGTAATGTTAGGTCCATTGCTGCAGCTTTCATAGTATAATATGTATTGTCATGAATGTAGGTTATTTCACAGTTGAGTTACCGAAAATAACTTAATGCTCAATAAAATAAGTTTCTTTATTTTGTATTAGTAAAATATAGTAAACTTAAGTGACTTTCTATACAGACAAAATCAGTAATAAAAATACATTAATAATTAATCTCGAATGACATCTTTACAACTAAAATAAAATCATTACGTAAAAGTCATCAATTCATCCAGCAATTTCTTAATAGCATGCCAACATTTAGAAAAAGGGAAGATTGAACCAAAATCATTTCCCTCCATATATCTCCCCCAAAAACGGTTTCCTTCAAGCAGGGGACTGTGTTGTGTCTTGTCTTTCCCTGCACCCTGCCCTGTATGCATGGAATTCTTTGAGTGACTGACATGGAATGCTGTGTGTGGGAATCTTATGTTCTGTGAATGTCAGTTGAGAAGATGCGTTGACAGAGAGAGGATGCCGGTGGATGTTATTTCTATGTCACTTACCTGATGTGGCCTTGCAGGAGCAAGTTGCATCCAGTTACTGTGTAGGCGATCCACCCCTTACGAAGATGGCCACCGCCCACACCTCCAGCCACCCGAAGGCTTCACCCAGCAACAACCCTGAGGCTCATTGGCCAGAAGCTGCTCATATGCCTGGCAATGGATGAAGTCGGAAGGCGGAGCTGGCTCCCAAATGCCGTGACCAAAGGCAGAGGCAACTCTCTGCAGCTCTCAACTGCTCATCGCTACATTCTCAAGACTCTCTGTCCACTGCAGTCCCTGCACAACACCCATCACACAGCCAACATCAAAGGCCTGGGACAAGCGTTAACGCGCCAAGCACGAAGAACCTGCATGCTGCAGCTGTTCGTAACGCCGGCAAAGATAACCCAGTCACACAACCTGTGCATCAAGGTAAGCAAGCGTATGCACACGCATATAACACAACCTTACTGAATTGTGCACAACTGACTAATACTCCCCTATCAAGCACTGATCACTCCTCCTAATCTGTGCCGCCAGCCACGCCACTCTCTGTGTTTACAGTGGCACCCAAGCTACCTAAACCCGCTCCAACATGTTGTGTCTCTGTCGCCGTTCCTTGCCAGCAGCATTCAACACCTAAGCCTTCCATTAGCAGACCCACTGCAATGTCCTCCCTGACAGGGTCGGATTGGGACAGGAAATAGGCCCAGACCCCCAAATAAAAGTGGCCCACACCTCACCTCAAAAAAAGTGGCCCTCAAAGCATCATCCGTGAATCGCGTCAATTCACGACTTTACAGAAAATGCTACTTATACTTAATTTGTGGGGGTGGTTGCCGGTGCCCAACACCGGCACTCTTTTTTGGGCACCGGAACTCATGCGGGGCCAGCGCATGTGCAATTGCTTTGTTTGTTCGTCCACTTTGCTTTGCTTCAATTATAAATCATTGGGATTTGTCATTCTGATCTCGATCTCTCTCGTGCTTGCAGGTTGCAGGTCATGGCTGGCTGGGCCTGGGAGGGGCCAGCAATAGCAATGAACCACAAACTGTTACAAACAACAGCCAATGAAAACTACCATTCTGTTGTTAGTATGCAGTATTTGATACATTCTGTATAGTAACACAGAATGTGCAGTTTTCATTGGCTGTTCTGACCCAGTGAAATTACATGGTGACGTGTTGTTGTTGCCACAGGAGGCAGCGCGGCGCCACCTTCATTTCACGAGTTACTGTGAAGTGAAGGTGTCGAGGCATGGCGTCGTCGGTCCTGACTTGTGAGAGCGAGAGCCTGCCCTGCTGCACTGCGTGGTGCGGCCTAGTTGCTTCCTGGGGCCCCCTCTGCCTGCTTTTTCATTTGTGCGGGTGCCAGTGTGCGAACCCGGCCCCCCCTGCCCTGAGGCCCCAACTGGAGACCAAGTCCCAGCCAGCAAAGCAGGTAAGTTACTTGTTGTGTGCGGTGCAGCCTGTCGCAGTCAAGTGATCAGGCAAAGAAGGCCCAGGTCGGGGCCCGGGCGGCGGCACGGTCCCCTGGTGGTGTCCTGACTGCCTAGGAGTCAGGACCCCACCAGGGGCCCGTCCGCACCCGGGCTTCTGTCTGTGTGACCTGTGTGCAGTGTGCTGCTGACTGCAGTCAGTGCCAGGCCCAGGCCAATTTCTGTAACCAGGGCCTGCCGGCTGCCGCAGACTGAGTCAGATGACTCTGCTGCGGGCAGCCGGGCCCGTGGATTGTGCCCAAAAGTATGTTTTTTACTTTTTTCTTTGAAAACCTGACCTTCCCTGCAGCCGTTGGCTGGGGCCCCGCCCCAATGAAGGTAGTTTTTAAAAGAAATAACTTATTTTGAGTGGCGGCTGGGGTCCATCACCTTGAAAGTGATGGGCCCCAGCCGCCCAAATATATGTTTTTCTTTTAAAATCTTACCTTCTGTGGGGCCTCTGCGCCGCACACCTATTTTTGTCATCATCAGGCTCAGCATGGCCGTGGCAGTGGTGGCCCTACGGAAGGTAGCCTAAGTGATTGAGACAAGGCAGGGCAAAGCCCAGGACCGGGCAGGGCACGGGCTGTAGCGTGGTGCCACTAGTGTCTGTCACAAAAGGAATGAATTGTCGTTTGCAATTTTGGCCACTTTTTCATTGGTGCCGAGCCCGACTCGAGACAATTGTATGCCCCAGTCCGACCCTGAATAGCATTCATCTGAACGAAAAATGAACTGTGAATGTTTGCCTGGGTGTTTCCGTTCTTCCTTTTAATGTTATCAGCCCCATTAGTTCCCAAACGAGCTTCAGCGAGGGGACCCGGAACGGTGCATGTATTGGGCCGAAACCGAACCGGCTGCACTTCGCGAGAAAAGCCCATGCAAAGACGAACTTCTGAAATGCCATTTCAGGCTTAAAGATACACACATGGAAACTAGACGGGGATAAACATGGTGCACGTGCCCACTAATCTGTCATCATAAATAAAAGCACTAGTTGAGTATTTGTGTATAATTCTCAACCGTCTTTTGCTGTCATTTTTTTACATAATTCCAGCGCATGTTTTCTATCCTGATGTGTGGTTTATACACCAGATGTGGCCCCTTAACCTGGGTACAATACGCTCTGAGCATGTGCTCCGAATGAGAGCACATGCAATCCTCAGATAGGAATCCTCAGATAGGGAGGTGGGTGTCTGTTACACCCCGCAGTTTAGTGAAGTATGTCAAGAACATGTCAGTGGGAAGGAGATATCCAAATATGCACTCTCCTCTGGCTCCTGAATATTGGGTGACAAAACATATTTCCTTTTTTAATGTGTGTTAAGGTGGAAAGAGGCCCTAAAGCAGAAGTAGCACAAGCCGTTGATTTCACAACAATGTCTTGCAGAAATGACTTTTTCCAAGTTATACAACACCATGCTCATGCTTGAAGGAAGGGTGAAGGGGGATGCATTTATGAGATGTGATGACTGATAAGGGCTTGAGAGTAAATTGATTACACAAAACACCTGGATGAGATGACTGGAGAACGGGCTGAGGGGAGGGTGCTCTTCCTGGAGGTAACCGATTAACAATATTTGGTGTACTTTAACAGACTGCCAGATGGGGCAGAAGGGGTAGAGACAAATACAATGCAACAGTGACTGAAACAGAATGCTTTTTTATATATTAGCATTTTTAAAGCGCTCACACAGCCCAGGGGCATCGAGGCACAGTTACAGGAGGAGCATGCCTTAGTTGCGTATTTACTACTAGCCTGTGCCAGCAGTTGCTGCAGCGCCAAACATGTGACATGGAGCAGCAGCAGTGTGATGTGCTGGTGGTGGGCCGATCTAGGAAGGTCTAGCACTGAACTGGCACGGCCGGCGCCCCCACGCTGAGGGTGGCGCGGCGCCCGTGCTGACGGCGGCGCCGCGCCCGGCGTTATAGGGCCAACATTTTTTGGGCACTGGCAACTGCCACTTATTTTTTTACAAATTAAGCACTGTGGATGGTTAATATGTTTGTTGTGTGTTATGTTTTGTGTAAATGCTTGAGAAAGTGATCAGATTCCTTTTGTTCTTTTAAAAAAAAAAACAACATCATCATCACATGGCTAAATGCTTATTTTGCCGAACCGGACTCAAGGCATGTCTGAGGTGGCAGCCAGGGGAATGGAGCTGTGCCCGGACCCTGCTGGCCAAGTTGTCTGCGAGCCTGTGTCCAGCACTGCTGCAAAAGTGCAGACGACACCTGTGCCAACCGAGTGCACACAGCACTGAACCTCCCCGTCTATGCCTTCCTCGTGTCCTGACGCAGAGACCGCCCGCACTATAGCTCAGTGGGCTATGGACCTGCTGCCAAAATCTCTTGGCAACCTGCAAAGGTGAAAATGATGGAGGGGTCAAGAAGTCGAACACATTGAGTGCTGCTGAATTGGACTGTCCTGATAGAACTGCGGTGCGTGCGTCGGGGGATAGGGGGGTCGTAAATAGGTCAAGTGGGAACATTATACCTTCAGAATAGGCGACACACGGACTAACCCCAGAGTGCTTGAGGCTGGCATGCTCTGCTCTCCCTCCTTTGAAAGTCCTGGGGGCGAGGCATGGCAGCAGGGGGTGGCCTCCTCCCCCCTTTGCAGTGCACATGTATATTACAGGTCTCTTTACGTGTCTCTGGCTGCGTGCTTCTTTCTATGCGTCGTGTGTGTGCCATGCCTCTTCACCTCCCCCTCCGGAGCCCTCTGCGGTACTTTCACACAGCCGCTTTTTGTTTTTCAGCCTCACTTTCTTTTTTCTGCACATAAATCATTGGTTCCCCTTCTGAAGACCTGTTTAAAATGTCCCTATTTCTTTCCCATCCCAGGCCGCATTATTTTAGATTTCCCTATCCTATGCTTATGTGTATGGCTCCGAACCTCATTCTCGCATTCTTAATCTTACTCCCTTCCCTTTTTTAATGCAAGCCTCGTCCCCATTAATATTGACACATTTCTCCCACGCGTGATATCGCTGTGTTTTTCTGTTCCTCCTTCTCTCTCGGCTTCTTTTAGTCCCCTTCCCCGTCTCCTCATGTTGCCTTCACTCCTTTTAAGGCCTTGCTTCTCCTCCTTACTTTCCCCATGTGTAGGTCTCTTTCTTTCAGAAGTTCTTTGTTCTTTGCTTTTGAGTTCCTGGATTCCCGCTCCTTCCTATTTCTTAAATGTCAGCTTCTGCTCTTTCTCATTGCTCTTTGCCTTTGTCCATTACTTTCCTCTTTTCACTTCCCTTTTCTTTCTGTTTTTGGTTTGTGTTCTTGGTCGGGTTGTCCAACTTGTCCTCGTTTCCCTGTTGGCCCTGATTTCCTTTCTTTTTTTTTTCTTTCAGTTTACGCAACCTCGTGGTCTGTGAATTCTCCATTTTGCCAGATACGACGAACACAAAGGCACAGCAAAATGGAGGAGGCACCCCAGATAACCCGGGCAGTGTCCTCACTGTGGCTCCCCTCCCCGCAGGAAGGAGGGGGAGGCACCGGGGCAAGGCGGCAAAAGAAAAAAAAGCCAGCGAAGGAAAAAGCGCGGCAGATTGGGAGGAAAGCCCGCAAAGGGCGAACAAAAGAAAGGGGAGGGGATTCCCCTTTATAACGAGTGGGGTCGGCACGGAAAGCAGCATCCAGCTGCAGCCGTGGGACACCTGCTCGTGACGCAACAGGAGAAGGTTTCGTTGAACTCGCTTGGAAGAAGACTTCATTCCCCGGGACCGTGTCGCTTTCCTGGACCGCAAGATCGGGCTTGTGGAGTCACCGGCGAACGCGGAGGAGATCAGCTGTTATTGTATCAGCTGTAGCCACGACGTTGGTGGAGCGAGCAGCATCGAGAGAGAGAGCCACGTGGAGACAGCAAGCAGCTGAAGGAGGTTGCTTCACCCTCGCAGCGCCATCGAAGGGGACCATCGTGAGAGAGAGCCGTGGGGAGACAGCAAGCAGCTGAAGGAGGTTGCCTCGCCCTTGCAGCGCCATCGAGGGGGACCAGCGGGTGCACTGCCCCGAAGCAGCCGCTTACCAAGTAAGCAACGGAAGCAGCCGCTTAGCAAACAAGCCACTGCGAGTGGGCGGCACTGCCGAGTAACAGTAACAGCGTCCCTACGGCCAGATTCAAGGGGGAGTGCCTGAGCCTGCCGTTCGGGAGATCAGCTGCAGGCTTCGCGTCTGGGCGGAACATTACGAACCCTGAAGCGTCGGAGCTGAAACACACCGGCAGCACCCTTTTCTGAAAAAGGGGTGGAGCGGCAGGAGAGCGAGCAGTATTTTCGGTTGCTCGCCGATCACAGGAGAGCAAGGACTTATCGAATTGTGGGAGAAGTTGCTTGCCACAAAGGAGGAGCTGTAGGAATCATGGACATGGGGGCCTTTATCTCAATGGCCAAATTGGTTGTGGCAAAGCATGGCAGCAACTGGATGGAATCCTTGGTCAGCCAGCCAGGTGGAAGCCAGCCTGGTACCAGGGAGAGGCCTGAATCACCATTAATGTTTCAGGAAGATGAAGAACTACGGGATCAAGAAGAGGAAGGACTGTTGGGTGAAGAGGAAGAACCGACAGGAAAAAGGAAAAGAGTGATGACACAGAGGGCCAGAGCAAGCAAAGAGCAAGCCACGAGCAACAAGAAAGGGAGGGCGGGGGCCCACTAGGAGCAGAGGACAGGTTCAAGAGGTTGAAGCCGTACCGGCACCTACACCTGTGCCTGCACCCATGAACCAGGGAGCGCCCAACACGCCTGAAGCCAGACCGGTGGCGGTGATGGAGAATGGACCACCTTCCATGGAGGTGGTGAAAGGTATGGTGTTGCAATGTATGCAAGCCTGGGGGAGTGGGAGCAATGGGCCACTCTTGAGTGGGAATGTTAATGCATTTAATCAAATGGGGAATGGGGCAAATGTTTTGCAGCAGAAAGAAGTAACACCTGTCACGGTGGGGGGAGCCATTGGGAGTTGCCAGCCAGCTGGAAGCCCCTCGGGTATCGGGGGGGCAGGGACAGGGGTACAGTGGCCGGGGGGATGGCCTAATACGCCGACATTGAATGGGGGGAATCAGCAACCATTGAGTCAAGGGACGGGCATGACAAGTAATGGGGTCTTTGGGAATCTCACGGCAGTACAGGTCCCTCCGAGTCAGCAGCCCGCATCGGTAAACACTGCGACCCCAGTAGTTGGGGCCGGAACGGGGAATCATTGGGATTCAACTGTTGGAAGGGTGACTCAGCCAGCCACTTGGTGGGGTGAAGGGGTAGCCAACATGGGAGTACCCCAGGTCGCCATTGCTGGACAAGGGGGATTCGGGGGTACTATGACACAATATGGGAGGACTATGCCAGGTTTTGCACCAGCTAGAGTGTCGGTGAATTCTTTGTCATGGCACATACCAATGTCGGTTAAAGAAAGGGTATGGAAGAAAGAATTCATAGAGATCCTGGAGTTTGTGGGAATGGAGCCTTTGGGTAATGGGTTAAAAGAATTATCCGAGAAAGAAAAGGAGAGAAGGGAGAAGGAGACCCCCAAGACGGAGGCTTCATTCACAATTAGATAAAAGCCTTTCTGATTTATACCTCCGTAATGATAGAGAAACACCGACAAGATGCCCCAGTAATGTTAGCATATGGCCACTACATCCATGATATTTATTTGAAGAGAGGAGGCGAAGGCTGGCTCCAGTATGATCGGGCATTCATTTAAAAATGCATGTGTGGCCAGCCTTGGCCTGGGATGAAATGGATGTGGGTGGTTTGGTGGATAAACTGGCACTCACGAGTGAAGGGGGTGAAAAAGCCACTGGTGAAAAAACCCAGGTATGGAGGGGCAGAGGTGGCTACACCCGGCGGGGAAGAGCGTCCTTTCGCGGGCACTCCTCCTGGAGTAACAGAACCAGCTACCAAGGGGAGCAGGCGGAATGCTGGAGGGTCAACTCTGAAGAGGGTTGCCCATTTGGCAAAACTTGCCGATTTAAACACCCAAAGGGAGGGAGCAGCAAGGAGCACAGCTCCTCAAACAGCGAAGGAAGACGCAGGGGCAGCCCTAAGCGAAAAAGCAGGGTTAAGAAAGAATGAAGTCAATATCTCACTGTCAGAAGTTGCCCTGCAAAAAATATGTAATGAATTGATGCCAGGTTTTTGTGGGAGGGCTTCAGGTGGGGGTTCAAGATCCCATGTTCAGAAAGGGAAAGTGGCACCGAGGCGCGCAATTTGCGGTCAGCCTTAGGGATGCCAGAGGTGGTGGCACGGAAAGTAGCCAAAGAGGTGGACTTGGGCCGGGTGACGGGTCCATTCACGCACCCTCCATTACCTAACCTAGGAATATCACCATTAGGGCTGGTTCCTAAAAAAGAGGAAGGTCAATACCGCCTAATACATCATTTGTCATTTCCAGTGGGTGAGTCAGTCAATGATGGGATAGGGGAGGATAAATGCAGGGTGCATTTTGCCTCCTTTGAGGATGCTGTGGAAATGGTAAGGGCGGCCGGGAAAGGGGCCCTCATGGGGAAGTCAGAAATCGAGTCGGCATTCAGGTTATTACCCATACATCAAGAAAGTCAGCATTTGTTGGGTTTTAAGGTTCAAGAACTGTATTATTTTGACAAATGTCTACCGATGGGGTGTGCCATTTCATGTGCGTATTTTGAAGCGTTTAGCACCTTCCTAGAGTTCACGGTGAAACAGGAATGCCAGATTGGTGCAGTACTGCATTACTTGGATGACTTTTTGTTCATCGGGAAAGAGGGTACGGCAGAGTGTCAGGAGATCATACAGGTCTTTCAAAGGTTGATGAAGGTAATGGGGGTACCATTGGCTCAAGGGAAAACAGTGGGCCCGGTGACCTGTCTAACTTTCCTGGGAATTGAGATTGATTCGATGAAGGGGTGTTGCAGGCTACCACAGGACAAGGTAGCTAGGCTGAAGGCATGCATCAAGGACTTAAGGTCCAAGAGGAAGGCAACCCTGAGAGAGCTTCAAGTCATGGCGGGTAATCTCAATTTTGCGTGCAAAGTCATCCCGGTGGGTAAGGCATTTGCAAGGACTATTGAGCTAAAAATGATTAGGCTGAAGCATGCAGGTCAACATGTCAGGTTGGGGGCTGAAGTACGGGAAGACCTGGCTATGTGGGACGAATTTTTAGACAGTTTTAATGGGGTTCGCTTGTGGAGAACTGTAAGCAACAGCGAGGACAGGCGTAAGTTATTCACAGACGCATCTTGGGCTCTAGGGTTTGGGGCAATCCTTGACAAGCAATGGTGCGGCGCAGCATGCCCAGAGGAGTGGCATCGCCTAGGGGTCACCAAGGACATCACACTGTTGGAACTCTTTCCCATTGTGGTGGCATTCAAACTATGGGGTGAGCAGCTGAGGGACAGCAAAGTCATGTTATGGTCGGACAATTTAGCGGTGGTCCAGATAATTAATCAAGGATCTGCCAGCGGCACTAGGGTGTTGCGACTGTTAAGAGAACTCAACAAATGCATGCTAAAGTGGAATATTGAAGTGCGAGCTAGACACATTCCCGGGGTACAGAACACATCAGCTGATGCTCTCTCTCGTTTACAGTGGGAGAAATTTCGAGAGTGTTGCCCGGGAGCAGAAAAAGGGATGACGCCGTTCAAAACAAAGTGGTGGGACATGATTGGGGGAATCTGAGTTCCCTGATTCAGACGGCGTTAGCACCGGGCATGACTAAAAGGTATCAGGCGTGCTGGGAACGGTATCTGAAATTCAAGCAAGAAGAGCTGGGAGGAAACAAGCAGGAGAGGCCGGTAAGGGCCTTTGTGGGCTGGGGATGGCAGGAAGGGAAAACCAGGTCGTGGATGGCACATCACCTGGCAGCCATCGCCCATTTTTCAAAGTTGGAGGGGTTGTGCAACCCCACCAAGGAACATTATATTTGTATGGCCATGAAAGGTTGGGCCCGGCAAGCGAAACCCAAGGGGGACGAAAGGCGGCTCATTGATTTTGTCACATTGCAGAGGGTGGTGGCCAGTTTAGAACAGATCTGTCATGGGGATTTCGAAGTAGCGCTGTTCAGAGCATCATTTACGTTAGCATTCTTCGGGGCTTTCAGGGTAAGCAAACTGATCCCTGAGAACAGAGGGGCGAAAGGCTCAAGGTATTTACAGATGCAGGATGTACAATGTTCTGAAGGGCAAGTAACTTTATGGTTAAAGAAGTCAAAAACAGATCAGGAAGGCAAAGGGTGTACAGTGTCCTTACGGCCTATTACAGGAAGCTCAGTATGCCCAGTCATGGCCGTAGCAGGGTTTCTCAGGGTGAGACCTGCTTCTGGGAATGATGCACCGCTTCTTATTCATCAAGATGGGTCCGCCCTAAGTCGCTTCCAATTCAGAAGAGTGATGGAGCTTGCGCTGGAAAGGATTGGGGAGACGGAAGGTGTGTTTGGAACTCATTCATTCAGGATCGGGGCCGCTACATCAGCAGCGGCTGTGGGGTTGGGTGAAGTCACAATCAAGCAAATAGGCAGATGGAAATCTGGTTGTTTTAGGAGATACATTAGGCCTGAAAAAATTTAAGGATGACATATCTTCTTCTTTCCCTCCTTTAGCACCAGCCCGAAGGAAGGAGATTTCGGTATGGGTGGTAGGACACTCATTTGTGTCTAGGGCTGATTCCAGCTGGACAGCGGAACAAGAAAAGCTGACGGTGGGCGAGTTCAGGATTGGGTGGCACGGGGTGCCTGGCATGAAATGGGCACAGCTGCAGGGGCAGGTGCGCAAGCTGTTAACCAGCAGGGTAAAACCTGAGATCCTGATCATACACTTAGGGGGGAATGATTTAACAAGTTTAGGTAGAGGGGTTATCATGTGGGAGATGATGTTTTCATTACAGGAACTGGCGGGACAGTTGGGGGAAACGGAGATAGTTTGGTCAGAGATCATTCCAAGATTAGAAAGGAGAGGCGAGGATAACCATGCTGCAGTGGAGAGATCCAGGCGCAAACCTAATTGTGCTATGGCTAAATTCTGCAGGGGCAGGGGTTTTGGGCAGATTAGACATGGGCTGATTCATTTAAAATCTCCACAATATTTTTTGAAAGATGGGGTACACCTATCACCGCTAGGTATGGACTTGTTTTTCTGGAATATTTGCACACAAATTTTGGAAATGTGAGAGGAGGAGCGAAGGGGGGAGCCACGGTGGGCGGAAACCCACACGTGGCGTGGCGGTGTTTGGCCGGACAAACACAGGAGACAGACCCCGGAGGAGCCAGGAGAAAGCGGGAAGGGTCTTCGCCCTTCTCAGACCCAGCGCCCCTTGGGAGCCTAAGCGGCAGGGGCGTCTGGGAGGAACAACTACGGCTCAGCTTCCCCCTAGGAAACAGCACTCTCCCCGCCCAGGAGCGCCTGCAGGGGCAGGAGAGGCTTGGGCGCCAAGGTGGGGAGAGTTGGGCCTACTTATGGACTCTTGGGGAAGGAAAGGGGGAAGCAGGTTCTTTTGGACACTGAGCAGTCGCCGCATCTTGCGAACAAAGTTTTCCACAAATGTGTGCATTTTGGTTTTGTGTTATTGTGGAATAAAATCTGCAGCCTTTTTATGCCAACAAACAAACAGCTCTCATTCTACACTTTTCTGGGGAAAAGGGAATGAGCTATGGGTATGTGTTGGTTACGAATGGACGGATGCCAGGGTTATGCCACAGCCATTTTTTACTCTCCTGTGTCGCCATTTCTATGTTGTCCTATCTGTCAATGTCAACACTTCCCATTGAATGTCATTCAGAATACAAAAGTAAACAAGCGCCCTTCTAGCCAGTTGCCCCCACCTAAAGCGCTATTCTCTGCTACGTGCTCTTCTATGAACCCTTTTGCTAGTCGACTTCAGTCGCAGGACCTTAACCTGTCACCCCTGTGAGGTTGATACATCGAGTGCCCTTCAAAATACGGTAATAATAACGCCTGTTTTAAGAGTGCTAAAGCTTTGGCAAAAATAAGAACAGCTAATATAGTGGTTCGAAGCTGGAGAGGTTGCGCGCCACAAGCACTCTATAAGAACACAATAGTAATATGATTACTCATTAACAACCCTGACGCCTCTCAGCACTCCCCTGATACTTCAATGGATTGTGTGCAAGCAGGGGCAGCTCTAACTTCAACCAGAGAAAAGGGATAAGGAGCAACGTTGAGTGGGACCAGAATAAAACCAGCCTTGGGGGGTGACTCCGTTTGCAGAGTGATATGATATGATATGATATGATGAGGCATTAATAATGCGCCTGCACACACGTGTTTCTAGGCGCGACAAGAGAAAGGACTGGAGGGAAGACAGAGAGGACAAAACAAACAATCTTACTATTATGCTTGTGTTATTCAGTGCAATTAAAAAATGAGTCATCCTTTTTTTAAAGATTAATTTGCTCCTGGTTTCCCCACGCCCAAAAGAAACCCTCCACTTAGAGCGAGCGAGGACGCTTGAATTACGCTACATAGGCAAGGATAATCATAATCAAGGATAATCATAAAAGGGAACTTTTATTTATTTAGGGAAATTAAAATAATCATAAAAGGAAACTTTACAAATACAAAAATCAAGAATTTGTTATCAGTCGGGTGAACAGACGACAGTACTTACCCGTCGACGAGACGCGGCAGAGTCCGGTGTTGCTCAACTCGGGGCTGCCAGCCTGCCACACAGCCGGACCCTCCCCTAGCAGGGGTTGTGTTAATGCCTGGCGCTCGGGAAATTCCTCTGCCCTACACCCACTGCCGGCACCTCCTTGGCACCTGGTAACTTACAAAAGCGATTAAGCAAAGCAATTTGCAACTTAAGTTGCAAATGCGCACATCCAATTGAATTCACTGGGAGTGGGTCGGGCTGATGCAGCTGCCTGGCCCCGCCCAGTCCGGCCGCTCCCAGTGTTTTTTAAAATAAACACTGTGACTGCTGGCGCCATGGTGTTGTGGCAGACTGTTTCAGGGGCTGCCTGCAGCACTGCAGGCACTTCAAGCACGGGTGGCCGCAAAAGGCAATCAATGTAACTTATGTTACTTAAAGTAACGTAATTACATTGAAAAACCGGCCCAGGCGTGGGCTTATGATTCCAGCCTGGCCACGGGCCGAATGGCCGACGGCCCAATCCAAACCTGTCCTCCCAATCCCTGAAACCCACCGAACGCTCCAAAAAACAGCCTTATCTGAACTAGCTGACCATGACCACAATCAACAAAAATGTGCAACCAACTCAGCACTTGCCGTGCCCCAGGGCAAAATCACACGCTTGGGGCTCCAACTCTTCAGCCACTTCAGCCACCCAACCCACCACTCCATCAAGAAATGAGAGGCTACTATGTAGAACAGCCTACAAAGATCCTTCCTATACACAGCCCATCCCTGTCTAACATATAAGCCACCCACCCACAGCACCCCTTCATACCCTGCACCATAAGAGCCTCCTCCCTTCTCCAATGAACCCCCCACTAATGCAACACCAACCAGTCCACTGTCGCTCCAGGCCACCAGTAACCTACTGGACTCACAACCTATTACACTAAAAGGCACCCCGATCAATGTCAGAACAGTACCTGCCCACACCTTAGACATTCATGACCTCAGCACCTCACATAACTTAGACCTCCTAGCCATCACTGAGACCTGGCTTCACTGAGCCTTCAGCCCTGCCCTATCGCTTGCCACCCCCGTGAGTTCACTATACTAAGAGCAGGCAGGCAGGATACTAGGAGGGGATGTCCTAATTTACAGCGACGCCCCTAAAATCGCAGAGTGCCCTGCAAAACTAGAGAGAAATAGTGACCTTCTCTCCATTAAACTCACCACCTTGTCTACCAGTTCAGTATCCATCAACCTACTTTACAGGCCACCTGGACCCATATGCACCATCGAGGAGGACATCATTAATCTCCTTAATGCTAACCTCAATCCAACATCCAAAATCATTCCCCTAGGCAATTTGAGCTTGGGCCTGAACGACCCTGCAGACTGCAACACATCCTCACTAGTGAGTGCGATACAAGTACTTGGTCTCACACTCTGCATTAACACCCCTACGAATGTCAAGGGCTGCACCCTGGACTGGCTTGGAGATCTGGAGGTCTCGGGAGGATAGCTCAGGGGCAACATATTCGCCTTGGAAGCAAGACGATGCGGAGCAACACAGGTTCGATCCCTGTATATGCGCTTAGAAACCTCTGAGTATTAAGCGCATTATACAAAAACTGGTGTGCAAGCATCCTAGAGACCCTCCAAAAAAAGAGGCCACCCTTCAGGAAAAAATTGCTATCAAACAAACCTCTATCAAAACCCAGCCGCCCACCTAGCCACAATATGGCCACCTAAACCAAAACACCTTTCACTTCCGTCAGGTCTCAGAAAATAAAGTGGGTACCATTCTTAAACCCTCAAGATGTAAAGGAGATACCTGCCCTGCTCCTGTCATCAAAGAATGTGCAGAAATGCTCATCCCATTCACCACCAGTTTTTCAATGCTTCCTTCTCCTCCAGTACAGTCCCCACCTCACTGAAGGAAGTATGTGTCCTCCTCCTCCAAAAAAAAACTTCACTTGACCCAGGCCTGCCCATCAACTATCATCCAATCGCTACAGTCCCATTCCTACTCAAGTTCCTAGACAGAGCTGCCTATCTTCAAATCGAGCAATATCTAGAACCCAACCAAATACTTGGACTAGGCCAATCGGGTTTCAGACAAGGTCACAGGATAGCATCAGCCTTGTTAGACCTACAAAATCAACTTGACTGCATCAGAGATGAAGGTAAGCCTGCCCTGCTCCTCCTATTAGATCTCTCTGCTGCCTTTGACTTGGTGGGCCACAATATTCTCTGCCACCGCCTCACCAAAGCAGCTAACTTTTCAGATGAAGCTATATCCTGGGTAGCCTCTTTCCTAGCTGATAGAACTATGTGAGTTTTCTTAGACACCGCCTGTGTCCCCCTTCCCCCCTCTCTTGTGGAGTGCCCTAAGGCTCATGTGTCTCCCCTACACTCTACAACATATTCACCAAACCCTTATTTGACCTCCTGGACTCCATCGGTATATCCTACACTAACTATGACGATGATACGCAAATTCTGCTACTCCCATCTGGCAACAATTTAGATGACTCCCACACCCTAAACTCAATCTACTCTGACATCCAGGCTTCGATGGCTACCAACGGCCTCTGTCTAAATGACGAGAAGACTGAGATCTTGATGGTCGGGCCACGATCAGTCTTTACCCCCCCCCCCGAATATGGCAACTTCAATATTGACAACCTACATATTCCAATTTCCACTTCGGTAAAGACCCTAGGGATTTACCTGTATTCCTCACTCTCCTTGACACATCAGGTCAACGCCATCGCAACAGCTGCTACCTACATGATGAAGCTCATTAATGCATCTAGACCTTTCCTGGCTCCAGCTGACTGCCTTACCATCGCTAGAGCTATCGTCGGAGCCAGACTGGATTACTGCAATGCCCTCTTTGAGGGCACCGCCTCACATAACAGTCACAAATTACAGAACAATGGCATCTGCACGGCCCTCAGTATCCCCAAAAGAGACCACATATCAAAAGCAAGAAGGAATGCCCAGTGGCTGCCAGTTAAGGAAAGGATTATCTTCAAAACACTTTCGATCCCACACTGATGCCTTTCCACTCTGCACTGCCATACCTCGCCAAAAGCTTTGCTAAAGCCCAGTCCTCCAGACCCATCAAAAGAACTTACGAGCACGGACTTATCCTGCCTAAATCCAAGCTAGTCAATGGAACTCTCTCCCACCACCCTTGCGAGCAGAACATTCTTATTGGGCCTTTAGAAAAGCTTTAAAAATATGGCTTTTCACCTAGTGCCATGGACACTATCCTGCCTGTTATTCGCTTTCTTCCCTTCTGCCTGTCCATAATGTAAGAGTACCTGGTTGTTACAGCGCCTCGATGCCCATGGGGTTTGTGTGCTTAATACATAAATAAATAAATGTATTCCTGTATCCAGTTCCTGGAGCTGGAACTTAGTAAAGATGGCCTGGGCTCTATTGTAAATGGCTCTCAGGAATTGCTTGAGCAAAGGTTCTGAGTTGGCAATGGAAATATGGCCACAATTAGTAGACGTGTCATTGTTGACTGTTCGTCCAGAGCATCTTTGGAGGTGCTCAAACGCTCCATTGGCCGCAGTTATGCAGAGAATTGCTTTCCGGGATGGATCGAGCAGGCCATAAGCGAACCAATAAAGCCTAGAGCTCCTTTACTCCGGTCAACTGATACAGATTCTCTGAATGCAGATTCTCTGAATTGGGAGGCTTTGGGGGGCATTGTGTACTGTAACTATACTCAGGACTTGTGTCCTCTAGTCCCGATGGGGTGCTTGCCAGGCTGCGATGCCGACCCCGAAACGCAGGAGGGCTGTCATTTCAGCAAGCTTCTGTGCATTTCTGCAGTGATTAGGGACTGTGGCAGTCCGAAACTTGAGCTTCCGGAACCTCAACTGCCAGAACAACAGACGGCCGTTCAGCAGACGGAATTTGGTTTCTCGGATCCTGGAGCTGGCAACTCTTTATTAGGCTCAAACACAACCCAAGCAGCTCTACTTGTTCGCCATCATAACAGTCTTACCACAAATGTTTTGGAATTGAAGGTGGAATTCAGGTCCCTTAAAGACTGGTATGAGTTACCTCCTGTCTCGAGGTAATAAGTGTGCCCGAAAAGTTGATGGCTGTTCGAGCTGCAGTGCCTAAAGCTTCTGTGGCCTAGGAGGACATCTCTGGCCATCTGGAACATTCTGACTTGGGTGCTATTTGCAATCCAAGCAAGAAGCTCATGGGGCCTGGCTCTGGTCCAGTGCACTCAGATATGGAGGCTCTTAATTGTAGGCCTGGTCTTGGTGGAGCAATGGCCCTAGCGATTCCGAGGCCCCTTGGAAGAACAAGATCAATCTCAATTGAGTCTGATGGACTTGTGACAAACTCTATACGCCTCCTGCATATTTGAAATCTTGATGCAGTGACTGTTTAATCTGTCACAGAGACTCAGGCCAGACTTAATGGAATGCTGCAGGGCCCTGGAGGCTCTAATAACCAGAACGCTGAGGATCTCCCGGCCTCTCAGGTTGCTCTTAGCACTGGACCATAAAAGCATAGAGGATAATCCCCTGAGAGGCTGGCAAGATCAAAATATGATCTGTTGTTTTAAGGGCCTGACACATGGCAATAAAAATGCTTATAAAAGATTATTAGTGCAGGGTTTGACGGATGTGTTGGGGGTGAATGACATTTCTTTTAAACTGTTCCTGGTTTTCCGCATTCTATCAGACTGCTTGTTTTGTGAGGGGTGTAATGTTTGTTTTTCTTCCACCAATTTCAAATTTCACACCTGCATTTGAAACTGTAGTGAGGTCCTGGCCTCTAAGGAGATTGACGTTTTTAAAGACATCAGGGCAGAGCTGTGCCACATTCATGATTCTTGGTATCACTGGCAGGATGTGGGGGACCTGCCGGTGGTGCTTTCTGTTTTGGGCCCACAGTTGTGGATCTTGAATGTCTTAAGCGCATTAACCATCCTGAGCCTCTTGTTGACCATACTCGTCTTATCATCGACCTGACAAGATTCGAACTAGATGAGAGTCTGAGGCAGCCCCCTCCAACATCCTTCCAAATTTCACAGCAGGCTCGGGATAGGGTGTATGCCTCTGCCACCTGGGCTCAATGGACAAAACAACGGCAGGGAGTTTAGGGCCCTTGTTGCAAGGGAGCCCTCGAACTGTCGCGTCAATGGCCTGCCCAACATGGCCCTTCGTTCTGCTGCTGAAATGTTTGTGTCTCTTCCTGCTTTAAACCTATGGAAACCCTTGGTATCTATGTCTTGTAATGTGTGGGGTATCAATTCCAAAATAGGATATTTGAAATCTTTGTTGTCGCGTGAAGGAATTGATATTGGGGGTCATTCCGAGTTGGCCGGTAGCCATGGTGCTGTTAGCACCATGGCTGCCTCCATACCGGGTCCGGGTCTGGTCTGGTTGAATGGGGACTTACCGGGTCATTCTGACCCTGGTGGACCTGGTAAATCCCCATTCAACCAACCATTCCCCATTCCCATTTGAGCCCCCATAGGGCTCAATGGGAATGGGGAAGGCGCGAATAGCAGGCCCGTTATTAGCGCCCTGGTCCCTTAGCGTGATCCGTAAAGGACATGTGGTCAGACCACACGTCCTTTAGGGTTCCCGCTAAGGGACCTCGGAATTGGGTGGTAAGGGATTACCGGCACCAGTCTCCTTACCGGTGCCCGGTATCCCTTACCGCCCAACTCGGAATTACCCCCATTGTCTTAATACGCAAATCCTGGCCTATGGAGGACATAGCTGTAGAGCAGTGGTCTACAAACGTTTTTGGCCTGGGCCCTCCTGAGCAAAATTTGTGCAGGCCGTGCCCCCCCCCCAAAATGCCAAATGGACAGTATGTGTTGCGCGCTGTCACTGCACCCTAATTCCAGTATAGCCCCTGGGCTCCCCCACCTGCTCCCATCACAGTCGTTGGGCTCCCTCATCCCACTCCTACCCAGTCCCTGGGCTCTCCCCACCACATCATACACCATGGGCTCTCCTCACCCTGCTCCCACCACTATCCCATGGTTCCTGCCCATCCTGCTCCCACCAAAGTCCCTGGGCTCCCCCCATCCCGTTCCCAACACAGTCCGAGGGCCAGTGGCGGCTGGTGAATTTTTGAAGTGGACGGGCATGACCATTTCCCCCAAAAATGCCATAGCGACTGAGCGCAGTCAGGGAGCCTGAACCAATCAAGGGGGGTTTGGTGGGGGTTTCTCCCCCCGTGAATTTTTGTTAAAATAATGGGTTAAAATGTTGCATTGTAGAGCAAACTTAAAAAAAAAAGAGTAAATAGCCAAACTGTTTGCAATTGGTGCTGGGGGGCCAAGGGGGCAGGGATGTCATTTTTTGCAGGAACATCTATGATAGATGTCCAGTAAAAAGATACCATCCCTGTACCCTGGGCCCCACTGGGCCTAACACAATCAACATGATTATGTGTGTATGCAAGGCGCTGGGGTGCCAAGGGGAAGAGCATGGTATATTTGACTGGACATCTATGATAGAAATACAGTAAACAAAAAAAATAACCCCTGTCCCCTGGGCTCCACAGCGCCTCAGAAGGAGAGCTGATTTTGGCAGGTGGGTAGGGAGATTGTGCAACAAAGGCATTTAGGCATTTTAAAAATGCATTTGTTGTACAACCCTCCTTCCCCCCTCTATCCACCACTTGCCAAAATCATCTCAATGGACCAAAACAAACTAACAAACACACATTCATACAGCAATCCATCTATCATTCACACAAGCATCCATCACCATACACTTACTCATAACACAAGCATACACGCATCCATGCACATGTTTAAATAAAAAAATGAACATAAATGTACCTTCTGCATAGGCTTGCGTGTGGGTGCTGAAACGCCCTGCTCCCGGCTGCTCTGTCTGTATGTGCGAGGAGGCGCAGGAGCTCCCCCTCGCACATATGGACATGCAGTGCCCAAGCCAGCATTTCCAATGAGCTATGGAATGCTGGTGAAGCAAAACGCCCCAGCCTTGCATGGCTTAGTTAGCATGTGCAGCTGGGGAACTGAACTGAACTGTCAAAGGGAAATAGTGTTTCCCTTTGACAGTTCATCCAGCCCAGGAGCACACGCTCAGCTGGAAAATGAAGCTGAGGGAGTGCCCACTGTTTCACTGGGCTAGCTCCTTAGCTCCTCCACTATGGGTGAGGGGCCACTGGGTGGGCTCCCCCTCGCCATTATGGATGAGCCACCAGGCTCAGACTGGCCTATAGGGCAATAGGGCAATGCCTGTACCAAAAATGCAAAACGCTAGTGTGGGTCAGTCCAAATGGGCCCCCTTTTTGGCCAATGCAGGCCAGTTTGATGAGTTACTTCACTATGCAGTTAGTAATTTTGACCATTGCTGCTGAATAAATATTCTTTAATTATAACAATTTACTTACATTTTAACACAAAGCACCCCTTTGGGTACTATTGAAACAGTCTTTGACTAAAGGAATGAATATGCATTTACAACTGCATGCCACTTTTTCATTGGTGCCTGAGACAGTGTCATGCTTCAGCCCGACCACGTGAGCCGCCCCTGCCCATTTCTTCCAATCTAAAAAAAATAAATATATATATATTTTTCACATTTCATGCTGGGCTCTCGCGTCCCCCAAGGGATGTAGCCGTGGCCCCCTGCGGGGGCACGCCCCACAGTTTGAATACCGCTGCTGTAGAGGGATTCACAACACACTCTGTACCAGCCCCGAAGGGCCAGAGGGGGCGACATCATGGTGGGTTATGTATAATGGTCAAGCTCCCTCTCGTGAGCAAAATTTTCCATTTTGAGTCTTCTCACCCCTTCTTGCAAGGGGTGAGAATTTGCAGGAGGCGCAGCGGAGACATACTGGTTGTCAATTTTTACAACAGCCCCCATGGTCAATTCGGTAAAAAGTGCCTTTTAACCTTAACACTAGCGATGGAGAGTTTCGTGAGCTGGGCGGCTAAGATTGAGGTATTTCTCGTTGTGGGACGGGATTTTAATGTTAAGCTGTGCAGTGAAGTAGGCGAGACTTTGTTTGATCCGTCTGAAGACGATCTGGCTGGTGTGCCACCTCCTGTAATGAGTGGGGAGGCAGCAAGGCTTGGGAAGCTTCTTTACGGGTGGGGATTGCGTTTAGTCAATGGTTGTTTCATAGATGACATCCCAGGCAATTTTACTTTCTTTTTCCACATTGGGACATTTTACCATTGTGTCCCAGTCAAGTTCTGGAGCCGTAGGAGTGGGTTTAAAGTACTTGACGATTTAGGTAGTGATAAGTTTCCTATCAGGCTCAATATTAGTCTTCAGTGTGGGCTGCCCTCTGTGGGCTCGGTTGGGTCACAGGGAGTGCCTTCTTCTGCTCTGCACCGTAGGGTAAAATGGCAATCAGTGAATCCTCTGCGCCTGCAGAGTGTTACCATTAGAAATAACTGGCAGATTTTGGAAAGACTACTCTGTGGGTGTATGGAACAGGAGGATGTTGGGGCAGATTTCTTGTTACTTCTGTCTAACCTTTAGGCCACATTCTCTTTGGGGGAGGGCAACAAGAGGGCTAGTCCTTATCCTAGATGGTTCAGCTCAGAATGTGCAAAATTGAAGTCCTCTCTGCTAAACATTCTGAAGAATCCTTTATCCACAAAGCTGAACACAATTGGGGCTTGTGCAGCATGCAAGAAAGCCACTTTGCGTAGGAAGCAAGAAATTGAAAGAGAGACATGGGAGGATTGGATTAATTCCTCAGCCTAACGTTACATTATTCTGGGATATTGTTAGTAAGGGAGCTTTTTATAAATATAGGACCTGTGGGCAACCTGTGGTGGTTTTGCAACAGTCATAGGTGGATCATTACTCCTCCCTATTTGGAAGCGACTACGCAAGTATGCAGAGGACAGTTTGTCTGTGCGAGGCCCCAAATTGACAATTTGTAACATGATAGCTAGTGTTGCCTTTACAGTGGAAGAAGGTTTGTGACCATCAAAAATCAAGGCAGGAACAGGGCCCCTGGGCCCCTGGGCCAGACAATGTTCCAGAAGGCCTGTTCATGGCACAGCTGGACTTGTGGGCTCCCGTTTTGAACCTGGGATTTAACGTTGTTTGTGTTGGAGGGCCTATATTGGCCTCTTGGGGCCTGATCACGAGTTGGGCGGTATCCCGGCTGGGAAACCGGCCAACTTTATTAGCGTTAGCGCCCTCCTGCCTGGCGATATTACCTCCGGATCACTGGTTGGGCGCTAACTGTTAGTCCTCATTCCCCTTTGAATCCATTGGACCCAATGGGGATTTCTCAGTGCAATTGCTGTGCGGTAATATGGCTGGCGGTAATTGCGCCAAAAAATTACATTTTACTACCGTGTTTAACCCAATCTTTGAGCTGGGATAAACACTCCAGACTCGAGATAGGGCAGACCCTTACTTTCTGCGGTAACATACATTTAAGGGCTACCACCCAACTCGTGGTCAGGCTCTTGGTCACATGTGCTGATTTGCCCAATATATGAAAAGGGCCCAAGGGAGCAGCCAGGGTCTTAAAGACCGATCTCCCTGCTAGATTCAGCTTTTAAGATCTTGGGACGGGCCATTTTATGTTATGTTATGTTATTTTGCATTTATATAGCGCCTTATATACCATTGGTACGGTCTGAAGGCGCTGGTAGGTTGAACGCCCTTGGGAACCGAAGTTCATATCAGTAGAGAGAGTAGAGAGAGACAAAAGGTGCGTGTGAGCACCGGGTATGTGTACAGCTCGTGCGGTAACAGTGTAATAGCTGCTTTCTAGCGGTAGGTGTGGTGGTTGAGAGGTCAGGAGTATGTGTTTGTTCTAGCAGGATTTATCCAGATCGGATGTGGCTGCGTTAGGCCTGAGGAGAACGCCTCGCTGGGGGGGGTGTAACCAGCAGTGATTACTTAGAATGATGTGGAGTGAGCGGCGAATGTTGATATGAGAACAGTTATACCGAATGGTGTCATAGTATCTCTGTTCTAGTTGAGTGGTGATGTAATGAGAGAGTAAGCGTGTTGGCGAGATATGATGGGTTACATGCCCTATCAGAGACTTCTAAATTCACAGAGAGGTTATTCGCAGGGAGGCTATTGGGCACACTTCTATATTCAACTTTTCACAGAGAGGCTATTGGGCATACTTCTTAATTCACAGAGCGGCTACTGGGCACACTTCTAAATTCAGCGGGGCTGTTGGGCACACTTCTAGAATCACAGAGAGGCTATTGGGTGCACTTCTAAATTCAACTTTTTAAATGTACTTCAAAATTCAACTTTTCACAGAGAGGCTATTGGGTACACTTCTAAATGCAACTTCTAAATGCACTTCTAAGTTCAACTTTTTAAATGTACTTCAAATTCAACTTTTCACAGAGAGGCTATTGGGTACTCTTCTAAGTTCAGCTTTTCACAGGTAGGCTATTGGGCACACTTCTAAATTCAGCGGGGCTGTTGGGCACATTTGTAGAATCACAGGGAGGCTATTGTGCACATTTCTAAATTCAGCTTCTAAATGCACACTTCTAGAATCACAGAGAGGCTATTGGGCACACTTCTAAATTCAACTTTCTAAAAGTACTTCTAAATGCAACTTCTAAATGCAACTTCTAAATTCAACTTTCCACAGAGAGGCTATTGGGTACACTTCTAAATTTACTTTTCACAGAGAGGCTATTGGGTACATTTCTAAATTCACTTTTCACAGAGGGGCTATTGGGCACACTTCTAAATGCAACTTATAAATGCAACTTTCTAAATGTACTTCAAAATTCAACTTTTCACAGAGAGGCTATTGGGTACACTTCTAAGTTCAACTTTTCACAGAGAGGCTATTGGGCACACTTCTAAATTCATCTTTTCACAGAGAGGCTATTGGGCACACTTCTAAATGCAACTTCTAAATGCACTTCTAAGTTCAACTTTTCACAGAGAGGCTATTGGGTACACTTCTAAGTTCAACCTTTCACAGAGAGGCTATTGGGCACACTTCTAAATTCATCTTTTCACAGAGAGGCTATTGGGCACACTTCTAAATGCAACTTCTAAATGCACTTCTAAGTTCAACTTTTCACAGAGAGGCTATTGGGTACACTTCGAAATTCACTTTTCACAGAGGGGCTATTGGGCACACTTCTAAATTCACTTTTCACAGAGAGGCTATTGGGTACACTTCTAAATTTACTTTTCACAGAGAGGCTATTGGGTACACTTCTACATTAACTTTTCACAGAGGGGCTATTGGGCACACTTCTAAATGCAACTTCTAAATGCAACTTTCTAAATGTACTTCAAAATTCAACTTTCCACGGAGAGGCTATTGGGTATACTTCTAAGTTCAACTTTTCACAGAGAGGCTATTGGGCACACTTCTAAATTCATCTTTACACAGAGAGGCTATTGGGCGCCCTTCTAAATGCACTTCTAAGTTCAACTTTTCACAGAGAGGCTATTGGGTACACTTCTAAATTTATTTTTCAAAGAGAAGCTATTGGGTACACTTCTAAATTCACTTTTCACAGAGAGGCTATTGGGTACACTTCTAAATTTATTTTTCACAGAGAAGCTATTGGGTACACTTCTAAATTCACTTTTCACAGAGGAGCTATTGGGTACACTTCTAAATGCAACTTCTAAATGCACTTCCAAGTTCAACTTTTCACAGAGAGGCTATTGGGTACACTTCTAAATTCACTTTTCACAGAGAGGCTATTGGGTACACTTCTAAATTTATTTTTCACAGAGAAGCTATTGGGTACACTTCTAAATTCACTTTTCACAGAGGGGCTATTGGGTCCACTTCTAAATGCAACTTCTAAATGCACTTCTAAGTTCAACCTTTCACAGAGAGGCTATTGGGCACACTTCTAAATGCAACTTCTAAATGCACTTCTAAGTTCAACGTTTCACAGAGAGGCTATTGGGCACACTTCTAAATGCAACTTCTAAATGCACTTCTAAGTTCAACGTTTCACAGAGAGGCTATTGGGTACACTTCTAAAATGTACTTTTCACAGAGAGGCTATTGGGTTCACTTCTACATTCACTTTTCACAGAGAGGCTATTGGGTACACTTGTAGATTCACTTTTCACAGAGAAGCTATTGGGTACACTTCTAAATTCACTTTTCACATACAGGCTATTGGGTACACTTCTAAATTCACTTTTCACAGAGAGGCTATTGGGTACAGTTCTAAATACAACTATCACACGAGGCTATTAGAGATTCCATCTAAGTGTGACATATGCTAATAATCACATTTCTGCCTAGATGTGGCACAGGCTAATCTGTGTGGTTCTCTTGGGCTATAGTACTGGTTAACATTAGACTGCAGGCCATTGAAAGGTAGGTTAGAGTGGCAGGAGATTTCTGGAGTAGAGTAATTGCTCTACCCCCCCACTCATGCCAGCACTTACAGTTTTGTCGGTGTCTGGTGGCTTCCTTGGCTTCCCCTGCTGACACCTGCTGACACATCTTGGAGCCGCCAATGTAGGAGCCGCCCTTGGCCTTGGGCCCTTAGCCACAGGGGCTGCCGGGCAGAGGCTGCCCTGGGAGGACCAGTGATGAAGTGTAGGTGGACCAATGAGAGCGGATCAGGGCGGGTCGGGAGGGGGGAGGGAAGGGAGAAACAGTGCGCGGTGGGACCGGGCTTCAGGGGAGCCTCCAAGATTTCAAATTCAAGCCGCCACTGGAGGGGGCTTGTTACTGACCACGGTCCACTGCAAATGGGCTGTAGAAGCCAGGAAGGGGCTGCGGGGAGGAAGGCTGCAGGGATGAAGGGGACGCAAGGGCCTGCTCCTGGGCACGGGCCCACGAACATATGGGCAGAACTGAACAAAAAGGTGCTTTCTGGGCTACACACTCACCGCGCTCCTCGGATGGCAAATGGAGGCAGTGAGCACCACCCGAGTCGGTAGACTCAATGGCTAAGGGGCGTGGACCAATGGGAGGGAGGGAGGGAGGGCGGATCGGGAGGCGGGCGGGCTGGGAAACCAGGAAGGGGCTGCGGGGAGGAAGGGGACGCAAGGGCCTGCTCCTGGGCACGGGCCCACGAACACATGGGCAGAATTGAACAAAAAAGGTGCTTTCTGGGCCACACACTCACCGCGCTCCTCAGATGGCAAATGGGGGAGACTCGAGTCCTGGGCTGCGAATACAAATATCTTCTCCCTTATTCAACTGGGCTTTAGGCCAGGTCTGGGAACAGCAGAGCAGGTTTTGAATCTCCATTTGATTGCAGCACATTTGTTGTTTGTTAAGGAGGAGCCTATTTATTTGGCTCCCATGAATTTCCCCGGTCCACTGGTGGATTGATGGAGAGATTGCATCTCTTTACAATGGCTCAAGTGAGATGTGGAGCTGATGGACAACCCACTCCCTCTTTCCAGGTAGAGTGTGGGGTGCATCAAGGGTGTGACCTGGCTCCCCTGCTTTTTTGTCTCTACACCACACCAACAGCCTATACCAACACCTATTGAAATCGTCTTCTAACTCCCCCAGGCTGGGCAATAGACGTCTGCCAGTACTTGCCTACAGTGATGATGCAGTCTAACTTGCCTGCACCCCCAGAGCATTGCAGCGTTTGGTGGATAACTACTCTGCTTTTATGGATAATCTTGGGCTTAAGATAAATGCCCGGAAGTGGGCTGTTATGGCTTGTTGCGGAAATAAACACCCACCTAGGTCTTTCGCCATCTTTTGTAAAGGAGAGCTAATCCCAAGAATGAACCATTTTGATTATCTTGGGGTGAGATCCTCTGCAAATTTTGGCCCAGAGGCACATAATGAGAAGCAATCCCAAAGGTTTAAGCAGGCAATCGTGGGTGGGGGGTGCTATGCAGAGCTCTGGGTTAATTTAAAGTGAAACCGCTAGAACTGGTATTGCAAGTCTACCATAGCAAAGCCACATCTGTGACAAGATATGGTATGGAGCTGTGGGGCTTTGGCAAATTGGAGCCCATCCAGGTGGCCGAGAATTACTTCTTTAAGAGCATGCTGGGGCTGCCTGGGTCTGCTCCTAATTTTGCAGTACACCAAGAGCTTGGCTGTCGATTCTTGGGTAACTTGCTTGTAGCTTTACCGGTCAGTCATCGGCTCAGAATTTGGAGAAACACTAGAGTGACTTTGACTAAGGAACTATTTAGTTATTTGATGCCCAGAGACTCCTATCTAAAGACAGATGCATTAGGAGCGCTGCTGGCTGCAGTGGGGCCAGTGAGGGCCAGCAATTGATGTGCAGAAGCAGCACCAGGTTCAAGGGGATTCTGCAAGGGGCAGAGAGAGACTTTGCGGGGTCAGGGGCCCACCTGGTCTTCAAGAGGCAGAGATAACAGTGAGCAGAAAATATGACCTGCAAGGGACAGAGATAGCAGTGTTGCAAGGGGCAGCAGAGTGACTGTTGTGCTGGTTAAATTGTCCAGGAGCATACAGGCTTGCAAGGGGCAGACAGTGACTTTGCTGCCAGGTACAAGAACCAGTGAGCACAGGCAAAACCAAGGGGTAGAGGAGCAGTGCTGAGGAGCAGTGCTGTGTGAGCAGCATTGAGGGGCACCGTTGTGGGGCTTACTTTTTTTCTTGGAGAAGCTTGTGAGAAGACAGATTCAGTAGAGGAGGCTCCGTCCTGGCACGTCTGCAGTGGGCCAGTGAGCGAGCTTGAAGCTGAGTGGGACAGGAACAGTTGCAGTCACAGGGACCGTTGGTGCCAGCAGCTCTGCTCTACCCAGAGTGTCACCCATACTGATGATGTTACACAGAATCACTGGGGTAATGGCGACCGTTTCGTTAGTGTGAAGCAGTCAACGTTCCGAGTGTTACTTCAACAATGGAACTGTGGGTGAGGAAAGAAAAGAACCCTGCAACCTTCTGAAACGCTGCGACGTGATCTCAGCTCACGTGATCTCACGTGATCTCAGCTCAGTTTTAAGTCCCTTCCTCTTATGTGCCACTGTGATAGTAGGCAGAGGCAGTGTGTGGCCGTTGGGGATGGCGCTGCCTGAAGATAGGTACGGGACATCAAGGAAGGTGAGCAAGGGTCAGGCAAAGTTAGGCAGCCGCAGTGCATTGCCGTTCAGCATAAGAGTTGGGCAAGTGAAGGTTTAAACTAAGTGAAAGTGAATGGCTACAATGAAGTTGCTTGCTGTCAGGGCTGGCTAGAGTAGTAATCAGGAAGAGTTTGGCTGGAGTAGTAATCAGGAAGAGTTTGTACATAGAATTAACATTGTGTTTGCCCAAGTCAAGATGGAGAGAAAGAAACTTAATCTGATTGGTTTAAAGAACAATAGTATGTTTGGTTTGTCTGATTGGTGGATAGGATAATGGGTTGGATTCTTGGGAAGTGAGCAAGATTCTAAATTGCCTTTCATCCATAGTAATTCAGTGGCTGGTTGTGTATTAGTTAAGCTCCTTAAGTAAGGCCTTTCAGAGTTCAGAAGATTTACCAAAGAAGTAAGAAAATCGTTTGCTGAGCCGGAGTGAACTAGAAGACATCAGGTGGGATTGTTCTTTTTAAAAGCTAAAAGATTTTCACAGTGAACTTTCATCTTTCATAAGAAAACTTAAAGAGTTACCGAGTTTTAATGTTTACTGAGTGAAAAGACGTTTTACAGTTCTATTACAATAAGGAAACACGTGTGAAGACTGTGCGCTCAAGTTTTAAAGTTGTTTACTGCAGGAAAAGTGTTTCAAGACTGTTTAAATGCATGTGCGAGTTCGCGTGATGTCAGTAACGTTGTTGTGGGAGCGCGCGGGTATTCTGAGCGATAGAGCGCGTGTCCAAATGAATAGCGCAAGTGTTTTTTGAGCGCGTGCAAATATGCGCGTGTGAATTTTATACGCGAGGACAATTTTTCACGTCTTGTAATTTCGTGTGTTTATCGCAAACACGTGTCAAGAAGGAAACTATGCGTTCGTATGTGTAAAAAGAAAAGATTCACACGCAGAAGGAGAGCAGCATTCAAGGAAGTTTATGAGTTTCTATTTAATGTAATTATTATGCAAAAGGAATTCAATTCTTCAAAGAAAGACTGCATTTCACAAACGCATTTAAAACTCAAACTTCATAGAGTTAAAAGAACTTAAAAAGCAAAGAAGAATATCTAAATCTGTAAGGTGCTTGCAAGGGTCATTACTTTAGGATTCTAAAGAGACTTGAATGGCTTGAGACTATGCACTAAGCATGATAATTGTTTACAAGATATTCCATACAGATAATTAACCTTTAAGTCTTATACAGAGGCTTAAGAGGTAATGAAGTTAGAGTTTATTTTAAAATAATTTTAGAAAGGAAGTTTATATTAATATATAAGTAACCAAGTGTATTTGTTTACTGCAGATACCAGAGCCTACCAGACGGTTGCAGGGATGCAGTGTCTCAGTTGTTATTTTCTCCAAATTCCCCTTTCCCTTTCTTGGGGTTCTCAGCTCAGCTTATACTTAAGGGTTGAGAGGTGAACTCCTGGTGAGGGTCTGTGGGGCCAGCATCAGCTCCTGTGGAATTCAGTCAAGCCAGACCCTGACACTTGCAGCGTTTCCGTCTGGGAGAAACCCTGTTATCAATCAGATTAGGAAGCCGGTAATCAGTGTTGATGAGAGGAGCTACATTAGCAAGGTCGCCACGTGTTTTGATGGTGATGTTACTGATCCTCATTTTTCCTATGGACACAATGCAGCCATCGCTTTAGTGTGGTGGAACCCAAATGTTTAGAAATATTTAGGATCTTGATCTCCAGAACGTAAGAAGATCCGGCTCAAGTCTGAGGGGAGAGAGGCCGTTCCAGAGAGAGGAGCCAGCCAAGGAAAGGGATCTTTAGCAGTGTTTCTTTTACAGGTTGGACTCTGAGTTTTATTAAGTTATTAGGAGATGGACTTCCTATGTTATTACGGTAATGTGCAAGTTATGGATGCATGTTAAAACAGTGAGGGAGGTTTATCTTAATGTGTTTAGTGAACTGTGATAACTGTCTAGAATATTTGCTCTGCATTGTCTGGTGCGTGCATCGTGATAATGTAGTGAAAATGCAAGTTCAGCGTGGTAAAAAGGCACAAACATATCAGCTACAGGAATAAATAAAAAGGAATGCAGAAGGCATTCATTGATGGCTGCGCAGCTCCATTCATGCGCTAGGCTGGAGTATGCCTATAATGATTATGCATCAGAGATTTGTATAACAGGTAAAAATACATTAATAATAAGTAGGTGCTAACACGGGTTACGGGTAAGTATCAAGCGTGGCAAATAGGACTCAGAGCTTGCCTTCTTAGTTAGAAAACAAACATTCTTTGTTAACATGTTCAGTAGCTGCAAAAGCTAGAAGCAAATTAAAACTGACACGCTTCCAGGATAACATGGTGGGAAACGAGCAACCTCAGATATATTCAGGTGCCAAGAGAAAGGGAATTAAAGCACAACATTTCATAATTCAGCAAATTATTATACAAAAACTGGTCTACTGAAAGTTTCAAAATGCCCCATGGCAGTTTAAAATTGCCCTTTAGCACATCCAGGCCTAGGAAAGAGGTCCGGAGAGTTCTCAAAATGCAACATTATAGTGGTAAGTTTTCAATGGTTCAAGGTTTTTCTAGTGTCATGATCGAAGGTGTTCTTATGATAAACGGATGGAGCTGGCTGGCGACAGAAGAATAAAAATCAGTTGTTCAGCTCAAGGACTCAATGTTTTGGCACTGGGGATCTGGGAAATGAGGGTTGGTCTACAATGCCACAGAAGCTGTTGTATGTGTAATGTATGTACCTCTATAGGGGAATGACGCTGTCCCACCAATTAGCTTTGCAAGGAGGGCTAAGATAAATGTTGCAATATGTCTAAATGCTAATTAGATTGTGATATTATAAAAGCGTGCCCTCGGAATGTATTCTTTGACAGCGATTTCCATGCAGTGCTGTTCTGCCATTCTGTATGAATTTTGCTTTCCCAGCTGTGTCTGCGTTACTTCTTGCATGGTGTATGTTCCTTTTTGGATTACTTTTGTAATATTCTTTGGTGAGTTCCCAAGCAACCCCTAATACAATGAGGTGTGATTGTGCTTGGCTTTCTGAATTGGAGTTGCTGAAGTTGTGGAATGTGGTCTTCCAGCACAGGCGTCTTGTGGGCTGTCAACACCTAGAATACTTGGCAGTGCTCTTTCAGTGGGGTGTCGGTTAACCAGGATACTGGGAGTACCCTGCCATATTGGAAATGGTGCACATGTTATGGTGGACAGCCAGTGAGCTGCAATTATAATGGGAAATGTTGTATTTGGGGGCTGAGCCTTGTTTATAGTATGATGAGTGTGTGTAGTACTGTGTGTTGGGAGATCCGCTCACTGTGTGTGTTAAGGGTATGTTGTAGTGGACAGGTGTTTGGGAGATGTTATTTCCCCAGTCGTGTGGTTTGGGGCTGGAAGCCTGAAGTCATTGAAAGGTTTGGTCGTGGATTTCTTTGTTCAGTGGTTGATGTCTATTCCTTAGATGTAGAGGAAAGGGAGTGTCATTTTATGGTGCAGATTCTCCCACTGCGTGAGGACGGTTACAACGTTTGTGCGGGTACGTCGTTGGGAGGATTTGTCTTGGAAGTTGAGGGACGTACATGTGTTGGGATTGTGTGTGTATGCATGTCTCTTGCTTCGTGGGTGTTGTCTTGTGTTGCTTAAGAGGGAGGAAATGTTGTGTGTTGCCTTTCCCTGCACCCTGCCCTGTATGCATGGAATGCTGTGAGTGACTGACATGGAATGCCGTGTGTGAGAATGTGAAGTTCTGAATGGTTCTGTGAATGTCATTTGAGAAGATGGGTTGACTGAGAGAGGATGCCGGTGGATGTTCTGTCCATGTAACTTACCCAATGTGGCCTACATGTATTCCTGTACCCTGTGCCCGCAGCTGGAACTAAGTAAAGATGTTTTCTGTCCATAATCTGGTGTCAGTGTCGTGCCAGGAACCCAGCTAAACAGAATGCTCCAGTTACAATAGGCTAGCAAATATCTTCTTCTTAAATTAACCACAACATCACAAGACGTTAGTAGACATTTTGGGCTTTCCAACCAACAATCACCACAGAGTTTGCCCAACCTAAGATCTCTATTATGTTGTGCCCGAGTTCCCAGGACTTCCATAGTCTCCACAATATTGAATTTAATTCTCATATACTCTCGCCTAACATCACAACTGGGAACCTCTCTTAAATAAGTAGAAAATATGATGAAGACTGAGAATATAAGTATAAGCCCTACCATGTGATTTGAAAGTGAGGGCAGCCATGTTTTGCTCCAAATCAAGGGTCCCAATATGGTTTTTACATACTGTTTTGAATTTGGCTGTCAAAATCCTAAATGGATCAATCTTTAAACATTTGCACCAGGCCGTACTCTCTGCCCTCTGCCATTAGTCACTTGCTTGATGTTTACTAATAAATTGTTCATAGTCAGTGGTCATTTTCTTGCACGACACCACTATGTGCCATAGCAAAGCATCTAATGGCCCCCAAATGGTGCCAGAATGAGTGGCTCATTTTCTCCATTTGTAAGCTTGTGATCAATAATGACCCTCAGATAATTATAGTGTCTACTACTCTCCACGGGTAGTGCACTTAATTTCCACTGATAATAACCACTTGATTATTTCTTACTGGAATGAAAGCACATAATCTGTGTCTTATTTGTATTAAGGTCATTCAACATTATTAGAGTTTGCATACGCTTGCACATGTTTGAAGGTATCCTTGAGGTTGCCCATTCACTGCAGGTGGAGGCATTATCACTGTTACACAAAAAAGCCCCATGCTCAGGTTGTGTAATTATAATTGTAATTCTAATTCTTCTTTTATAACGTGCTTAATACCAGCGAGTGGTTTCTAAGCACGGGGTCGGGATTCAAACCTGTGTTGCGCTGTGTTGTCTTGCTTCCAAGACAAACCGTTGCCCCTGAGCTATCCCCCCTCACCAGAGATACATAGCACCCCTCTCCTGGACCAGTTACTGCCATCATCTGTGAAAAAGGAGACTGCATACATATCTACATTCCCCCTGTGTTTCTTTCCCTACTGACTTCCTAACCTCATCTTCCATGGCCCATCCACACTGGGGTGCTCTTTAGCCGCAATCTCAAACTACAACAATTCATTCCTTCTACATCTTTGTCTGCCAAACCTCAAATCTTCAACATCAGGAAAATCTGGTCCTCATCTAATGCACAACTCTCATCTCCATCATTGTCCTCAGCAGGCTGAAGTGCTGTTCCAGACTCATCTTGAGAGTCCCGCTTTACTTCTTTATCCCACTCAGCAAGATAATTAACGTTGCAACCTGAACAATCTTGTACAGAAGCCGCCAAGTACCCCCACCTCAACCCCTTCACCCATATTGCCTATATGTTGGTAGCCAGAGTGTGAGACGTGTGCGGTACCAGTAAGAATACCAGTATCAAAGAGAATCCTGGAAGCAAGGTTCCCATTGAGGAAACCATACCTGCATACAAGACGATATGATGGTCATTTGAATGAAATCCCAGAAGAAGCAGAGCAAATGAATGGCCAAGATGAATGGTGATGTCATGCAGAATCGAGCTGACGTGTGAAGAAGAGATGCAGAGACAAGAGAATGAAGATATTGGGCCTCATCACGACTTTGGCTGTAACCCTTAAATCCGGCGGTAGCACTATTACTGCCGGATTTAAGGGTCCGCCAAATCAGGACTTTCGGCGGATTTCGCCCCAGCTCTGAGCTGGGGGGAAATCCGCTGAAATTTCGCGCTCATACCGCCGGCGGGAAATCCGCCGGTGGTATTAGCGTGAAATTTCCCCATTGAGCCCAATGGGGAATGGGGCATTCCCGAATGGGCTCAATGGGGAATGGGGATTAACATTACCGCTGAACTCGCGATCCGGCGCTATTAGCGCCGGGGAGTTCGGCGGTAAGGCAGATAGCGCCGGCGCTAATAGCGCCAGCGTTACCGCCCAAGTCGTGATGAGGCCCATTCTTGTTCACGAGGAGAGGAATTCGCTGACGGGCCCATTGGTCAGCACTCACCCTCTAGAACTTGTAAGACAAGATAGCTGCACCATGTGAGGACAGGGGGTGCAGGATTCACTTACTCCGACACGACTCAATAACGAGGACTCAGTAGTTTGGCAAAGGGAAGTCTGTTTAATGATACATACATCAAACAGGGGAACAAATGGGAATCAGCTGTAGTGCGATCACCTGTCTCGCCCCGACTTCCTCGAACTTCAATTGAACAGAGATTCTTAAAGGCAATGTTCGTCATCATTGACGTCTAACTTTACAAAACTCGACATGCAATATAATTGGTTAGGAAAGGTAACTTAAGTATAGGAGTTATATCTGTATATGATAATAGGGCATGCGGATTGGATAACTCTTATCGGCTGGTCGTCTGCGCCCATCCCTCTACATCACGCGTGATAGACGTCCCTACAACTACGATGTCCTATTGGTTACAATATCTATAGGACTCCAGATAACTTGGTCCATTGTGATTGGGCAGGTTACACCCCTAGACATAAATTTCCACTTTTAATTAGCAGCATGCAGAATGGACACCCCTGTGCTTGTTGTCCCAAGTTTCACCCTGTCTCCCTTCCATCAATCAGTGTTTTAGGGCGACATGTCAATTAGTTGGCTAAGGATGGCCTCGAAACTGTAGTCTCTTATCGGGAAAAGTTATGGCATCCTCAAGTCCCGGATGACATCAGGCGATGGTACTTCTTCGCGCCTGGCTGGTCACGTGTTATTTCACCATGAATCTGCTTCAGTTTCCAGCTTTTAGTGCATTTAATTCTGTGTCGGCCTATCCACCTGTATGGGCCCCCCTTATCTTGACCTTCATGAGGCAGGCTGGTATGCTCTGAAGTTGGAGTCTTGTGAGCTGACGCTCTCCTCCCCTTCTCTGGTTGACCTCGATTTCCTAGGCATGAGCCGCTCTTTGTTGAGTTTTGATTCGGCTCCTTCTCTTGCCTTTGGCTAGGTTTCGAAACTTGGTCTGTCAGGCCTCTGGCTGCCTGGGTACCTTTCTGCTTTTACAAAATGGAGTCGCACTTGTATAATGTGCCTTATTGAGGTAGATATACGCTTGCCGCTTGCCGCTCTATCTTCTACTAAGCATTGCAAGCAGTATCGAGTTCTTAGTATCTTGCGTTTCAAGCCTATTTACACACGTTTAACAGGACGGTTGCTTCCATCTTGTCTCGTAACACTGTTTTCTCATGTTGTAACATTGTCTCCTCTCTGTGCCTATTCCATTCAATTTCGTAGTTACTCGCACTGGCGTGTTATCTTCGATAGCTGCTCGTGTTTATTCTCGGATCTGTTCAGGCCCTTGTGTCATTTCCACTGGCCTTCCATTAAGGCTTTTGGGGTCTCTTCGTGGACCGTGTGTAAGTACTCCTCATTTCGTATCAGCGGCTGGTATGGCTGTCTGATAGGGTACCATGCTGCCCAGGGTTGTCTGGGTATGGGTGCTTCAACCGGTATGGATCTTCTGATGTATACTGGGCAGAGTCCCAGTGCAGCTCTTTGTAGGTTCATTTGCTCTTCATACGTCACATACGTTGGCGAGCGTGTTCCTGGTACCTCGAAATGAGGGGAAGGGGTGAAGGCCATGTCTGGGACCTCCTCTACATTCTATAAGGTATCAAGAAAGAATCAAGGATAAGTGACATCTTGGGATCAAGGTGAAGAAGCTTATGCCACAGACACGGTGAAGATATCAAGTTGTTTTACAGGTTTACAGATGCAGAGAAACGCAAGCAGAGGAAGTATTCTTGAGGCTAGCTAAGTAGTGAATAAGTTGCGGCATGCGCCAACATATAAATATATGCATAAAGAATAAAGGATGGATGTTTCCACTGTGTGTTATAGCAACATTGGACTGAAAAGGAGGGCCTCATTTTCAGTGTGTCACAGTAAAGAAAACAATAGAATTAAAAGTGAATCTCGGAAAGGCGAGGTTGGATGAGCCATGAAGCCAAGCCAAGAAAGTCAAGGTCTTATCAGCCTGGAGTGAGCAGGCATTGGATACAAATCGTGTGAAAGAACAAAACTCCTGTTCAGAAGGCATGAACCAAACAAGCAAGACATCAGAGGTCTATTAGAAAATAGTATTTTAATACACAAGAAGCTCAAAATCATGGTCTACAGTAACATGGACAGATGGAGTTGGACGGACGAGATGGTCACACCTACGCATGAGGGCAGAGTGTTCCTTCACTCCCCTGAATTCTCCAGCGTTAAGAACACTCCCAAGGACAAGTTCAAAGTCTTAATTGTCAGCAGACCACTGAGGTGATGATAGATGGATATGCTAATTGGTGGAAAGCTCTGTTTTAGACAGGCTCACCAGCACTTGGAAGTCCAATCTGCGTTCTGCTAGACGTAGGTGGAAAAGTACTGACGAAGGTTAGAGTGCCAGCCAATTGTAGGGGACCATGTAATTATGGGTCCTATAGTTTGTTTGTGCAGCCACTAGGACGTTGTGTATTTAGTGATGTTCATAGTAGCCATTTTTGAGGGGAGGGGTTAGTTGCCCCACCTGATGTTAAGAAGCCTATCACTTTTACTCATTGTTCCAAACTAGTATAGAGTGTACACTTAGATAGTTCCTTAGACCCAATCACATTTGCCAGTAGGTTTTTGTAGTTTGCCACGTAGGATGACGTTGGTAAAATGCAGGTTGAACGTCACCTATGACGATTTTTTGTTATATGAGAGAAATTGCTATGCGATGTCGGATGATGTCTGTTGTACTCTTTGTTTTAGATAATTGATATTAAAACAGTTATCCTTTTTGCCAACTACCTGAGTCGTTTCGATTATTGATGTATGAATAAACTCTGCATCCCCATCCATCTCAAGGGTATTGCTACTCATCTTAAAGGGCTGGACATCACCCAGTTCAGGTGGTAGCAGAGAGAGCATGGTTAGATATCCATCGAGATAAAATAAGCTTTGGGGTCCCGGAAATATCGCACAACCTCTGGCATTCGGCTGAAAGGACGTGGGGCTCCCTGTAGATAGCAGTTTTAGTTAAAAACATTTGTGCTTGTAAGCTTGGGTCTGACGGGTCCCCCGGTTTCTACGGAATCCCCTGCTGCGTCTACGAGAAGCTGAACAAACGGAAAGTTAAAGAGGAGATAGCAGGGTGGACGATCCAGAGAGTCGGAAGACGGATATCCAAATGGTGAGTACAACTGAGCGAGGTGGCAAAATTGTGTATGGGCAATGAATGAGAAAAGTGACAAGGGGAAAAACGAGTAACGGAGGGAGGTTGCAGTAAAGTAAGTTGGAGAGTAATGGGGGTTGAATATTAAGCAATTGGCTTGAGGAGAGATACAGAGCAATTGAGATATCGTGAGGAGAGTTCACGAGGAAGGATACGCCTAGATACGTGAATTTTAAAGAACGGTCAGAAGAAACAGCACCTAAAGTCCCCATAGTGGAAGACTTAAAAAAACGGTCCCGGTTAAAGACGTTTCTAAAGAGGGCAGTTTACACTCCGTGGGAGTATTTTTGAAAAGGCAAGACATGTTTTAATGTGAAGACTGTGAGAGATTTATGTGGCCTGCCAAGATTGTTTGTCTGTCTGTTTTGTTTTATGTGATTGTGTACTGATGACAACATAATAAATACGATTGATAAACGTAAAAAGAAGAAACGCAAGAGTTAAAGAATTAAGTCTTTTTTGAAGAAATTGAATTGATGATATTTTTTAGCAGATTAAAGTAAAAAACGAGGTATAGAGGGATTGGAGCCTGCAACGATTGGTGCACGCTCATATTATTTTGTTTTTCTTGAAAAGTATTGTTAAAAATTGCAAAGAGTAAAGGTGAGTATGTAGGATCAAAGAGGGACGCATCAAAAAATTGATGATATTACTCCGCTAATACACTTGTGTAAACAGCTGCCGAAACATGCACCTAAGCTCATGCAGTACAGTGCAGAATGGGTTAAGGGAACCGCAGATTAAGGGGTCGATTCATGGAATTAATGTGCGCCGAAAATTCCCGCGCAAAGGCGCCAAAGTGTGCGATTCGCAGTAAAACTGCGAAAATCGCAGTGCAAGTGCAAAAATCGCAGGGAAACCAGCGCACATCGATTCATGGAAGTCCATGCGCGAGAAAAACATTGGATGTGCCCTGAAAAAGTGCGCCGCGCATGCCGGCGCACAGGTCATCCAACAGCGTGCGCCACGGCCACTGCGAAATCGCACATAGCGCGGCGCACATCACAAACGTAGGCGGAACACGGGGCGTAACACTCGGAATGGGGAACAATGCGTGAAAATATGGGCGTCACGGGGGAAGTACAGGAGGCAAGTGCGCGGAACGCCCACACGCTCTCCTACAACCCGTATTCATGGAATCGAATAGGGCAAACCAGCGCACGATGAAAGACGCGCACAGGGCCAAACAAGTACGCCACAAGAAAGCAGGCGGTAGCGTCCCTGCGCCTGAAATAAATGTGCGCCAATATGTGCGCTAACAAAAAGCACCCATATACAGCCATGATGAATGGTCCATACAGTGGCCCTCTAGGACAAATGAGGTGCAAAGGGGTACCGACAAACACGGACACCCGCTGTGTGAAAAATAGCATGTGCGTGTGTTTCTGGGTGCGCGGGAAGTTCCACACGCGATTGGCCTGGATACGTGTACTTCGGGGTGCGCGGGAAGTTCCACACGCGATTAGCCTGGGTACATGTACTTCAGGGTGCGCGGGAAGTTCCACACGCGATTGGCCTGGGTACGTGTACTTCGGGTGCGCGGGAAGTTCCACACGTGATTTGCCTGGGTACATGTATTCCGAGGTGCGCAGGAAGATTCACACACATTTTCAGCAGGGTACGTGTATTTCGGTGGTGCCGGGTAATGTTACACGTGATTTGGCCGTGTGGGTCCTCCCAGATGTTCCCTCTACACCCTCCACGGCCCCTGCAGGCAGCCCACACCACAGGGGACTACCCTGCACCCCTGCTCATGTCCCACAGGAAACCCATCCACCATGGCCATGCCCCCCAGCCAACCCACATGTCACCGTGCACTACTGATCACCAACACATGTCTCCCAGCACCCCCAGCCCCCAGCACTGTGGGGCACCCTCCACCAGGCCCCCACTCATGTCTCCCACCACCCCCACCCCCCAGCAGTGCAGGGGCAGCCTCCACCAGGGCCCCACTCATGTCTCCCACCACCCCCACCCCCCAGCAGTACAGGGCACCCTCCACCAGGCCCCCACTCATGTCTCCCACCACCCCCACCCCCCAGCATCCAGGGGCACCCTCCACTAGGCCCCCACTCATGTCTCCCACCACCCCCACTCCCCAGCAGTGCAGGGGCAGCCTCCACCAGGCCCCCATTCATGTCTCCCACCATCCCCACCCCCCAGCAGTGCAGGGGCAGCCTCCACCAGGCGCCCACTCATGTCTCCCACCACCCCCACCCCCCAGCATCCAGGGGCACCCTCCACCAGGCCCCCACTCATGTCTCCCACCACCCCAACCCCCCAGCATCCAGGGGCACCCTCCACCAGGCCCCCACTCGTGTCTCCCACCACCCTCACCCCCCAGCAGTGCAGGGGCAGCCTCCACCAGGCCCCCACTCATGTCTCCCACCACCCCCACCCCCAGCATCCAGGGGCACCCTCCACCAGGCCCCCACTCATGTCTCCGCCCACCCCCACCCCCCAGCATCCAGGGGCACCCTCCACCAGGCCCCCACTCATGTCTCCCACCACCCCCCAGCAGTGCAGGGGCAGCCTCCACCAGGCCCCCACTCATGTCTCCCACCACCCCCACCCCCCAGCATCCAGGGGCACCCTCCACCAGGCCCCCACTCATGTCTCCCACCACCCCCACCCCCCAGCATCCAGGGGCACCCTCCACCAGGCCCCCACTCATGTCCCCCTGCACCCCCACCCACCAGCATCCAGGGGCACCCTCCACCAGGCCCCCACTTATGTCTCCCACCACCCCCACCCCCCAGCAGTGCAGGGGCAGCATCCACCAGGCCCCCACTCATGTCTCCCACCCCCCCCCCACCCCCCAGCAGTGCAGGGCACCCTCCACCAGGCCCCCACTCATGTGTCCCACCACCCCCACCCCCCAGCAGTGCAGGGGCAGCCTCCACCAGACACCCACTCATGTCTCCCACCACCCCCACCCCCCAGCAGTGCAGGACACCCTCCACCAGGCCCCCACTCATGTGTCCCACCACCCCCACCCCCCAGCAGTGCAGGGGCAGCCTCCACCAGGCCCCCACTCATGTCTCCCACCACCCCCACCCCCCAGCAGTGCAGGGCACCCTCCACCAGGCCCCCACTCATGTCTCCCACCACCCCAACCCCCAGCATCCAGGGGCAGCCTCCACCAGGCCCCCACTCATGTCTCCCACCACCCCCACCCCCCAGCATCCAGGGGCAGCCTCCACCAGGCCCCCACTCATGTCTCCCACCACCCCCACCCCCCAGCAGTGCAGGGGCAGCCTCCACCAGGCCCCCACTCATGTCTGCCACCACCCCCAACCCCCAGCAGTGCAGGGGCAGCCTCCACCAGGCCCCCACTCATGTCTCCCACCAACCCCACCCCCCAGAATCCAGGGGCACCCTCCACCAGGCCCCCACTCATGTCTCCCACCACCCCCACCCCCCAGCATCCAGGGGCACCCTCCACCAGGCCCCCACTCATGTGTCCCACCACCCCCAGCATCCAGGGGCACCCTCCACCAGGCCCCCACTCATGTCTCCCACCACCCCCACCCCTCAGCAGTGCAGGGGCAGCCTCCACCAGGCCCCCACTCATGTCTCCCACCACCCCCACCCCCCAGCAATGCAGGGGCAGCCTCCACCAGGCCCCCACTCATGTCTCCCACCACCCCCACCCCCCAGCATCCAGGGGCACCCTCCACCAGGCCCCCACTCATGTCTCCCACCACCCCCACCCCCCAGCATCCAGGGGCACCCTCCACCAGGCCCCCACTCATGTCTCCCACCACCCCCACCCCTCAGCAGTGCAGGGGCAGCCTCCACCAGGCCCCCACTCATGTCTCCCACCACCCCCACCCCCCAGCAATGCAGGGGCAGCCTCCACCAGGCCCCCACTCATGTCTCCCACCACCCCCACCCCCCAGCATCCAGGGGCACCCTCCACCAGGCCCCCACTCATGTCTCCCACCACCCCCACCCCCCAGCATCCAGGGGCACCCTCCACCAGGCCCCCACTCATGTCTCCCACCACCCCCACCCCCCAGCAGTGCAGGGGCAGCCTCCACCAGGCCCCCATTCATGTCTCCCACCACCCCCACCCCCCAGCAATGCAGGGGCAGCCTCCACCAGGCCCCCACTCATGTCTCCCACCACCCCCACCCCCCAGCATCCAGGGGCACCCTCCACCAGGCCCCCACTCATGTCTCCCACCACCCCCACCCCCCAGCATCCAGGGGCACCCTCCACCAGGCCCCCACTCATGTCTCCCACCACCCCCACCCCCCAGCAGTGCAGGGCTCCCTCCACCAGGCCCCACTCATTTGTCCCACCACCCCCACCCCCCAGCAATGCAGGGACAGCCTCCACCAGGCCCCCACTCATGTCCCCCTGCACCCCCACCCCCTAGCATCCAGGGGCACCCTCCACCAGGCCCCCACACGTGTCTCCCAGCACCCCCACCCCCCAGCATCCAGGGGCACCCTCCACCAGGCCCCCACACATGTCTCCCACCACCCCCACCCCCCAGCATCCAGGGGCACCCTCCACCAGGCCCCCACTCATGTCTCCCACTACCCCCACCCCCCAGCATCCAGGGGCACCCTCCACCAGGCCCCCACTCATGTCTCCCACCACCCCCACCCCCCAGCAGTGCAGGGGCAGCCTACACCAGGCCCCCACTCATGTCTCCCACCACCCCCACCCCCCCAGCATCCAGGGGCACCCTCCACCAGGCCCCCACTCATGTCTCCCACCACCCCCACCCCCCAGCATCCAGGGGCACCCTTCACCAGGCCCCCACTCATGTCCCCCTGCATCCCCACCCACCAGCATCCAGGGACACCCTCCACCAGGCCCCCACTCATGTCTCCCACCACCCACACCCCCCAGCAGTGCAGGGGCAGCCTCCACCAGGACCCCACTCATGTCTCCCACCACCCCCATCCCCAGCAGTGCAGGGCACCCTCCACCAGGCCCCACTCATTTGTCCCACCACCCCCACCCCCCAGCAATGCAGGGGCACCCTCCACCAGGCCCCCACTCATGTCCCCCTGCACCCCCACCCCCTAGCATCCAGGGGCACCCTCCACCAGGCCCCCACACGTGTCTCCCAGCATCCCCACCCCCCAGCATCCAGGGGCACCCTCCACCAGGCCCCCACACATGTCTCCCAGCACCCCCACACCCCCAGCATCCAGGGGCACCCTCCACCAGGCCCCCACACATGTCTCCCAGCACCCCCACCCCCCACCAGTGCAGGGCACCCTCCACCAGGCCCGCACTCATGTCCAACTGATGTCCCCCTGCACCCCCACCCACCAGCATCCAGGGGCACCCTCCACCAGGCCCCCACTCATGTCTCCCAGCACCCCCACCCCCCAGCAGTGCAGGGCAACCTCCACCAGGCCCCCACTCATGTCTCCCACCACCCCCACCCCCCAGCAGTGCAGGGGCAGCCTCCACCAGGCCCCCACTCATGTCTCCCACCACCCCCACCCCCCAGCCGTGCGATTTGCCTGGGTACGTGTATTCCTGGGGTGCGCGGGTAGTCTCCCAGGCGATACCACCAGGGTACGTGTATTATGGGTCCGCGTGAACTTCCACACGCGATACCAGCAGGCTACGTGTATTACGGGGTTCGCTGTAAGTTCCACACGCGATTGCCCTGGGTACGTGTATTTCGGGGTGCATGTGAAGTTTCACACGCGATTTTGCAGGGTATGTGTATTTCGGTGTGCGCGTGAACTTCCACACGCGACTGGGCCTGTGAGAGTGGGGTACGTGTATTTCAGGGGTGGGCGGGAATATTTACTCGCGACTGGGCCTGGGAGAGCGTGTTACGTGTATTCCTGGGGTGGGCGGGAAGATTCACACGGTCGCCTACAACGCGCCAAAAAATAAGTGGTCCAATCCTGAAACACGTACGCCAGCATGAAGCAGGCGTACGTCGACCCGCGCAGCATAAAAGTGCGCGCAAGCAACAAACAAGCTCAGACGCCAGGATGAATATACCGTTCCTAGCAGCAGTGGCCGTGGGTTACCAAAGGAGGAGGAGGAGGATAGTGAGGGCCCGAATTTTCACTCCCAGAACCAGCCTTTTTGGGATGCCTGATGACCAGGTGTATGGGAGGTACAGGTTTCCACCACACATAATACTGGACCTGGTCAGTGAGTGGGAGGATGACCTCACATCACCCACCCTGTGCTCCCAAGCACTCAGCCCCCTGGAGAAGGTCCTTAATGTACTGCACTTCTTGGCCACAGGATAATTTCAGCTGACAAGTGCCATAGTGGGTGGGGTGTCACAGGCCACGCAGTCACGCTGCCTACACCAGGTCTTGAACATCATCACTGCACGCCCATCAGTCCGCAGGCACATATACCTGCCCAGGACACCTGCAGAAAGGCAGGCTGCCGCCCTGGATTTCTACGGTGTGGCACAATTCCCCAAAGTGCTAGGTGCCATTGACTGCACCCATGTGGCACTACGTCCCCCCAGGGCATCTGAGCACATCTATAGGAACCGCAAGCACTGGCATTCCATCAACATGCAGGTAGTATGTAATGCCAAGGGAATCATCACCTCAGTATATGCCAACTATCCAGGGTCCACCCACGACAGCTTCATTTACCGAATGTCTACCCTAAGCCGGGACATAGAAGCTGGGCGGCATGGCGATACATGGCTGCTTGGTGAGTATGAATGCCACTGCACATGCATGCATGTCAGATGCAGAGTTATGTCACTACCCCACTAATGATACCCATCACCTCCTCTCCAGGGGACAGTGCCTACCCTCTGAGCACCCACATGATGACGCCAATTCGGAACCCCATCACGCCTCCCAAGGTAAGATACAACACAGCCCATATTGCAACCCGGGGCATAGTGGAGCGCACATTTGGAGTGCTCAAGTCACGCTTTCGCTCCCTTGACAGTTCTGGCGGGCAGCTGTTATATGCGCCCCCAGTAGTGTGCAGGATCATAGTGGCAGCATGTGTCCTGCACAATGTTGCAACACACCGGGGCCTGGCTGTGGACAGGATGGTGCCCCCATATCCCCAACCACATGCACGCCCGCTGCGCATGGGAGGGGAAAGGGCACGGGGTGAGGCAGCCCGTACGCAGCTGGTGGCTAATTACTTCACATAGAAATCACACCCCTGTGGAGTGCACACAGCCCTGGCACATACCATCTGATAAGCAATGATGACTCGACCTGACAATTATGACGAGCAAAGGGACAGTCAACTGTCAGAACCATAGCAGCGTGAGATTGTTCATGTGGAAGTGTCACAATGTGTGCATCCCTACCTACACAAACACCACCAATGCAGTGTCATCAAAAGACACACTTCCATGCTGCAGAAATAAATACCCACTTGCAAAATACTACATGAGAACAGTACCATTTCACCCAACCCCTCCCCGGCACGGCCACACAACACACCATGGCATGTCATGCAATGTGAGAGCAAACAAATTAATCCCCACAACATGCCCCAAGTGTCACCAACTACAGTGTCCCTAATGGAAACATGGCCACACATGAAATGCTCACAGTAATGCAGGACCTACAACACACATTACCAAATACTTACCAAGAATATCAATCAACTACACAACCTCCAACCTACCTTAAACATGAAATTACAGACTTAAAAAATTGGTAGCCTCACTACCTGATAATGCCAGCACTTCGAACACTTCCAAGTATACAGTGTTAGCGCCACGCAAGAGTGTAGGTGCACTGCTCACAACATGGACTCCAGTTCCAAGGTGGACCGCCATGTGAAGACATGAGAAATGGACCTGCAAATTAGGAGGATGAGATGGATGCAGAGGCCCATATCAATACACCCTGCAGTGTACAATACAACAACAATATGCACTATGAATGTATACACAGTATTGACTACAGACTGCCCACACATCAAATGGGAGTCCAACGTCACCATGTACGTCAATGTCACTTGGGAACACCCTTTGCAAGCCCATGGAAACGGGAAGCAGGAGGGGTGTGTGTCACACAAACCCAAGCATCTGAACCAAATTCATGACAAGCCTGCATGTGCCCAGCCACAATACAGCGTATGCCCACGGGAGCCACACAAGGCAACACACTGTCCAAAAAAAAACCAAAAAAAAAACAAAGAGGCCACCCAGGAGGTCCGAGGACAGCGTGCACACCAAAACCCACCTGTGTGGATCTTGCGAGAAAAGAAAACACCTCCATGGGCTCATGGCCTGCACGGCTACCCTATTGTGAGAGAATCACTGCTGTCGCTCTCCTCACCCTCTGCAGCTGCATTAGGAGGTGGTGGCACTATGGGAGGCAGCCCACGCAATATAGTCTATTCCTAGTCTGTTCCTCCATGGCAACAAGCATGCGGGTGTGGAAGGTCTCGTTCTGGAGGATAATTGTGCGTAGGTCCCCATGCAACAACTCACGGGATGCCCGGACCTCCGCCCTAGTTGCCTGCATCTCAGCTGAGAGCGTACGTGTGAGAAGCTCCAGCTGCTGTTCTGTCCTTCTGTTTGTTGAAGCCTCAAGCTCAACAAGAGTCGTCCTGAGGTGAAGGAGTTCCACCCTCAGGGCTTCCCTGTGGCCCTGGGACTCTATGGAAATGGCTTCCCGCAGAGTCGCCAGTGCCGCCCGCCTGACCCTGTAGGACGCCAACATGTCCTCTCTATGTGACAGGCAGATGGAGTCTGTTGCCTGCTGTAGTCGCTCCATCAGCCTTTCGGGGGGACAATGGAAGTGGCCACCCTATCCATGGCCTGAGCCATCATCTCTGATGATGCTGCCTGTTGGGTTGCCATACCGTATATGGATTGCTCCCATGCGGTATTGCCAGGTGGCGGACGGCCACCACGTTGGCGGGCACCACACCTGTCTGGGGAAAGGCGAACTGCGCCTTGCTGTGCCGGCACTGCCTGAGGCTGCAGGACTGCATTCCCCCTCTGATCTGCTGGCCCAGGAACAGGATCAGATGTTGCGGAGTGTGACCCTGCATCCGTAACCACCAAAGGCGTACCTGCCAACACTGACATCCCCATTGAGGGTTCTAACCCTGGAGCAGGTGGGTCGGACAGAACAGAATCCCTCCCAGGAACACTCACCTGCGACGGCACATAGGTCTCATCATCCGAATCGACACCTGAATACAGCTCGGGGGAGGTGCAGCCAGAGACACCCCTTGAGAGCACGACCTGCAGCAGCTGTGGGTTTTCACCCACCACCACACCACATCCCTCACATGTGGTCGGTCGGGCCTGAGACCCCTCCTGGGTCTGCACCATCTCCACAACCCCAGCAGTATCAAGTGCGTCATCCCCTGCAAAGACATAAAAGAAAACAAATGGAAACAGGCATTAGCACTATGGCACACAATTAGGGCTGAGAAGCTACAGAAACAGTACTTGATTGACATATGTCCCACATGACTAAAACCCTCCCATGCATGCACCGTCACTACGTGTGAAGGGGAGGCAGATGGCACACATTGATGACACCAAGATGGAAGATGAACACATTTGCTGCATGCTGCCTAGCAGTGGCATCACACATTGGCCTGTGATTGGCAGGTCAAATACACATGCCATCACACAGATGGCATGTACCCTAGCCATAAAGTGAAGAGGGAGAGGAGGGCACCAATTGTTCATTCAGTCTAGTTTGCTCATGAAATTGATTTTTTCATTGAAATGGTTCAAATGTTTAACCTGGAGCTGCCAGTCCAAAATGGTCCTATAGCACTGGGACATGTCTAAACAAATCATGTCCAGGGAACAAAGCCAGTCCACTGTACCATAGCCATGTCAGACATGTGACAATAGGACTGAGAAATGCCTAGTAAAAGTGGTGGTATGCAAACAATCTGCCTGAACGAATAGAGGAAAATAAGCAACAATGTTGTGGCAAGATGACACTTCAAGGGCAACTGGCGTGGTGTTGGGCTGAATGTCTAATGTTGGCAGAAGGGATACTGCTATACCCAAATGCTGGTGCGCAAAATGTATTGGATGAGGCACATGGGTGACCCAAACCACTCAGGCACACACACCCTCACCTGGCACCCAAACAGAAGCCCTCACACACACACCATGCACATGGATGACACACACATGCATGTGCACTCACCGGACAATGCCTCGTAATCTGCCAGTTCTCCCACGCCTTGGATCTGTTCCTCCGTGACGTAGGTCCCAGCAACCTGCTCATGTGGAGTGAGTTCTATGTCCTCTGCTGGAGACCCACCTCCAGTCACTAGAGTAGCGGCATGACTTGAGGCCAGCTTATTCTTTTCCCTGCGCATCAGGTCATTCCAGCGCTTGTAGCATTCAGTAGCTGTGCGCCTCACGATTCCAAGGGCACTTATGATGTCCGCGATGGTCTGCCAGTGTGCCTGACGTTGTGCAGGTGTGGTCTTGGATCCTGCAACAATCACCATTTCGCGGTCATGCGCGGACACATACTCTACAAGTGCATTCAGTTCGGCCTCATTGAAGCTGGGCTTCCTTGACGGGCCGGACTGTGTAGCCGTGTCTGGGGCATCAGCCTCTACTGGACGAGCACTCTTCCTCTTCCGCTTGGAAGGTGGTGGGGATCCTGAGTGTCCTACGCCACTCTGGACACTAGGGGCAGGAGCCCCGGTGGACTCTGTACTAGGAGTGTGGGATTGCACACTACGCATGGGAGTTGGTGCAGGCATTACCTCAAGTGTGATGGTGTCAGGGGGAATGTCAGCAGGATGGACTTGGACTGACACTGTCCTGGCTGGGTGTGTGAGAGGTGGGGTGGTATGGAGCCGCAGCTGCCCCTGCAGCCTCCCCAGCCTGCCTACGTGGGGCAGCAGATGACCTAGCTGCCGCTGATCCACGTGGCCTGATGACACCAACGTGCACCGGCGCAGGTGGCCTAGACCTGCTGACCTGGAAGTCAGCCATGGAGTCACCCTGTGCCAGGTCTGGTTCCACAGTGGGCTGTTCCAACAAGGGCTGAGCATGGATGGTGTCAGCCACGTTGCCCTCAACCAGGGGGGGGGCATGGGTGTCCCTGACTGCTCCTCCACACATGGGGGGCTAGGGGCACCCTGCAAGTCACGGCCACGTCCCCTACCGGATCCACCACGGCCACCACTTGGGGCTCGGCCACCTTTGCCACCCTTACGGCTTGTTCGCCTCCCAGCCATGGCACTGATGTTATTGTGCGTATGGGATTCAATGTGAACTATTGTCCTGGGCAATTGGGGGTCAAAGGGGTTGGTTACCAGATGGTAATCGTACCCTAGGCTGTATGTCACCCCTGGGGAAAGATGACGGGTCACGCAACACACAGGCACCCCAAAAAAGGAAAGTAAGGTGCACGCAACCCCTCCTAGACCACGTGTGTGGAAAAATAAACCTGCACTACGCTGTGGCACCCAGAAACACAAGAATGAACGTATGCGTGTCACACGCAGCCTAGAATGACCTCTGAAGGGGTATGCGACACACGGGGCAAGCACAGATGTTAAATACGTGCGCGACTCACCGTCTGCCAGGAACAAAAGCGTGAAAAATATGCGCGTGTGCGCGTTGGCAACACGCCCGCCAAAAGAAGAATTGTACGCTGTCTGAGGAGACAGGACAACAGTAGAAGGGAACGCTGTTTGAGGAAACAGGCCCAGGAAAAAGAGGAAAAGAGAAAAAGCTGTCAGAGGTAACAGGGAGTACGAACTTGAAACGCCGTGAAGTAAATCGCGTGTGAACCGACAGGAAGTACAGATTTCACCCACTCGCTCTCCACAAAAAGCACGTACAAGGAAATGGCGTTCTACACGTACCTTTTATACACACGTCACAGACGCGCATACGCGATGAGGCCATTTACACGCTTTGACACTCAGACGTGTATCTTTCTTTTTACACGCGCCATTCTCTACAGTCATGCGCGTGACGTAATAGCTGCGCATGGGGGCCTTTGGGCCAATGAAATCGCGTATGCGTGCAGACGCGCTTACGCGCTAAGGGCCTTTCCTCGAATTACATGCAGACGTGCAGGATTTTCACGTGCCAAATCACTCCGTATCAAGCTGGCCACGCGTAAGCACACGGAAGACCACGCTCCTGCCCAGAAAGCCGATTTACTGCCCCCCAGAACGCCGAGCACGCTCCCACCTGCCATCTGCTGCTGCCTGACTGCCTGCTGCCCACGTGCCCTGCCATTTGCTGCCTGCACATCAGCCAGGGGTGCTGTTGCTGTGACCACCCCTGCTGGAACCGAAGAATCCCGACTGGGATTCCATCGCTCCACAGCCCAGCCCCAGGACCCAGTTGCCCACCCACTCCTGCCTCTGGGGTTGTCATGTCGGGCACTGCAACATCTGGCACCACTGACAACCCCCGGCCAGAGAGGCAGAGGGGCACCAGCTTCAGTGCCAGGGAAGTTGGTGTCCTGGTGGAGCAAGTCCTGGGGCAGTATGATGCCCTCTTCGGAGGTGTGCGTGCCGACAAGGAAGGACGGACTCGGATCTGGACGGACATCGTGACTGCCATCAAAGCGGAGGGGGTGGCAGTCCGCGACTTCCAACATGTCAAGAAGCACTGAGAGGACTTCAGGTCCAGGACCCTGAACAATGCCCGGCGCCTCTTGAAGGCAGCGGATGCTAAGGGGCGCTGGGGGCACTTGTCGGAAGATCAGATGAGGGTCCTGGAACGCATATCCCCAGCGCTCCACGTCCAGGTCCTTGAGAGGCAGACCCGTCTGGAGTCGAGCGGTAAGTGTACATGCATCATGATTGTAAGCTGTGCGTGTGGTGATGTGCCAGTATTGTGCCGGTTGCACATCTGTTTGTATGGGGCCGAATATGGGTGGGGGTGTACAGGGCCGTGAGGCTAACACATGCGAGGGCTGTCATGTGTGAGACATGGATGGTGCTTGTGTGTGTGGGCTTGCATGCCTAATGCAGTTGTGTGGGCACACATGTTTGGATGAATGTGTATGTAAGTAGGCATGTTTGTGATGTCACGCATGTATGTTTTTTTCAGCTGCATGTATCAGCACTGTGTACATGTGCATGTGTGTGTATTTGACAAGGGTGCAACAGTTAAGCAACATGGATGCATGTGACAGCGGAATGTGGAAGCCTGATTGGCAGATGTGACATGGATGCCCATCTGAACACTGCGACAGTTGGCTGAGGTGTACACATGCATGCAAGTGTGGTGGTGTGTGTGCATGTGTAGTGCACTCCCTGTGTTGCATGTGATGTCTGGCTCACCTTTGCCTGCTCATGCTGTTGTATGTGTATGGATGGTGCTGGCAGTTGCGATGTGGCTGTGGTATGGCTCATGTGTGCAAGTTGAAATGACATGTGTGTTGCCAATTGTGATGCCATGCATGAGGTTTGCCAATGCCACTCATGTGCAACTGTCATGTGTGTATGTGTCCATTGTACAGTGCCCTGATGCCTGTGTTTTATTTCTCCGTGTCTGCAGCGTCAACTGATGAAGAGGGCGGAGAAGGTGCTGTGGAGCACAGCGGCGGGGATCGCACCACCAGCCGGAGACGCAAGGCCCGGCTCCCCTCCCAGGTTGTGATCTCGTCGGGGAGTGAGGAGTCAGGTGCCGCGTCCCAGGCAGCAGCTGCCGGGGGGAGGTCCAAGAGGCGGAGGTCGGAGTTGGACTCCTCAGCAGCAGAAGGGGCAGCTGGGACCCCACAGGGCCCAACGGGGGAAGATGGCACGGAGTCATCCAGGTTGGTGGGGGGTTTGGTGGAGGAGGAGGCCGTGCAAGCAACAGAGACGGGGTCGGGAGGTGGGGATTCCACTGGTGCTAGTGGTGCAGTGCAGGACCAGGGACAGGAGGCAGCACAGGTCGCTGCGGAGGTGCCTGTGTGCAATCCTGTCCCTGATCCTGTCACTGCATCATCTTGCAGCAGCAGGGATGCCTACGTCCAGACCCGTTTTCAGGCAGGGGATGCGCTCACGACAACTGGCCTTCCTCTGCCTGCGGACGTGGCTATCCGGGTTGAGCCTGTCCTGACTGGTGTGGCGTTGCGTCAACGGGCCATGCGAGGTGACCTGCAGTCTTTTCATGAGGAGACTGCACGTCATCTCGAATGGCTTGTTGACCGCGTCGGCCTACTGGGACAGGTCACCCAGGCCGGATTCCTCTGTTTGATGGGGCTTGCTCAGACCCCCTCCTCAACTGAACCCCCTATGCGCCCGTCGTCCTCCGTGCCATCTTCCCACCCATTAGTCACCTGGGTGCCCTGTGGAGCTGCCTCTGACGGTGCGGCCAGGCTGGTGGAGGAGGCATCCCTGCCACAGTCGGGAGTCGGACGTCCAGCAGGGGTGGCCACATCAACGACTGCACCCCAGCCAGCAGAGGATGTGCAGGCAGCAGGAGGCAGTGCACGGGCAAAGGCACAGCAGCAGCAGCAACGTGGTGGGAGCCATGATGGCTCGGGGCCTTCGACATCGGAGGGGCAGGCATCGGCCGGAGGGCAGGAGGACCCAGGACGGGTAGTGTCTTCCTTGTGGCAGCGGTTGGGCCACGCCATAGATGCTGAGTGGCAGCGGGCGGAAGAGGCACGGCTCACGATGGTCAGGGCGGAGAACTCCATGCAGAGGTCCCTGAGGCGGGCCGAGTGCCTCGAGGCAATCCGCAGGGAGTTTGGGGTGAACATGTCGACCCTCGGGGCCATGGAGGAGGACCGCCTCCGGGACATTGAGCAGGAGTTCGATGATGCCCTGGCCCGGAACATCCCGAAGTGAGCCGTCGGACTAGCCCGCTGCCCTTGTAAATAGTTCTGTAGTTAGTGTTAGGTTTCCTTTGGCTTTGCATTTTTTTTTTACCTTTTGGACAATGGGCCACATTTTTGTATATATATTTTTTTTTAGGTAGTGTTATTAGATAGGTTTCATTACTTCTGTTGGGATCATGGACCCTGGATTGTTTATCTGTATATAGTTGACTTTTGGATTTTCATTTTTTTTTAATGATTTACCCATGGAGCAATGGTTTTCGAATTTAATTTTCCATTGGATTTACTTTTGTGGACTGTGACTTTGGACACCTCTCCTTTGGATTATGATTTGTGGTTTTGCATTATTTCACGGACCTGCTGGTTTATTTACTTTTAATTTCCATTATTGTTTGTTTATTTTTGATTCAATTTATGTTGCTTTTAATACATATTTTTTCTTCAAACTTTAATGTGTAGTATCATCTCATTGGTTTCATGCATATCATGATATGGGTTTTGACATTCACTGACACCCATTGGGTGTATGTGAGGGACATGTGTTCATTTCCAAACTTGCAATTGGGGTTCTATCATGTTATTGCCATTTCTAAGTGGGTGGATGCAATACTCGGGTGGGTGTTTGGCATTTGGAGGCTGACCATAAGGGCCAGGGATCTAGATTGTGATGACATGTTGGCTGGGAGACATGAGTGGGGGCCTGGTGGAGGGTGCCCCTGGATGCTGGGGGGTGGTGGTGCAGGGGGACATGAGTGGGGGCCTGGTGGAGGGTGCTGGAGGTGCAGGGGGACATGAGTGGGAGCCTGGTGGAGGGTGCCCCTGCACTGCTGGGGGGTGGGGGTGATGGGAGACATGAGTGGGGGCCTGGTGGAGGGTACCCCTGCACTGCTGGGGGGTGGGGGTGGTGGGAGACATGAGTGGGGGCCTGGTGGAGGGTGCCCTGCACTGCTGGGGGGTGGGGGTGATGGGAGACATGAGTTGGACATGAGTGGGGGCCTGGTGGAGGGTGCCCTGCACTGCTGTGGGGAGGGGGTGATGGGAGACATGAGTGGGGGCCTGGTGGAGGGTGCCCTGCACTGCTGGGGGGTGGGGGTGATGAGAGACATGAGTTGGACATGAGTGGGGGCCTGGTGGAGGGTGCCCCTGCACTGCTGGGGGGTGGGGGTGATGAGAGACATGAGTTGGACATGAGTGGGGGCCTAGTGGAGGGTGCCCCTGCACTGCTGGGGGGTGGGGGTGATGGGAGACATGAGTGGGGGCCTGGTAGAGGGTGCCCCTGCACTGCTGGGGGGTGGGGATGATGGGAGACATGAGTTGGACATGAGTGGGGGCCTGGTGGAGGCTGCCCTGCACTGCTGGGTGGTGGGAGTGGTGGGAGACATGAGTGGGGGCCTGGTGGAGGGTGCCCCTGGATGCTGGGGGGTGGGGTGCAGGGGGACATGAGTGGGGGCCTGGTGGAGGATGCCCCTGCACTGCTGGGGAGTGGGGGTGATGGGAGACATGAGTGGGGGCCTGGTGGAGGGTGCCCCTGCACTGCTGGGGGGTGGGGGTGCAGGGAGACATGAGTTGGACATGAGTGGGGGCCTGGTGGAGGCTGCCCTGCACTGCTGGGAGGTGGGGGTGGTGGGAGACATGAGTGGGGGCCTGGTGGAGGGTGCCCCTGGATGCTGGGGGGTGGGGGTGCAGGGGGACATGAGTGGGGGCCTGGTGGAGGGTGCCCCTGCACTGCTGGGGGGTGGGGGTGATGGGAGACATGAGTGGGGGCCTGGTGGAGGGTGCCCCTGCACTGCTGGGGGGTGGGGGTGATGGGAGACATGAGTGGGGGCCTGGTGGAGGGTACCCCTGCACTGCTGGGGGGTGGGGGTGGTGGGAGACATGAGTGGGGGCCTGGTGCAGGGTGCCCCTGCACTGCTGGGGGGTGGGGGTGATGGGAGACATGAGTGGGGGCCTGGTGGAGGGTGCCCCTGCACTGCTGGGGGATGGGGGTTTTGGGAGACATGAGTTGGACATGAGTGGGGGCCTGGTGGAGGCTGACCTGCACTGCTGGGGGGGGGGGTGGTGGGAGACATGAGTGGGGGCCTGGTGGAGGGTGCCCCTGGATGCTGGGGGGTGCAGGGGGACATGAGTGGGGGCCTGGTGGAGGGTGCCCCTGCACTGCTGGGGGGTGCGGGTGCAGGGAGACATGAGTTGGGCATGAGTGGGGGCCTGGTGGAGGGTGCCCTGCACTGCTGGGGTGTGGGGGTGATGGGAGACATGAGTTGGACATGAGTGGGGGCCTGGTGGAGGGTGCCCCTGCAATGCTGGGGGGTGGGGGTGATGGGAGACATGAGTGGGGGCCTGGTGGAGGGTGCCCTGCACTGCTGGGGTGTGGGGGTGATGGGAGACATGAGTTGGACATGAGTGGGGGCCTGGTGGAGGGTGCCCCTGCAATGCTGGGGGGTGGGGGTGATGGGAGACATGAGTGGGGGCCTGGTGGAGGGTGCCCCTGCACTGCTGGGGGGTGGGGGTGATGGTAGACATGAGTGGGGGCCTGGTGGAGGGTGCCCCTGGATGCTGGGGGGTGGGGGTGCAGGGGGACATGAGTGAGGGCCTGGTGGAGGGTGCCCCTGCACTGCTGGGGGGTGGGGGTGGTGGGAGACATGAGTGGGGGCCTGGTGCAGGGTGCCCCTGCACTGCTGGGGGGTGGGGGTGATGGGAGACATGAGTGGGGGCCTGGTGGAGGGTGCCCCTGCACTGCTGGGGGATGGGGGTGATGGGAGACATGAGTTGGACAAGAGTGGGGGCCTGGTGGAGGCTGACCTGCACTGCTGGGGGGGGGGGTGGTGGGAGACATGAGTGGGGGCCTGGTGGAGGGTGCCCCTGGATGCTGGGGGGTGCAGGGGGACATGAGTGGGGGCCTGGTGGAGGGTGCCCCTGCACTGCTGGGGGGTGCGGGTGCAGGGAGACATGAGTTGGGCATGAGTGGGGGCCTGGTGGAGGGTGCCCTGCACTGCTGGGGTGTGGGGGTGATGGGAGACATGAGTTGGAAATGAGTGGGGGCCTGGTGGAGGGTGCCCCTGCACTGCTGGGGGGTGGGGGTGATGGTAGACATGAGTGGGGGCCTGGTGGAGGGTGCCCCTGGATGCTGGGGGGTGGGGGTGCAGGGGGACATGAGTGGGGGCCTGGTGGAGGGTGCCCCTGCACTGCTGGGTGGTGGGGGTGGTGGGAGACATGAGTGGGGGCCTGGTGGAGGCTGCCCCTGCACTGCTGGGGGGTGGGGGTGATGGGAGACATGTGTGGGGGCCTGGTGGAGGGTGCCCCTGGGGGCTGCGGGTGCAAGGGGACATGCGTTGGTGGGCAGTAGTGCAAGGTGACATGTGGGTTGCCTGGGGGGCATGGGCATGGTGGATGGGCTGCCTGTGGGACATGTGCAGGGTAGGCCCCTGTGGTGTGGGCTGCCTGCAGGGGCCGTGGAGGGTGTAGAGGGAACACCTGGGAGGACCCACATGTGCAGTTCACGTGTGGTGCTCCCCGCGCACCCCTGGAATACACATACCCTGATGGAATCGCGTGTGATACTTCCTGTGCACCCCTGAAATACACGTACCCTGCTGCTTTTGCGTGTGATACTTCCCGCGCACCCCTGGAATACACGTACCCTGCTGCTTTGGCGTGTGATACTTCCCGCGCACCCCTGGAATACACGTACCCTGATGGAATCGCGTGTGATACTTCCTGCGCACCCCTGAAATACACGTACCCTTCTGCTTTTGCGTGTGATACTTCCCGCGCACCCCTGGAATACACGTACCCTGCTTCTTTTGTGTGGGATACTTCCCGCGCACCCCTGGAATACACGTACCCTGATGGAATCACATGTGATACTTCCCGCGCACCCCTGAAAAGCACGTACTCTGCTGTTTTTACGTGTGATACTTCCCGCGCACCCCTGGAATACACGTGCCCTAATGGAATCGCGTGTGTTACTTCCCACGCACCACTGATGTACACGTACCCAGGACAATCGCGTGTGAAACCTCCCGCGAACCACTGAAATACACGTTCCCCGCTTGGCGTTTGCTGTTTGGCAGCCCTGTAAACTGGTCCAGGGTTAGCGCAGCCCTTTGCGATGATTTGGGAATTTTGAAGGCTTTTCCTTGCGCGAGGGCGTTCTTGGGGGCGTAACTGGCGCTGCTGCAGGGTCGCTGCGCCACTCTGCGCCACGGCTGGTTTCGGAGGCTAAAATCCATAAATACGCTGTGCGATGAAAAGGATTTGTGCGCACGCGGCTGGCGCAGTGTATCGCACGGGGACACTGTGCGCCAGCCGCATGCGCCACTTTTGTGCGAATTTCTATGAATTACCCTGTAAATGTTCATGCCGTGGCCACAAGGATTATCACTATCGAGGGTAGTTGTGCAGCATATGACGACATATTTGCATGCTGCATATACACGAACAAAGTTAGATAAACGACTAGCGCGAGCTTAGAACTTTTGAAGATGTACCAGGAGGAGAGAGAAGAGCCGCCTCCTGTAGACTGGATACTTAATGTATGCAGAGAGGGGGTGAGGAGCTTTCCACTCCACCCCCCGCACCTCAAATAAATGGCGAAGTAAGAAAGATGATGGGCTGTACCCATTAAGGGAGTTTAAGGCAGAAGCAGGGTATAGTAACCCGGCATATGAGTCACATGCGCAAAGCAGCGACGAGGGCCCAGAGAAAAATACTGAGAGAGATGTAATCTCTAAGGTTCCCATGGACAAAGAGAGATGCGATAAAGAGAGAGGTGAATGATCAAGCAAGTCTTTAGACATAGGACGAGAAATAAAAAGATGGAAAGGAGAAAGAGATAAGGCTGATGAGTTAGCACTTCTACAGAACAGATGGATGGGTGGTCAGATTTTGCTCAAACTCAGTGATAAAGGCATCAAGGACGAGCAGGATAAGAAAGATGAAGAGAGGGAAGAAAGATTGAAAGATGAAAGGGCACCAAAAAGGAAGGATAGGCAAAGATGGGAACAATTGTATCAAGATGAACAATTGAAGAAACAGGAAAGAGCAAAAGAGCAAAGAAAATCTGAAAACAGAAAGAGAGCAATCGAAGAGCGGGAAAGATTAGAAAAGAAAAGAATGGAAGAAGAGGAACAGAAATGAAGGGATAAAAGAATGCAAAGGCGTAGAGATGAAGAAATACAAAGGGCAAATGAAAGAAGAGACATGAAAAAGAAAGGGTAAAACAGGATACGAGAGGAAGCAAGAAAGCAAAGGGAGTTTGACGATGAGCTAGAATAAAAGAGAAGACAGAGAACATGTGATCTTGATCGCATGGAGAGGAGGTAAAGAATCCTGATTCAATAGTATCATGGGAAGATTTAGAAGATTTATTCCCAGAACAGGAGCCAATAGCGGGTCCGTTTAGAATAAATCTAGAGGATGAGTTTGATTCCAGAAGCATTAGAAATGCTATCGATAAGGTTTATCATGACATGAAAACTCAGAAAGTGGTGCAATGAAAGGGAAAAAATGACCGACTTGAGAATACACAGCTGTACGACAAGGAAGGAGCCTCGTGTGGTTTTGAGCCCAGAGAGCTATCTTTACATATACTGACTTTGGTGAGAGACGAGGAGGAGGGAGATCACACAAGTTGGGCACATGAGATTTCAGATGAAGACAGAGAGACCTTCCTTTGGGAGGAGGGAGAGGATGCATGTGGTCCTGAGGGATGTTTTACAATGGATAAGGACGTTCGATTGTCAGATTTGAAACTACCTAAATCGCGGGCATCAGAGTCACTGACGCGGCCAAATCCACCATGTAAAGGGCAGTCCCATGGTTAGAGGGGGGACTCGCCACCCTATGTGAGCAGGCTAAGGTCGCTTCCAGAAAGAAGGCGGTGTGGAACCATTGTTCCTACTATGGATAGGCAAACGATGAAAGATGAAGATGATTTGGGGTCTCACAGTTTCCTTTGCAAGGGAAGGGAGGAGCCAGACCACAGTATATACCTTGGCTGCAAATGGACAAGGATAATTTAACGCGTAAACTCCTGAGTTTAACATCTGGCACTGGGAAATTGATACATGAGCTAGAAACAATTACGGGAGGGAATACGTTGGCTATAGGGGACATTAAGGGTCTCCTGATTGCAATCCTTGGAGAAAGGGCTGATGGTGTTTGGGCACCAGTGGGATATTCTGGTGTTACTACGGTAAACACTGCTCACGATGGAGCACTGTTCAATAATTGCAGAGCAGCAGTTTGGAAAGCGCTTAGGGTGCTTTATCCGGACACGTCAGATATGGGAGCTATAATGACAAAAAAGATGCAGGAAGGGGAGGATCCACTTGTCTTCATTCAGAATTTCCAAGAACAGTGGGCCTTGGAAACACGTGAGGCTCGGGGAAAATCTATACCAGTATTCTATCATATACTATGCCAGGGGCTGCCAGAGCCCATGCAGAAGCAGCTCAAGAAATTGGTGGGCATGGAGGCAAAACCATGGTCAGAGATACAGCTGACCATCGCGCATTATTGCAGACTCTTGCAAGAAAAGAATGGCAATAAAGACGATTCTAGGAAAAGTGAAGAAGCAAAGAAAGTGCAGAAATACCTCTCCAAGTATGCCATTGAAGGGGCAATGTTAACCAGTGGGGATGGATTGAGCTCACAGCAAGCAGTAAACGTACAGCAGAAAAATAACCAGAGACATTTTGATCAAGGAAATAATGGGTTTATACCGCATGGAAGAGGAGGTTTTCGAGGAAGAGGATTTCAGAATAATCAAGGAAATTTCCAGAGTAATAAAGGTGGGTTGCGACCTCTGCTGCCCAAACTAAACCATTCTTCCACATCTTTTTCTTCTCATCCCTCTCTTAGACACCTCCCCACACCGTCATCAGCCCCCGCCTCCCTGTTTGAATCTGATTGGTGCGTCGCCCCTCAACCTTCCCGGTTACGCGCACCACGCACGCACGCACCGGAAGTGCAATAGAAGTGTACTGTTGTACTGTTTGACGGTGTGGCGGGTGGCGGGGGTCTAATTATGTAATATAGGTAAGCTGTTCCTAAAAAAAAAAAAATATTCTTGGATATTATGCTATAAGGCGGACCATAAATCATTTTATAGCCTTACCTTGAATAAGATTCAGAGTGGAGACAGGTTTTTACGGTATTCTTGTATAAATATAAATTGTATAAATCATACATTTGATCATGGTTGGCAGCTTACGCAGCAGTAAAAGTGTGAATAAAGTGAAGTCTGATTCGGCGTTAAACGGCACAGCGCCGTTACAGCTTCACGATTCAACACTTAATGAATCAGCACCACTTCAAAGTGTGCTGCCCTATCTAGAACGCGAGATGGATGGTATTACTGTACCCTATAGCCTGCAAACGCTTTCAGTTGAACCAAACAATGATATTGGTATGATTATAGCCCCACAGTGTGAGTCATTTTTGGGCAAGCAATTGATACAAGATGACTCTAAAATAGCTAACTTTATGACCCCCTACAAATATGTACAACCATCGGTTTCTGATATCATGTCAAGAAACCAGCGTCCGCTCCCCGTTCCATCCAGCGTTACGTCAAGACTACACGTTCCACAATTCCTAAACACACGGAACCGAAGCGTTTCCAGAGTATCAGACAACGCTGGGGGTTGCCGTGGAAACGTTGGTTGCCTGAGCACGTTCGTGCACGGTTACGTCATGGCAACGTTCACCGCAGGGTCACGTGATTAGTTTAAATCTCCGCCCGGCATTCGGAACGCTGCTTCTGAATTTACTATTTTGGAGCTCTACTGTGTTCCTGTCTGGCCTGTTGTTTTTTGGATCTTGGACCTTGTTTCTGTCTCACGGATTGGTATTGAACTCCCCCTAAAACTTTGTATTTGGACTTACCTGTTTACTCGATCTCGGAACGAACGACCCTTCTTTTGCCTGGCATCCTCTTGATTTGGCGTCTCGGATATTTGCATTTACACGGAACTCTGACTCTCGGAACATTGTTATTTGGACCTTCCACATTTCTTTCGGAACTTATCACAAGAACCTCGGATTATTCACGGACATTTGTTTATTAGGCGTCCGCGTGCCGGCGGGTATAGGTATAGGTTGGATTGTCCCTGTTCCCTGGAACCAGTATCATCGGACGAACTTCCTTCATCTTCATTTCTGCGACAAGAATATTACCCGTCAAACAACTAAACTGATGTCCTGGGTATCCTGGCCCTCTGTCCTGCCTGATTTGCTATCCTTGCACAGGGGTATTCTCTTCGTGAGTACGTTGTTTGATCTATATCCGTTTGCCTTGTTTATGTCTTATTTCATGAACCCAACTCCTGACATTGTGTTCTCTGTCTAGGTAGCTGTGTTCTGACTTATATAATCTTCTGGGCAATTCCCCTTCCAAAATAGTCCCTTTGTACTATTGGGAGTTGCATTGTCTGGAAGGTTTCTACGGCTACACTACGCGATCAACTGAACCCCGGTATTACCAAGTTTGGCGTGGGTGGTTCTCACATATCAAACCGCACAAAAATGAACTATCTGACGTTTCCATAATGGCCCCTGCTCTTATTAATGTATGGGAAAACGTTGTTCGGATTTCATTAGGGCCTAGCTCACCTGCAATACTCCATCCTGCCCAAATTGAAAGCATATACTTACATAATCTTGACGGTGCCTCACAGGAAACCCCTGCAATAGGGGATCCACTCCCGCAAAGCCCATTACTTCTGGGGCCCTCATCAAGTTCCCCTTCGAATGCTATCATGGGGAACATTGGAGGATCGATGGGAGTTATTGATCAGGATGTGTGCGCAGATAATGATATCATGTGAGAAAATGCTGAGATACAAATATCAAGTGATAAACTGCCTCCAAACAATAATTCTGTCATAGAAGAGATGCATGGGCTCAGCTCGATAAATAGTGCACAAGAAAATGTTCCCTTTCCTGTAATTACATCAATTCTTAACTTATTGGATAAGGGTCACTGTCTTACGCATGTTTATTTGAACACAATTAAGGACAATATCTCTGATCTCTCAAGCAAAATGTCAAAAATGGAGGGGTTTATGCTAGCCCATGCCTCTGGTCATGCAGAAAAAATAACTATGTTAGATGCTCACATTACACAACACGTTCAGAACAAAAATATACTGAAATTGGATTTGTGTACTCAGACTGATGAGCGCTCATATGCGAATGCTTTGAATACTGGCTCTCTTGATCATAAACCAGTTCCAACTACATCCTCTGGCGTTATGCTAAAATTAATCCAAGCCAATTCTGACAAAATTGATGACGTACTGTATCGTATGACGGTACAACAGACTCTACATAAATGTATAATTCCAACAGAATCTCACGAGGCAATTTCTAGTCTCTCGTCCATGACCACTGCTCAACTTCCTCTAGACAGCCCTACTCCACTCCTGGACGCAATGTCAAATCAACAGGAAATACTCGACAAACGTCTATGTGGAAACACGGTAAACATTATTGATGAAAAAACTAACTTCAATAATGAGGTTGAGGTGACAGAAGATGAAAATTCGAAGGATATGAGTGGAGGGTTTATGTCGCGAAAAATGAAACATGCACAAGCGAAAGCCCTAAAAAAGGCAACCAAAAAAAATAACAACAAAGAAAAACCTAGTCAATTGCCACAAGAGGCTATAAAAACAAAAAAGAACAAAAAAAGGGGCAGCAGTTTCTTACCACCACTGATCAGGAAACTAACAATATAGACCATCTAAATGACACAAGTAATGAACTAGTGATTAACTTATCACAATTAAACGAGGAATCCAAAGCATTGTTGAACCTGGCATTACCATATGACCACAAATTGAAAACGCTTCAATCACAAGCCCTACTAAAAGAAAAAAAATTTAAGGTGGGCAGCGCTTCGGATGAGATACTAAACCAAAAACAAGGTCGTCTATCAACTTTCTATCCCGTTATTAAAATTAAAACAAGTAAATTGGACAATCAAGGCGACTTAGACATACATCCTGCCTCAGGTTCAGTTGAGGTGGACGCTAACTCTCATCCACTAGCTAATGAATCTCAAAGGGCAAATTGCAATCCAAATGTTGTGGATACTCAAGATGAATGCAACCTTGAGGAAATCAAAAACGTTGACCCGGATATAAAAAATACTCTGGCTAATATAGAAAAAGCCGCTTCTTCCTTGTCTACAATGAACCCTTTACATACACTTAGAAAGAAGAGTCAAGATGAAATTGACCCTGAATCTCCAGACCAACGTTCACGTCATAACTCTGAGAAAGATTTAGAACAGTTCTCATTCTCACGTGATACACGATACATACTTGGGTGGCAAATCGATCCGCAATTAAACGGACAACAACGATTGAACAGATCGTTTATATTTAATATGTTTAAGGGTAATCCCCAATTGAGAACACTGATCTATAGTGATATTGAATGGTTGAGGCTTGCAAATCATAACAATTTACATATGATCTGTGCACCACAATCATTGATTATCACTAAGCTTCTTTGGGAACATAGGAAAGATTTTGAACTATGCGGCTTACAACTATCGTTATTAAGATCAATTGAAGAAGCCAATGCATTTCTAGATGTTCCACTAGCTCGTGCACAAAACCAACTAGATGAAAAAGCACCCAGTGGAAATGTAGAACATGCTACAGAATTTATGAATCGAATTTCCACTCTGGTAGGAGTCGCCTCAAACATAACCTGGTTGGGTCCTTTAATGACATCCTTGATCGACATGGCATCAAAACAGAAACAATCCTGAAGAAACTGAGCTTAAGATCATCTCATGGAATTGCTGTGGGATGACAAACCTTAAAAGGTGGCTCAATGATTCCATTTCTATGCATCTACCATTGATTTTATTTATACAAGAAACAATGTGTCTAAATACATTCTTTTGTGATGGATTTGAAGTTTTTAGTAGGCCTGCTCAGCGGGCAACTTTCGGTCGCCCCTCGGGGGGGGGGGTGGCAATCTTGATCACTAACACTATTAACCATAAATCCAAAATGATATATGAGGACAATAATGTGTTGGCGATCAAATTCATTTTAGATGAATATCCAGATTGTCCATATCTATTGATATGTATTTACTTTAACCCAGCAGATGGCTCGCTCGAAACATTTCTAGATCTACTTGATATCTTATTTTTACGTGTATGTGATCATAATCCAAAGTATACGATTCTAATTGGTGGCGATTTGAATGCGATATGTCCTAATGCAGAATTTTTTTACTCCTCTAATTTCAAATCCAAACACAAAGAGAACTTAATCATTAGAGGGAAAAAGTGGACTCAGTACCTTGAAGACTGGAATCTTATTCAGGTGGATTTTGATGCCACCGCTCATAATGGAACGTGGAGAAGAGGAACAGCAACCTCTTATCTAGACTATTTTTTTGTTTCTGAATGGCTAATGGGTCATATTCACAGGGTAACCATATCAGACATTAGATACGGTGACCATGCCAACATATCCTTGATAATAAAAATTGCTGTGCCTCCCTTAGAAGTACGTCCACTTCTTAAAATGATACAAATGAAACGTTCTCACGTTTCTGTAGGGTGGTCGCTATCTATGTGCAGACAACTAAATGACTTGATTAATAAGGATCTATGGAAAACACCCGGGGATGATTATTCTTCATGTAATGCACAATTACGTGAAGCTTGGAACACACTGATAATAAATAAGCATCTCACGACTATAATAAATACTGCACAACCTACCCAACCTCAACATTTGCATGTCTTTGTGCATGAAATAAATAGACTAAAACAAGAAAAAAATGCATGTTTGAGAAAACTGAGAAAAAGTTCTGTAAATTGTGAGATTTACCTGCAATGCAAAACCAAGATCATACAGAAACATAAGAATATGCTAAACTACGTACGATACAGATCGAAATTAAGTGACAATCAGCGGACAATAAAAGCGTTATTAGCTAAAGACACACGCCGCATATGGTCTATAATTAATAACACTAAGAAAATAGACCAAAATGAATTAAGCTCATCCGTGTCTGCAGATGCGTGGATCTCATATATTTCCAATAAATTCAAACTTCCCGCAAAATTTTCTGATGTAAATTCTGGTATTCTTAACGAAACTATCACGGATAAATTGTGTTTTACTATGGAAGAAATAGTCGACGCCATTAAATCCTTGAAAGCTTCAAGAGCGGCCGGGCCAGACGGGGTGCCACCATGTTTGTTAAAAGATGATCAAATCTTCTGGGCAGCAATTCTTTATGCTAAATTTAAGACGATCATTGATACAAATTCCATTCCTCCATCCTGGCAGAATGCGATTATTATTCCAATCTATAAAAAAGGTGACAGCAATAATCCGGCTAATTTTCAGCCGATCACCCTTATGGACGCCTCTGCCAAAGTCTTTGCTATTCTACTGGTAAAGAAACTACACTCTTTCATTGACGATAATCACATTTATTCGAAATACCAAATTGGGTTCAGAAGGAATATCGGAACTTCTCTTAACGCAACTATACTAGCTCATGTCTTTGCTAAATCTAAAATACCAGACACAGGATCCATATACCTTGCCTCCTTGGATCTAACAAATGCTTTCGACTGCGTCATACGAGAACTTTTATGACAAAATTACTGATCTTGGGCTTTCCGAAAAACCTTATCCAGATTATAGCTATGTTACATACCAAGACCTCCTTTCAAATCAGAATATGCAGGGCAGGCTATGTAACCCCCTGTATCCCAACTGAGACGGGTGTTAAACAGGGCTGTAATTTGGCCGCAACCCTGTTCAATCTGTACTTAACTGATATGGACATCCTGTGGTCCGATAACGGTATGTTTCCACCAAAACTGGATACTCTAAAAATAAATTGTTTATGTTTTGCTGATGATATTGTTATACTCGACAAGACGCCGTCTGGGCTGAAGTTGAAGCTCGATTCATTCCAGCTGTATGCACAGAAATATAACCTTGATGTGAACTTAAACAAATCACACATTATCATCTTTTATAATGGGAAAAAAAAGAAAAAAGTATATTTTTGGACACTAAATCGAGGAAGATTGGAAACGGTGACCTCACTAAAGTACCTAGGATATGCTCTAGCCAATAACTATTCTATTAAATCCTGGCAAGACCTCCTAGCATCGAAAGCACGTATGCTGCAATCGATGATGAAGATCATTTACAGAAGATACTGTATGTTTTCACTCCTCCCGCTGCTGGAATTTTACTTACAAAAAGTTGTGCCCATTTTGCTATATGGGTTGGATATTTGTTTGATAAATGTTGATGCGATCTTAAATAAAATTCAGGGTATACTGTGGAAAAAAACTCTAGGGCTGCAATTGGCTTTACCCAATTCCATCATTCGACAGGAACTGGGTATATCAGCGCTAGCGACTAACTGGAAATGGCGTAAACTATCCTGCTACTCAAAAATGTTACTGCCTCCAAGTAATACACTTTACCAGGACCTGAACACTTTATTAATGAATAGATCTGTTCCTTCTGTGGAAGAGTTCAAAAATGAAATGAATTTGCTATTGAAAACTATCGATGTCACGATTGATGACTTTATCCTAGGACTCCCAAAAAACAAGCAAAGGTTATATGATTGGGATTGGATGCTAACCTTAGATCAAAATAAACTATACACCCTCTATAATGAATATTCCTTAAGACCTCGAAAGTTGGGCAATTGCCCCCTTTATCTTAAACTATGTCCTTGTAATAAAGCCAGAAATATTTTCATGAGATTTAAATTCAACCAGTTTCCGACTCTTGAACGTATGCAGAAATGGGTACATGTAAGATATCGAAATTTGACTCTAAATTGTCGCTATTGTAATTCGATCCAGAAAGAGACTATAAAACATCTATTGGTCTATTGTCCATATTTCGAACAACTTAGAATTACTACGTTGGGTGAATACGCTCCTAGTCTGACTCTTATTGCAAGGATCTCCTTTTGGGAACGTTGCATGCAGGGCGACAGCATGCATATGGTCCTTGCTCTAACCAGACTATTATACAAAATAAACGAATAACTGGAAATTAAAAACTTAATTTTTGGCTAACTTATGCTGCTATGAAACTATATGGACTTCTATGATTATCGCACCAAATGCTATATCCATATAATGTGAATTACATGGCATTAATGAAGCCTATTAATTATATCTAATGCTTTGGTCTGGAAATGAAACGAATGTACTTCTATCACGAAAACAAAGCACATGTACAAACTGTGACTATATGCAGGTATTTATGATGCTTTTATTTGTAAATAGTTATATGACTTATGAGTCGTATATTTTAAGGTAGACTAAAAAAAATGTTTTCTTCTCTTTTGTATTTGTACGTAAATGTAAAATTGTTAATTTTTGTCTAAATTGTGTGAAAAAAAACCTGAATTGTGATAAGTGTTGTGAAAAGTTTATTATAAAATGTAAACTAAAAACAACTTTTAAATTAAAAAAATAAATTAAAAAAAAGGTGGGTTTCTGAATTTTCAGAATGATAATCAGGGCATGCAGGGAGGAAAAATGGAAAGGCCTCCGCTTGTATGTTAGAAGTGTGGCATGACAGAGCATCTTTTCCGCGCATGTAGAAGTCAAGGATTCATACAGAATAATCAATTTTTGAGAGGGGGGACTTCAAACATGCCTGCATATACACATGCGGAGCAGAGATGGGTTTACCCAGAATCAAACAGTGCAGCAGACACTAGCGCCGAGAGTACAGCAAGGTTTACAAACAAAGCACGCAGCAATGAGTATGCCACAAGTGCAGTCGCAGCATTCACCCATGCAGATACAGCAAAGCATGAGCACAGGGCAGTTAATGACTCCTAGGTTAGGGGGTGTCACGGTCGATGGAGGGAATCCCTTTACAGGCACAGGGATGAGGCTGTATCCACAATAGGACAGCTCACTGGGGGACGTGATGTGTTCAGTACTATCTATGATGCCTAATCCTCAAGAGGAACCAAAGGTTAATGTCAATATAGGAGGCAAGTCTTTTTCATTTGTAGTAGACACGGGTGCAATGCGCTCATGTATACGAGAGGGAAAGTTTTCGATGTCTGGAAATGCCATGAATACTCAAGGTTTCACAGGAGCTACAAGCAGAGTTCCTTTTACTAAAGATTTACCAGTCTCTATAGGAGAATGTGATATGTCGGTGCCATTGCTATAATCAAGGCACACACCTGTTAATATATTGGGTCGAGATTTCATGACCAAGTTAAATAATACAATTTCGTTTACTGATGAAGGGGTAGTGTGCTCGACACCAGGAATGCATTATTTAAATGTGAGTGAATTTATTATGGCGTTTGAAGGACAATTGGCCATACGAGGAGTGCCATTAGAAACAGAAGTGTTTTATTATGGTGTACACATTTTGCTAACATGGTTGCCAGGTTTAGTGGGCAGGACTATGGGAATACCTGATGAGTTCTTAGTCAGGCCAAAGATACCTATGGCTGAAGAGGAAGGGCAAATCTTTCCTTTGGAATTACAAGCAGTCATAGTGTGAGGAGAAATGGCCTTGCTTGATAGGAATGATTATGATGGCAGAGTGCACAGTGCACAGTGCCATTGGGGAGGGTTATAGATCGACTGATGTCACTGATGAGGATATGTTTGGAGATCATCCCTCAGATGACGAAGTGATATTTGAGATGAGTATTACTTATTAGGTGAGAGCAATTAAATGTGAAGTTCCCCAGAAAATGATGTTAGCACAAAAAACGTCCCGAGTATTTTGAGGAAGACTTGGCGAAAGTGCCAGCTTCATTATGGAAATCAGGCCCCTATGATGTAGGATTACTAAAGGGGGTTGGAGAAGTGAAGATTAAATTGAAGCCAGGAGCAATTTTACCTCGAGCAAGGCAGTATCCCATATCTCGACAGGCAGATGAAGGAATATTTAAGATGATATCAGCTATGATGGAACAAGGCATCTTATTGACGTCAGAGTCACCAGGTAATACTGCAATTTATCCTGTCAAAAAAGGGAAATGGGGGTTCTTGGAGGCTAATCCAAGATATGAGGCCAATTAACCAAATTGCAGAGGCAGAGTTCCCTCTAGTTCCTAATCCTGCCACAATTTTGTGTAATATGCCTGTTGAGTTTACAATATTTCACTGTGATTGACTTGAAAAATGCATTTTTCTCAATCCCATTGCAAAAAGACTCGCAAGATCTGACGTCATTCACGTTCAGACAGACTTGCCTGAAAAGCACTCGTTTACCCCAAGGGTACTGTGAGTCTCCATCGATTTTCAATAGGGTCCTGAAGTTGGACTTAAACAATATTGATTTAGAAAGTGTTGTGTTACAGTATGTTGATGACATATTGGTCTGTAGCACCACAGAGGAAAAGTGCAGACGCGATTCTGATCAGCTAATGATTATTCTTGCTGACAAAGGATATAAGGTTGACAGAGAGAAGTTACAGTACTGTCAACAAGAAGTGTTGTACATTGGCCAGTTAATTTCACATGAAGGAAAGAAGGTTACTCCTGAAAGAGCTGAGACTATTTTGAAAACAGTAAAGCCACAGACGATAAAGCATATGCAGAGATTTTTGGGACTATGTAATTATGTGAGAGCATGGGTCTTTCATTATAGCACATACATAAGGCCCTTATTGCAAGCTCTGAAGAAAGCACAGGCAACTCAGGAGAACATTGTTTGGACTGAAGAGATGGAAGACAGACTTGATGAACTGAAAAAAGCAATTTGTACTGCTCCAGTTGTAGGGATTCCTAATTATGGGGAGGAATTCTTTTTGCTATCACACATGGATGGTATTGTTATGACAGCAGTCCTTACGCGGAGAACCATGTTGGGGTACAAGCCCCTTGAATATTACGGTAGGATTCTGGACCTAGTAATGAAGGGTCATTTTCCTTGCGAACAATCTTTGGCTGCCACCGCATTCGCCATTGAAAAGGCTGCCAGCACAGTAATAGGGTGCTCTATGATATTATTTGTTCAACATGCATTATTTGCCATTTTGGAGAAACCTAAGGGTACATTGACTTCTCAAAGAGCGTCTACTTATGAAGTGGTCATATCGAATCCGGCAATTCAAATAGTTTGATGCAGAATAGTGAATCCTGCCATGTTTGTAGCTGAACCACTGGCAGAAGACGAGTATGCGCAGGATTGTTTGAACTATGAAGAGTTCTATGATGAGATTTCAAGAGTAAAAGAGAATTAATTGGCAGCTGGGGAGATTCTTTTTATTGACGGTTCATCAAGAATCAATCAAAATGATGGACAAAGATATACAGGTGCCGCTGTGGTAAAGCACAGGGCCAATGGGGAGTTGAAGTATCGGTAAGTGCACGATCGCCATCTCACTTTTCAGCACAGGCTGCAGAACTAGTGGCGCTGATTGTCGCACTCGAGAATCATGCAGACCAGGAAGTAATGGTGTACAGTGACTCCACCTACATGACGTCGACGGTGCACACAGGGCTACCACGCCGAAAAAGGAGGAGCTACCTCCGAGCGGATGACACTCCAGTGCAACATGTAGCCCTATTGGACAGGCTTATTAAAGCACTACAACTCCCATTAGCCATTGCAGTTGGCAAATGCGCAGCTCACACTAAAAGAGCAGATTTTATTTCCCAGAGAATTCAAAAAGCAGATGAGGAAGTTAAACGAGTTGCATATTCGGTTTACATTATGTCATTTGACACCCTGAATGTGAATAAAAGCATGGTGGTCATGATGAGTGTGTCTGAATGTTATAATAACCTGTCTATTATTCAATTACTAGAGATCCAGAGGGAAGCACCCCAAGATGAGAAGGACTTATGGACATGCAGAGGGTGTTCTTTAAACCCCTATGAAGCAATGTGGCGACAAGACAGTACTGGTAAACCAGTGATGCCTGTAGGCTTATTAAGGGTGTTATTGAACCAGCTACATTACCCTGCGCACACAACTAGAGAGAACCTCGCTGCAACTATTGCAGAGGACTGGTGTATTCCAAATTTGATAGAGCACGTTGCGTTCTATGTAGTGAATTGCAATATTTGTCAAACGTTTACTGTTGGGCACACATTGCGCACAATCAGGGGAGTTATTCGTAGATCTAGTGGCTCCTTTCAACATTCGTATATCGACTATGTCGACATTCTGCAAGTATGTAATGGATATAGATATATGATTGTAGTGGTATGTCCTTTCCCGTGGTGAAATGAGGCTGGACTGGACCGTGTACTCACCCAGACTCCACCTGTGCAGCCAACATTTTTGTATGAGAAGTGTTTCCCAGAAGGGGAATATGTGAAGTATTAAGATCAGATAACGGCCCTCATTTTGTTAACAAAGTCTTTGAGCAAATAAGCTCGTTGCTTAGCATAACGCACAGGTTTTCTTCGGCTTATCACCCGCAAGCGAAAGGTGTCTGTGAGAGTCTCAACAGCTTGCTTAAAGAAAGAAGAGTCAAATTGAAGCTTACATTGAAAAAAGGATGGTTGCATTGCCTACCACTGGCATTGTACACGTTGAGAAGTCAACCAGGGTCAGACCATCATCTCACCCCACACAAAATAGTGACCGGGAGGTGGATGAGAACACCTCTCACACCTGTGGCTAGGGTTAGAAGTGATGCCCAGTCTACTGCAGAACTGTTAGGAAAGGAGTTACGTGATGGTCTTATTTGTATGACTTCAAGTATATCTGTCATTTCAGATCAGCTCAAGCAAAAAGGTGTGGGGCAGCTCTTCAACAAATGGAATTAAAGAACTTTGTCTGCTTTTCCCCAGAGATGTGGTCCTAATCCGCTATCATACTCGAAAGTGGCACGAACCTCGCTCCAACTGCCCCTTCATTGTAGAGGGTGTCGCGCCGTCTGCAGTCAAGGTGCAAGGCAGACGTGCTTGGACCTTTCTAGGTGACGTAAAGATCTATGCTGGAGATCCCTCTACGCACCCACACCCATCGAAGCAAGCATCAGGGAAGAACCACTGCACGTTCAGACTAGATTTATGGTGAGGACGAAAGACACAGAAGCTGCTGAATAAAGATAAAGAATTAATTGAACTGTGGCTTAGTTCGGGGCACTCTTTAAGAAACAAAAGGAGTTAAGGGAAGTTATTGCACTTTTGAGCCACAGGAGTTTGGTGACATTGGACAAAGGCATGCTTAAGCCTTGATTGAAAAGAAAAAGATATGCCAGATCTGGAGGTTTATTTTCGACAATTGGAAAGGAGAGCAGTAGGCAGATTCATTTCTTACTGAGTTATGTTATGTTATACAAATTTATAGAGCGCACAAACACCCAAAAGCACCCTGGCGCTAAAAAAATGATCTGAAAAGCTAACCACCCCAATTAAAACACAAATGTCTTTTTTGCAGGCGACGAAAAGCAAGGTGGTCACTGATCTTGCGCAGTGCCAGAGGGAGGGTGTTCCATGCCTCAGCGGCAGCAACCGAGAAGGCATGACCGCCCGTGCACATCAGTCTAAAGTGGGGGACCACGACAAAAGATGCGAATTGAGAGCGGGGCACTGAAATGGAACATAGTGGGGGAATGTGGCCTGAATGTATTCATGTCCAATGCCATTAAAGGCACGGTAAACCATACATAAGGACTTGAACAAAATCCGCTTTTTTGCCGGGAGCCAGTGAAGCTGCCTCAGTAGTGGAGTCATGTGGGTGCCAAAAGGAGGTCGTAAGATAGCTCTGGCAGCCGCATTCTGCATCAGCAGAAGGTGATTAATCAGATAACGTGGCTGAGCTAAATACAGCAAAATGCAGTAGTCTAATCCACTCATAAGAAGCGTGGCTACCATCAGGGCCTGCCATTTTACAGGGACAAATGGAAGGACTTTCCTGAGTATATGAAGTTTGATTTTTGAGTTCCTGTTTGGAGGCACGTATGATGATTCTCCAGCTTTCTGAGTTCAGTTGGGAAAACGCAAATGCCCCTCTCACCAGATAATGCACACAGACTGGTTGGTTTAGTCTTTTATTACCTGATTGTAGAATGCCTGCATCTTGTTGGAAGACAGACCGATATCAAAATGTTCCTAAGAGCCCTGAGGAACAATGCAGCGCTTAATTACATTTTGAGGGACATTATAAACTAAGTTAACGGGTACGCTGAAAGAACATTAAGAACTGAATGAGATTTTCCCTCAAGGGACAGATCCGAGATCCATTGGGGAAATTAAATCTTGTTTCATGCTGAAAGCAAATCATCATGTTGTCGGGTGAGAGGCCAATTCGTGGCATTCATTGGGAATTTGTGTTCATCATTCAGTAAGCAGCCTGCTGATTGAGGAGGCTTACAGAGCCGACTGAGCAGGTCCTAGAAGTGCATAGTGTTGCCCCATTAAAAAGTGTTTTTCCTTCCTTAAAAAAGAAAAATGGGCAGCATTAGTAGCAATATCGTCATGCCAGATCCTGAGAGGCGTCCCTGATGCATCAAAAACCATTGCTGTAAAATGATGTATTTTTGTGTGATTTATGCTTGGATTTTGTTTATAGTGATATTGCTTTCACTCGCAGTGCGTACGTCTTAATATATAGATGTAAATGGAGCAAGAACTCCTGTGAATCTTCCTGAACAGAAGGAAGGTACAAACGTGGCAACTACAAAGCAGCCGAGACATTATGTGATTGTTCCTATTTTCGAGATACACACGAGAGCACCTGGCCCTGTAATGAATGAGCTTGCGTTACCTTTTAGAAGGAAATCACGAATAGAGATTATGTGAGACATTTTTATGCCTAAAAGCTATGTTGATAGAATGAAGCTTCTGGAATTTTCTCCTACACAAGTAGTACATGTAAAAACACCAAGTCCACTGACAAATGTTTCTGTAATTGGTCCAGTAAGAAGGAACTATGCTGACATACTTCATGAAATGATAAAAGAAACTCATAAGAGAAGAATGAGATCTAGGAGAAGTGTATGGGAGAATGATCAGGAGTTAAATGATTACCTGGATAGCACAGCACATTTGGAGAACAACATATGGTATCAGCATATGAAAGAAGTTGGAAGAAGTACTTCAGAGGAGGAATGCTTTGTATGTGTACTCCTGCCTTATAGCATGGGAAAGTCTAACATTTTTATAGGTATTGAAATAGACGTCCAGACAGTACATTGTCTATCACACATTGCACTCTGCCTGACAATAGGCCAGTTCATGGGCCAAGATGCCTATCTCAAATGGGCAACTGAATGGACAGATCCAGATGAAGATGATTATGTCCGGGACACAAAAACAAGACACAGAGCTCACACCAAGAATCATGCGATCAGGTATGAAAAACCTGGAGTAAAAGGAGCTGGAATCAGATGGGAAGTAAACAAGAAACTTGAGAGTCCAGGAAAATCTGCAGAAGAAGTCTGTAGATGGAAAAACAGAGGCCAGATGCAATTTGGAGATCAGTGCTATCCCCAGACGGCTGGGAAGAGGGAGTGGTTATCTGCAGAGCCTGGGTGGTCATTGGTTGCTATAAACCAGCCATTGACAAAGTGCAGAATGGACGCAATCCATTATGGCCGAGACTTGCTAAGCTACTGACCTGGGTCAAAGACAGAGGAGGACCCTTACAGATAGTGCCTCTGGAAAGTGCAAAATTGTGTTTCAGAAACAATGGCACAAGAAAAGTTGGAGAAACCAGAACTGTGGTCGAATCTTTGATGTACCAGGAGTGAAATTTAGAACAGCAGTGATCATTTATCACTATTGGGCTTGTGGATCCAGAGCATATATGAAGCTACCCGCAAATTGGGGAGGACGATGTTCACTGGTGAATGTTCATGTTCCAGCGTTGGTGATTCCGAAAAGTGACCAGAATATTGGTGAATTTCCAAAAGCAGATGCACACTTAAGAAAGAAGAGATCTGCTGAACTTCTGAATCGAATAAAGAGAGCAAACTATTTCTCAGCAAAGTCAATAGAAGCTTTTGATGCTATTCCCTATGAGCATAGACTGTTTAGTCAGACAGCTTCAGTGTTCCCATTGATCTTTAAGCTGAGTGTTCAGGTTAGAGCAAGTACCAAATGGCTGCATATTACCAGATGGGAATTGCTGCAAACGATCAATACAACTATAAAGAAGAGCTGAGAGCCATACGACTGATGACTCTCCAGAACAGATATGTCCTGGACATGATCACAGCTATGGATGGAGGTGTTTGTGCCAAAATCGGAGAATCATGTTGTACATTCATACCTTCTCATGACGATGAGAGTGGAACCTTGTCGGAGGCCATAGAGATGCTAACGAAGCAACATGTCCAGATGGTAGACGAAGTAGGGGACATTGCTGATGACAGATGGTTTGGATAACTCTTTTCTTGGATCCACAATGGATGGCAGATATGTTCAAGTTCCTTGGAGCTCTGATCGTGTTGGTGTTGCTTGGATTCTGTGTAATCAAGATCATAATTACACAATGCAAAAAGACAGCAAAGAAAGCTATAGGGATGAACATCATGATCAATGTTGAATCAGGATGGAAGGCCAAAGACTTGCCAGATGAAGAAATCAGAGACTTTGCAAAGGCCAGTATCCATGCACCTGAAGGAACGACATTCCTGTATCCAAAGAATCATAAGAAGTATGTGGGAAGATGGATCTACTGCAGTCCAAGTGGACAGTGCATGCTCATGACTTGGAACAAAGATGAGCATGTGAAATCAGCAGGATGCCTGAAGAGAGTCATAAAGATATGGATCCCAAAGAAGCATTTCTTCAGACAAGGATGTCTAGGAGTGAAGGATGATGGGAGAGTGGCCGATGAATCGCACAGAGGGGGGAGTGTAGAGAAGCAGCCAAGTACCCCCACCTCAACCACTTCACCCATATTGCCCATATGTTGGGAGCCATAGTGTGAGACACGTGCGGTACCAGTAAGAATACCAGTATCAAAGAGAATCCTGGAAGCAAGGTTCCCATTAAGGAAACCATACCTGCATACGAGACGATATGATGGTCATTTGAATGAAATCCCAGAAGAAGCAGAGCAAATGAATGGCCAAGATGAATGGTGACGTCATGCAGAATCGAGCTGATTTGTGAAGAAGAGATGCAGAGACAAGAGAATTAAGATATTCTATAAGGCATCAAGAAAGATTCCAGGATAAGTGACATCTTGGGATCAAGGTGAAGAAGCTTAAGAAGCTTATGCCACAGACACGATGAAGATATCAAGTTGTTTTGCACGTATACAGATACAGAGAAACGCAAGCAGACAAAGTATTCTTGACGCTAGCTAAGTAGTGAATCATTTGCGGCATGCACCAACATATACATATATGCATAAATAATACAGGATGGATGTTTCCATTGTGTGGTATAGCAGAACCGGACCGAAAAGGAAGGCCTCATTTTCAGTGTGTTGCAGTAAAGAAAATTAAAAGTGAATCTCAGAAAGGTGAGTTGGATGAGCCATGAAGCCAAGCCAAGAAAGTCAAGGTCTTACAGGCTGGATTGAGCAGGCATTGGGTACAAATCGTGTGAAAGAACAAAACTCCTGTTCAGAAGGCATGAACCAAACAAGGAAGACGTCAGAGGTCTATTAGAAAATAGTATTTTAATACACAAGAAGCTCAAAATCATGGTCTACAGTAACGTGGACAGATGAAGTTGCACGGACGAGATGGTCACACCTACGCATGAGGGCAGAGCGTGCCTTCACTCCCCTGAATTCTCCAGAGCTAAGAACACTCCCAAGGACAAGTTCAAAGTCTTAATTGTCAGCAGACAACTGAGGTGATGATAGATGGATATGCTAATTGGTGGGAAGCTCGGTTTTAGACGAGCTCACCAGCACCTGGAAGTCCAATCTGTGTGCTGCTAGACGTACGTGGAAAAGTACTGACGAAGGTTAGAGTGCCAGCCAATTGTAGGGGACCACGTAATTAGGGGTCCTATAGTTTGTGTAGCCAATAGGACGTTGTGTATTTAGTGACATCCATAGTAGCCATTTTTGAGGGGAGGGCTTAGTTGCCCCACCTGATAATAAAAAACCTATCACTTTTACTCATTGTCCCATACTAGTATAGAGTGTACACTTAGATAGTTCCTTAAAGCCAATCACATTTGCCACTGGGTTATTGTAGTTTGCCACATAGGATGATGTTGGTAAAACGCAGGTTGAATGTCACCCATGATGATTTTTTGCTATATAAGATTACTTTTTTCTGAAATGCATTGAGAGAAATTGCTATGCGACGTTGGATGATGTCTGTTGTACTCCCTGTTTTAGATAATTGATATTAAAACAGTTATCCTTTTTGCCAATTACATGAGTCGTTTCAATTATTGATGTATGAATAAACTCTGCATCCCCATCCATCTCAAGGGTATTGCTACTCATCTTAAAGGGCTGGACATCACCCAGTTCAATCTTAAACCTATCAGTATCCTCACCCACCTCTGTGTGCTGAGTCTGTGTAGGCTGGCTCTTCATGGACATTCACCCCTTCTTTAAAAACCTGCCTTTTGTCCTCCATGGCTAACTTTGTCTCTTGCACCGCATCCCTTTGCACTCTGTGATCTAGAGCCCACTTTAACATGGTTGCTCTCTGTCCTACCTGCTAAACCTCTCTCCTTTGTTAATTAACTCTACTTAACTCTCACCACTGGCACTCTCTTCCCGTTGACATTAAGTCCATCTCCACTTTATCAGACTTCTTTCCTTCCATAAAAAAGCACCTTCACTCACCTGAAGCAGCATTCAAACTGTCTACTGGTATTCCTCTGCCGCCAAATCCATTCCTTTCCTATCTGCTATCAATAAATGTATATACTTCTGATGACAATTCTCTCTTATTCGTAAATTCTACAATTCTGTCGATAGTATTCTCTGTATGTCTTGCCAGAGCTTCCGCATTGCCTCCCTATCATACCCGGGTAATGTGACTGCAACTACTACTCTTGTACCATTGTAAGGCACCCAGATATGGGGATGCCCAGTCATCTATATGTACTAATGTAAAGAGCTTCTTGTCAGAGCTCTCTTTGCCATCCAAATCCAAAAGAAAAGTTCAAAAAGTACACAGGTGCAAATAAGAAAATACATATATACGACACCCAGGTCATCATTTCGGGGTTGCCAGGCACCGCACCTGCAACCTCTGATGACTCTCTTGCTACCCCTGTGGTCTCCCTGGCTACCCCAACAAAATAAAAAGATTGTTTTTTAAATTGAAGCTCCTGGGGCGTGGCCAGTGCCTTGTGGCTCTTGGTTTCTGGAGTGGCTGGCTTACTTGTTCAGGCCTCTTTAAATAAAACAGGGGGTTCTACAAGTGTAACACTTTGAGCAGTGACCATAAATAAGAAAGAATAGGAATAACAAATAATTTGTCTTTCTGGAATTCTGTACAATAATTGCTAGACTCATTAAAGGTTTATTTCAGGCAAACTTCAGGGGGTGAGTCACTGATTTTAGTCTGTTCTTAAACACCTCAAATTCACATTGCGGACAAAAACATCCAAAAAGCATTTAGAGTAGAATAAGCATCCATTTCGGAATATGTATTTTTCTTTTTGGAAGTTGCAGTTATAGCATAGTTTTTTTCTGCCGTTGTTGTTGGGAAGGAGATAGGACCATCTCCTCACCCCCCTCTCGCTGCAGCCGAAGTAAATAAACTATGTGTAAGCCAAGGGGGGAGACACACCCACCCTCGGGGGATATGCATACACGGTATAATAATAGGTAAATAACATTGCCTATGTTCCTGCAATGAGACACCAGTTTGAATTAGACCAGACGACATCTCTTACTAGGCCTGAAAACTACCACTCTGTACTATCACAGCTCTCCCATCCCAGCATTTGACACAGAGGAAACCAAGCCATCACTGCCTCAGGCCAGTTCCGCATGAACCTTGTCCTAACGGAAGTCTAGCCATTTAATGTTGCAAATGTTTAGTATCTTTTCTGAAGAATGTGCTCTGCGAAGAGCGTGAGACAGTGACAGGCCCCAGCACAAGTGCCCATCCATCTCCAATAAACTTCCCGTGCCCTCTCAACACCCACCCTCCCAGGCCAGGGTCCACCAGCTCCGACCCCTGAATCCCTTTCATGCTGATACACATCTGACCACCTCGCATTGACCATTCCAGAACACCCACTACAGATCTAATCCTGTCCAGCCGTATATTCTCCCAAAAGCAACACACGTCTGATCATATCATGAGGCACCGGGCAAGGTAGACGGTAGATCAAACCTCAGGGGGAGGCACCAGGGAGCGGGAACTGTGGTATCAAAGAAGCCCTGAATGTGGAGGTCAGCATGCCACTATATTATTCCCTTTTCTCTAAGTACCCCCATTCATGCAATGATCAGGTGTCCCCCATTATTCTTGAATTTTCAGTTCCTGTTGTTTAGCTTAGATAGTTAGTAATGTTTCGCCTGTTCGCCCTGACCTTCACCGCGGAGGCGAGCCCAGCTGACCCACGTGCACCAAGATCGACTGGGAAGCAACGGCCAATGATGTCCTGGCATCCCCTATGGAGCAGGGCTTAGTATATGTCTCCAATCAACCATTTCGAACGTGTACCGTATGTATTGCATCACTGATTACGTTTGGTACCTTTTTAATGTGCTGCACATGTAATTTTTGCAGAGCGCTCTCGTGCAGCAAAGTTCTTTGCTGGCATTTTGGAATATTATATAAACTTTGTTTCCCTTGCAACCTATCTCTTGGTCTTATTCCCTAACGGGGTGTGTAATTATTGGGACACATGCCGAGGTCGTTACCTTCATTGTCTCTGTTACGATCATCACAAGATATTCCATCTCGGTGTCCTTGGTCACTTGACAAAATCCTTGTGCCTAAAAGCTTGTGTACAGTGTAGAAATGTTTGACCATACCACAGAAAGTGGGCATTAACTTCATTGTGAGCCAATTAATGCTTTGTTGTAATGTGTATATCTTTTCTATGTGCATGGCATGCTGTTCAGGATGTTTGTTTGGATATAAGGTAACGAGTGCCCAGAGTACGGGATGCCATGTGAGTGTTCTGCTTTTCCTGTGCTACTCTAAATTCTTTAATCCACAATTATGAACCCTCCCAATGTTAAGTATTTTGCCATCCTCTGATGCCTGAAAGGTAGATCCACGCAGGCTTGACATGTGGCCAACTTTGCACCAGACCGGCACATGAACTGGCCTGCTGTTTAATCTCAGTTAGCAGTTTAATGGTATCCACTACAGCGTGTAATTTGCTTTCTGACTTTGAGAACATTCAGACACATAATTGCTCATTTTACTATAGCCGGTAAGGTGCGATAGCCAGTGAGATAGCTCAGTGGGTTGCGTGCTTGCTGCTGTGATGTGTGTGTGATCTGCAGGTTGCAGGTTCGAATCCCCGCAAGACCAACTCAGCCTTTCATCCTTCTGAGGTTGATAAATGAGTACCAACACAGGTGGGGTGATATTGTATGTATATTTGTCCTATATAAAGCGCTTAAGCGTAAGTGCTATATAATAACACATCATTATCATTTGGCCTTGGACGTCTGCTTGCATTCGCAGTAATTTAGTAATATGGGCCTATACACACTGATATTAACGATACATATGGTGGTCCATTCTTGTGTGAAATGTATATCACATTGCAGTGATATCGTAACCATATTTTTCGTATAGTGTACTTATGAACAATGGTATGTGATGCCACGCCCTATTTTATCAAGCGCTGAAAAGTTGTGCTCCATCGACTTCCATTGATGTCATTTCGGGGGGGTGGGGTCAAATGACATCACTTCCTGTGGTGTCATCAGATGTCAAGGGTTGTGTGATGTCACTTCCACTACACCTGGCATTTTGGTGAAATGACGTCCCTGGTGACACCTTAGCTTTCGTGTCCCTATGGTTGCAGCTTTAATTCTGCAGATGCATGTGGTACACATGTGATACATATGAAAGTAGTATGACAGTCGCCAGATCTGCCTATTGATGCCTGTAATGTCTTTGATGATGCTACTTGTGATGTCATCTCTGATGCCATGTGTGTCGGCATGAGGAGTTCCTGATAGGCGCGTGTGTTATGGTTGTGCAGGTTAGGTTAACCTAACGGTTGGATTTCTATGGTGTTTTAGATTTTGTGCTGCAACTCAACATCCTTTCAAAAAAAGGGTTTTCACTGAAGTTGCATACTTTTCCAAGCATATGCTTAACCACAGCATCGCTTTGATGAAGTTGTTTTCACTGATTTGATTTTGAAATGTATTCATGCTATACAATGTCACAACTACAGTTCCAATCAGGCATGGCCGGCAGCCATACCCGATGGGCACATTGCCCATGGCACAGCCTTTGACCATGATCCAATCCCCGCCCAATGGCCAGTACAGGCAGTGCCCACCACCCCTAGAGTGGTTCATTGGGCCACTGACTGCATTGCCCAGAGCATGGCTGCTCTGCGCCAGCTGAAGGAAATACAGAACCTGCCCTCTAGACGGGCCCATTGGCCACTGTAGCCCCATAGCCTTGTCTGTGGGCACTGCCCACATATATAGGGCAGAGAGGGCCTCACCTAATATGAAGTGTCCACCAGGAAAGGTAATTAGACCTCTTTCACCATCAAATTAACAGAACACCCGAAAGACCCATGGAACCCCTACAGTACACAGATATGCACACTTACAGTTTGTGTCTTCTGTGGCTGCTCTGGTGACATCATTGCACTTCCACGTAGCATTGTGCCCTTGTCGCTTCGTTAGAGTCCATTCGGCACAGCTGCCAGAGCGTGTGCTACCCTATTTGATGGTGTGATTGAAGCAGCATCCTTGTGCAAGGCCAGACTGGGTACGTGCATTGTATGACCTCTCACCCTTCTAGAGCTTTGTGACATCACAAACTCCTTCCCATTGTGCTTATTATTCCATGCACTGCCAGAAGCCTTAAGAAGGCTCTTTTTAGGTCTGTAAGGAAGGCTCTTTCAAAGTCTTGGCACAGACTTACTGCATGCTTTCAAATGAGCTAAGTCTGCCAGTTTCTGTGGGCAGCACAGAAAAGAGTTCCAGTGTAAATGTGTCACTGATTTGTGGACTAAAAGCGACATCAGTGCCTCGCCGATACACCAGTGTTTTATAAGCATTTAATATATATTTGTTAGAGTTAAAGGGACCTTTTCACGCAAGGAAATACGGCCTATGGAGCCAAAACACGTGAACACTGCATGACGAAATGAATCAATAAGAACCAGCCTGGTCTGACATGTCCTTCCCCCAAAGGCGAACTCTCAGTTCCCCAATGTCAGGCCTCTGGGCGTGCTTTATAGAAACTGAAGAAGAAGGAGTAGGTTCTGAGGGGTTGAGGAATGAAGGGGTCAGCCGATCTGATATCGGTGTTGGTACTCAAAACACATGAATGTCTCAGTCCCTGGGAAGCAGCATGGACAATACTTTGGGCAAAACAATGAATGCCTAGAATGTTGATGAAACGTTGATGGGTACAAAGTTATGCAATGCAGTACATGCATTGCATTGTAATGCAATAGAGGCATGAAATATTGCTATGGCCACTGACAATGAGTGGTTGCACAATATTCCCTCACAACTCCAAGCATAAATGCCATCAGTACCTAGATAGGTAGCTATGCCCAAAAGGTGGGCAGATAGGTTCCAACACAGTCATTCCCAATCTCTGCATAGGATGGATAATCATGGGCATTCCAAGGAATTCCGGCCAACACAAAGTCTTATTCTCCGGGGAGATCATATACACCGAAAGACTACCACCGACCCCTTGGGCCTTCCCCAAACACCAAACAGTCTCTGAAAAGGGAATAACACATTTCTGTCCCTTGGCCCACATTGGTCCCAGATTAGCTCCCTCTCAGAATGAGGGCGCTCTCCAGAAAGAATCACAACTTTAGTTGCTCCAGCTGGTAGTTGGGAACTCTGGTCTCTAGCACAACACCCCCCACGAAGCTGGTTATCCTTTGGTATGAAGATTGTGGGATGTTACCTCAGCCAATCTGAGGGATTGGAGGGAAAATGTAACCAGTGGGCAGCCAGATCGCCTCAGGGAGTTTTCTCCCTGCTTGGATGACTGACACACTGATGTCATTGCCTTTAAATCTCTTCATGATCTCGCCCCCCCTACCTCTCCTCCCTCCTCTCATTCTACTGACCCTCCCACCACCTCCGATCTGCTGACCTCTTCCTTCTCACTGTCCCCCGCCTCCTTGTGCCCCTTCCCGTTTCCGTTCCTTTCAGCTCCTTGCCCCCCTACACTGGAACTCTCTCCCTCTCTCTATCTGCTCTATTTCCTCTTACCCCGCCTTCCGCATCCCCGTCCTGTTAACCCCATCTCTTCTCTCTTCCTTTTCCACTGTTCTTTTTCTCTCCACCGACCTAGGAAAACTGTTCTACATATTGTTTTGATGGTTTGTTTCATGTTTTGCATTTAAGCTTCACATTTTGTTTTGTATCATGTTGTTGTCATGTGAAGCGCTTTTCTAGTAAAGAGCTCTATAAATTTAATAAATACAAATACAAATGTCAGACACCACCTGACACGATTGACCAATGGCAATGAAGCCTGCATGCAGAGGCGTTGCTGAGGGGGCTATAACCCCGGGTCTTTTGGTTGTAGCCCCATATAGAAGCTCCGGGGATGTCACCAACAGACTAGCTAGCCCAGAGCCCCGACAGTGCCGACAGTCCCAATATTAGCATAGCCACTAATCAGTTCCAGACCTACCAACCACCCTGCCTGTATGTCTGTCCTGCATGCATCCTTTACAGCTCTCCTGGTACCTCTCTGCCATTGGATGCGTCAGAACTCCCATGGTGGAGCACTGGATCAAACCATCAGCAGTAAAGGGATCGCTGCATGGACTTCACAGTGGAAGCATAACTCCACGTGAGAGTTTTTACATATATAGGTGCCTATCTGACGAGGGGCAGAGACCCCACTAATTCGTATCACCCATGCTCTAATTGGACTGCCCACGGCCAGGGGTTGTGCCTACATGTGCCTGCCAGTATGTTCTATGTTCAGGGGACAAGGAAGAAGTGGAATTGGGCAATGTTCGGGTGCAATGTTAAAGTGACAAGGGGCAACATTCTGCAGACAACATGAAAGTGGAGCAGGGTAATGTTTGGGGCAATGTGAAAGTGACATTGGGCAATCTTCTGCAGACATTGTGGACGTGATAGAGCATTCTTTTGGGTAAAAGGTGAAAGCAGCATGTCATTTCAGGGGGCAATAATGTGAAATTGTCATGGACATATTCAAAGGCAATGAAAAAGCAGCACGCCACTGTGCTTACTGGGGACAGGATTTGCATGGCAATGTTTCAGTAGGCTGGATACGTTTGTGGGGCAAGGTGAACATGAGATTTTCAATTTCTGAGTCAGTGTGAAATTGACATCATTATTTGCTGGTGGCATTGTGCAAACCAGCATAGAAATGTGTTCACGTGTGACAAAATTGGAATAGCATCATTAAACTGGCATTACAGTTTTGCATCAGTAAACTGGCAACGTACAAGGGGTATGATCATTTTCTGGAGGTAATGTGGTTACTAGCATGACATGTGCTAAATGGGAGCAGGACTGCAATAGCACCGTCAACACTGTCATGCAATTTACTGGGGGGAACGAATGTGACATGATCATTTTCTTGGGGTGATATCGAAGCTAGCATGACCACGTGCAACCCTGATTGCATGTGTTCTAGGAGCTAGCAGCGTGGTTAAACCTTATTTGTGAATCACTCAATAGTCTGTACGGTATAGCGCCTCCACCGAACAGGACTCTTTGCTGTGCAGGCCCCTCTCCATTATTAAGGATCTGCATATGTGTGCACCCTGCCAACTAAATGTAGTCAGAAATGAGCCAAAGATGCTCTCACTTGGGAACTATATCACAAAAAGGTTTTGTTACTTCCACCTTTCGTTTGTTCAGTAATGATTAACAGTCCACTTAGCGTGTCTACTACACTGTATTGTTCCTCCATCTTTGCAGTCTTACTATCTGTGAGTGATTCTATTCATTTCCATGCATACATCATTTTGAATCTCTGAGACAGATGATAGGTAGTTCAGAATGAACTATTTGGGTCGGTTCTTCTGAATGTGCGCAGATGCTAATAAAGAAAGCATTTGGGATCGAATCATTGCAGGGCAGGATCTCTTTTTTAACCACTGAGATAATTAGGATGTTACATGTACTGGATATAATTAAAGTCGAGTGATTTTATCTTGATGAAATAATGTTTTATCGGGTCAAACTGTGGGAATTCCTATTCAAAGAGATCTGATCTGTCGATGTTAAAGGTAGTTTTGCATACATTTGCAAAAATGTACATTTAATTTTACTATTGAATCATGTTGCTGTAGATTTTACATCAATTAATTTTTAGAATTAGCAGGAGGATTTTAATAATTGCATTGTGTTTTTTGTGTACCTTCTCCTATCTGTTTTATGTATATATGTGATTGGAAAATTGTATTGTATTTTATTCACTATGCTAGTTTTCTATTTTGTGAAAGATCATAGTTTTGATCAATACAAAATAAAATAGTAAAAGATATGTGATTCCTTACACATGTTCTTTTTCTCCATGCGTGTCTTTATTTGATTTTGTAATAATACATTAACAGAAAACGTATGACATAAGAACACCGTCATAGGATTCATGGTTGTAATCGGTTTTCTAATTCTAATACATTATGATTACCCTGTCCTTTGCATCCAACAACTCAACAAATGAACATTTTGATACAAATAAATAAAAAAAGTCTGGAAGCACCCTGTGGTAGTCGGTGTAGGACTTCAATATTGTACCATCTGCGGGTAAGGAGAGACGTGCCTTCGTACTTAGTTGCCCCATGTCCTGCTTGTTTTGGGGATCTTATAGTATAACATTGAGAAGTGTGTGAAGAAATGAGGTCTACGATACAGGGCAGTAGGAGGCACATTCTCCCGGTTCCTTGTCTGATTTTAAGATGGGGACCGTGGCAGATTCGCCATGGATGGAGTTATCTCACTGGATTTTTCGGAATTAGTTGCACAGATTGACCAGGTGGGTGTTAACTTACGTTTAAAGGACTTATAAAATGGATTTGTATACCTGTCTGGGGCAGCCTTTTTCGTTTGGCAAGTTCCTAGGCAGTTCTATGGCTGGCAAGACATCTATTACTTCTGATTGACAGGGATCACAGCTACGAAATTCCTGTGGAACGTTTCCTTTTCCCTTCCTCAGCGTCTACTGTACAGTTTTGGTCATCCCGTAGGCATGCATTGACATTTCGGGCTATTAGAGAGTTCAGCTTTGCTGCCAGTACTCTGTTTGCTTTATTTCCTCTTGAGTAGCAAAATAATTTTGTATAGAGGAGAGACTTTGCTGCCTGATTGGTGGGGTATGATTCAAGCTCCGATCTTGCCAATTTGAGTTTGCACCGTGATTTTACTGAGTTTTGCTGTTTGTGTGGTATTTCCCGCTGAAGTGGGAGAATGGAACAAAAGGCTCCCACCAATCCCCTCACGCCCCTGGCCTAGAGGAACGCGGCCCAGACACCCGCCACGGGAGGAGTTTGCCTATCTACCAGACGACCAAATACCCTGGTACAGGAACATACGGATGTGCCCACCAGCCTGCCCTGCCCATGCCGACACCTGCGGCATGGATGAACTCGACTGAACCATTCAACAGTAAATGAACACATCGTTAGAGATGCCATGACGACCTAGCCAACGGTCAGCACACCCGTGCAAACATGCACACTGGACACTCCCACACCAATCCACACGAAGAACACATTCAGTGCTATGACGTAGGTGACGGGCACACCCACTGACGCGCACCTTTATTATTTTTCACATAGCTTTTCAAAATGCAGAAACGCAAGACGCATAACAAACTCATCTAAAATGCTTGCTGACGCTTCTCCTACCCCATGCATTGCAATGAGAAATATAACGAAGACATGATACTGGGGATAAAGCGCTGTGCATCAAACGTCCCCACCTATGCACCAGGCCCAAGTAGGCCGCAGGCAAGAGCCTCCATGAACATTGAACGAGCAAGAGTACAATTGCTGACTCTGCAGAATGAGCCCGGCGAGAACAGACAGTCAAGGGCACAATGTTGCAAACTCGCATGCCACAAGCCGAAGCCAAGGCCACACCTGCAAACTAAGCCAGGCACACAGTGGAAAATGCAATATTAAATGTGCAGAATTCTGCCTCAATCACGGTCTCTCCTCACGTGACCAAGCCGAACCTGACAGGGTGCCAGGCCCAGGAGGAGGGAGGCGCCTGGATCCCACAGTTTTGAGACACAGGCAGCAACAATTAAGCGACTCAATGGACATCTGCGGCAGTGGGAGTAGTCTGCCCTCCAGCATATGAACAAATCCTCGCATTGTCTACACATACCCATAGTTATACATTGTTGCAAATGACAGGTGCACCGCGCGCTGGGAACAACGATGGTCCCAGACTGGGGGGCTCGCGAGTGGACCAATCAGAACATGGGGCTCTTATCACTGACGCCATTAACATTAGCCAATCCTCAGGGGTCTTCACGTAACAATTTTCATGTATCTAATTGAAGGGACAACCCAAGTATACCACCTGACTGACCCTCAACCACTAACAACGTTCTCTATACGTATGCTATACTAACCCTACCACTCGAGGAACCAATCCAGAGTGGCGATAGGTTTTTTGCTAACTTTCCCAGGTGACGCAAGTAGCGCGTCATACTAAAGTAAAAAGGGCCTGCGAGCCCCACGATTTGAGAGTGTGTGTCAGGACAGACGCGTACGATCCTTGACCCATCCCTGCCGTTTGTTTAATAAACAGCAGAATCACCTTGCTTCTTGCGTGTGCCTCATACTCATTTTTGGGATACACGGGAGGAGTTGGGGCCTCCCTGCCTGGGGGTCCGCGGACGGCCAGCAGGCCCCGGCAGAATTTCCCCCCGACAAGTTGGAGGCACTGCTGAGATCTGTTTAAGATCTGCTTTTATTTTATTTTTCCGAGTGCTCCCGCTGTGAGGAGGCCCGGCGGCGCGGCCCCCTCTGCCGCTGCCCCCTTTTGAGGACTACAGGACCATCGCGGAACTGCGAGACGACCGGACAGCGCAATCTGGATATTGGCCTTCGGGAGCCGGTTGAGAAGTATCCCGCCCGCGGTTTTCGAGTGTCCAGACGTGGTCCAGACGAGGGGAGGTGGCGAGCCGCTTGGAGGGGTGCACGCAGTCGAGCGGCCCCGCATCAAGAGAACTTGGTGAATATGCCACGCCCAACAAGCAATGTGAAATTGTGAGGGAGGGGGGAGGAATAGAATACGGGAGGCGGGAGGTGTTACACAGGTGCGAGGCGAAGGTTTGATAAACTAGTGTTGGCGGTGAAGCGAATGGTAGCTGGACAAGTGCGAGAGCAGTCCGCTACATTACGGAAGATGAGGGGGCGGAGCACGAAAACATCACGTGCGGCCGCCCGTAGGCACTGATTGGCCTAGGTCGCAACCACGTGTAAGGGTGTGTGTGTGTGCGGTTTCCTACGATTTGGTGATTATTGATCAATGAGTAGATGAGGATCCCTATTGATCGAGCAGGAAACTCGATAGATAGATGACGTTTCCCTGTAGGCGATAGCTAGCTGGTTGCCTAATACGGAAGATAATTGGCTGGTTAAGCCCTCCTGTCGAGGGGCGTATCACACGCGAGACGACGCAGCGTGCGCAGTCCGATTATATTGTTGATTACCTTGTTCCAGGCGTGACAGGAAGACAGCTGTGGGGTTAACGGGGGTAGATTACAAGCGTATTTTGAACTTTTTAAACCATGTGAAGAACTTACCAGTAGTTTTGGAGGAGATCGGTGACGTCACCAGTAGGGCTCTCATAGGATATCTCGAACACAAGGCATTTTTCTTTTGGAGAGTGGTGGGGAAGAGGATTATGGTAAGGGAGTGGAGACGGAGATAAAAGGTAACAAGTTGATCGGGGGAGGGTGAAAAGGGGGGACGTGGCTGCGCACGGAGAACGCCAGCCACGGCAAGTGAAGAAAGAGGAGGAGGGGTAAAAGAAAGTGGGACGGCTGTGTAAGAACGTCACACGGGGCACACAGCCGCAGGGGGCTACGTGCTCCTCGGCCGCAGGGGGTCGTAAAGGTGTTCGGTAAAGAAAGAAAAGAAAGAAAAGAGTATACAAATGCAAATGATATATTTTACTATTTTTCCTTAGCGGACAATCGCAAGTCCCCAAAATTACGGGGCCAGGTAAAGATATAAGATTGTATAGCGTACACTGTTAGCAAGATAACCGCTACCAGATAGGGGTAGGATAACAAGTGAAGTGCTACTATGTCATACGGGACAGGATCGGGATGGTGGGGGAACACCCTCACTACCCCGCTACAGCACATATGTAAAACACTGTCACCCCATAGGGAGAAACTGATCAAATATAGCATAGAATGGACACAGGGGACGGACAACAAAATGACGACACCATGGCCGCCTAATGGCAGTTTCGATCCATATACCCAACACTCACTATTAACCCATCTGCATAACACATACAAGGGGAAGAAGTTGACACACCACGTGGAGGTGTTTAACTTATGGAGGATGTTCCAAGGGTCCCGACCAGGACCAAACGGAATGTTCATTGTAGGGGAAACAACGGAAGAAAAGGAGATTAAGGAGGAAGGAGAGAATGGGGAAAAAGAGAGTGAAGGCACACAGAACACGGGGAACGGACAAGAGGGAGGAGAAAAGAGTAACAACTCAAACGAAAATGAAATAAAAAAGGGACAGAGCGACGATATACACCTAGCGAAGTTAGTGAAAACGGAGGGAGGGGGGTTGTATCCTTTAAGAGAACTAGGAGAAATAGCAAGAGAACAATTAAGGGCGGCTGAGGGGTACTCGAACCCGGCATACAGCCCGCCACCATATACAGCTACAGGTGGCCACACGGGAGGGGAGCAGACTAGTACGACGGGATCAGCTCGTCCGAAGATGCCCGCAGGGGAGGGGAGGACTGGCGAAGAGCAGGTCGCGGAGATAGGACATGATGAGTGGGTAGCTGCGCAGGTACTATTAAAATTACAAGGTTCATTAACAGGAGAAGAGAAGGAGGCAGTAAGGAAAATGGACGAGGATAATACCAGGAAGAGTGAAATGAAAGGGGAAGAGGGGAAAAGAAAGGAGAAAGAGCTGTTACGACAAAAGGAAGAGATTTTGGAGGAACGATTAGCAGAATTAAGGGATGAGCACAATGCACTGATCAAGCAGCTCGAGAGAGAGGAAAGAGAGAGAGCCCGGGAAAGAAAAGAAAGTAAGAATGAGTTGGACAAAATGAGGCAACGAACTGAGGAGCAAAAGAGAGAAGCAGAAAGGGTAAAGGCAGTAGCAGAAAGGGTATCCAGGGCAGCACTGCGTGAAAGGAAAAGAGAGGAAGACGAGAAAGAAAAAGAAATGGCAATATGGAAGAGGAGATTACTATAAAAAAAGACAAGGAAATACGAAGAAGGGAGGATGATAGAGAGTATATTAGAATGGGAAAGGGCGAGATGGGAAAGGAAGAAAGAAGATGAAAGGATATTGGAAAAGATGAGTAGTGAAGTAATGGAGGAATTAAAAAAGAAAAGAGAGGAAATTGGTAGAGAAATAGCAGAGAGAAATGAAGGGGAAAGAGAAGATAGGAGAGGGGAGAGTGAAGTAAGGAGATATGTATACAGAGATACAGAAGTAGCAACAACATCAGCACAAAGGGGAGCGATTGGTAAAGAAGAAAAGGGAGGAACGGATCTAATAGACTTAAAAACAGTAACGATTAGGGGGAAAAAGACAGATTGGGGGTTGCCATTTATGATTGAATTTTGTAGTGAGGAAGAAGAAGGAATGGAGAAGGAAGGAAGAAATAGTGAAAGGGAAAGCCTAGATAAATTATACATCACCCAGACAAATAGAGACTCACCATGGGCCTGTAGGAGAAAGGAAGAACTGGAAGGAAGTGAGGGGAAAGAGCAAGGAATGGCGGGAAGACGGACACGTGCAGCTACACCCTCATCATCCCGTCCAACACGCTCCCCCAGCCCCACCACCCCACACTCATTAAGTGCAGCAGGCCCACCTAAACTCGCACCCTTCTCCCACGAACTGACACCCTATGCAAGCAGGCTTAGAGACCTCCCTGGACGCAGGCAGGGAGAACGAATACACACGCCCACATTAAATAAAAGAAATGATGAAAGAAGGGGAAGAGATGGAGGAGAAACAGTTACGAGCAGGGGAAATATGGACGTATAACATTGAGAAGTGTGTGAAGAAATGAGGTCTACGATACAGGGCAGTAGGAGGCACATTCTCCCGGTTCCTTGTCTGATTTTAAGATGGGGACCGTGGCAGATTCGCCATGGATGGAGTTATCTCACTGGATTTTTCGGAATTAGTTGCACAGATTGACCAGGTGGGTGTTAACTTACGTTTAAAGGACTTATAAAATGGATTTGTATACCTGTCTGGGGAAGCCTTTTTCGTTTGGCAAGTTCCTAGGCAGTTCTATGGCTGGCAAGACATCTATTTCTTCTGATTGACAGGGATCACAGCTACGAAATTCCTGTGGAACGTTTCCTTTTCCCTTCCTCAGCGTCTACTGTACAGTTTTGGTCATCCCGTAGGCATGCATTGACATTTCGGGCTATTAGAGAGTTCAGCTTTGCTGCCAGTACTCTGTTTGCTTTATTTCCTCTTGAGTAGCAAAATAATTTTGTATAGAGGAGAGACTTTGCTGCCTGATTGGTGGGGTATGATTCAAGCTCCGATCTTGCCAATTTGAGTTTGCACCGTGATTTTACTGAGTTTTGCTGTTTGTGTGGTATTTCCCGCTGAAGTGGGAGAATGGAACAAAAGGCTCCCACCAATCCCCTCACGCCCCTGGCCTAGAGGAACGCGGCCCAGACACCCGCCACGGGAGGAGTTTGCCTATCTACCAGACGACCAAATACCCTGGTACAGGAACATACGGATGTGCCCACCAGCCTGCCCTGCCCATGCCGACACCTGCGGCATGGATGAACTCGACTGAACCATTCAACAGTAAATGAACACATCGTTAGAGATGCCATGACGACCTAGCCAACGGTCAGCACACCCGTGCAAACATGCACACTGGACACTCCCACACCAATCCACACGAAGAACACATTCAGTGCTATGACGTAGGTGACGGGCACACCCACTGACGCGCACCTTTATTATTTTTCACATATCTTTTCAAAATGCAGAAACGCAAGACGCATAACAAACTCATCTAAAATGCTTGCTGACGCTTCTCCTACCCCATGCATTGCAATGAGAAATATAACGAAGACATGATACTGGGGATAAAGCGCTGTGCATCAAACGTCCCCACCTATGCACCAGGCCCAAGTAGGCCGCAGGCAAGAGCCTCCATGAACATTGAACGAGCAAGAGTACAATTGCTGACTCTGCAGAATGAGCCCGGCGAGAACAGACAGTCAAGGGCACAATGTTGCAAACTCGCATGCCACAAGCCGAAGCCAAGGCCACACCTGCAAACTAAGCCAGGCACACAGTGGAAAATGCAATATTAAATGTGCAGAATTCTGCCTCAATCACGGTCTCTCCTCACGTGACCAAGCCGAACCTGACAGGGTGCCAGGCCCAGGAGGAGGGAGGCGCCTGGATCCCACGTTTTGAGACACAGGCAGCAACAATTAAGCGACTCAATGGACATCTGCGGCAGTGGGAGTAGTCTGCCCTCCAGCATATGAACAAATCCTCGCATTGTCTACACATACCCATAGTTATACATTGTTGCAAATGACAGGTGCACCGCGAGCTGGGAACAACGATGGTCCCAGACTGGGGGGCTCGCGAGTGGACCAATCAGAACATGGGGCTCTTATCACTGACGCCATTAACATTAGCCAATCCTCAGGGGTCTTCACGTAACAATTTTCATGTATCTAATTGAAGGGACAACCCAAGTATACCACCTGACTGACCCTCAACCACTAACAACGTTCTCTATACGTATGCTATACTAACCCTACCACTCGAGGAACCAATCCAGAGTGGCGATAGGTTTTTTGCTAACTTTCCCAGGTGACGCAAGTAGCGCGTCATACTAAAGTAAAAAGGGCCTGCGAGCCCCACGATTTGAGAGTGTGTGTCAGGACAGACGCGTACGATCCTTGACCCATCCCTGCCGTTTGTTTAATAAACAGCAGAATCACCTTGCTTCTTGCGTGTGCCTCATACTCATTTTTGGGATACGCGGGAGGAGTTGGGGCCTCCCTGCCTGGGGGTCCGCGGACGGCCAGCAGGCCCCGGCAGAATTTCCCCCCGACAAGTTGGAGGCACTGCTGAGATCTGTTTAAGATCTGCTTTTATTTTATTTTTCCGAGTGCTCCCGCTGTGAGGAGGCCCGGCGGCGCGGCCCCCTCTGCCGCTGCCCCCTTTTGAGGACTACAGGACCATCGCGGAACTGCGAGACGACCGGACAGCGCAATCTGGATATTGGCCTTCGGGAGCCGGTTGAGAAGTATCCCGCCCGCGGTTGGCGAGTGTCCAGACGTGGTCCAGACGAGGGGAGGTGGCGAGCCGCTTGGAGGGGTGCACGCAGTCGAGCGGCCCCGCATCAAGAGAACTTGGTGAGTATGCCACGCCCAACAAGCAATGTGAAATTGTGAGGGAGGGGGGAGGAATAGAATACGGGAGGCGGGAGGTGTTACACAGGTGCGAGGCGAAGGTTTGATAAACTAGTGTTGGCGGTGAAGCGAATGGTAGCTGGACAAGTGCGAGAGCAGTCCGCTACATTACGGAAGATGAGGGGGCGGAGCACGAAAACATCACGTGCGGCCGCCCGTAGGCACTGATTGGCCTAGGTCGCGACCACGTGTAAGGGTGTGTGTGTGTGCGGTTTCCTACGATTTGGTGATTATTGATCAATGAGTAGATGAGGATCCCTATTGATCGAGCAGGAAACTCGATAGATAGATGACGTTTCCCTGTAGGCGGTAGCTAGCTGGTTGCCTAATACGGAAGATAATTGGCTGGTTAAGCCCTCCTGTCGAGGGGCGTATCACACGCGAGACGACGCAGCGTGCGCAGTCCGATTATATTGTTGATTACCTTGTTCCAGGCGTGACAGGAAGACAGCTGTGGGGTTAACGGGGGTAGATTACAAGCGTATTTTGAACTTTTTAAACCATGTGAAGAACTTACCAGTAGTTTTGGAGGAGATCGGTGACGTCACCAGTAGGGCTTTCATAGGATATCTCGAACACAAGGCATTTTTCTTTTGGAGAGTGGTGGGGAAGAGGATTATGGTAAGGGAGTGGAGACGGAGATAAAAGGTAACAAGTTGATCGGGGGAGGGTGAAAAGGGGGGACGTGGCTGCGCACGGAGAACGCCAGCCACGGCAAGTGAAGAAAGAGGAGGAGGGGTAAAAGAAAGTGGGACGGCTGTGTAAGAACGTCACACGGGGCACACAGCCGCAGGGGGCTACGTGCTCCTCGGCCGCAGGGGGCCGTAAAGGTGTTCGGTAAAGAAAGAAAAGAAAGAAAAGAGTATACAAATGCAAATGATATATTTTACTATTTTTCCTTAGCGGACAATCGCAAGTCCCCAAAATTACGGGGCCAGGTAAAGATATAAGATTGTATAGCGTACACTGTTAGCAAGATAACCGCTACCAGATAGGGGTAGGATAACAAGTGAAGTGCTACTATGTCATACGGGACAGGATCGGGATGGTGGGGGAACACCCTCACTACCCCGCTACAGCACATATGTAAAACACTGTCACCCCATAGGGAGAAACTGATCAAATATAGCATAGAATGGACACAGGGGACGGACAACAAAATGACGACACCATGGCCGCCTAATGGCAGTTTCGATCCATATACCCAACACTCACTATTAACCCATCTGCATAACACATACAAGGGGAAGAAGTTGACACACCACGTGGAGGTGTTTAACTTATGGAGGATGTTCCAAGGGTCCCGACCAGGACCAAACGGAATGTTCATTGTAGGGGAAACAACGGAAGAAACGGAGATTAAGGAGGAAGGAGAGAATGGGGAAAAAGAGAGTGAAGGCACACAGAACACGGGGAACGGACAAGAGGGAGGAGAAAAGAGTAACAACTCAAACGAAAATGAAATAAAAAAGGGACAGAGCGACGATATACACCTAGCGAAGTTAGTGAAAACGGAGGGAGGGGGGTTGTATCCTTTAAGAGAACTAGGAGAAATAGCAAGAGAACAATTAAGGGCGGCTGAGGGGTACTCGAACCCGGCATACAGCCCGCCACCATATACAGCTACAGGTGGCCACACGGGAGGGGAGCAGACTAGTACGACAGGATCAGCTCGTCCGAAGATGACCGCAGGGGAGGGGAGGACTGGCGAAGAGCAGGTCGCGGAGATAGGACATGATGAGTGGGTAGCTGCGCAGGTACTATTAAAATTACAAGGTTCATTAACAGGAGAAGAGAAGGAGGCAGTAAGGAAAATGGACGAGGATAATACCAGGAAGAGTGAAATGAAAGGGGAAGAGGGGAAAAGAAAGGAGAAAGAGCTGTTACGACAAAAGGAAGAGATTTTGGAGGAACGATTAGCAGAATTAAGGGATGAGCACAATGCACTGATCAAGCAGCTCGAGAGAGAGGAAAGAGAGAGAGCCCGGGAAAGAAAAGAAAGTAAGAATGAGTTGGACAAAATGAGGGAACGAACTGAGGAGCAAAAGAGAGAAGCAGAAAGGGTAAAGGCAGTAGCAGAAAGGGTATCCAGGGCAGCACTGCGTGAAAGGAAAAGAGAGGAAGACGAGAAAGAAAAAGAAATGGCAATATGGAAGAGGAGATTACTATCAAAAAAGACAAGGAAATACGAAGAAGGGAGGATGATAGAGAGTATATTAGAATGGGAAAGGGCGAGATGGGAAAGGAAGAAAGAAGATGAAAGGATATTGGAAAATATGAGTAGTGAAGTAATGGAGGAATTAAAAAAGAAAAGAGAGGAAATTGGTAGAGAAATAGCAGAGAGAAATGAAGGGGAAAGAGAAGATAGGAGAGGGGAGAGTGAAGTAAGGAGATATGTATACAGAGACACAGAAGTAGCAACAACATCAGCACAAAGGGGAGCGATTGGTAAAGAAGAAAAGGGAGGAACGGATCTAATAGACTTAAAAACAGTAACGATTAGGGGGAAAAAGACAGATTGGGGGTTGCCATTTATGATTGAATTTTGTAGTGAGGAAGAAGAAGGAATGGAGAAGGAAGGAAGAAATAGTGAAAGGGAAAGCCTAGATAAATTATACATCACCCAGACAAATAGAGACTCACCATGGGCCTGTAGGAGAAAGGAAGAACTGGAAGGAAGTGAGGGGAAAGAGCAAGGAATGGCGGGAAGACGGACACGTGCAGCTACACCCTCATCATCCCGTCCAACATGCTCCCCCAGCCCCACCACCCCACACTCATTAAGTGCAGCAGGCCCACCTAAACTCGCACCCTTCTCCCACGAACTGACACCCTATGCAAGCAGGCTTAGAGACCTCCCTGGACGCAGGCAGGGAGAACGAATACACACGCCCACATTAAATAAAAGAAATGATGAAAGAAGGGGAAGAGATGGAGGAGAAACAGTTACGAGCAGGGGAAATATGGACGCAATTGACGATGTAGGAGACACGGAAGAAGAGGAGGGGTGTACGGACTCGATTTTGTGGAACCCAGGGGGTCAAACAGAACACAACTTAATGCCACTTCTGGAGAGGGGAGGGGTTAGACCACAATACGTCCCTTGGAAGCATGCAGACAAGGAAAATATAAAGTGCAGGCTCCCATCATTAAGTGGAGGTGCGGGAAAATGGATATATGAAATGGAAAAACACACCGCAGGACAGAAACTGGCAGTGGGGGATGTAAAGGGCCTTCTAATATCAATATTGGGGGATGCAGCAGATGACATCTGGAAGAGAGCAGGCTTCCCCGGGGTTACAATAACAAACACATCACACGATGGGGCACCATTCGCAAACTGCAGACATGCATTATGGCAAGCGCTGAGGGTACAGTACCCAGACACATCAGACTTAGGAGCAATTACCTCACGCAAGATGTGTGACAACGAAGATCCTGTTGATTATATCCAGGAAATTCAAGAGAAGTGGCATATGGAAACTAGAGAACAATGGGACAAAACACCAGCAATATTCTATCATATACTAATACAAGGGCTCACAGAAGAAGTTCAGAAACAACTGAAGAAGGTAGTAGGGATGGAAGCAAAAGCATGGCCAGAAATACAACTGACGATAGTACATCATTGTAGGACATGGCAAGAAAAAATGAAACAAAAGGAAGAAGATAGAAAAGCGGAAGAGGCTAAATTGGTACAGAAAAAACTTACTAAATACACGATGGAAGGTGCACTAATAACTACACCTGCAACAATGACTCAAAACCCCACACAAGTAGTGGCTGCACAAGATCCCTCCCAAATACAATCATCACAGATTGTAACACAACAGCTGCCACCACCCCAGCCATACACGACTAACATGGGAGGAGGATACTCAACGCCAGGAGCTGGATATTATAATTATAACAGGGGAAGGGGAGGAATGATGAGGGGGAGGGGATACGGCTATAACACACAACAGCAAGGGGGAGGATTAAGAAATTTCTACCCCACCGGGCAACCAGTATACCAGGATAATTCAGGGAGCTTTCCATGGCAGAACAGGGAACCACCGGTATGTTGGATTTGTGGATTACTAGGGCACATGTCACGCACATGTAGAATGAGACCAGGCACACCATCATGGGGAGGACAGGGACAACAAGGGCCTACACAGGAACAGCAGGGCATCCAGCAACAGCAGGCATTGCAACCGGGAAATAGCCAGCAACAACTAGTAACACAACAACAGCCACAGACATATTCACTGCCACAACAACAGGTAGTGATGACACAACAACATCAAGTGCAGCAAGTACAGCAACCTGCCCAAATTCAAGACCATAACGTAAGCACTACCAATACACAACTACAGCAAACACAACTGGGAAGGGTGACGGTCCTGGGACACAACCCTTACACAGGAAGTGGTCAATCATTATACCCACAATAGGACAGCCCACAGACGGCCTTGGTGTGTCCCATCCTGTCGGTAACACCTAATAGTGCGGAGGAACCCCGCATAGAGGTAACGATAGGTGACAAAAAATTGTCATTCCTTGTTGACACCGGGGCGACCCGGTCTTGCATAAGGGAAGGTAAATTTAAGATGTCAGGTGAAGCCATGAACACCCAAGGATTCTCTGGGGCTAGGGGGTTGGTTCCCTTTACTGATAACATTCCCTTATCAATAGGGGATTATGACATGTCCGTCCCGCTTTTATATTCTAGGGCCTCACCAGTAAACATACTAGGGAGAGACATCATGAGAAGGTTGAATATGACGATCTCCTTTACGGAGGACGGCATAATTTGCTCCACTCCAGGAATAAATATGCTCACTGCACGACAAATTATGCAAGCATATTGTGGAACGACAGTGATTAGGGCTGAGCCAGTAGATGGCGAACTATTCCAGTACGGAACAGACATGGCATTTGCATGGATGCCAGGAATAGAAGGAAAGGTCTGGAGGAGGCCAACAGCCTATTTGTTCAGACTAGAAACACCAGCCAATGAACCAGAAGGAAAGGTGATTTCAGTGAGCATAGAGAGCATTATAGCAACTGCTGATTACATCGCAGTACATGCCCAAGACAGAGAAGGAAGAACATGGAGGGCAGTGATAGCCCTAGCAGAGGGATGCAGGCTCACCCAGGTGTCAGACGAGGAGCTCTTCTCAGAAGAAAAGGAAGAAGGTGAAATGGTATTTATGATGAGTGTAGAGATTTGGCTAAGAGTAACATACAAACAAGTGGCACAGAAAATTGCAATGGCACTTGAAGCACCCACATCCACTCCAGTTCCCTTCTTTGAGGAGGATATGGAAAAAGTACCAAAATCATTATGGACTACTAGTCCCTATGACGTGGGGTGCATAAAGAGCATAGGGGGAGTAAGAATAAAGTTGAAAAAAGGTGCAATACTCCCTAGAGTGAAGCAATATCCACTATCAAAAGAGGCAGATGAGGGCATATATGAAACAATAACGGCCCTTATAAATAATGGCATATTGGTACCATCAGAATCACCATGTAACACAGCCGTATACCCAGTGCGCAAAGCTAAAGGAGGGTCTTGGCGTTTCATCCAGGACCTCAGGCCCTTGAACAACATAGTGGAAGCAGAATACCCCATAGCAGCCTACCCGGCCACAGTATTGTGTGGCATTCCAGCAGAGGCATCACGATTTACAGTGATTGACCTTCAAAATGCCTTTTTCTCAATACCCCTGCACCCAGACTCACAGGATCTAACAAGCTTCATGTACAGAAACACAAAATGGAAACACACCAGATTGCCACAAGGGTACTGCGAGTCACCCTCAATTTTCAACAGAGTAATACAGATGGACTTGGGTAACATTGAAGTGGAAAGCACAGTGTTGCAGTATGTCGATGACATAATAATTTGCAGCACAAGTGAAAAAAGATGCAGAGAGGACTCATTAAAGATGCTGACAATATTGGCTGAAAAAGGTTACAAGGTAGACAAAGAAAAGTTACAGTACTGTCAGGAACAGGTACTATACATTGGTCAGCTCATATCCCAATACGGAAGAAAGATTGCACCACAAAGAGCACAGGCCATATCGAAAACGCTGTTGCCCCAAACAGTGAGGGAACTGCAGCAGTTCCTGGGACTGTGCAACTACTGTAGAGCATGGGTGTTTGATTACAGCTCATACATAGGACCCCTACTTGAGGCATTAAAAGAAGCTAACAAAGGGGAGAATAAATTGGGGTGGACAATGGAAATGAAAGAGGCCTTTGATGAACTGAAAGATGCAATATCAACTGCTCCGGTACTGGCCACCCCAGATTATGAACGACAATTCTTTATATTTTCACACTGCGACTCAGCAGTAATGAAAGCAGTGTTGGCTCAAAAAACAAGCATGGGTTACAAACCAGTAGCATTTTACAGTGGTCACTTGGATCCTGTGATGTTAGGACATTTCCCTTGCGAACAAGGTCTCGCCGCAGCTGCCTTTGCGGTAGAGAAAGCATCATCAATTACAATGGGGTGCCCAACCACACTATTTGTGGAACATGCACTATTTGCAATATTGAACAAGCCTAAGTCCACACTAACCACGCAGAGGGCGTCAGGTTATGAGATCATCTTATCTAGACCAGAATTATCAATTGTTAGATGCAGCACAGTTAATCCTGCAAGGTTTATAGCGGAAGTAATTGAGGAAGGAGACTACGCACATGATTGTACCCAGACTACCGAAATGTACTCATGTACTAGAAAAGTTGAAGAGAACGCACTAGATGGAGGAGAGCTCTTGTTCATTGATGGGTCATCAACAATAGACCAAAGTGATGGGATAAGGAGAACTGGGGCAGCAGTGGTAAAAATGACAGAGGAACCGGTGTGTGTGGCGGTGAAATGCGTACGATTACCACAACATTACTCTGCTCAAGCAGCAGAATTGGTTGCACTGATCTTGGCGTTAAAGGAAAGCTTTGACAAAAGAGTGACTATATATTCTGACAGCGCATTTGTCACGTCTACTGTCCACTCAGGATTGTCAAAATGGAGGAGAAGAGGGTTTAGGAGAGCTGACGGCACCCCAGTTCAACATGCTCTCTTATTAGCTGAACTAATTGAAGTAATAAATGACCCACAAGAATTAGCTTTGGTTAAATGTACCGCACACACTAATGGAGAAGATCATATCTCAAAAGGAAATGCAGCAGCAGACGCACATGCGAAGTATGCTGCATATTTTGGTGAGATATGGAACCCCCCAGAGTCAGAGAGAGGGAGAGGGAGGGGGATGGCTAAAGAGATGTTGATAAGAGAAGGGTACACCCATCTCCCAGCCACACAGATAATGGAGTTACAAGCGGCCGCACCAATGGCAGAAAAAGAAATATGGGTAAAAAGAGGATGTACAATGTCACCAACTGACGCACTATGGCGCCAGGGTAACACTGGAAAGATGGTAATGCCATTGGCACTATTGAACACCGCCCTGAGCCAACTCCACCACCCAGCCCACACAGGCAAGGAAGTTATTGCAGCGCGAATTAGGGAAGATTGGTTCTGTCCCGAGTTAAATTCCCATGTGACAAATTTTATCAGCAATTGTCTCACATGTCAACGGTTTACGGCCGGTCACACGCTGAGAGTGATAAAAGGTACCATACCCCGGCTAGAGGGACCCTTTCTGCACATCCATATTGACTATGTTGATATGATCAACGTATGTCAAGGAAATAGGTATATGATTGTAGTAGTATGCCCATTCTCCAGGTGGATTGAGGCAGGACCCTGCTCACATCCAGACGCATTTAGAGCAGCTAAATTTCTAGTGAGGGAGGTTTTCCCCAGGTGGGGAGTGTGCGAGGTGCTGCGGTCGGATAATGGCCCGCATTTCGCTAATGAAATGTTCCAGCACATCACATCCTTATTGAACATCAAGCATAAATTTGCATGTGCATATCACCCACAGGCCAACGATATATGCGAACGTCTGAATGGCCTACTGAAGGAGGTAATTGCAAAGATACAGCAAACAACAAAGAAGAGTTGTATTGCCTTCCGCTAGCTCTATTTGAGCTGAGGAATAGACCAGGCTCCGACCACCACCTCACTCCTCATGAGGTGGTGACCGGACGACAAATGCGCCTTCCTCTAACGCCAACATCAAGGGCATTCACAGACTATGAAAATACTGCAACTGTTCTTGGTGATGAAATGTACCAATATGTGTCTTCTTTGGTTACTAGTGTAGTGTTTGTGTCTCAACAGCTCGAGCGTGCGCGTGGCGGGTCTAAGAGTGATCAACAAGAAGACGCGGATAAAGAATTGGAAAAGGAAAGACTGTGCAAAATTACTAAAGGTGACCACGTGCTACTCCGCAATTTCAATAGAAAGTGGAACAGCCCACGCTTCACTGGTCCTCACCTTGTAGAGGAGGTATCTACGAGAGCGGTAAAGTTGCAGGATAAGCGTGCTTGGAATCACCTACACGACGTAAAGATCTGCAAACTCCAGACCCGCCCTAGCGTCACCGACAGGGCCATTGGAAGAACAGCGACAGCGTCACCCACGGAGGAAGAGAATACTACCACAGCTAACGACCTAAGTGTCTCCACACGCTGCCACCCCCCAGATTCCCCAGAGAGAACTACTGAAACTGGTAATTCCTATACCGCCCACCCCATGGTCACAAGATCAAAGAGTAAAGAGACTTCTGCCAGTTGAGCCCAAACCCTCTGCCCATCGACCCCCTACCCACTACAGTAACCACCCAATTGAAGGACATTGCCTTGCACATATACACATGTAAACACCTGAATGTTCTCTTCTTTCTTTCCCGCACATGCAGGTACCGCGTATTATTGTATTGCTAAGAAAAAAAAGATAACTAACAAGTTCATTGCCCAGGAGTAGATGCTACCCTCAGACGATAACTACCCCGAAGCCCTATCACACCAATTTGTCTATCACATAAAAAGGCCAAAGTACCTAAAAAGAAGGAGGGTACGTGTCTACTACACAGCATTTATCTTGGCCATAGAACAATCAATGCCCCATCTTCACCAACACTTGCCTGCCCTAAGAGACAGATCGCTTAGATTGGCGTGGGAACAGCTCTTCGCCTGGGCACTGAACGACTACTTGATAGGGAGAGCTTGAAAACAACAACTAACACTAATAACAAGCCTATTGAGAATTTTCAGGCGGGCAACTTTAACGTCGCAAGAATAAAGCTGCCGGACTGCAGCAAGGTAAGAGCAAATGCCGGTGAGACTAGCTTCTGTAATAAAAATGATAGGGATTTTGATGATCACCGGGTTTTTGGCTGCCTCTGTATGGCAGAAAAGTTATGCTATCAATATTTTGGCTGTATCCAAACCTAATATGCCCCCACCCACGGCTGCAACAGGTGTCACGTCAGGTGGTACTAGCAAGATCCCACATAAGGGGAATAGAGTTAAACGCAGCACATACTCAGATATTAAAGGTATTGATAACTACATAACAGATTCAGCACACGTCTCGAACAACATGTGGTACCAACACATGACCCAAATAGGTAAGCAGACAACAAAAGACAGCTGCTACGTCTGCTCATTGATCCCATACGCCATGAGCGCTTCTCGAACATTTGTTGCCACGGAAATAGATGAAAAGACAGCACGATGTATAATATACTTGGCACTGTTCCAAACGAAAGGGAGATTTCAAGGGACGGTGGTGAACTTGGTATGGAAAACGCGAGACACATATCCATACGAAAACAACTTCCTCAAGACTTATTTGAGTTACCACAAGACCAGTTTGCATGCTGAAGCATTCAGGTACATGACAAGTGGCCCTGAAAAGGGAGAAACAAAGAAAGTAAAATTACAATACCTACCATGTGACTGGTACGCCACTGAAGTTCCTGGTAAACAAGGATGTTGGGAAAGACCACTGGTAACAATAACCGGGAAGGTGTACATGGACAACAAATGGGACATAGGAGTGATTGGCAGCAACATGGTAACAAGAGAAAATATTACAACTATTAATGAACACAATAACAGATGTTGGACGATTTGGGTCAAGTACATACCCATGCTAACGTGGATAGAGACGGATTAAGACCCAATAACCATACTGCCGCTGTCTGCACCTAAGGTATGCTACCAACATAGAGGAGAAGTGGACGAGGGATACAACACCAACTGTGCAAGCGTAGTGGAGTTACCTGAGGGGGGAGCAGGAACAGCAGTATTAATGGACCATTACTGGGCCTGCGGAGACAAGGCATACCACACATTGCCCCCTTTGTGGAATGGTATATGCACAATGGTACACGTTAATGTACCATCACTAGTGGTGCCCCAGAAACATGTGAACATGGCGAACTTCCCTAAAATGGATGAAGGAAACAAGAGGAAGAAGAGATCTGTAAAACCTCAGAAGGGGCCAGAGAACGAAGAGAACAACAACAACAACGTCCTGAACAGAAAGAACAGACAAGGAGTACCTCTGACAGGAAATTATCTATGGGGAAGGTCGGAAACAGCACTCACTTCAATCCCACCAGAACACAGACTATTCAGCAGAGCAGCAATGTTCTTTCGTCAATAATACATCCGAGACTACAAGCTTACGCAAACGCAAAATTGCTTCAGATAACTCGATGGGAGCTAATGATGACAATTAATTCTACAGTAAATGGATTCAACACAATAAAAAAGGAACTGCGAGCAGTGAGGATGGTAGCACTACAGAACAGATATGTACTGGATCTCCTTACACCAATGGAAGGAGGAGTCTGCGCAAAGATAGGACAATCATGCTGCACATTCATTCCTGCTAACGATGCTGACAATGGTACACTGACAGAAGCAGTATCACAACTGGCCCAGATGCACTCCCAAATGAAGAAGGATGACAGCTGGTTTTCACTGTTATGGTCATGGATGCCATCTTGGCTGTCGGACGGACTGAAGATTATAGTTGGATGCATAATACTGGCTGGAGCTGTACTGATCATAATAAGATTTTGGAAAACCCGGAAGGCACGCACCACAGACGAAATGATCGAAATGGTTGGTATGCACCCCTTGATGCCGGCAGATGATGGCCAGCACGCAGGCACAATAATAAAAGAGAGAGAAAAACTGCGCAAACAGATCATCACCAACCACCTGGACCCACTATCTGTGAAGCTCGAGAACCCAAGAAACCCAAGGAGCTACATAGGGAAATGGGTATACTGCACACCTGGAGGAACCTGTGTATACACGTACTGGTCATTTGAAGACCATGTCAACCACTATAGACATTTGGGAGGAGTAACTAAAATATGGAGAGTAAGAGGAGATAAGGAAAAGGATATGTTTGTGGTCGACAAGTCGACCAGAGGGGGAACTGAAGTGGGAGAATGGAACAAAAGGCTCCCACCAATCCCCTCACGCCCCTGGCCTAGAGGATCGCGGCCCAGGCACCCGCCACGGGAGGAGTTTGCCTATCTACCAGACGACCAAATACCCTGGTACAGGAACATACGGATGTGCCCACCAGCCTGCCCTGCCCATGCCGACACCTGCGGCATGGATGAACTCGACTGAACCATTCAACAGTAAATGAACACATCGTTAGAGATGCCATGATGACCTAGCCAACGGTCAGCACACCCATGCAAACATGCACACTGGACACTCCCACACCAATCCACACGAAGAACACATTCAGTGCTATGACGTAGGTGACGAGCACACCCACTGACGCGCACCTTTATTATTTTTCACATAGCTTTTCAAAATGCAGAAACGCAAGACGCATAACGAACTCATCTAAAATGCTTGCTGACGCTTCTCCTACCCCATGCATTGCAATGAGAAATATAACGAAGACATGATACTGGGGATAAAGCAATATGGTACCATAACCTAAAGCGCCGTGCATCAAACGTCCCCACCTATGCACCAGGCCCAAGTAGGCCGCAGGCAAGAGCCTCCATGAACATTGAACGAGCAAGAGTACAATTGCTGACCCTGCAGAATGAGCCCGGCGAGAACAGACAGTCAAGGGCACAATGTTGCAAACTCGCATGCCACAAGCCGAAGCCAATGCCACACCTGCAAACTAAGCCAGGCACACAGTGGAAAATGCAATATTAAATGTGCAGAATTCTGCCTCAATCACGGTCTCTCCTCACGTGACCAAGCCGAACCTGACAGGGTGCCAGGCCCAGGAGCAGGGAGACGCCTGGATCCCACGTTTTGAGACACAGGCAGCAACAATTAAGCGACTCAATGGACATCTGCGGCAGTGGGAGTAGTCTGCCCTCCAGCATATGAACAAATCCTCACATTGTCTACACATACCCATAGTTATACATTGTTGCAAATGACAGGTGCACCGCGAGCTGGGAACAACGATGGTCCCAGACTGGGGGGCTCGCGAGTGGACCAATCAGAACATGGGGCTCTTATCACTGACGCCATTAACATTAGCCAATCCTCAGGGGTCTTCATGTAACAATTTTCATGTATCTAATTGAAGGGACAACCCAAGTATACCACCTGACTGACCCTCAACCACTAACAACGTTCTCTATACGTATGCTATACTAACCCTACCACTCGAGGAACCAATCCAGAGTGGCGATAGGTTTTTTGCTAACTTTCCCAGGTGACGCAAGTAGCGCGTCATACTAAAGTAAAAAGGGCCTGCGAGCCCCACGATTTGAGAGAGTGTGTCAGGACAGACGCGTACGATCCTTGACCCATCCCTGCCGTTTGTTTAATAAACAGCAGAATCACCTTGCTTCTTGCGTGTGCCTCATACTCATTTTTGGGATACGCGGGAGGAGTTGGGGCCTCCCTGCCCGGGGGTCTGCGGACGGCCAGCAGGCCCCGGCAGAATTTCCCCCCGACACCGCTGTCTCACCTCCTCTTCAAATCGCAAGCATTGTGTGGTCCTCGCTTTATTGTATGCCCCTGGTTCGCTTATGTAAACCCCCACATTCCAGTGTGGGAGTTTTATTTTAATGTATGGAGGGGGAAATTATGTGCATAATGTCAGTCCTGTTTTTATGTTTTCAGGTATTTCTCTTCCTAGATCCTGGGGGACTTGGTACGGCCCGCCGGCAGGGGGATTGAATGCATGGATGAGGTGATTTTATCTAAAATCCTGTCACCGTCTCCCCGCCATGGGGGACATGACCATAGATTGTTATAGAGACAGCAAGCGGTGTAGAGGGAGAGCGCCGTTGGATGAGCACGCAGGGCGACCCGGCCCTCTGTGTTTAGAGGCCCCAGTGGAAGCAGAACCAGGCCAGCTTGCTCTCTCCCCTCTCGAGAGTTTGCTCCCCTCCCAAGATCTTGCTCTCTCCCCTTACCCGGTTTGAGGAAGCGAGCCGCTTGGTAGGGAAGCAGCCCAGCACAGGTTGTTCGTGTCAGTCAATGGGACAGTCGGATACCGACTTGAGTCTGCCGTTCCCCTCTCCGGCATAGGAGGAAGGAGAGGAAAAGTTTTGCGGAGCTGGCACTTTGGGCGGCACGCTGAAGATAGAAAAGTAGAACTGTCTGGCACATTTTTTCAGCTTTGGCGGCATATGTATATTTCCTGTCACAGCTTGATTTAAGAGTATGTTGGAAAATGTAGGGAATATAGATTAGCAGAGTATGGCATACTTCAGTCAGCAGTGGGTTCATGTGAGCCTAGCTGGAGAAGCGAAGGATGAGAGAATGCCTCACGGGTATGGGGTAACGCAAATGCCCCACTGAGGTGAAAGAATTGTTTACTTATCAAATGTGACAAATCTTACTCGCATATGCCTTTTATGAAGTGAAAAGGTTATTTATTTATCCGATGTGAGAAATCCCGCTCGAAAATGCCCCACTGAGGTGAAAGAATTGTTTGTTTATCAAATGTGACAAATCTTACTCGCATATGCCTTTCATGAAGTGAAAGCTTTATTTATTTATCCAATGTGAAAAATCCTGCTTGCAAATGCCCCACTGAGGTGAATGAATTGTTTACTTATCAAATGTGACAAATCTTGTGACAAATAAAATAAATCTTTCACTTCATAAAAGGCATATGGCCTTTTATGAAGTGAAAGATTTATTTTATATATCCAATGTGAGAAATCCTGCTTGCAAATGTCTTCTATGAAGTGAAAGAGTGAAGAATCTAGCTTGCAAATGCTCCAATTGAGATGAAAGAGATGTTTATTTATCAAATGTGAAAAATCTTACTTGCAAAGGCTCCACATCCCTGTGAAACAGTTGTTTATTTACAATATGTCAAGGATGAGGTGCTAAGGTACTCCCACTAAAGGGAATACAGTTATGTATTGCTCCAATGAGACTTACACTGTAATACTGGTTTATTGGTTTATCCACTTTGAAGGGTCTTTCCCCCCCTCAGTGACCACACTGGGATAAGAAGGAAAAAGAACATAGAACTAGAACTATGGGAGGAAATGTAAGTGTGTATCCTTAATGTCTGTTCATCAACTGAACTAGAGTACATTGTAAATGCCTTGTTAATTGGGCCTACCTAATAGCATTCCTGTATGGTCTATTAATGTAATATAAATAAGGAGTGTTACTCTATTCAAAGCACCTGAGGCTGTGTCTGTTTATTTAAACTAGGGCAACCTTAGTACGGCTAGCCACCAGGGCTGGGTTGTCAACAAAAGGGATAAGCCTAGACAATTCCCCCCTGGGTTCACATTTGCACATGTGTGCGGTAAGGTGGAGTATCCCCGGCTCAGGACTCGTACAGGTTGCTGCTCTTTTTCCCCCACCTCTAGGGAGAACTACTTTATACTTATGATTGCCCCCTTTAAGACTGCCTTTCCTCCATCCTAGGCATTGTCTTTAAAGTAATGGGTGATAGTTTCTATGATGTGTTGCTAATTAAAAGGTCTTGCAAAATGAATCCATTCAATCACCAGGTCTTTCTCTCGTCCTTTGGTGCCATTCCCAACAGGAGATCTATCACCACTGGGACATGATCCAAAATCAGTCTTTACCCAACATCCACCTTTATCACCTCGGGAGGACTATAGGATCTTCTGAATTCTAGAGTAACCCCTGTGCGAGGCTGAATAATATGTGGAGTCTCCCTGATGGAAGAACCCCCATGTTTCTATTAAGAAGAGTTCCCTGAGAATCTTCCCGATTATCGGAACAATCCGACCATCCGGTTGGGAGGGTGGCAAAGTTTTATCCATCAGAGTGTCAAACATGCAGTTACAGTCCCCCCACTATTATTTCTCTGCTCCCTTGCCTTCCCCCCAACAGCTGGGCTCCAGACAAGTGAAGACAAAAAAAAGGTGGACAATTCTCTAAGCATGACACTGTGCTGTGAACTCCTATGCACCCTCTGGTTAACCTTTTACAGGGCTGGGTGAAGATTGTCTTCCCGTCAAGGTCTTCCATCAAACCCCAAAGAGTTAATCTAGGTGGAGTATCTTCCCTTTGGGACCCAGGCCCCTGCACTCTACTTCCCTCCCCAACTACAACGCTTGTTTTGTAATGCAATATGTTCATGAAAGCAGGGGACTCCCCTAGTTCTAGTCATCAACTATGTTGTAATGGAACCTTGGACTGTTTACTCACGTCCAAGGTTCCACATTCAAAATCAGTTGTTTGTTTGGGGTGAGAGCTGCAGGGTGCTGGGGTTCATCTTCAATAAACCTACAGTTCCACCATATAGAGCCTACCTTCCTTCTTTCACTGGCGACGAAAATTCAGGTGATGTGATTCAGGCGCCGAACAGGCAGGGCCGCGCATGCAACCTCCACTCACCGATCCAAGCCCAGCAGCCATTGTGAATCCCCCAACAGTGTGCCCCCGGAAGTTGGGGAGGGATCGCCAAGTTTGTTGCCCTGTTAATGGCGGGCCGGCATACCCGTCTCGTTGTGGACAGAGCAGGAAGGGAGAGGAAGAGGGGAAAAGTGCCACCGCCACCCGCCTTACACAAAGAAGAAAAAGGTGAGCGCAGCAACCTTCCTTGCTGTCCCGCTTGGAAGAGGGGTGGAGAGGAAAAGGAGTGGGGGTGTGGGGTGCAGCATAAGAAGGCCGTGTTGCCCCAGCGTGAACCTTGGAGAGAGAACCCCTACGCGAGTGTTACTGGCAGCCAGGGAGGGCTAGAGGAAAGGCCCTGTGTGCATTGGTGCACGCACGGCAGTCACTAAGGTGACAGCAACAGAAGCTTGCTTCTGATCCAAGTGTTCCAGAGAGGGAAGGGAGACAGGTTAAGTAAACATTTGGCAGTGCAGTGCACCGCAACAGGCCATCAATTGTGGAACTTGTTGGTGATATCCCAACGAGTGGGAATCCCAACCAGTGTGAAAAGAATATAGAAATTAAACATTTGGCAGTGCAGTGCACCTCACCAAGTCAGCAATTGCAGAATTTGTGGGTGATATTGTCAATCTGGAAAAATGAATACCCTTCATTTGAATGATAGACGTAACTTGATAGCCGTGGGCCAACCGTCTTATGCACCGAATTATAGAAATATAAACTGCTATGCTTGACCAACGAGCGGCCATTTTAAATGTAGCAAGAATCGCCATTTTGCTTGTTAACCATTGCTCATTGCTTTCTGTCTAAAAAACTGCTTTGCAGCTTGCAATTCTTGCGGATTCTGCTTACTCTGCTCAACTGTTAACGTTGTCTGAATATGAAAGGACAAGGTCGCGGGACTGAAGAGTTTGTTGAAACTCCTCATGAGTAGCCCAGAGAGGAATGCCCACGCTCCCTCTCTGTAGCCTTGGGAGAGAGCTGCAGGGCATTTAATCACTTCACAGCTGCCAGCCAGTCTCGTACGATGGTAGAATATGTTAGAATAATACAGCTAAAGGCTTGAATTATGCTTTTCTTATGGCCCCCCTTCGCAAAACCCTTTAGAACGTGTCGGCTCCCAGGACACGAATAGTACCTCATAGATAGCAAAGCTTGGAATGTGGCTCTTCCCCCGTGTGCAGCTTGCTTCCAAGAACAGAACTACTGTGTTCTGTTCAACAACTAAAAGATGCCTCCGCACTTTCTAATTGCACATAGTTACTAGAATAGACATCGAAAATGTCATAATCGTCATACTCGTCGGATTTGTCCATAGTCATCCCGAGTTCAAAGGAACTTAATGAAGAGGGGTGTTGAACATGACTTTGCTGATTGTATGATATGCATTTTGTATATATGTAACTGATGTACGTAATTCGCTCTCTTGCGTCCCTCGAGGTCTAGGAAACTCTCGTCTCGGGGAGTGAGATCAGAATTGGCCAATTGATACTATCTTTTGCTTGCAATAAACCCTAGCATTGGGAATTTGATCCTTGTGTCTGGCGCATCTTTTCGTGTATGGTTATTGCCTTGTTTCCATAGCACGAGGGACCCCCAGGGGCCCCTTTCAAGATGGCGCCCGAATAGGGACCCTCCCCCACTTGCCCCATCGTATACGTTGTAACGGAGTAAAGGCGGAAGAACCAACCAGTGTGAACGGAATACACACCGCAGTGGCAACAGGAGCATCTCAATAAGGACCTGCAGAACTATTTAGATTTGTGGGGCAAGATACCAACTGTAGAAATTGAACTTGCCTCCAGCAGCAATTCCTAATTGTTGTTAACGCCACAATGCAGCAAAGCAACGCCCGCCATCCACCTTCATTCATACCTAACCCAGGGAAACCCCCACCAGCATGGGACCTCTGAATTGACACTTTTAAAGTGTACCTCAGGGTTGCAGGGGGTTCCAAGTACTCTGACGATGAAAAAGAAGCAGCACTGTTGAATTGCTTGGGGAAGGAAGGGCTAAGCGTATTTAGACACTTGCCTGGAGAGGATGTATGCGTTCCTGGTGCCGGCGATGGAGAAACTGTGGTGAGCGCATATGAAACAGCACTCATACATTCGAAGGGCATTTTGGAAAAAGGCCAAATGTGGTATTAGAAAGGTACCATTTCTTCTCAAGGACTCAAGGAGTGGATGAGTCGATAGACGCCTACATCACCGCTTTGTGTACACTCATCACCACCTGCAATTTCAAAGGTGCTTTGGAAGAATACATAAGAGATGAAGTGATGATGAAGACAAGTAATGCCAAAGTGAGGGAGAGACTATGGATCGAGAGGGATCTTCCACTGGAAAAAGTGAACGGAATCGCAAGGGCAATTGAGGAATCACGAGTGAGTGTGCAGGAGGTGACCTAAAAGGAGTGAAAGGGAGAACCAAGCTACTGGTGTGCATGCAGTGATGGCCAAGAAAGGAGTTGGAGAAGGAAAAGGAAGATTTAGCAGAAGGGATAACTTGTCCCGTAGGGACAACGAAGGGACGTTCACAACGAAAGATGTGTGCAGAAGATGTGGCTGGAGGGGGCGTGCCACAGGACCTAAGGAATGTCCAGCCTGGAAAGTGGATTGTAGGAGGTGCAAGGGAAGGGGACACTTTGCACATATGAGCCGGACACTCACTGAGAATAGACAAACTGTGAGGATGATGGATGCCGAAGGAGGTTCAGATGGTGCAGTTGGGTATGGATTGCGTGAAGGAGTGTTGCTGAGTGTGGTGGGTGCGCAAAAGAAAGGGACATGGGCCACCCTCACAGTCAATGGTGCCCAACTGCAAATGCTTGTAGATTCAGGGTCACCCTACACCATGATGTCACAAGAGCTATACGTCAAGAGTTACGGTAGGGCAAATCTGTACGCATATGCTCGCGCACCCATAACAGTGCTGGGGTACAGCAGTCCAAATGTCAGGCTCTGCCTTGAATACATCTACCGGAATGTTGTCTGTGCCAGGGAATTTTCCACTTTTTTGCGATTTAATCACATTGCAAACCTCCTTCATAGTAAACCTTAATACTACAGGGGCTTTTGGCAAATCTGTTGTGACAATACATCTGTTTGTCACATCCAGAAAGTGCCTCCTTTCTGAGTATAACTTTTGGAAGTGCTTATACCACACAGCATCACTCCGCTTTCCATTTTCTTCGTTCCCTGTGGTTACCAGCTTCCGGAATTTGGCAGTATCTTTATTTCGAGCCATCTTCAAAAGGTTACCCCATTTCCCTTCCATAAACACTTTCGTTTTGCTAGCTATCAGAGTTGTATAAGAGCACCTTCCAGAGGCGTAGACAGGGTAGGGCCTGAGCAGTCAAGGTCCACCCAAAATGTGGAAATGCCCACTTGGCAGCACTGTGTGGGCACTTACAGATCTTAATGTCACTGCGGTGGACACAACTACATTAGCTTCAGGGCCAACTTGTTAGGCAATCCTGGCTACATCTCTGCTGCCTTCATGCACATAAATTATCCTTGTTAAATCCTTCCACATTCTTTACGCAATGCAAGAGATCTTTATTCATGTCACTACACTTCTTATCAAATCAATTGTGGTGGCGAATAGCCGGGGATCTACTTATGCCACCTAGTTTTGTTACAGGTGGGTCTATATTCTTCATCAGAGTGTGATATGTATGCAGGATCTCCGTATTGGTTAGATTATCACTGGCTAGGAGTTTTCCAATCGATTTTCCAATTTTTCTGCTCAGGCGGGAATAGCTATATTTTCCTAAAGTTCAGCCTATTTAATGGGGCACTTTATTTCATTCCTTACACCCTCGCTCCAGGCTAAGGGTGAGATGATCACTTTCCAATCGCTGCAAGAAGTTAAAGCTATTTACTAGCAGACAGAGGCGAAGGTATGAAATTCATATGCGTGGATCTGTTGTCAAATATATAAATTGGCCTCTGGCTGATCGTCTGCAGTTCTGCCCTTACAGGCCATTAAAGGTGCAGGAGTGGGCGAAGGTTGTAATGGTTCCTTAAGGGAATTCAGGACAAACGTACACGTTCTTAGCACTTAAGAGGTTAATTCCAAGTTATAGAGAATACGGGCAACTTCGACTGTATATTTCTGGACATGCTTGTGACATTGAGACTTCAATTCCGCTATGTCCTGTGCTGAGCCCACTTCTTCCAATGTGCCATGAAACTCCTCCAAAGACTTCAATTGGAGGTTAAAGTAGCAAACTAACAGTACATGGACTCCTTTAGGGTGAGAGCTTTTTCCAATTATTAATGCTATTATTTTAGGTGAATCATGTTCACCCGATTCTTTTTGTGCGGTCTATTATAGATGTTGAGCAGAAGTAGATTGTGCGCTATCCCCAATCTCACGTGCAACTCCTGAAAATCACCTAACCCTGTTTCATGGACCTTAATATCCCAATTAAGAGAGGAATCGACCCAGCTCGCAAATCCCCCTCTGGGTCCTTTCACTGCCAACTTATGAAAGGAGGCATGGCCTGGCAAATGGATTTCTGATGTCACCCACGTTTCTTGTAAACATATTTTCTGGTAGTTGCTTACAATGTTACGCCATGTAGCAATTTGGACATTTGCTTGAAGGCCTGTAATGTCCAAAGAAAACAATCCAATATTGCCACCTTTCTTTAGTTCATCCTTAACAATGGGCGAGGACGTGCCTACCCTCTGAAGGGAAGATTTCAGTCAATCAAGGTCTTCCATACTTTCACGTGCTCCACAAGGTACATGCACTTCTTTCCCCACCTGCATCTCGTTCAGACCTGCCACTGCTGGCAAGGGGGTGGAGGGGTCCACTGGTTGGTGCATTACCATATAATCTCTTGTTCATCCAATTGCCTTTCTCGGGGCTCATTAGTGGGAATGCTCGTTGTTCAATATTCGAGCTCTTAGGGGGATAAGTTCGATACTCAATGGCTAAATTACCATGCTCCAGATAATGGATACTCAGTGCAACTTGGATATTATCTCTCGCACTAGCAAGTGGCATAGGCTGTCTAGTGTAGCTTATTATGTCTTCTTGTATCACAGAGTAGCATCCTCTAGTATGTCTGATCCAGTGGATGCATTTATTAATTAGCACATCTTTTCCCTAATGTACCCCTTTGACTAAACTGGGAACACTATGCATAAACATTTTATCCATTCTACCAGGAGGGCGCCATAGACATTGGTGGCCTATAAGACTTTGCATGGATAGCTTCACTGTATCTTTTACTACCCCTACAATTAGTTGTTAACGTAGTTGATGGTTTGGCAATAAGATGTTTTTACTTGCTGTGCTACAGCAGTTTAAGGTGGTGGGATTGTGGTTCTTCTATTATATTCACCAGGTACCGTCATCTTGAGATTCTGACCTACACTATCCCCTCTAAACTGGCTTCGTGAGAGGCTTTCCTTGGTTTTTACCAGTAACATACCTTGTTGGTACTTTCTTTGTCAAGGGAAGTAATTTTTTCAAGGCCTAGGATGTATCCTCACCCAGGTTATTGCATGCTGCTATATCCTTTCATTTCTCTTCAACTGCCTCTGCGAATGATCATTTCATGCTTTTTAAATTATCCGGTTGGGGTAATATTCTCTCCCAACTGCAGCACTTTGTGCAAGGCATAATCGATCCTGCAGACGCCATTGCCCTTGGCACTGCTTGCTCCATGGGCGGGCCAATGCTTGGTTACTTTTAATTAGATTTTCCATGTTTATGCCAAATCTCTTCCACCTGTGAGAACCCCTGCACTTTTTTCTGGACTTGGTGGTTTTTTTGTCTATGTTCCTGGGTGAGTGGAACCTTTTTCCCCACTCACCCCTTCTTTTACTCTAACTATGGGAGTCATGTTTGTGTCCCTCCATACTTTATTCTTGGACTCATGCTTTCCTCCAACTTTGTATGCATCTGTAATTTACTTTTGGAGCACGCAGCGCTTTTTGTGCAGTGTTTCAGGGGAGCCCCTTGTATTTCTCTTTTTATTTCTTTCATTCCCCTTGTAGGAGCACATGTTGCCAATGGTTACTTGTCATCTTTTCTACATTTTATACTGTTAGATCAGCACACACCACCTTATTTGGAGCGCTGAGGAGGTTACACAGTATCCCCTTTTTCTTTTACAGTGAAATGTTACAGAAATGTAACCAGTCTGTCGTCGCAAATTGGCATTACGGGCCAGGTCCTGGCTTAGTTTTTATCCATTTTGGCTGATCACACTCAGGTGTTGTCTCTTGCTCCTTTTCTTTCGGGCTCCTTCCACCTGACCTGCGGGGTCCTGCAGGGACCTGCCTTGTCACCCATTCTCTTCAATATTTCTATCTGCCCACTGATATGTCCTATCCAAATCCGCTCCCTTCGCGTCAGGTGCTATTTTATGCTGACGACACCCAGTTCTTGATACGGTTAGATCTTAATCAGACTGAGGTGTCATCATGCCTCTATCAGTGCCTGACTGCTGTTGGGGAGTGGATGAGCCAGAATTGGTTGAAATTGAATGGGGACAAGACTGAGGTGTTGGTGGTCGGAGCGCCCCTCAGACCCCACTCTCTGGGTCTCTTCCTTTTGGCCTGGTTCCTTGGGTACTCTCCCGACTCCTGTGTCCAAGGTCAGGACTTTGGGAGTGATTCTTTCCTCCTCCCTCTCTATGAAAAACCAAGTGTCCTCTGTTTGTAAGATGGGTCATTTTTATCTTAAAACCTTAAGGAAGTTCCTTCCCATGCTGTCTGCTACTCTCCATCTCCCAGTGGTTGCTGCCCTTGTGCTGAGCAGACTTGATTATTGTAATTCCTTATATCTGCCTCAGCCCAAGGGCACGATCCAACGGTTACAGTATTTACAAAATCCTGCTGCTAGGGTAGCTACAGGATCTCCGTATGGTGCCCATATCTACCCTGTGCTACGTGCTCTCCATTGGCTCCCAGTCATGCAGCGGATTAAGTTTAAGTCTCTTTGTATAGTACATCGGGTGCTGCATGGACAGGGGGCTGAGTACCTACAGGTGAAATTCAATCGCTATGTCCCCGTCCGTTCTCTACACTCAGCTCTTCTGGGCTTCTGTCGGTCCCCACGTTTCATAGGTCACGCACTGGTGGTTGTGCTTTTTCAATTGTAGCCACCCAAATGTGGAATGACCTACCTTTGACAATAGAAAATGTGTCTGACCATCTGAGCTTCAGGAAAGCGTTAAACACATGCATGTTTTAAGTTTTCTGTTTGGGCTCTTGTCTTTTCTCCTCCCTTTCCAGCGCCAAGATACCTCTGGGTAAATGTTGCGCTCTATAAATTGTAATAACATAACATAACAGCGACAAGCATACCTGAATGGCTGGTAGCAGTGGACATGTTCTACCGACTTTTGTGTAATTTTTATTTGGAAGTAGTGCTCATACTTATGGTAATGCACATTGCCATTTCTTGGTTGCTTGTCCTTTCTTGGTCTTTCTTCTACCGTACTGTCGGAAATCCTGATTTGACTTTTGTCTTCGACAGGAATCCTTTGAGATGCATGCCAAGGCACCAAAGGATCTGTGAGGACAGGAAGCAGGGGAGGATCCCGGAACTCTGCTGGTCTTTGTCTTCTGGCATGCCTACCCGGAACCAGATCCAACTGGGTGGCTGGCTGTCCTGAAAGGAAAACCACACCCCACAGTTTGAACGTAGCATGAGTGCTGATTGGCTGGGTTCCTGGATAAGAGGCTGGATTCCTGGTGCACAGTCAACCACTGGAACTAAATCTGAAGAGGAAGAAGAGAAGAAGATGGCTGCACCTACTTTCATCAAACGGAGATGCCAGCTGAGTGACCGCTGCTGTGCTGACCCTTTCTTCCACGTGGCAGAGGAGCTCCAAAGAGGACAACTCCTTCCTTTGGGCTGGTGGGTATAATTAGCCTTAAAACAACATGTATTGTGAGACATCCCACTACAAACTGTGACCTTCTTGTGCTGCAAATCACCAATCGACCTGCGCTCATCATACAGTGCATCATTTTCTGAAGATTGAATCTTCCTGAAACTTTGGTGGTCTCTTCTGGACCTCCAGAGGCAAGATTCCACTCCTTGAAGTCCCCTCACCAGAGTGTTGGACCGAGAAAGCAAGGTGAATTGACCGAGCGAGAACCATTCTTCATTTGGTGTCTTAAAAAGGGTGCTAAAATCGTCCCAGCCCCCCCAGTGCTTTTGGATAAGACTGAGGCCTGGAAGTATGCAGTAGGCACTTCCGGGAGGGAACATGGGGCAGAGGGCAGTGGCAAGGCCATTGCTTAGGGAGGATGGGGGATGTTTTCCCTTGGTCCGGCGAACATGGGGAGCCAAACGCCATCTTACATAATAGCAGCCATATTGGAATCAAGGCCAAACACTGTGTTGCAGCCAGGGCCACAGCCTTGAGACACGCACACAGAAATAAAGCATATGTATGCAGGTACAGGTTGCAGCTTGGCCACAAATGAGAAAGGCTAGAGCTGCAGAGATTCATAGACCCTTCATTGTCTCATGTTGCTAACATTTCGTATCCCAGAAGGAATGCGCCCTGCAAGGTCACAAGGGGGTTTAGAGCTCACTGTGAAAAACAATCCCACGAGAAGGAGGGTATGCGCCTCCGTCCTTACCTGTCCCAACTCTAAGTAATAGCACCCGAAAGCCCCAGTTCCAAGACCCCCAGTGTTCCAAGATACCAGTCAGTCCCAAACCACCAACCATAAAACTGTTAGACCCGCAATCGATCAGAAAGATCTGAAAACAGATCAGTTGTCTTCACCATAGGTCACGTGATTTGTGCTGCGAGGTGCCGGGAGGCTTAAAACAACATAGATAAAACGAGGGTGGGGAACTTTGGTTGGGCGCCAACATGTCTCAAATCGAGCTGTAGTTTGTCACAAGCGATGGCCTCCAAGTATTCCCTTAGCCCATGTCTGCAGTACCAGGTGCACATCAGGTGAGAGATGGAGCCAGTATTGATTTCCTTCACATAATTGCCAATTAGTTACAGCCCTATGCCTGATGACGCTCAAGGAGGTGCCCCCGTGGAAGAAGATGGACAGAAAGGGCTGTAACCAGTGGCCTGGCATCCCTCATGGAGCAGGTAGCCTATGTATAGGGTCTCAACCAACCAGCCATTTGGATTTGTACATTATGTAATTTATTTCACTGATGACTCTGTGTGCCTTTATAAAGTGTTGTTCATACTAATTTCAGTAGAACGTTCCGTGGCAGCAGAATTCTTTGCTGGCACATTTCTATTTTTGTGGAAATAAAACTTTGTTTTCCTTGCAAAAGGTGTGCTCGGCCTTTTTCCCTAGTGGGTTGTATTTTTTCTGGTGTGAGCACTGAGGGGCGTATGTACATTTTTGGTGATCACAATGTGATCTCAGCGACCCCCGTAAAAACGGAGGCTTCCAGGCCGCATCTCTGGAGGGGCCGCACCCACCTACAGTGACCAGTCTCAAGCGCTCAACCTGTAGCGGTGTACCGGAGCTGTTTTCACAGAATTCCTGTCTTCCCTTTGAAGCGGGGCGCAGCTCCTAGGAGGTTGCAGGCCGTTGTTGGGACCCTGTGACGGAGTCACTTGAGTGAACGCGCAAATGTAAGTACACCTCTTGCGATCAACAACAAAGGGGGTAAGAGTGAGTGGGAGGTGAAGTGTGTGTGTGGGTGAAAGTAGAGTGAGAAATGGCCATGTGGCGGTTTTGGTCTTTTTTATGTATCATTATCAATAAGGAGATTACAAGGAGGAAAAAATGAGTGTGGGATCTTCTCCGAGTAAGGGGAGAAGGTGACATCATTTTTTATTGTGATAAGGAGGACACAAAGTTAGGAGCGCTGTAGAGTTAGAGGGCATGGCTTCCTGTGCCCAATATATTCCAGGTTGGGGAAAGAACAAAATTTGTGGTTGCTATTTTAGTTTATTATTTTAGTTTATTATTTTAGTGTATTGAGGTATTATTGTGAACTCCGTGGAGGCCAATGGAGGGTTTGTGAAAATAGTGAGTGTGAGGTGTGAGAATGGTGAGAGTGAGTGAAAAAGAGGGAGAAGGGCATGAGCATGGGGTGACCGGGAGGTGGGAACGGAGGACTGGTCGTGACGGTTACTATAACACTGTGTGCGACATGCAACTAGAAGCTTCTGTTGAATATACCGTTTTTTGTTTGTTTGTTTGTTTATTTATTTGGTAATGCGCACCAAGTCCTTGGTTAGCTGGGCGCAAACAGTACAAGTAGACTCGAAGCTTAGTTACAGTGCCTGACACAGGCTACTACAAACAGAAGTGACTTACAACAAGTGGTACAAATGATACAGTACACATAGGGTCATGAAGGGTAAGCATTAGAAAGATACGGTATTAACAAATGTATATCATGATTAACTAGATAAAGGTGAGGTTACATGTCGTTGTTATGCAGCCATTTAAGAGCGTTCCTTCTAAACCTAGTGTAGGGTGATGGGCGTCTGAGGTCAGGTGGGAGTATGTTCCATGATTGTGCAGCTCTAACAGGGAAGCTAGATCCTCCTGCCGTGGTTAGTTTAAATCTAGGGACTTCAAGTAGGAAGGTGCTGGCAGATCTCGTCGGTCAGTTTGAGGGTCTCCAGTTGATTCTTTCAACTAGGTAAGGGGGTGCTTGATTGTTTAGGCATTTCGATGTGAGAGAAATAGTTTTAAGGAGGATTCTGTCCTTTATCTTTAGCCAATGGGCCTCAGTCCGGTATTTGGAGATATGTTCTCTACCTGGGATATTCAAAGCTGCTCTTAGGACGTTATTTTGTAATCTCTGGAGTTTGTCAATGACCGCCTTATTTGCTCCTGAGTATAGGGCATTACAGTAGTCCAGTCTAGACATGATAAGGGCATTGGCCAGAGTGAGGCAGCTGGCACTGGACAGGAAAGGTCTGGCAGCACGGATAAGTTTACAAGTGTAGGTAGTTGTAGAGGCAAGGGAGTTCACTTGCTTTTTAAGGGTGAGAGCTGAGTCGATGTAAAAACCTAGAGTTTTTACCTCTCGCATAACCTTAATAGTATTATTGTCGATGTTAAATGAGGCATAGTCTGGGGTAAGTTTAGTTAGGTTATGGTCAAATCCGAGGAGCAGGATTTCAGTTTTATCGCCGTTCAGGCAGAGGCCATGGGTGGCCATCCATGCCTGAATGAGGATGTATATTTTATTCACCAAGGCCAGGTCCGCTTCATAGTTGCCCGAAAGGGGTATGAGGATCTGAGTGTCATCTACATAGTTTGTGTAGGTGACGCCCAGTCTGTCCAACTTGTCGAACAATGGCTTGGTGAAAATGTTGTACATAGTGGGTGAGACACAGGAGCCCTGTGGGACTCCACATGTGATTTGGATGGGATCAGCACAGGTAGAGGCGGAAAAGACTCTCATGGTCCGGTTGGCTAGAAAGGATTGGACCCAGAATATAGCTTCCCCTGTGAAATTGGCAGCGAGCTTGAGGTGGTTGCATAAGACTGCATGATGCACCAAGTCAAAGGCTGCTGACAAGTCCAGGAGGAGTAGCAACGCTGTTTTCCCACTATCCTTAAATTCCTCAATTTTGCTTTTAAGATCTATCAAGGCAGTTTTAGTGCCGTGGAGAGGGCGGAAGCCCGATTGGCGCGAGCCTAGTAGGTGGTTAGCTTCTAAGTAATCTTGAATTTGGAGATAGGCTACTCTGTCGATGATTTTTAGTAGGAAAGGTACAGTGGTGATAGGCCTATAATTCGTAGGGATGGACGGATCAAGGGTTTGTTTTTTAAGTAGGGGGAGGACCCAAGATTCTTTTAGGTTGGCTGGCACAGTGTTGGATTTGAAAGAGGAGTTAATGAGCTTTGAGATAAAAGGGGCTGAATCTCTAGCTGCGTCCTTTATTATTTGTGCTGGGCAGCTGTCGCCCTTACAGTTATATGGCTTCAGTGAGAGGATAACCTTTTCAGTGTCGATGATGGAGATAGGTTTGAAGCTAAACGGCAGGATAGTATTAGGTTCAGTCGCTGGAGGTACTTGTTGACCAGTAGGAGGGAGGGAGTCCTTTTTATTAGTTATTTTGTGTTGGAGGGTGGAGATTTTATTCGATAGGGCGTTCTGAATGTTAGTACACCATATCTTGTCCTTGGGGACAGTGTCAGTTGGTAGAATGGGGGATTCCATTTCACGGAGGATGGCGAAGAGTTCCTTGGTATTAGATTTCGCATTAGTATTTCTGTCATTGAATAAGTTCTTTTTGTATTGATAATTTCAGTCTTGTAATATTTGGAGAATTGAGTTATGTTAGCTTTATTGTTGTCCGTGGGCGAATTGTGCCTGATAGTTTGGAGTTTTCTTTTCTGCTTTCTGAGGTCCTTGAGTTGGGTTGTGAACCACGCATTAAGGTGGGCTTCTTGCTTAGCTTTGCGTAGTTTGGGTGGTGCAATAGTATCTAGTGCATGAGACATGGCTTTATTAAAGGTCTCTACTAGCGTATCTGGGTCAGTATTCTTCTCCAAGCCATTAATAATGGGCAGGAGGAGGGGGATGAGATTTTCTGTAGTAATGTCTTTTTTGCTTCTGGTGGGGAGTGGTGGTATCATTTTGATAATTTTAGGGCTAAGGAGATCAAGTGTGGCAGTGAAGTTTATTAGATGGTGGTCAGTCCATGGTTGAGGGATGATGTCAGTAATGACTATGTTGCAGTTAAGTTCAGATACCCAGTCGAGGGTTCTGCCTTTAATGTGTGTAGAGGAGAGGACTTTTTGGGTAAGGCCGTGGTCATTTAGGATGGCTGTTATAGAAAGGGCATTTTTGTTATCTGGCTCATTAAAGCCAATGTTAAAGTCACCCAACAACAGCGTTTGCGAGTGGTTTTGAGTATTGTTAGCTAAGAGGGTGGTAATGTCATCTTCAAAGGTTCCCAAAGGACCTGGGGGCCTATAGATCAAATGGATAGTTAGCGTGCGGTTATTAGAAAGTTGCAATTTTCCTGAGAGTACTTCGCAGAAAGCACAGGGAGGTGAGGTGGTAAGCCGGATGGGCAGAGTAGTTTTAGCGATGATGGCTAGGCCACCGCCTTTAGCATTGGGTCTATCTACTCTGTGGATCTGGTAGTTGTCAGGTACGGCTAGCATCAGGGAGGGTCCTGCTGCCTCGTGGAGCCAAGTTTCTGTTACGGCAAGGAGGTCGATGCTACCATTATTTAGTATGTCAGCAATTTCAGTTGCATGGGCTACCATGGATCTGACATTGATAAGGGATCCCGTAAGTGACAGAGTATTCTTAGGAATGGGATTACTTATAAGTTTGTCTGTGTGTTTATTTGGACTCTGGTGTTTCTTTTTCTGAGAGTAAGTGGGACTTGGGGTCGGAATTGAAGGTTTCGTGGCTTGAGTTTGTTTATCCAAGTGAGTCTGTGTAATTGGGAGTCTAACAGCATTATTTACGCTATTTCTTTTAGGTTCATATATGCAAGGTAGTCTTGCCCTAAGTCTCAAGTTTCTGTCTGAGGGGGGGGGCTAGTGCTGTAGGTAGCAAAGGCCATGATAGTAGTTAGTAGGGTAGTTGGAATGGTTAAGGGGTCAAGTGACGTCCCTTGCTTCGCTGAAGTTGTCTGGCTAGGCTAAGGTGTGGCAATGTAGCTTAGGTATAGCAGGTTGTAACCAAGGGGTCCACCTAGTGGTCTGGGACATGAAGTATGCTAATAGGCCCTGTAGCAGGTGTGTGCTGTTTCAACCTAGGGTGGTATGCTTAGCTAGGAGCAGTCATAACAAAGTGTAATTTCAGCATGAAAATGACAGAAATCGAGACATCATTACATATTGGTATGACATTGGATTCAGATATCACGTTATGGCAGCATAGGCTGGTAAGTGGCATAGTTTGTATAATTCGCTAGTTACGACATGAAATCGCATAGAAATCAGAATGGCAACATTACATATTAGAGTGACAGTGCATACAGGCATCATGTTAAGGTCATCATCGGGCAGGTAAGGCAATGTGCAATCGTAAGGTGTGTTACTGTTTGTAGTACATATGTTGGAGTATCACAGTATGATCAAGCATTACTTTAAAGTTGCCAAGGGGGCCGGTAGTACAGTGTGCAAGTAGAGCAAATTGCAGTATAAAGCAGGAGACAGTGTAGGACAATTGCACGGGGTTGAGGATCAGGTTAGGGGTTGGACACTGTTAGGGCAGGTGGTATAGGCCTTGCCACTTCCCACGCAGAGTTAATGGAGGGCGTGCAGGAGCCAGGTAAGCCGGTTTAAACGTGGCTTGTGAGAATGGTCTTTTCTCAGTATAAAAGTACGTAAAAAGTCTGGCTGAGTTACTTCAGATGCGCTCCGATGGCAGTGCGATGAGGAACAATGCAATGGATGTCGGGCCGGGGGTGCGCCGTGGAAGAGTGCACTTTGGATGGCAGGTGTTCGTTATGGGGTTTACAAAGGAAGGTTACTAGAGCTTCCGCTAGGATGTGGGCGTTTGCAGCTGCCCTGAATATGTTAGTTGTAGAGCAGCGATTTACCCTTGACGGTTATAGCGAGTGACACGGGTTCAGTAGCGTTGGCGGTTGGAAGGGCTGGATAGGGACGGACAGGCAGTTGTCCTTATCCCTGTGGTCCTTCGCTCCTGTGGGCCGGCTCACGCCTTGCTGGCGTGCTATTGGCTGCTATAAAAGCTACAACAGCCAATCCAGGTAGGCGGCTTCCAGGAAGGGGGTTTGCCGACCAGGATCAGGCAGATGGTTGTAGGGAGGCCATCTTGGAGTTGGTATGGCCCGCGTGTGTGGCAATGGATTCAAGAAGGCATCTGCTTCTTCAGCAATGCCGTTTGCTCAGTCAGCTGGTCTGTGGGGGCATCAGGGTGCAGATTGTTGGTGCGGGCACAATTAGAGCCCTGTTCCTGCACTTTTCAGAAATTTGGGCGCAATGGTTATGCGCTGGGGATGTGCTCCGGGGGCATGCCTCGAAGGCCTCAGGTGTTGTTTGCCGCTGGTGCAGCCACTGCTCCAGCAGTGGGGAGGGAGCTCCTGCTCCACTCGGGTCGGCGTTGGATTGTGAGGAAGGGGAATGACTCTGCTAGAGTATAAGTATAGTGTGTTGCCATTGTACCAGGACAGGATAGAGAAGTACCACAAGCAGTGGTTGGTAGAGACCCCAGGGGGAATGCCCCGCCCCTGGCCAGATCACGGTACTAATAGCAGAGAGATATTAAAGCCCATGAGCACATTTCTAAGAGCTAAGTATAAGGGTAAACAACTGCAGAAGTGAAAAGAGATTTTAGACATGTGGAAAATGGTGGAGGACATAGAGAATACCGCAGGTGTATGCCCGGACGTGAGCATAGTGCCCCCTCAAATGTAGCAACCACAGCAGCACCAAAGGAAGCGCCTCGGCCCATGCCCATAGAGGGGCTCTATTCACTCACCGACTGCCCAGCCACAGGATACACCAACCCAATATATGTGCCCCCGCCTGCCACCTCTCCAATCCCTTAACGACCAACCCCAAACAGAAAGTGATCAATTTCTCCTTTCCTCCCAGCTCACCCTATCTACTCCTCAGGCCAAGCCAACTCCATCACTGCCACCCACCTGCTCGGTCATCCGACCCATGAAGCGCATGTCAGTTGAGGCTTTCGCCGCCACTTTCTCACCCCCCTCTCCCCTTTGGCTGATTCACACCCTGACACAGCCCTTTCCAGGCTCCACTCTGCTAAATCTGATACTCTCTATGTTCTTGCCCCTGTCATGAGGATTCACTTGAAGCCCAAAACCAAGTGCAACTCCTGGTATGACTCAGAGCTTGTCACCCTTAAACGCAAGTGCAGGGTGGCTGAGAGGAAATGGCGTGCTTCATGTACATCCTCTGACAAACTGGCCTGCTGCTTGCTTCAAAGGCAATACCGGCTCTCTGTCATCACCAAAAAGAGAGCTCTCATCCAAGCCCCACGCCTCTGTGGCATCTAACAACTTGGCTGAACTTTTTAAAATCTGCAAGGAACTTGCCAATCCTGATGCAGTCTCTACCTCTCCTGTCCCTTCCCAGGCCCTCTGCATGGCACTGGCTTGTCATTTCATCTCAAAAAGTCAGGACATCCTGTCCTCTCTCTCCTCCTTTCCCCTTCCTCCCTCTACTCCCTGCTCATTCTCTGGCCCTTCTTTGGCCACCTCTCCTCCCTCCTTCTCTGCCTTTCCCCTGTTCTCCCCAGACAAAAGTTTCTAGACAAGTCTGATCTAAGAAAGTCTTGTCAAAACAGGTTCATCCCTGTTCCTCCAAAACTATCAAGGACCACATTGACTCCCTGGCACCTGCCCTCGCTGACTTCTGCAACCACTCCTTCACCACTGGAGTCTTCCCTTCCCTCCAAAGCACTCCCTTGTGCACCCTCTTCTTAAGAAACCCTCTGCCGACCCTTCCTGCCCGGCTAGCTATTGCCCAATCTCCATCACTCCTTTCCTGGGCAAACGCTTGGAAAAGATGGCCATCTCCCAGCTCAGTCTCCACAATTAATCTGTTGGCTCTCTCCATGATCATCAGTCTGGCTTCAAATCTGCCAGAAGTATGGAAACTGCTCTCCTGAGCATCCGTGAAGACCTGCTCTCCAACCTTGATTCCAACACCCCCTGTGTCCTCCTCTTACTTGATCTCGCTTCTGCCTTTGACACGGTCAACCATGCCATCCTGCTCAACCCTCTCTGTGATAACCTGGGGATCACCGGTCAGGCCTTGGCGTGGCTGACTTCTTTCCTCTCTGATTGATCCTCCCAGGTTCAACTATGGTCCTTCCTCTCCTCTACCTCTATCTCTACCTGTGGTGTTCCTCAGGGGTCTATCGTCTCTCCCTGGATGTTCAACCAATACCTTGCACTTCTTGCCCACTGCATTGCCACGCTCTGCTCCAACTTCCAGTGCTATTCGGATGACACTCAGCTCATTTTCAGGCTACCCTCAGCCACCTCTTCTCCCTCTCTCATCTCTGTCTGTCCACCATCCAGGAGTGGTGTGCCGCCAATGATCTCTGCCTTAATGCCAGTAAGGCCAAGATTCTCCTCATCGGCACACCTGCTCCCTCCTTCCCTGTCACTCTCTGGTCAGCCTCACTTGGCCCTCTCCCTGCTCCCACCTGTGAGGCTAAAAACTCTGGGTAATCTTCGACTTCACACTCTCCTTCTCTGCTCACATCTCTGACGTCTCTGAGAAGTTACACTACCAGCTGCACCTCCTCAGAGGTATTCTTCCTTTTCTCTTCTTCCCCCAGAAGCTCACTGTCTCCAGAGCTCTGGTTCTCTTTAGGTTGGACTACTGCAACAGCTTCTTTCTGAATCTGCCTGCTTCTACTCTCCGCCCTCTGCAACTCATCCAGAACAGGACTGCGAGACTTGTCCTTGGCCTCAAGCCCAGGGATCGTATCTTTCCAGGACTGACATTTCTGCAATGGCTCCCAGTGACTGTGAGGATTAAGTTCAAAACCCTCTGTATTGTCCACAAGGCCTTCTGGGGCCTTGGGGCTGGGGCCTCAATACTTTCAACTCTCTCTTCCTAAATATCTTCATTCTCAAGCTCATCCGCCTCCAACTCCCTCAGAGTCAGTCGCTTCTCCAAGCAACGAGATGTGGTAGATCTCTTTCTTCGGCTGGGGCCTCCCTCTGGAACTACCTCCCTGCCTCCCTGAAACTTGAGGAGAATCAACTCCGGTTCCGAAGCACCTCTAAACCTTTCTTTCTGCTTCTGATTTTTCTCCTCCTCTCCCCTGCTGACTTCCTGGTTGAAACTGAATCTGCACTGGTTACCTGGCCGCACTCTGATCTCGGGCCCAGGTCCCCCTCCCTGCCAGTCACACCCCTGCACCTCCGTCCTGGTAACCCCCACACTTGGGGACTGTGTATCCCTACAGTCCCACTACCTGTACTTGACACCTGCTGTCTGCACTTACCCATGCACTTGCCACCTGCTGGCCGTAATTTTACTTATTGTTATTTATTATCCCATGTACTGCACTGTCCCCTCCTCCTACCCCCACACTCTCTCCCATCCCCCTTCCCATGCACTCTGAATGTCTCCTGGCCTAGTAGGATTGTGTCATGATTCCTGCCCCTCATGTCCCCAGCCCTCCAAGATGTCAGGCTGGAGCCAGGCCACGATCACCTACATGGCCCTCAAGGGCCTCTCCATCCCTCCAAAGACCCACTTGGAGTCAGACTTGGCGCTTGTGGCACCAGACTCACTCACTCCCATAGGATAACATTAGGGATTGGACTTGTAGTGCATTGATGGGGACAAGATGGATGCCCCCACATATTTCGGTTCCCAGAACTGCATGTGCAGGGTAGTCTTTTGGTTGTGGTTCAGCCCAGAGACACCTGGGATACCCAGAGACTATTTAAGCCACGCCCAGGCTGAGAAACATGCTTTGTGTTTTCTGCACCTGCAGCGTGACATTCACTGTGTTCGTATAGGTCTCCAGTAGGCCTGCATCTTTCTTCTGCGCTCAGCTCCTGCAAGAACAAGAACACCGTTAGGAACAGCCTTACCTTGCAGCGCTTCTGCCCATCATTCATCGCTCTTTCTGTTCTGCGGGCATCTTCGGCGGTGTCATTCCCATCCTGACACGCCGCTTCCTAAGGAAAAGGGAAAAGAACAGAAAAAAGGCATTAGTAAACATTCAGCAGATCTTCGCTTATTTTTTAAAGACTGTACGAGCTTCAAACGCTTACCTGAATCCCAGCCGCTCTGAGGGAACTCTGTCGCCGGAACTTCTCATCCATCTGCAAGAGGGAAAAAACACTCCAGGTTAGACGGTAAACATCTAGAGGTGCCGCATACCATGCTTACTCACCGCATTTCTTCTTCATAACCGGCATCCACGCTGAAAACGTTGCGCCACCTAAAAGACAGAATAAAAGAACTCAGTTCAATACAAATACGAAAGGGTCGCATCGCGCATCGCGCTCTCACTCACCTTCAGCGCTACTCATCTCAGCAGCACATCGCCATCCCCGGACGCCGGCCATCATCTAAGGAAGGAAAGGAACGAAGTTAGAGGACTGTTCAAAAGACTCACTATACTTACCTGTCGGACTCTTGCCAGTGAAGTAACTAGGCAGCAACGAGCATACATCAATCAACATGCCCTTACGCTGAAAGCAGGACGGAGAGCACACTTTCCAAGAAAACAAGGCCCAGTCTCCAGCCGAGTATACTCCAGGGAAGGGTTCGAGGTCGTAAGAGGTCAGAACAGGCTGAGTGACGTCCCTGTGGATACCTGGTGAGCGTTACAGAACACAAAGCCTCACACCAACATCCACCTGGGCGTCATGGAAACGTCAGAAACCGACCAGTTAACCCACATGTTGGGGCAGCTACGTTCCAAAGTACATTCAGCCAGGCAAGAGACCAACACCCTGAGGAGAGAGCTGATAGTAGCCAAAAAACACACTGATGATTTAAGCCGACAACTTCTCCAGTCACAAGCAGCATTGCCGGGAAGCGTGCCCTCGATGCCAGCACCATCAGCCAATCCCGTTCAGATAACCCTTCCTGGGGCAGTTCCCTTGGCCCCGCCAGAACGATTTACAGGGGATCCCAAGAGGTTTGCAACGTTCATGAACCAGTGCTGCCTGCACTTCCTTTGTAGACCAGGGGCCTTTCCGAATGACCAATCACGAGTCGCTTTTGTGCTATCCTACCTGAGTGGTAGCGCCGCAGACTGGTCTATACCCTTTGTGGCCCAAGACGATCCTTTGCTGCATGACTTTAGGGACTTTCAGCAGGAGATGGAAAAGCTGTTCGCCCGTCGTACTCATGGGCAGGCATTAGACAACAAACTTCTGTCCCTACGCCAAAGGAATCAAGACCTGTTAACATACATAGCCACGTTCAATAGACTCGTAGTTCAAGAAGAATGGCCAGTGGAGAAGAGAACCACGTTATTTCATCGAGGGTTGTGGGGGGAGCTCAAGGATGTTCTCGCAAAAGTAGTGAACCCCCCGAAAGACTGCTCAGAATTCATTGACCTTGTTGTTCACCTCGATCATAGGTTGCAGGACCGAAGAGCAGATCTAACAAGACCGGACCGTTGCCCTATGTATGTGCGTTCAAAGGACAATATGCCCGCACAACGGAAGGTTCGGGAGAAGCAATGCAAATCGGGGGGGTCAGATCCCGCTTGACTAAAGCAGAAAGGGATAAAAGGAGACATCAGCAGTTATGTCTGTACTGTGGAAGGTCATGTCATTTCCTTAAAGAGTGCCCTGTGAAGCCACTGAGGAGGACGTTAGGGGCCACGGACAAGGAAGATACCGTCAAGGAATCGGAAAACTCCCCAGCCCGGCAAGTGTAGGGGGTCCACTTGTCGAGCAAAGAAAGTGAACTACAGACCTCCCATTTTGCACTATCTGTAGTCTTGATCAATTGCCAACAACCATCTCAGACGCACGCAGTAAGAGCATACATTGACAGTGGAGTCATTGGGAATTACATCGACCAGGATCTTGCGGCAAAGATGGGGTTTCCGTTACGCGCTAAATCAACCATCAACACTGTTACCACTGCCGACGGCACAGAAATAGCTTCTGGTCCAGTATCCCAATGCACTGCAGCTTTAACCCTTCTGTGCACGGATGGACACCAAGAATCTATTGTTTTCGACCTCATTAAGGCACCACAGTTCTGGTTGATTTTGGGAATGCCATGGTGGGTAGCTCTCAATCCTCGAATCGATTGGGGAGCAAAAGAATGTGCCTTTCCCGAGACTTGCGCCCACACATGTTATCGCCAAGAGAAACAACAAACAGACACCAGAACCTCCACGCTTGCGACTGTGGCAATCGGCACCCTACCAAGTGAATACCAGGACTTTCAAGATGTCTTTCAGAAAGAACAGGCTAATACCCTGCCACCTCATACACCATACGATTGCCAAATCGACCTGACACCCGGCGCACAAATCCCTTTTGGGCGAATTTACGCACTCACAGAACCAGAAAACCAGCACCTGAAGGCCTATCTTGACCAATACCTGGCCAACGGGTTCATCCGTCCCTCGAAGTCTCCAGCAGCCAGTCCTCTATACTTCGTACCGAAAAAGGAGGGGGACTTGAGAACGTGCATCGACTATCGTGCACTGAACCAGATTACCGTAAAAAAACGCTACCGCCTGCCACTGATCCCTGAATTCCTTGATCAAGTCAAAAATGCCCAAATCTACACAAATCTAGACCTGAGGGGGGCTTATAACCTTGTTCGCGTAAAACAGGGGGACAAATGGAAAACTGCTTTTCGCACCAAATACGGCTTGTACGAATATCAAGTATTGCCCTTTGCCCTCTGCAACGTGCCTGCAGCATTTCAATACTTCATGAACGATGTCCTACGGGAATTGATTGATGTCTGTGCTCTAGTTTACATCGACGATATTCTAGTATATTCCACATCAAAGCAGGACCACGTTAAACATGTCCGATCCGTATTGGAGAAACTCCGTCAACACCAGCTCTACGGCAAGCTCGAAAAGTGCTCATTCCACATCTCCGAGGTGGAATTCCTGGGCTTTATTCTCAGCCCGAATGGAATCCGAATGGATGTACACAAGGTAGATGCTATCCTGAACTGGCCATCCCCAAATTCGTTCAAGGGAGTTCAAAGTATGCTGGGTTTTGCAAACTTCTACCGCCGGGTTTATCCCAGGATTTTCGCAAATCGTGCATCCCATCACGTCATTGCTAAGGAAAAGCAACACAAAGTTCCAGTGGACAACAGAAGCTGAGGAAGCTTTCCAGGAACTCAAAGCAAGATTCATATCTACCCCAATCTTACGCCACCCTCGCCCTGATCTCCCATACCTGGTGGAAACAGACACCTCAAGCATGGCTATGGGAGCCGTTCTCTCACAAAAGGACTCCAAAACGGGCCAGTTACACCTTGTTGCCTTCTGGTCACGTAAATTCACACCCCCTGAACTCAATTACGCTATCACAGACAAAGAACTCCTGGCCATTAAGTCAGCCTTTAAGGCATGGCGGCACTATCTCTTGGGCGCCAGACACACAATCATCGTAATAACTGACCACCGGAACCTTCAGTACCTAAAACCAGCAAAGGCCCAATCCTCACGACAACTACGTTGGGCTCTTTTTTTTGCTGAATATGACTACGGGATTACATTTCGACCAGGGGTGAAAAACAGGATGGCCGATGCCCTTTCCCGTATGGGGGTGGAAGAGCAAGGGTATCAGACCCCTGACCCAATAGCAATCATCCCGAGTGACAAGCTCCTAGGAATCACAGCAACCATAACTCAGAAAGAAGTACATGAAGAAATCCAAAACCTGACGAGTCTGGAGCAATTACAAGTGTGGAGTGCACAAGGAGAACATTACATGATAAAAGATCAGTTGCCCTACTTCAGGAATCGTTTATTCTTACCAAACCAAGAACTACGACAACAAGTCATGTCCGGTTATCATGATTCCTTGATCGAGGGCCACCCCAGAATTGCTAAAACCCTAGCCAAGGTATAACGAAATTATTGGTGACCCACCTGGCGTAAATACATTATCCAATTCATCCTATCTTGTGGAGTGTGTGCTCAAAACAAGTCATCCAAGCAGAAACCGGCTGGGCTATTACAGCCATTGGAAATCCCACCAGCACCCTGGCACACGTTGTCCCTCGATTTTATTACTGACTTACCACCCAGTCAAGGGTTTAACACTATTCTTGTGGTCGTGGACCTTTTTTCAAAAATGGCACATTTCATTCCTCTTAAGGGGCTCCCAAATGCTTCCACTCTGGCTAAGGTATTTCTTGAATGGGTTTCCTTCAGTTTTGGTCTCAGACCGAGGTACTCAATTCATATCTAACTTCTGGAGAAAATGCTGCTCTATGGCCCAGATCGACATCCGGCTATCCACCAGTCACCATCCCCAAACGGATGGTCAAACTGAGAAGACAAATCAGACGCTCGAGCAGTATCTGCGTTGCATGTTACACCACGCTGAAGGAAGCTGGTTCAACCTATTATGGATAGCTGAATATGCTTATAATAATTCCCTACACCCCAGCACTGGGCAGACACCCTTTTATACCATGTATGGCAGGCACCCACGTACTTCTGAGTTGGACGTTCCTACAACCCTGGAAATGCCAGCAGTCAAAACCTTGCACACGGCCATTTCGCAAACCTTTAAAAGGGCAGCTGAACACCTACTTCAAGCTAAGAATCGCCAAAAGAAGTTTACTGATCAACACCGAGCAAAGGCCCCCAACTACCAAGTGGGAGACAAAGTCTGTCTGGCGTCTAAACACGTGTCCATTAAAGGAACCCGAACTTTCCGTCCAAGATACCTGGGTCCATTCACCATCACCTCTGTGATAAATCGTGTGGCGGTCAGACTAGTTCTGCCGTCAAACATGCAGATTCATCCTGTGTTCCACGTGTCTCTCATTAAACCTGTTCAACCTGGGACCCGGGTAGCAACGCCACCTCAGCCAGTAGTAGTCGCCAGGGAGCCAGAATTCGAAGTCAAGGACATCCTGGATTTAAAGTACGTCAGATTCAAATTATACTACTTAGTAGACTGGAAGGGCTATGGTCCACAAGACAGGACATGGGAGCCTTGTGAGTACATCCATGCACCTCGCTTGCTTAGACGAAGTCATCAAAACCATCCAAACAAACCAGGACCAGACAGAAGAGCCACCTTGAGAGGGGCCTTGGGGGGGAGTGCTGTCATGATTCCTGCCCCTCATGTTTCCAGCCTTCCAAAATTTCAGGCTGGAGCCAGGACACGATCACCTACATGGCCCTTAAGGGCCTCTCCATCCCTCCAAAGACCCACTTGGAGTCAGACTTGGCGCTTGTGGCACCAGACTCACTCACTCCCATAGGATAACATTGGGGATTGGACTTGTAGTGCATTGACGGGGACAAGATGGATGCCCCCACATATTTCGGTTCCCAGAACTGCATCTGCAGTCTAGTCTTTTGGGTGTGGTTCAGCCCAGAGACACTTAGGATACCCAGAGACTATTTAAGCCACGCCCAGGCTGAGAAACATGCTTTGTGTTTTCTGCACCTGTAGTGTGACACTCACCGTGTTCGGATCGGTCTCCAGCAGGCCTGCATCTTTCTTCTGCGCTCAGCTCCTGCAAGAACTAGAACACTGTTAGGAACAGCCTTACCTTGCAGCGCTTCTGCCCATCATTCATCGCAACTTCTGTTCTGTGGGCATCTTCGACGGTGTCATTCCCATCCCGGCACGCCGCTTCCTAAGGAAAAGGGAAAAGAACAGAAAAAAGGCATTAGTAAGCATTCAGCAAATCTTCGCTTATTTTTTAAAGACTGTACGAGATTCAAACGCTTACCTGAATCCCAGCCACTCTGGGGGAACTCTGTCTCCGGAACTTCTCATCCATCTGCAAGAGGGAAAAGACACTCCAGGTTAGCGTGTAAACATCTAGAGGTGCCGCATACCGCACTTACTCACTGCATTTCTTCTTCATAACCGGCATCCACGCTGAAAACGTCGTGGCACCTAAAAGACAGAGAAAAAGAACTCAGTTCAATACAAATACGAAGGGGTTGCATCGCGCATCGCGCTCTCACTAACCTTCAGCGCTACTCATCTCAGCAGCATGTCGCCATCCCCGGACGCCGGCCATCATCTAAGGAAGGAAAGGAACGAAGTTAGAGAACTGTTCAAAAGACTCATTATACTTACCTGTCGGACTCTTGCCAGTGAAGTAACTAGGCAGCAACGAGCACGCATCAATCAACGCGCCCCTGCGCTGAAAGCAGGATGGAGAGCACACTTTCCAAGAAAAAAAGGCCCAGTCTCCAGTCGAGTAGACTCCAGGGAAGGGTTTGAGGTCGTAAAAGGTCAGAACAGGCTGAGTGACGTCCCCGTGGATACCAGGTGAGCATTCTAGATTGTTGTCTGTCTTCCGTCTGTTCCCCCTCCCTTGCCTCGTCGCACCTTGAAACACTTGTGTATAGGCGCGTTATAAATGCCATATCATATCATATCATATCATATATCATATCATATCATTATGTGCCATGGGAACAGATGGATAAAACAATTTGATCAAGGAGCTCCCGCCCCTTACTGCCAGGGCAAGGAAGTGGATATACGCCTTCGAGAAACAGACAGCTGGAGTTCCTTTGGCGGTAGGAGACATGAAAAGCTTACTTGTTGCAATGTGGGGGCCCAGGCCGGGGACGTGTGGGTCAAGGCAGGGAACCCTGGAGTAAAACTAGATGATGATGATGCGCATGATGGCGCAACTTTAAACAATGTTAGGGCACAAGTGATGGGCGCACTGTGATGGGCATACCCCAATACAACTGATTTACAGTTCATAATGCAGTACACTATGGGGGGCGATGAAAATGCAGCTCAATACATTTTTAATGTGCAGGAGATGTGGCAACCAGAGACGGGTGACCAGTGGGACCGATCAGTTCCTCTTTTTTATTTTGTTATTAAAAGGGGATTGCCCAAGGAAGTTCAGAAAGTGCTTGACAAGATAGTGGGCATAGTGGCGAAGGGGTCGGCCGAGATTCAGACTATAATACACCATTGCAAAAGGATTAAAGAACGAGAAAAGGAAATGACTCAAAGAGTTGCAGGCAGAGGAAGCAAAACTAGTACAGAAGAGGTTAGCTAAAATAGCAGTGGAAGGGATGGTGACAGCAAACACTGAGGCAAATTCAGCAGAGCAAGCTGCAGCTTGTGCAGATGTAAGTATAGCAGCATTTTGGCCAGGTGGAGGTCAGGCCCAGTGGGGTGGCTGGACCCCATATCAGTACCCTGAATGGCACCAAGGAGATCAACAGCGGGGGAGGAGGGCTGGTTTAAGGGAGCAGAGAGGGCTGAGGGGGGTTTTGGTGGGATGGGACCTAGAGGTAGTATGGGACCGTCTCAGTGCTGGAGCTGTGCGAAATGGGCACATTTTGCAAGAGAGTGCAGAAGCAGACAGGGGATAGGGTATAGTGCATACAAATAACCTGCCCTAGCACTACAACAGCCGCCCAGGTTCACCTCCATGCCTTATGAAATACATCAGGCATACATCCAGTTGCCCCCAAACTCCCCACACATGCAGGCTCGAACACTGCCTAGTGTGCAACTGCAAACGGCCCAGCAGAACACCTTGTACGGATGCCAAATGCTCACACCCAATGCAGTACCAAATGGAACAGAAGAACCCTACTGAGGGGTCAGTGTCAAGGGAGCACACCCCTTCACGTTCCCAGGTACTAATAGGTATCCTGATTAGGACAGCCCACAGAAAGATCTTGCGTGCCCAGTTCTGTCCTTGACTACCCACCCTGATGAGGAACCCTTGGTGGGTACTGAGATAGATAATAAGCAATTCATCTTTATGGTTGAAACGTGTGCCACTCAATCATGCATCAGTGAAGGAAACGACCTGCTATCAGGTGAAACTCTCGACACACAGGAATTCTCTGGGGCTGTTGCGACGGCCCCCTACACAGAAGAGATAGCTATCAAAATAGGCGGGAAAGTGGTGCATGCACCCTTACTATACTCAGAGGCCTACCCATAAATCTGTTTGGACAGGATTTGTTGAGCAAGCTGAACATGACCATTTCCTTTACGTACTGTGGGGTGGTATGCACTACCCCATGTATGTATGCCTTAAGGGCAATGGTCATCATTCAGGCCTGAGGGGGAGAGGTGGTGGTCCACGGCATCCCTGTAGACCCGGATATGCTTGTCTATGGAATAACTGTATTGCTTGATGCGGTGCCCCAGATTTGCAAGGCGTGTTGCGGGTACCATCAGATTTCCAACCCGTGGTAAACCCAGAGCTTGTGGGTACAATACTGTCCATAGATTTGCAGGGCCTGGTAGTGTCAGCCAAAAGGATTGTTGTGGTCGGGACAGATGTTCATTGGTGCAAATGGTGGACGGTGCTGTGTATTGACCAAAGGTACCCCTCAATAAGTGACAGATGCAGAGTTGTATGCAGACAGGGATTACGATGGAGAAATTGTGTTAGCAATCTTTATCCCTTGTGACATTATTGTACAATACCGGATGATACAATGTTCCTTGATGGCCCCTGTGACCCAGCCCCATTTACTGAGAATGACTTTGAGCAAGTACCAGAAAGGTTATGGACAACTAACGCCCACGATGTAGCGCTTTTGCAGGGGGATGGCACAGGTTAAAATAACACTGAAGTAAGGCGCAGTGTTGCCCCAAGCTTAAAGGTATCCGCTGTCCAAAGAGGTAGAGGAGGGCATATGGGATACCATTGTGGCACTCATCATTCAGGGAATAATAGAGCATTATACCTCCCCATGTAACACGGCAATCTATCTGATAAAACAGGCAAACGGGGGGAGTTGGAGGATGATCCAGGCCCTTTGACCTCTAAACAACATTGTCCAGGCAGACTTTCCTGTAGTTCCAAACCTTGCCACAATACTATGCAGCATCCCTAAGGAGGCAACCCACTTCACTGTGGTAGATCTTAAAAACGCCTTCTTTTCCAAACCACTGCACACCGATTTGCAGTACCTCACTGCGTTTATGCATCGGGGAACATGTTTTGAGCACACAAGATTGCCTCAGGGGTACTGTGAGTCCCCCAGCATCTTCAACAGGATCTTACATGCTGGTTTAGGGAATATTCAAGCATCCAGTGCCATCATTCAGTATGTTGACGATTTGCGGGTGTGTAGCGACAGTGAACAGCAGTGTAGGAAGGATTCCATCACCCTTCTGCAGCTACTGGCGTACAATGGGTACATGGTAGATAAGGCGAAGCTGCAATATTGTCTCCAAGAAGTGCTCTATTTGAGCCAGCTGATATTTGGGTCCTAAGTGAAAATATCTTTTTCTAAACATCTCTACCAAAATAAATTGATTTAGAAAGACTGGTTCATGACCCACGCCCCTGTCAAACACTAGTGCGCACAGGGGCTGACAGGTTCAGTGGGACCTGGAAGCACAGGACAAGCAGAATGGGTAAGGGTGTGGGTGCGTGTGTTGTGTGTTTGTATGTGCTTTGGATTTGGGGAGTCTTGGGTGGGGAGGGGTGAGGCGGGGGTGAGAGAGAGAGGTTCTGGGGCAAAAACAGAATTTGGAGGAAATAGCACAGGAAAGTATGAGGGGGCCGGGGGGCAGGTGGAGCAAAGGGAGGATTAGGGGGTGTACCCCCTGAATTGTAAAAAAAAGAGGTGGTTCTAATACCTCATTATTAAGGTCTCGGGATGTACGATCAAACAAGAAAACGGCCAGTAAAAATCAGTCTTTTTCTCATGAGACCTTAATAATGAGGTTTTTTCACATAGAACCGGTATCTGTTAACAAGAAGAAAATTATACCTGCTCGTGCTACTTCAGTGTGCAGCACTCCCCAGCCCAAAACTGTCAAAGAGATGCAGTCATGTTTAGGGTTGTGTAATTACACTAGGGCATGGATTCTAGACTGTGCATCATACACCAGGCCCTTGTTACAGGGCCTTAAAGAGGTCCAAAAGAATGACCATAAGATTGTATGGACGGAGGACATGCTCACCAAATTTAATGCTCTAAAGGAGGTGATCTCCACAGCCCCAGTGCTGGCCACCCCTGATTACACGCAAGAATTTTTATCTCTTCCCATTCCAATGGTCAATTGATGACTGCAGTACTGACACAAAATAGCACAATGGTGCCATAAGCTATTGGCCTACTACAGCAGACTGCTAGTTTCTGTGATTCAGGGTCAGTTCCCATGCGAACAAGCATTGGCTGCAGCTGCATTTGCGATTGAGAAGAGCTCCACAATTGTTATGGAGTGCACTGTAACATTGTACGTGGAGCACACAGTGTTAGCCATTTTGGAGCGGTCCAAATCAACCTTTACCATGCAGCATATCCTGTGCGGCCCAAACATTCATAACGTGAGGTATAAAATTGTAAATCCTGCCACTGTTCTAACAGAGAAGTGCACAGAGGAAGACCTGGTAGCACTTGATTGTATGTCATTTGAGGGGAGGAGGATGATATCTGAAGGCCAGCGATAGCCCTATTGAAGGGGGATGCTTTTCGTTGATGGGCCAGCAACTATTGACCAGAGCTCAGGTTTGAGGCATACTGGGGCGGCAGTAGTATGCCTGGTGGACAGAGTATATGAGGTATTGGTGCAGAAGAGATTACCTATGCACTATTCGGCCCAAGCAGCAGAACCTATAGCACTCACTGAGGCGCTTTTAGCATCTCAAGGGTGCTGTGTCACCATCTTTTCTGATTCGGCTTACATCATCACCACAGTGCACACAGGCTTGGCACAGTGGAAGATGAGGGGATTTAGGAGAGCTGACGGGTTCCTGGTACAACATGTGGCACTGTTAGACAAACTAATGGACGCACTATCCCAACCATCCTTGACAGCGGTGGTGAAATGCACCGCCCATACTAAGAGGAGGTCTTGCTCAGTAACACTGCTAGTAGTTTGGGCTGGAATGCCCCTTTTGGGGTGGGATCAAGCCTGATTTGCATATGGTCTTTGCACGTTTATAATGGCTTGGCAGGCAAAAAACGATAGCCTGGGGGGTTGCCCAGAGCAATGCCAGAGGTGTGGATTTATTCTAAACCTTCCAGCCATCACCCCTTTTGTTTTGCTATAGCCACCCAGAGTGTGTTGGGTTTACCCAGATGTGGGTCACGGGCCTGCTGACCCTAGAGACCCAAACTACTCCTCACTGATGAAGCCCAACAAGGTCAAAACATGTTTGGAGATGCTCATGGTCTTGTGCAGAGGGGATGTGACCAAGCAGTTTGAGTTGGACTGCTCCTTTTGAGGTGGGGCCAAGCCTGATTTACATATAGTCTTTCCCCTTTTGTAATGGCTTGGCAGGCAAGGAACGATGGTCTGGAGGGGTTGTCCAGAGCAATGCCAGAGGTTAAGCTTTATTCTAAACCTTCCAGCCATCACCCGTTTTGTTTTGCAAAAAACACATTGCTGCAGATATACAGAAGGACTGGTTTGTCCCCAATCTGCAAGAGTCGATAGCTAAAATGCTCATCAACTGTACCATGTAGTTACAATACTGGTCTCACTTCATGAACTATCTGAGGTACACTGCCCCGTCCTACTGGGCTATTCTGTGAGTTACATATTGACTAAGCGTACATGGGAAAAAGGCATAACAGATCAAGTTACCTGATATTTGTTGTCTGTCCTTTCTCATGGTGGGTGGAGGCTGGTCCTTGTGCACACCCTGATGCAAAATGTGTGGCCACATTTTTAGTGAAAGAGGTCTTTCTTCGATGGGGTGTGTGTAAAGTTTTAAGGTTCGATAATGGAACGCACTTCTTCAATTAGCTTTTTAAGGAAATTACAGCATTATTGGACATCAAGAATTGGATATGTAGAGTTTACCAACCCCCAGGACAACAGGATGGGGGAGAGGATCAATGGTCTTCTCAAGAGTAAACTTTCCAAGCTTTGCACCACCCTAAAGAACAATTTGGTGCACTGCTTGCCTCTTGCTTTGTTCAGCATGCGCACACAGCCCTGTAAGGATCATCATTTATTGCCCCACAAGGTGGTAATGGGGTGCTGCATGTACATGCCTTTATCTCCAAACAGGAGAGCATCTGATGCTCACAGGGCTGCGTCCATTCTAGGGGACTAATTTCATAGCTACTTTTGTGCCCTAATCAAAGCCATTAAATGTATGACTCAACAGGTCACGCCACTGAGGACTGAAGAGACAACAAGCGTTGCATCCGATACTCCACCCACGTCGCCTCATCTTCAGCTTTTCCCTGGTGACCACGGCTTTGTAAAAACCTTGTCCGCCCGTGGAATGAGCATAGATGTAACAGCCCCTTTGAGGTTGTTTATGCTACCCCCCTTGCGGTAAAGGTTTGTGAATTACGGTACTAGGTGCATTTATTTGATCTTCGCAAAGCACCCCAGGCCACACTACCCACCCAAACTCAGTAAAGTACTAAACAGTACGCGTTAAGTGTCTTCCAAGTAACACCTCTTCTCCAAGTAAAAAGTCTATAGAACGACATCCAGCTGCAGATTCAATTCTGGTGTCTCCCTGATGTGTTTTTAACCTTACCAAAAAACAAAAACAAAAGGGGTTCTACAACGTGCATACCTCTGTGATAAATAAAAACGTTGCTACGCATTGTTTGCGCTGAGAGCTCTCTCTCTCTCTCTCTCTCTCTCTCTCTCTTTCTCTCTCTCTCTCTCTCTCTCTCTCTCTCTCTCTATATATATATATATATATATATATATATATATATATTTACCCTGCAATGGATGTACATGGGTCCAACAACTCTGTCTATAAAAAGCAATGTTCTCGCTTTCAGAAAGATTCTCTTGTAACTGTGTTTTCCCCCACATAAATATGTGTAATGCATTGGATAGCTAGTATATTTGCTATTTCTATGTTTGGACTAGGAATTTATTTAGGATGTAGTTGTATATGGAGTAGTGATATAAAAAGGAGGGATTATTTACCAATGGCTTTGAGGGATTTATAATATATGATAATGTTGCAAATGCAAGTGCAAACATAACTGACACTAAAGATACTGTGGCTGCGGTCCATGATACACAGCCTGATGCATTTCTCAATTATATTTTTTTCACGCAGCAACGTATGGGGAGTTTTGCAAATTTACTCATGTTATCATTATTTCCTAATGTGTTCTTTAACATAAGTGTAAATGATACTTTCTTTCCTAGTGCTTCCCATTTTGGTAGATCAAAACGTTTTAAAAGACAAATTAGGAGAGTTAAATACAATCAATACCAAGGACTTGAGCTAGACACAATAGAAGATGTGCACCATCCAGAGTTAAGTAATAGTTGGTACGCAGACATGAGCTCAGTGGGGAAAACAAAAGTTAATGGAAGTTGTTACGTGTGCTCCTTGATTCCACATGCGTCGGAAGCCCCCATGGTATTAATACCACAGGAAATTCTGAGGGTGGAGGCTCAATGGTTACTGCATCTGGCATTGTGCAGTTTGCGAAGCACTTTCCAGGCATCAAGCATAGGACAAGAAGTGGTGGATCCTGATCAACTGCAACGTGCCCAAAACCCCAAGACTGTACAGTGCTTGCAAAGACTGTATCTAAAGTTGGAAGATTTCAAGTTTGTGACGAACATGTGGCAAGAAACTACAATGAGCTGTATGGCAGGAGGACTAGAAGGATTCGGAAAGGAAGTGATAGATAAAGTGAACAGTGTATGCAGCAAATACTGGAATGAACAAGTGACAAAACTCACGTGGATCGAGGCAATGGAAAAGCCAGTGAAAGTGCAAAAGCAAGGAGAATATGAACTGTGCTTTTACAATGAAGGACGCATCCTTGTGGGGGTCAATAGTAGGTGCAACAAAACATTATAAATTCCAGATCTCAAAAAAAGAAACAGCTGCTGTGATTGATAACTACTTGGTGTGTGGCAGCAACCATTTCTGCACCTCCCGCCATCATGGAGGGACACCTGCTTGTTCGCCTCATTGCACCCAGTGCTCCTGGTGGTCCCTGAAGAACATTTGATTGTGGGACCAGGGGGCTTGTCGGTTCCAGCAACTACACCAGGGCCTGGCATCCTCACCACGGTGCCAAGGCAGAAGTGTATCTTTCGCATCATGCCAGAAAAGGAGAAGCGAGAAAAATTGCAGGGGAGGAGAAGATCGAATTATCTATCGCAAGATTCCTCCCAATTACTAAAAGAAATCCCAATTGAGTACAATACTAAAGGATGTTCTTAAAATTGGATACTGTACCTCCTCTAATCTTGCTTCTTCTCCGATTAAATATAATAATATCATGTCGAATGAAAATGATCTGGGTAAAGTCGGGGGTAACCCCAAGGTGAGGGGCAGAATGTGGAACCATTTTGCGGAACTGTGGGCTCTTGAATTACTGTATAATAACCACTTTACTTGGAAAGCTCGTGGCTTAACATCTACTATAGATTTCATTTTTTTGTCCTGTAATCTGTCTATTAACCTGCGCAAATATGAGATCAAAGAAACCAACTGTAGCGATCACTGTTTTTTGATGTTTGAAATAATTACCAAGCTAAAACAGACAAAACCCCAATTGTACAAGTTTGCTCTGACTCTTAGTATGCAGGGTAACAGAATTAAATGGACTCACAAAAAGAATGTCAAGTTCACCTCCACCATGTTAATAGATTACGAGACTATGTCGCCTCCCCAACGGATTGATTGTTACTCAGCTGTTAATTTTACGACCTATATACATGCCACCATTAACAAAACAGACACAAGCTCCTAAAAATCTGAAACCTAGAATTCATCAGAATCATAGCACAGACAGTACTGTCCACATGTGTAGATGTGCTTTAAGGAAAGAATTAAGATCTCTCTACAAATCAGGACTTTGCCATAGTGACATTATGTCACAATCAAAGAAAATTAAACAACGCTATAAAAACTGGCTGATCCATTATAAAGGCCATCCTTCGCAAATTGATGGTGAAATTATGCTTAGAGCTTTGAAAGGGTCTAACTGTTCCAATTTTTGGTCACTTATAAACGAACTGGAAAGACCTAAAAAAATGTTAAACATTAATATCATTGATGAGCATGTATGGTTAGGCCATTTTGCGAAATTGTATGGTACTAGTGAAAGTATGGTAAAAACAGAGGTAAGATGTAGCCTGAATTGGTCCCTCAAATTTTCAGAAGTGGATATTAAGGATTTAATTCTTAAAGCAAAACCATCAGGTGGTCCTGGTCCGAATAATCTTTCTAATAAATTGCTTAAACTTGATCCAGTTAACTGGGCGCGGATTCTATTTATACTGTTTAATAATGTTTTGTTATGTAAACATATTCCTCTTTCATGGAGGGTGTCCCTTGTTATTCCTGTTTTTAAAAAAGGCTCTTGTTTAATCTCATCAAGTTATAGACCGATTGCTATTTCTGATCCGGATTCCAAGATTTTTGCTTCTCTTGTCTTGCGGGACCTGGAAAACTGGATCACTGAAAACCATATTTTGGACATTAAACAAATAGGCTTTAGAAAAAATGTTGGCACAAATTGTGGGGGGCTAATACTGAAATCCTTAACATCTAGATCCATAAAGGGGGGCTCTCAATCGACATTTGTGGCATCTATGGATCTTAGCTCCGCTTTTGATCTTGTGGACAGGAATATATTGTGGCGACTACTTAAAGATATTGGTATTCCCACTCACCTGTTAACAATTATTATGGCTCTTTACTCAGATACCAGGATAAGGGTTCGACTAAATTCAGAAGGACTTCTCTCTAGGGAACTTGCTATTCCGAACGGCCTTAGGCAAGGCTGTATGCTAGCCCCGACTATTTTCAACCTTTATGTGAGCGGTGCAAACAATGCTCTGAATAATAAGGGATTGGTCTGTCCAAAATTGAATGGACTTTGTTTAGCGTGGATAGCGTATGCAGATGATTTTCTTCTTATCGACAACACTAGGGTGGGTCTTCAAAGACTGCTTAAGGCTTTCGAAACTTTTACTTCAGGTCTAAAACTTAAAATGAACTCATCTAAAACAGTTATTGTACGCTTTGGTCGATCTAATAGGAAGGAAAATGCCTTCACATGGCTCTGCGGTAACCAAATTATAAAAGCTCAACCTGCTTTTAAGTATTTGGGTTTCCACATTTCTGGGTCTAGCTCCAATTCTCTAATGAAAACTCAGCTGCAATTAAAAGCGGATATTGTGATCAGACAGATGCGAACAATAGAAACCAAATTTGGGAAGTTCTCTGCTTCCCCCTTGAGAGAGTTTTACATTAAGAAAGCCGTTCCTCGCTTGACCTACGGTCTGGAATTGTTTTCAAAAGATCTATTTCCATATTTGGCATCTATTGAAGGAAATATTTGGAGGTCCGTATTATTTTTTCTCCCAAAATGTGTACCACTTGAATTGATCAGATTCGAATTTGGCTTAAATTCTCTGGCCACTACTGCCATTTGGAAACGTATGCAACATTGGCATAAATGCCATAGTGCTCTAGAGGATTCCTTATATGCTAGTGCGGCGAGAGAGCCAATGAATCCTTTTTTTGCTCTTCTTCAGGCAGAAACTATGCTAAGTCTTAAAACCATTGGCATGTCTGTTGTCTCACTTTGCAGTAAACCGAAAAAAGTTAAAGCCAGCCTACAGGGCTTCGATTGGCAAGCTACCAAAAACAAAATCTCTGAGACCAAGTTATATACGCATGTCAGTTCTGTTTGGAAATGGTTCCCTGATATGGAAGGCTATCTTAAGAAATATCCCAGCAAACAAATACGGAACGACTATATGCGTTTTCGATTTAATGTAATTTATACTAATCAAATTAATTGTATTAGAAAGTGTTATGCTGGTGATTGGAAATGGTGTTGTTTCTGTAAAAAAGAAGGGGTTGTAGAAAATTTACAACATATTTTATTGGTGTGTCCTACATTATTATCTTACAGGATAAGTTACTTTTCCCAATTTGTAACTTCAGTTCATGATGTAAATAGAGATTTTATATGGTATAGAATGTTACATGGGAATTCAGCAGTAATGATCATTCGAATTACTTCTTTTCTGAGAAATGTATGTAACTTGTACTAGTAAACAAAATGTGTATGATACTAGTTTTCTTATTTTGTTCCTCTTTCTGTTTCATGGTATTCTTTTTTCTCGTTGTTTAATTAATTGTTTTTATTCTGTACTTTTATTCATTTTGTAAAGGTTTATTATAAACCAAAAATATATATATAATGTAAAAGAGGTAAACAAATTCAATGTGCCTCACACTTTGGTTCCTAGTCAGTCTGATTTAGATGATTGGATGAGAAGTAAGCTCGACTCTAGGATTTGTAAGAGTAGAGTGTTGGGAGGAATGAATGACTGCTCCATTCTTGGTCCCACTACTGAGATGGAAGTGGGTAAGAGAATGCGATTCTCTATGGGTCCATCTACCCCAGTCTCTAATAGAATGATTGGTAGAGAGGATGTTCACATGTTTAGCCTACCTTCCAATTATGGCCAAAGCCGTAACTCTTTTGCAGGAATTTTGAGTGAGGATGGTGACGATGGTGGCAAATCTAGTATTGAAAACAATCTAGAGGGTAGATACCTGCAGAACATTATAAAGCCACTAGTAAATAAGATGAACCCATTTATGGACCCTAATGAACAAATTGAGCAATTTGAAAAGAAATCTGGTTTGAGTTCAAAAGCAGTTATCTGTGATGATGCAAGTGCGGATGAGGAATTGGACCTGCGTGCACGTGATGCACCAGGCTTTGCTATGGACTTTCCAGTCCTTACAAGGATATTGGACCTATTAGATAAGGGACATGAAAGAACGCATGGCGAGTTAATTGATTTGAGAGCAACTATAACTGAGCTTCTGTGTAGGGTTAATAAAGTCGAGGGGCTGCTGTTTACCTGTGACACAGTCTCTACTCTAGTCTATAACAAAAACAGACCATCTACCAAAGAGTGTCATACACAAACTCCAGGGGATGAAAGAATGGTGAATGCTGAATTGAAAACATTTGCAGAAATGGTGACTCTTCCTATAATTAGTCTGCCTAATGCTGAACCCAAATCTTCTGATTCCTTAATACTAGCTATAGGTGCCCTAAGTAATGATATCAAACTCTTGAAACTTGTGGGTCGATTCATGGAATTAATGTGCGCCGAAAATTCCCGCGCAGAGGTGCCAAAACGTGCGATTCGCATTAAAAGTGCGAAAATTGCAGTGCAAGTGCAAAAATCGCAGGGAAACCAGCACACATCGATTCATGGAAGTCCGTGCGCGAGAAAAACATTGGATGTGCGCTGAAAAAGTGCGCCGCGCACGCCGGTGCACAGGTCATCCAACAGCGTGCGCCACGGCCACTGCGAAATCGCACATAGGGCGGCGCAAATCACAAAAGTAGGCGGAACATGGGGCGTAACACTCGGAATGGGGAATAACGCGTGAAAACATGGGCGTCACGGGGGAAGTACAGGAGGCAAGGGCGCGGAACGCCCACACGCTCGCCTACAACCCGATCGAATAGGGCAAACCAGCGCACGGTGAAAGACGCGCACAGGACCAAACAAGTACGCCACAAGAAAGCAGGCGGTAGCGTCCCTGCGCCTGAAAGAAATGTGCACCAAAATGTGCGCTAACAAAAAGCACCCATATACAGCCATGATGAATGGTCCATGCAGTGGCCCTCTAGGACAAATGAGGTGCAAAGGGGTACCGACAAACACAGACACCCGCTGTGTGAAAAATAGCGTGTGCGTGTGTTTCTGGGTGCGCGGGAAGTTCCACACGCGATTGGCCTGGGTACGTGTACTTCGGGGTGCGCGGGATGTTCCACACGCGATTGGCCTGGGTACGTGTACTTCGGGTTGCGCGGGAAGTTCCACACGTGATTAGCCTGGGTACGTGTACTACGGGGTGCGCGGGAAGTTCCACACACGATTAGCCTGGGTACGTGTGTTCCGGGGTGCGTGGGAAGTTCCACACGCGATTGGCCTGGGTACGTGTACTTCGGGATGCGCGGGAAGTTCCACACGCGATTGGCCTGGGTACGTGTACTTCGGGTGCGCGGGAAGTTCCACACGTGATTGGCCTGGGTACGTGTATTCTGAAGTGCGCGGGAAGATTCACATGCAATTTCAGCAGGGTACATGTATTTCGGTGGTGCCGGGGAATGCTACATGTGATTTGGCCGTGTGGGTCCTCCCAGGTGTTCCCTCTACACCCTCCACGGCCCCTGCAGGCAGCCCACACCACAGGGGACTACCCTGCACCCCTGCTCATGTCCCACAGGCAACCCATCCACCATGGCCATGCCCCCCAGCCAACCCAGATGTCACCTTGCACTACTGATCACCAACACATGTCTCCCAGCACCCCCACCCCCCAGCATCCAGGGGTACCCTCCACCAGGCCCCCACTCATGTCCCCCTGCACCCCCACCCCCAGCATCCAGGGGCACCCTCCACCAGGCCCCCACTCATGTCTCCCATCACCCCCCAGCAGTGCAGGGCATCCTCCACCAGGCCCCCACACATGTCTCCCACCACCCCCACCCCCCAGCATCCAGGGGCACCCTCCACCAGGCCCCCACACATGCCTCCCACCACCCCCACCCCCCAGCAGTGCAGGGCATCCTCCACCAGGCCCCCACACGTCTCCCACCACCCCCACCCCCCAGCAGTGCAGGGGCAGCCTCCACCAGGCCCCCACTCATGTCCCCCTGCACCCCACCCCCCAGCAGTGCAGGGCACCCTCCACCAGGCCCCCACACATGTCTCCCACCACCCCTACCCCCAGCATCCAGGGGCACCCTCCACCAGGCCCCCACACATGTCTCCCACCACGCCCACCCCCCAGCAGTGCAGGGCACCCTCCACCAGAACCCCACACATGTCTCCCACCACCCCCACCCCCCAGCAGTGCAGGGGCAGCCTCCACCAGGTCCCCACTCATGGCCCCCTGCACCCCCACCCCCCAGCAGTGCAGGGCACCCTCCACCAGGCCCCCACACATGTCTCCCACCACCCCCACCCCCCAGCAGTGCAGGGGCCGCCTCCACCAGGCCCCCACTCATGGCTCCCATCACCACCACCCCCCAGCAGTGCAGGGCACCCTCCACCAGGCCCCCACACATGTCCCCCTGTACCCCCACCCCCCAGCATCCAGGGGCACCCTCCACCAGGCCCCCACTCATGTCTCCCACCACCCCCACCCCCCAGCAGTGCAGGGCACCCTCCACCAGGCCCCCACACATGTCTCCCACCACCCCAACCCCCCAGCAGTGCAGGGGCAGCCTCCACCAGGCCCCCACTCATGTTCCCCTGCACCCCCACCCCCCAGCAGTGCAGGGCACCCTCCACCAGGCCCCCACACATGTCTCCCACTGCCCCCACCCCCCAGCAGTGCAGGGACAGCCTCCACCAGGCCCCCACTCATGTCTCCCATCACCCCCACCCCCCAGCAGTGCAGGGCAACCTCCACCAGGCCCCCACACATGTCTCCGATCACTCCCACCCACCAGCAGTGCAGGGGCACCCTCCACCAGGCCCCCACTCATGTCCCCCTGCACCCCCACCCCCCAGCATCCAGGGGCACCCTCCACCAGGCCCCCACTCAAGTCCAACTCATGTCCCCCAGCACCCCCACCCCCATCATCCAGGGGCACCCTCCACCAGGCCCCCACTCATGTCTCCCACCACCCCCACCCCCCAGCAGTGCAGGGCACCCTCCACCAGGCCCCCACACATGTTTCCCACCACCCCCACCCCCCAGCAGTGCAGGGACAGCCTCCACCAGGCCCCCACTCATGTCCCCCTGCACCCCCACCCCCCAGCAGTGCAGGGCACCCTCCACCAGGCCCTCACGCATGTCCCCCTGCACCCCCACCCCCCAGCATCCAGGGGCACCCTACACCAGGCCCCCACTCATGTCTCCCACCACCCCCACCCCCCAGCAGTGCAGGGGCAGCCTCCACCAGGCCCCCACTCATGTCTCCCATCCCCCCACCCCCCAGCAGTGCAGGGCACCCTCCACCAGGACCCCACTCATGTCCAACTCATGTCTCCCACCACCCCATCCCCCAGCAGTGCAGGGCACCCTCCACCAGGCCTCCACACATGTCTCCCACCACCCCCACCCCCCAGCAGTGCAGGGGCAGCCTCCACCAGGCCCCCACTCATGTCCCCCTGCACCCCCACCCCCCAGCAGTGCAGGGCACCCTCCACCAGGCCCCCACACATGTCTCCCACCACCCCCACCCCCCAGCAGTGCAGGGCAGCCTCCACCAGGCCCCCACTCATGTCTCCCATCACCCCACCCCCCAGCAGGGCAGGGCACCCTCCACCAGGCCCCCACACATGTCCCCATGCACCCCCACCCCCCAGCATCCAGGGGCACCCTCCACCAGGCCCCCACACATGTCCCCCTGCACCCCCACCCCCCAGCATCCAAGGGCAGCCTCCACCAGGCCCCCACTCATGTCCACACTCATGTCCCCCTGCCCCCCCACCCCCAACAGTGCAGGGCACCCTCCACCAGGCCCCCACACATGTCTCCCACCACCCCCACCCCCCAGCAGTGCAGGGGCAGCCTCCACCAGGCCCCCACTCATGTCTCCCACCACCCCCACCCCCAGCAGTGCAGGGCACCCTCCACCAGGCCCCCACACATGTCCTCCTGCACCCCCACCCCCCAGCATCCAGGTGCACCCTCCACCAGGCCCCCACTCATGTCCAACTCATTTCTCCCAGCACCCCCACCCCCCAGCAGTGCAGGGCACCCTCCACCAGGCCCCCACATATGTCTCCCACCACCCCCACCCCCCAGCAGTGCAGGGGCAGCCTCCACCAGGCCCCCACTCATGTCCCCCTGCACCCCCACCCCCCAGCAGTGCAGGGCACCCTCCACCAGGCCCCCACACATGTCTCCCACCACCCCCACCCCCAGCAGTGCAGGGGCAGCCTCCACCAGGCCCCCACTCATGTCTCCCATCACCCCCACCCCCCAGCAGTGCAGGGCACCCTCCACCAGGCCCCCACACATGTCTCCCACCACCCCCAGCCCCCAGCCGTGCTATTTTCCTGGGTACGTGTATTCCTGGGGTGCGCGGGTAGTCTCCCATGCAATACTATTAGGGTACGTGTATTATGGGTCCGCGTGAACTACCACACGCGATACCAGCAGGCTACGTGTATTACGGGGTTCGCCGGAAGTTCCACACGCGATTGCCCTGGGTACGTGTATTTCGGGGTGCGTGTGAAGTTTCACACGCGATTTTGCAGGGTACGTGTATTTCGGTGTGCGCGTGAACTTCCACACGCGACTGGGCCTGTGAGAGTGGGGTACTTGTATTCCAGGGGTGGGCGGGAATATTTACTTGCGACTAGGCCTGGGAGAGCGTGTTACGGGTATTCCTGTGGTGGGCGGGAAGATTCACATGTTCGCCTACAACGCGCCGAAAAATAAATGGTCCAATCCGGAAACACGTACACCAGCATGAAGCAGGGGTACGTCGACCCGCGCAGCATAAAAGTGCGCGCAAGCAACAAACAAGCTCAGGCGCCAGGATGAATATTTCGTTCCTAGCAGCAGTGGCCGTGGGTTACCAAAGGAGGAGGAGGAGGATAGTGAGGGCCCGAATTTTCACTCCCAGAACCAGTCTTTTTGGGATGCCTGAAGACCAGGTGTATGAGAGGTACAGGTTTCCACCACACATAATACTGGACCTGGTCAGTGAGTGGGAGGATGACCTCACATCACCCACCCTGTGCTCCCAAGCACTCAGTCCCCTGGAGAAGGTCCTCAATGTACTGCACTTCTTGGCCACAGGATCATTTCAGCGGACAAGTGCCATAGTGGGTGTGGTGTCACAGGCCACGCAGTCACGCTGCCTACACCAGGTCTTGAACATCATCACTGCACGCCCATCAGTCCGTAGGCACATATACCTGCCCAGGACACCTGCAGAAAGGCAGGCTGCCGCCCTTGATTTCTACGGTGTGGCACAATTCCCCAAAGTGCTAGGTGCCATTGACTGCACCCATGTGGCACTACGTCCCCTCAGGGCATCTGAGCACATATATAGGAACCGCAAGCACTGGCTTTCCATCAACGTGCAGGTAGTATGTAATGCCAAGGGAATCATCACCTCAGTATATGCCAACTATCCAGGGTCCACCCACGACAGCTTCATTTACCGAATGTCTACCCTAAGCCGTGACCTAGAAGCTGGGCGGCATGGTGATACATGGCTGCTTGGTGAGTATGAATGCCACTGTTAGATGCAGAGTTATGTCACTACCCCACTAATGATACCCATCACCTCCTCACCAGGGGACAGTGCCTACCCTCTGAGCACCCACATGATGACGCCAATTCGGAACCCCATCACGCCTCCCGAGGTAAGATACAACACAGCCCATATAGCAACCCGGGGCATAGTGGTGCGCACATTCGGAGTGCTGAAGTCACGCTTTCGCTCCCTTGACCGTTCTGGCGGGCAGCTGTTATATGCGCCCCCAGTAGTGTGCAGGATCATAGTGGCAGCATGTGTCCTGCACAATGTTGCAACACGCCGGGGCCTGGCTGTGGACATGGTGGTGCCCCCACATCCCCAACCACATGCACGCCCGCTGCGCATGGGCGGGGAAAGGGCACGGGGTGAGGCAGCCCGTACGCAGCTGGTGGCTAATTACTTCACATAGAAATCACACCCCTGTGGAGCGCACACAGCCCTGGCACATACCATCTGATAAGCAATGATGACTCGACCTGACAATTATGACGAACAAAGGGACAGTCAACTGTCAGAACCATAGCAGCCTGAGATTGTTCATGTGGAAGTGTCACAATGTGTGCATCCCTACCTACACAAACACCACCAATGCAGTGTCATCAAAAGACACACTTCCATGCTGCAGAAATGAATACCCACTTGCAAAATACTACATGAGAACAGTGCCATGTCACCCAACCCCTCCCCCGCACGGCCACACAACACACCATGGCATGTCATGCAGTGTGAGAGCAAACAAATTAATCCCCACAACATGCTACAAGTGTCACCAACTACAGTGTCCCTAATGGAAACATGGCCACACATGAAATGCTCACAGTAATGCAGGACCTACAACACACATTACCAAATACTTACCAAGAATACCAATCACCTACACAACCTCCAACCTACCTTAAACATGACATTACAGACTTAAAAATTGGCAGCCTCACTACCTGATGATGCCAGCACTCCGAACACTTCCAAGTATACAGTGTTAGCGCCACGCAAGAGTGTAGGTGCACTGCTTACAACATGGACTCCAGTTCCAAGGTGGACTGCCTTGTGAAGACATGGGAAATGGACCTGCAAATTAGGAGGATGAGATGGATGCAGAGGCACATATCAATACACCATTCAGTGTACAATACAACAACAATATGCACTATGAATGTATACACAGTATTGACTACAGACTGCCCACACATCGAATGGGAGTCCAACGTCACCATGTACGTCAATGTCACTTGGGCACACCCTTTGCAAGCCCATGGAAACAGGAAGCAGGAGGGGTGTGTGTCACACAAACCCAAGCATCTGAACCAAATTCATGACAAGCCTGCATGTGCCCAGCCACAATACAGCGTATGCCCACGGCAGCCACACAAGGCAACACACTGTCCAAAAACAAAATAATAAATAAATGGCCATTAATGGGCCCGGGGGGTGGGGGAGGCCACCCAGGAGGTCCGAGGACAGGGTGCACACCAAAACCCACCTGTGTGGATCTTGCGAAAAAAAAAAACACCTCCATTGGCTCATGGCCTACACGGCTACCCTATTGTGAGAGAATCACTGCTGTCGCTCTCCTTACCCTCTGCAGCTGCATTGGGAGGTGGTGGCACTATGGGAGGCAGCCCATGCAAAGCCCTAGTCTGTTCCTCCATGGCAGCAAGCATGCGGGTGTGGTAGGTCTCGTTCTGGAGGATAATTGTGCGTAGGTCCCCATGCAACAACTCACGGGATGCCCGGACCTCCGCCCTAGTTGCCTGCATCTCAGCTGAGAGCGTACGTGTGAGACGCTCCAGATGCTGTTCTGTCCTTCTGTTTGTTGAAGCCTCAAGCTCAACAAGAGTCGTCCTGAGGTGAAGGAGTTCCACCCTCAGGGCTTCCCTGTGGCCCTGGGACCCTATGGAAATGGCTTCCCGCAGAGTCGCCAGTGCCGCCCGCCTGTCCCTGTCGGACGCCAACATGTCCTCCCTGTGTGACTGGCAGATGGAGTCTGTTGCCTGCTGTAGTCGCTCCATCAGCCGTTCGGGGGGGACAATGGAAGTGGCCACCCTATCCATGGCGTGAGCCATCATCTCTGATGATGCTGCCTGTTGGGTTGCCATACAGTATATGGATTGCTCCCATGTGGTATTGCCAGGTGGCATACGGCCACCACGTCGGCGGGCACCACACCTGTCTGGGGCAAGGTGAACTGCGCCTTGCTGTGCCGGCACTGCCTGAGGCTGCAGGACTGCATTCCCCCTCTGATCTGCTGGCCTAGGTACAGGATCAGATGTTGCGGAGTGTGACCCTGCATCCGTAACCACCAAAGGCGTACCTGCCAACACTGACATCCCCATTGAGGGCTCTAACCCTGGTGCAGGTGGGTCGGACAGAACAGAATCCCTCCCAGGAACACTCACCTGCGACGGCACATAGGTCTCATCATCCGAATCGACACCTGAATACAGCTCGGGGGAGGTGCAGCCAGAGACACCCCTTGAGAGCACGACCTGCAGCAGTTGTGGGTTCTCACCCACCACCACACCGCGTCCCTCACTGGTGGTCGGTCGGGCCTCAGACCCCTCCTGGGTCTGCACCATCTCCACAATCCCAGCAGTATCAAGTGCCTCATCCCCTGCAAAGACATAAAAGAAAACAAATGGAAACAGGCATTAGCACTATGGCACACAATTATGGCTGAGAGGCTACAGAAACAGTACTTGATTGACACATGTCCCACATGACTAAAACCCTCCCATGCATGCACCGTCACTGTGTGTAAAGGGTAGGCAGATGGCACACATTGATGACACCAAGATGGAAGATGAACACATTTGCTGCATGCTGCCTAGCAGTGGCATCACACATTGGCCAGTGATTGGCAGGTCAAATACACATGCCATCACACAGATGGCATGTACCCTAGCCATAAAGTGAAGAGGGAGAGGAGGGCACCAATTGTTCATTCAGTCCAGTTTGCTCATGAAATTGATTTTTTCATTGAAATGGTTCAAATGTTTAACCTGGAGCTGCCAGTCCAAAATGGTCCTATAGCACAGGGACATGTCTAAACAAATCATGTCCAGGAAACAAAGCCAGTCCACTGTACCATAGCCATGTCAGACATGTGACAATAGGACTGAGAAATGCCGAGTAAAAGTGGTGGTATGCAAACAATCTGCCTGAATAAACAGAGGAAAATAAGCAACAATGTTGTTGCAAGATGACACTTCAAGGGCAACTGGCGTGGTGTTGGGCTGGATGTCTAATGTTGGCAGAAGGGATACTGCTATACCCAAATGCTGGTGCGCAGAATGTATTGGATGAGGCACATGGGTGACCCAAACCACTCAGGCACACACACCCTCACCTGGCACCCAAACAGAAGCCCTCCCACACACACCATGCACATGGATGACACGCACATGCATGTGCACTCAGCGGACAATGCCTCGTAATCTGCCAGTTCTCCCACGCCTTGGATCTGTTCCTCCGTGACGTAGGTGCCAGCAACCTGCTCATGTGGAGTGAGTTCTATGTCCTCTGCTGGAGACCCACCTCCAGTCACTAGAGTTGCGGCATGACTTGAGGCCAGCTTATTCTTTGCCCTGCGCTTCAGGTCATTCCAGCGCTTGTAGCATTCAGTAGCTGTGCGCCTCACGATTCCAAGGGCACTTATGATGTCCGCAATGGTCTGCCAGTGTGCCTGACGTTGTGCAGGTGTGGTCTTGCATCCTGCAACAATCACCATTTCGCGGTCATGTGCGGACACCTACTCTACAAGTGCATTCAGTTCGGCCTCATTGAAGCTGGGCTTCCTTGACGGGCCGGACTGTGTAGCCGTGTCTGGGGCATCAGCCTCTACTGGACGAGCACTCTTCCTCTCCCGCTTGGAAGGTGGTGGGGATCCTGAGTGTCCTACGCCACTCTGGACACTAGGGGCAGGAGCCCCAGTGGACTCTGTACTAGGAGTGTGGGATTGCACACTCAGCATGGGAGTTGGTGCAGGCATTAGCTCAAGTGTGATGGTGTCGGGGGGAATGTCAGCAGGATGGACTTGGACCGACACTGTCCTGGCTGGGTGTGTGAGAGGTGGGGTGGTATGGAGCCGCAGCTGCCCCTGCAGCCTCCCCAGCCTGCCTACGCGGGGCAGCAGATGACCTAGCTGCCCCTGATCCACGTGGCCTGATGACACCAATGTGCACCAGCGCACGTGGCCTTGACCTGCTGACCTGGAAGTCAGCCAGGAGTCACCCTGTGCCAGGTCTAGTTCCACAGTGGGCTGGTCCAACAAGGGCTGAGCATGGATGGTGTCAGCCACGTTACCCTCAACCAGGGGGGGGGCATGGGTGTCCCTGACTGCTCCTCCACACATGGGGGGCTAGGGGCACCCTGCAAGTCACAGCCACGTCCCCTACCGGATCCACCACGGCCAACACTTGGGGCTCGGCCACCTTTGCCACCCTTACGTCTTGTTCGCCTCCCAGCCATGGCACTGATGTTATTGTGCGTATGGGAGTCGGTGTGAACTATTGTCCTGGGCAATTGGGGGTCAAAGGAGTTGGGTACCAGATGGTAATCGTACCCTAGTGCTCTAGCAAGGCTGTATGTCACCCCTGGGGAAAGATGGACGGTCACGCAACGCACAGGCACCCCAAAAAAGGGAAGTAAGGTGCACGCAACCCCTCCTAGACCACGTGTGTGGAAAAATAAACCTGCACTACGCTGTGGCACCCAGAAACACAAGAATGAACATATGCGTGTCACACGCAGCCTACAATGACCTCTGAAGGGGTATGCGACACACGGGGCAAGCACAGATGTTAAATACGTGCGCGACTCACCGTCTGCCAGGAACAAAAGCGTGAAAAATATGCGCGTGTGCGCGTTGGCAACACCCCCGCCAAAAGAAGAATTGTACGCTGTCTGAGGAGACAGGACAACAGTAGAAGGGAACGCTGTTTGAGGAAACAGGCCCAGGAAAAAGAGGAAAAGAGAAAAAGCTGTCAGAGGTAACAGGGAGTACGAACTTGAAACGCTGTGAAGTAAATCGCGTGTGAACCGACAAGAAGTACAGATTTCACCCACTCGCTCTCCACGAAAATCACGTACAAGGAAATGGCGTTCTACACGTACCTTTTATACACACGTCACAGACGCGCATACGCGATGAGGCCATTTCCACTAATTACACACTTTGACACTCGGACGTGTATCTTTTTTTTTACACGCGCTATTCTCTACGGCCATGCGCGTGACGTCATAGCTGCGCATGGGGGCCTTTGGGCCAATGAAATCACGTATGCGTGCAGACGCGCTTACGCACTAAGGGCCTTTCCTCGAATTACACGCAGACGTGCAGGATTTTCACGTGCCAAATCACTCCGTATCAAGCTGGCCACGAGTAAGCACACGGAAGACCACGCTCCTGCCCAGAAAGCCGATTTACTGCCCCCCAGAGCCCCGAGCACGCTCCCACCTGCCATCTGCTGCTGCCTGACTGCCTGCTGCCCACGTGCCCTGCCATTTGATGCCTGCACATCAGCCAGGGGTGCTGTTGCTGTGACCACCCCTGCTGGAGCCGAAGACTCCCGACTGGGATTCCATCGCTCCACAGCCCAGCCCCAGGACCCAGTTGCCCACCCACTCCTGCCTCTGGGGTTGTCATGTCGGGCACTGCAACATCTGGCACCACTGACAACCCCCGGCCAGAGAGGCAGAGGGGCACCAGCTTCAGTGACAGGGAAGTTGGTGTCCTGGTGGAGCAAGTCCTGGGGCAGTATGATGCCCTCTTCGGAAGTGTGCGTGCCGACAAGGAAGGACGGACTCAGATCTGGACGGACATCGTGACTGCCATCAACGCGGAGGGGGTGGCAGTCCGCGACTTCCAACATGTCAAGAAGCGCTGGGAGGACTTCAGGTCCAGGACCCTGAACAAGGCCCGGCGCCTCTTGAAGGCAGCGGATGCTAAGGGGGGCCGGGGCCACTTGTCGGAAGATCAGATGAGGGTCCTGGAACGCATATCCCCAGCGCTCCACGTCCAGGTCCTTGAGAGGCAGACCCATCTGGAGTCGAGCGGTAAGTGTACATGCATCATGATTGTAAGCTGTGCGTGTGGTGATGTGCCAGTAGTGTGCCGGTTGCACATCTGTTTGTATGGGGCCAAGTATGGGTGGGGGTGTACAGGGCCGTGAGGCTAACACATGCGAGGGCTGTCATGTGTGAGACATGGATGGTGCTTGTGTGTGTAGGCTTGCATGCCAAATGCAGTTGTGTGGGCACACATGTTTGGATGAATGTGTATGTAAGTAGGCATGTTCGTGATGTCACGCATGTATGTTGTTTTCAGCTGCATGTATCAGCACTGTGTACATGTGCATGTGTGTGTATTTGACAAGGGTGCAACAGTGATGCAACATGGATGCATGTGACAGCGGGATGTGGAAGCCTGATTGGCAGATGTGACATGGATGCTCATCTGAACACTGCGACAGTTGGCTGAGGTGTACACATGCATGCAAGTGTGGTGGTGTGCGTGCATGTGTAGTGCACTCCCTGTGTTGCATGTGATGTCTGGCTCACCTTTGCCTGCTCATGCTGTTGTATGTGTATGGATGGTGCTGGCAGTTGCGATGTGGCTGTAGTATGGCTCATGTGTGCAAGTTGAAATGACATGTGTGTTGCCAATTGTGATGCCATGTCTGAGGTTTGCCAATGCCACTCATGTGCAACTGTCATGTGTGTATGTGTCCATTGTACAGTACCCTGATGCCTGTGTTTAATTTCTCCCTGTCTGCAGCGTCAACTGATGAAGAGGGCGGAGAAGGTGCTGTGGAGCACAGCGGTGGGGATCGCACCACCAGCCGGAGACGCAAGGCCCGGCTCCCCTCCCAGGTTGTGATCTCGTCGGGGAGTGAGGAGTCTGGTGCCACGTCCCAGGCCGCAGCTGCCGGGGGGAGGTCCAAGAGGCGGAGGTCGGAGTTGGACTCCTCGGCAGCAGAAGGGGCAGCTGGGACCCCACAGGGCCCAACGGGGGAAGATGGCACGGAGTCATCCAGGTTGGTGGGGGGTTTGGTGGAGGAGGAGGCCGTGCAAGCAACAGAGACGGGGTCTGGAGGTGGGGATTCCACTGGTGCTAGTGGTGCAGTGCAGGACCAGGGACAGGAGGCAGCACAGGTCGCCGCGGAGGTGCCTGTGTGCAATCCTGTCCCTGATCCTGTCACTGCATCATCTTGCACCAGCAGGGATGCCTACGTCCAGACCTGTTTTCAGGCAGGGGATGAGCTCACGACAACTGGCCTTCCTCTGCCTGCGGACGTGGCTATCCGGGTCCGGGTTGAGCCTGTCCTGACTGGTGTGGCGTTGCGTCAACGGGCCATGCGAGGTGACCTGCAGTCTTTTCATGAGGAGACTGCACGTCATCTCGAATGCCTCGTTGACCGCGTCGGCCTACTGGGACAGGTCACCCAGGCCGGATTCCTCCGTTTGATGGGGCTGGCTACGACCCCCTCCTCAACTGAACCCCCTATGCGTCAGTTGTCCTCCGTGCCATCTTCCCACCCATCAGTCACCTGGGTGCCCTGTGGAGCTGCCTCTGACGGTGCGGCCAGGCTGGTGGAGGAGGCATCCCTGCCACAGTCAGGAGTCGGACGTCCAGCAGGGGTGGCCACATCAACGACTGCACCCCAGCCAGCGGAGGATGTGCAGGCAGCAGGAGGCAGTGCACGGGCAGAGGCACAGCAGCAGCAGCAACGTGGTGGGAGCCATGATGGCTCAGGGCCTTCGACATCGGAGGGGCAGGCATCGGCCGGAGGGCAGGAGGACCCAGGACGGGAAGTGTCTTCCGTGTGGCAGGGTTGGGCCACGCCATAGATGCGGAGCGGCAGCGGGCGGAAGAGGCACGGCTTACGATGGTCAGGGCGGAGAACTCCATGCGGAGGGCCCTGAGGCGGGCCGAGTGCCTCGAGGCAATCCGCAGGGAGTTTGGGGTGAACATGTGGACGGCCCTGCGGACCCTCGGGCCATGGAGGAGGACAGCCTCCGGGACATTGAGCAGGAGTTCGATGATGCCCTGGCCCGGAACATCCTGAAGTGAGCCGTCAGACTAGCCCGCTGCCCTTGTAAATAGTTCTGTAGTTAGTGTTAGGTTTCCTTTGGTTTTGCATTTTTTTTGGACCTTTTGCACAATGGGCCACATTTTTGTATATAGTTTTTTTTTTTTTAGGTAGTGTTATTAGATAGGTTTAATTTCTTCGGTTGGGACCATGGACCCTGGATTGTTTATCTGTACATAGTTGACTTTTGGATTTTCAATTTTTTTTATGATTTCCCCATGGAGCAATGGTTTTCGGTTTTAATTTTCCATTGGATTTACTTTTGTGGACTGTGACTTTGGACACCTTTCCTTTGGATTATGATTTGTGGTTTTTCACGGACCTGCTGTTTTTTTTTTTTAAATTTCCATTATTGTTTATTTATTTTTGATCCAATTTATGTTGCTTTTAATACATATTTTTTCTTCAAACTTCAATGTGTAGTATCATCTCATTAGTTTCATGCATATTATGATATGGGTTTTGACATTCACTGACACCCATTGGGTGTATGTGAGGGACATGTGTTCATTTCCAAACTTGCAATTGGGGTTCTATCATGTTTTTGCCATTTCTAAGTGGGTGGATGCAATACTCAGGTGGGAGTTTTGGCATTTGAAGGCTGACCATAAGGGCCAGGGATCTAGATTGTGGTGACATGTTGGCTGGGGGACATGAGTGGGGGCCTGGTGGAGGGTGCCCCTGGATGCTGGGGGGTGGGGGGTGGGAGACATGAGTGGGGGCCTGGTGGAGGCTGCCCCTGCACTGCTGGAGGTTGGGGGTGGTGGTACAGATGAGTGGGGGGGCCTGGTGGAGGGTGCCCCTGGATGCTGGGGGGTGGGGGTGCAGGGAGACATGAGTTGGACATGAGTGGGGGCCTGGTGGAGGGTGCCCTGCACTGCTGGGGGTTGGGGGTGGTGGTAGACATGAGTGGGGGCCTGGTGGAGGGTGCCCCTGGATGCTGGGGGGTGGGGGTGCAGGGGGACATGAGTTGGACATGAGTGGGGGCCTGGTGGGAGACATGAGTGGGGGCCTGGTGGAGGGTGCCCCTGCACTGCTGGGGCGTGGGGGTGATTGGAGACATGAGTGGGGGCCTGGTGGAGGGTGCCCCTGGGGGCTGGGGGTGCAGGGGGACATGCGTTGGTGGGCAGTAGTGCAAGGTGACATGTGGGTTGGCTGGGGGGCATGGGCATGGTGGATGGACTGCCTGCGGGACATGTGCAGGGTGGGCCCCTGTGGTGTGGGCCACCTGCAGGGGCCGTGGAGGGTGTAGAGGGAACACCTGGGAGGACCTACACGTGCAATTCACATGTGGTGCTCCCCGCGCACCCCTGGAATACACATACCCTGATGGAATCACGTGTGATACTTCCTGCGCACCCCTGAAATACACGTACCCTGCTGCTTTTGCGTGTGATACTTCCCGCGCACCCCTGGAATACACGTACCCTGCTGCCACGTACCCTGATGGAATTGCGTGTGATACTTCCCGCGCACCCCTGAAATGCACGTACCCTGCTGTTTTTGCGTGTGATACTACCTGCGCACCCCTGGAATACACGTGCCCTGATGGAATCGTGTGTGTTACTTCCCACGCACCCCTGATGTACACGTACCCAGTACAATCGCGTGTGAAACTTCCCGTGAACCACTGAAATACACGTTCCCCGCTTGGCGTTTGCTGTTTGGCAGCCCTGTGACCTGGTCCAGGGTTAGCGTAGCCCTTTGCGATGATTTGTGAATTTTGAAGGCTTTTCCTTGCGCGAGGGCGTTCTTGGGGGCGTAACTGGTGCTGCTGCAGGGTCGCTGCGCCACTCTGCGCCACGCCTGGTTTCGGAGGCTTAAATCCATGAATACGCTGTGCGATGAAAAGGATTTTTTCGCACGCGGCTGGCGCAGTGTATCGCACGGGGACACTGTGCGCCAGCCGCGTGCGCCACTTTTGTGCGAATTTCTATGAATTACCCTCCTGATATAGAGATGGTAAAAAAATCCCTGGTGGGTGAACTTAATGCAGAGAACAAGCATATGCTTTCGCCTAAAGTGGAACCTATTCCTTGTGGAGAAGTGAATGATAGTCCGTCCGTGCTCCTTGACTTAATTGATCTAACAGAGGATAGAAATGAAGTGATGGGTGGAAGTATGAATGAGATAGAATATGATCACGAGTGCAAACAAAAAGTGGTTTTGACGAGGAGAAAGAAAAAGACTCTAGCTCGCGCACTCAAAAGGGAAGCAAAGAGAAATAAATCTCAAAATGCAAAAGATAAAAAGATGAATGTGAATGTTGAAAAGAGGGCTGTTGAGACAGTCCACATTGAATGTAACAGTATTGTAAATATTGCTGGTGAAGAGAAGTGCATTGACCTGCACCAACTGGATGATGAGTCCAAGGCCCTTCTAAATCTTAGCTCAAAGGGCTCGAAAGTAGATGTATTACAACCGAAAAAATGTTTAAAAAAGAGCAAACATCTTAATTTGGGTGATGGTCCAAGTGCTTGTGGACATGGAAAAGAATGTAATCATTTACCAGCAGCAAAGAGTCAGTGCTCATTGATAAACATGGGTACTAGGGGAGTACAAACTGCCCTTTCCCAATTCTATCCTGTAAATAAGAAAAAAACTGAAAATAACTGGAAAAAAATGACGATGTTGAGTAGCAAACCTGATGGTAATGGAAATAATACCAATGAGATTACTGATGAATGTGTCAACAATGTGATGGTTTGTAGGGACATTCACTCTGTTGATGAAATGATGGAAGATGTGAATGATGATGTTGGTATAGGTATAGGTACTAAGGGAGCTGCTAAATCTGTTGGTCCAGAGACCAAGGGAGCAAATAAATCTGCAGTTAAGTTAAAAAAGCATGCACCCAATGTGTTATCTGGTACCAATCACAAAAAGGATGGAAATGAGGTCCAATCAGAATCTAAGTCCTTTTATGAAGGTGATGATCCTGTGTTAGATGCTAATAACTTGGCACAGGACGCGAAACTGGTTCCCGGCATGCCGGTTATTATGGGGTGGGAAAATAATGTACAAACAAATGGTAGAAATAATTTGAACAGAACCTTTATGATGAAAATCTTTCAATCTATTCCCCCCCTAAGAACTCTTCGATCAGATGACCTGGACTGGGTACGGTTGGGAACTAACAGTAATCATCATATGCTATGTGGCTTTCAGTCAATGTTAATCATGAAGATGGTATGGGAGCAAAGGGAACATTTTAGAGAACTGGGTTTTGCTCCATCTATCTTCATGAATGTTAAGGATGCAGTCGAATTTTTAGCAACACCACCTGTAATCATTACTCCTAAAGTTGTTAATACACAAGTGGTTCCAGAATTAAATGTAAGTGCTGAAACACTGAAACAACTGCTTGCTTTAGTGGTCGCCCTAAATGGAGTTACCCGTGGAGCAGATAATACTGGATGCCCTATAGCAAACACTAACAAAGATGTGATAGCGTAGCAAGGGTAATTTGAGAATCACATCCTGGAATTGTTGTGGACTTGCCAATTTCCAGCGGTGGTTTGGAGAAGATAAATGCAGCAAAAAACATGAAATGTATCTACTTCAGGAAACAATGCACATGTCCCCTTTTTCGATTGAAGGTTTTGGTACATATACTGTGGAAGCAACTCGGGGTATACAGTGTCGGCCATCAGGTGGTTTAGCTTTTCTTATAAGCAACTGTTGCAATTTTGATGTTAAGTTGTTACTAAAAGATGAAAGTCTTCTTGTAATTCACCTAAGTTCTAAGGGAGGGCATGAGCCTGATCTAGTAATTATTTCCGTGTATTGGAACAGGGCCCGTGTTACCTGGGAAAAAATTGTCCAAGTACTCGATGGAATTTTGGAAGATATATTTTCAACTATTGATTATGTTCAGATTATTTTAGGTGGCGATTTTAATTCTTCATGCTATAGGACTAAATCTTACACAGTACCTTTGGATAATGGGAGATTATCATTAACCGAAATAAATGCTCAAAAGTGGGTGCGACATTTATTAGGTTGGGACATGCAATTAGTTAAACCTAAGCATGGATCCTGCCTGTTTTCTTGGAAACGTGGTGACCGCAGCTCTTATATTGACCATTTTTTCCTAACCTCACACTTGTGCAATCTTTGCAAACCTACTCAAATATTAAATTTTGGGTATGGGGATCATCTTGCTATCTCTATTAATCTCTCCATTACAAACTGGAGATTAGTTAAGGAATAATCGCTGCAATTCATAGAGTCTAACAGGCCAGGCTTGTCCATTAGATGGAATAGATACATCTGCAGGAAACTGATTTTAAAAATTAAGGAGGATCCAATATATATATATTTATAAATTCTAGTTATGAGTTCACGAAACTAGAAATGGAAGTAAAACTAAATAAAATTATTCAAGCTTTTTTGATTGATATTGTGCATGAATTTAGACCATCTTCTTTTTATAGAGATCATCGTCATGCATTTGATCTAAGAATTTACAATCAAAAACTCATTAAAAATTCTAAAATTAGGAAATTAGCCAAATTAAATTTGAGCCCACTAGAGTATGGCTTGGGAAAAAAGCGCATCATTGTCTCTTTCAAGAACCAGATTAGGCTATGCAGACATGAAATTGCTATTAAGGACAATCAGCGTATGATGTACAATATATTGGCCCATGATACTAGGAACACCTGGGCTCTGATAAGAAATGTGCATGGTCCAAGCATTTTTTGTGAACCTTCCATTCTTGCTGCCACCTGGGAGACATTTATACGTGGTAAATTTTCTTTACCTATATCATTCCAAAGTATTCCTCATACTGATTATGCAGAACTTATCTTAGAACAATGTCGGTGGTCGCTTGGGGATGTGACTGATGCAATCCTTAAACTGAAAGATACTAAAGCTGCTGGTCCAGATTGCATTCCAGCATGTGTATTTAAATATGATCCGCAATTCTGGGCTTCCATCCTAAAAACTAAATTTCATCTAATTTTCACCTCAAAAAAGATTCCCATCACTTGGTGTTCTGCTATCATAGTTCCCATTTATAAGAAGGGCCCCTCCAATGTTCCTGAGAACTTTAGACCCATTGCTATTACGGATGCTTCGCTAAGGTATTTTCTCAGCTTATTCTAAAAGATCTTCAAGAATATCTATTTAAGCATGATATTTTGTCAAAATTTCAGACCGGTTTTCGGAAAGATATGGGATGTACATTGAATGCCACCATTCTATCTCTTCTTCAGTGTCACTCTAATAAAAGCGGAACTGGGCCAGTCTATATGGCTGCGTTAGACCTCAGTTCAGCTTTTGACACTGTTATAAGAAGTTTACTTTGGAAGATTATGATCCATTTGGGGATCCCAGTACATCTGGTGGCGTTGATAGCGCTTTTACATGCTAACACGAACTAGATGGTTCGTGTAAATAAAATGGGAACCTTAACAGACCAAATTCCAACTGAAATTGGACTGAAACAAGGGTGCTCTATGGCCGCAATGCTATTCAACATCTATCTTTCTCAGACTGAAATACTTTGGAAGGATATTGTATCCTATCCGGTCAAACTTGGACATCTCAAATTAAACTGTATTAGTTTTGCAGATGATCTACTACTCCTAGACAGAACCCCCTATGGGCTACAGAATAAGCTGGATGCCTTTCACCTTTTTGCAGAGGACCACAACTTAAAAATAATAAACTGGGCCAAATCCAAAATCTTGATTTTTGTGGGTGGTAAGAAAACACTCAAAAAGTATGATTGGGTCATTGGTATCGAAAAATTGGAGGTGGTTAAAGAGTTGCGATATTTACGTTACACCCTTTCAGACCAGAATTCCAAGTTATGGTGGTCCAAAATGTTAAGGGAAAAAATGAAACCCCTGATTTCGCAAATGTTTATTGTTTAAGAAATACTGTAATTATTCCCTGATTCCAATCATTCAGTTCTATCTGTTGAAGATAGAACCTTTCATACTATACATTCTTGATCCCTGTATGGTTGAAATGGATGACTTTATCGACATGTTACAAGGGCAATTATGGAAAAAGGTTTTGGGTCTTGCTAGATCTGTTCCCAATGCTATTATTCTACATGAACTAGGACCGCTACCTCTGTCTGCCAAGTGGAGATGGAGAAAATTGAATAATTACAGAAAGATGCTAAATCCTTCTAGGAATTCCCTTTATGTTGATCTCGGTTAAATAATTAAACACGGTTCCCTATTTACACTAATTGGTTTCGTTAAGAAAATGGATGAAATTTTAGAAGCCACAAATATTTCAAAAGAAGATTTTATATTGTGTTTACCTGCAAATAAACGGAAATTCCAAATGTTGGCTTGGTGTCAGCAATCAGATCATATTGGTAATCTTAAAATGTATAAAGAATATGCCCCATTCGGAAGAAAAATGGGCGTTTTACCCAGGTATTTATTTCAATTTCCTAACTTTTTAGAAAGGAATCTTTATATGCGGTTCCGCTTGAACCAATTCCATAACTATGAACGCATTCATAACTGGGTTGATAAAGGTTCCCAGTCTAGTGCCCAAAGTGTAGATTGTAGATTTTGTCATATAGAAGGTACTACTGAATCACTGAAACATCTGGTGATTTATTGTAAATATTATGATGTACTAAAATCTAGACATCTAGGAAATTATTTATATTCTGATACTGAATTATCAAAATTTGCACTATGGAATAGGTGTATGTGGGGGAATAGCTGTAAGTTGCTTATTAATCTTACCAATTTTTTAAAGGAAATAATGAAAGATATTTCTGTACTAAATGAACTAAGTGAACTGAAGTTTTAGCTTTTTGTTATTTATGGAAATATGAAAGTGAATCGGAAATGTATTTTGTTATTTGTTTTGTTTTGCTTTAAGAGAAGGAAAATATTGTTATAAATTGTAAAGTTTCATTTTTTTAATTGAAATTTTTAACGTCTGTTGTTTAAGGAAAATGAAAATGAATTGAAAAATGTATACTGTAAATTGCTAAATGCTTTCTAAGGCAAGGAAATTATTGTTATAAATTGTAAAGTTTCATTTTTGAATCAAACACAATAAAAAAAAAAGAAATCCCAGATTAATAGCTGTTCTACAGCAAAGAAGAAACATTTTTTGCATCGCTGTTGCTTCCGGGGGTGCAGACCATCGCAAATGCCAAGTGGTTCCAGATCATGTGATGGGAAGTGATCCAGCTGGCCAGTGACACAGAACAAGGCCTCCACACGATCAAAATGGAAATGCACGCAATCAGGCTGATGATGCTGCAGAATAGATACGTGTTGACCTCCTCACTGCCATGGAGAGAGAGGTCTGCAAGAAAATTGATGATTCATGCTGTACTACGTACCCCCTAATGATGTGGAAAATGGGTACCGTACCAATATAATAGGGGCCCTGCATGTTCTCAGCACTCATATGCAAACAGAAGCGGGCATACAAGAGACTGACTGGTTTGACAACCTTTTCTCTTGGGCACCATCCTGGATGGGGGCGATCGTGAAGATGCTAGTTCCCGTGGTCGGGTTCGTATTGGTAATCTTCTGCACTTGCCAGCTGGGACTTCAGTTTTGTGCCAAAGCAGTGCCTAGCAGCGCAATGATGATGGGTTCAATTGGGGTACAGGGGGCACCTCATGGTACAAAGGATAGCGCACTTCAGACTGATGATCCAAACAAGCCACGCATGGTTTCAATAGAGGAACGTCTTCACCCCCCAGGTACCACAACAGATTTAGAAGGGGATGAATATATATATGACATGTACCCCTAAGCAATATGCACAGGCAGGGGAAAGTTTATGGTCCTTATGTAAGGCATGGGTAGCAAAGGGTAGCAAAGGAAGGGTCACCTCTATACTTGGAAGCTGAAAGATTGGAAAAAGAAATATGGGGTGAAAAGGAGGAGGGGCTCACATGGGAGTTCATTAATGTAGTGTTAACAAAAGGGGGGAAAGTTGGGAAGGGGGAATGATCGACCCAGGCCCCCCAGTGCTTTTGGGTGAGACAGAGGCCTGTAAGTGTGCATTAGGGTCTCGGTGAGGAAGCAGGGAGGGGAATGGTGGTAAGAACCATAGCACGGGGATGATAGGGGATGTTTCCCTTGGTCAAGCGAACATGGGGAGCAAAAACACCATCTTACATAATAGCAACCATATTGGAACCGAGACCTAACGCTGTGCTGCAGCCAGGGCCACAGTCTCGAGACACACACACACAAAAATAAAGCATTTGTATGCAGGAACAGGTTGCAGCTTGGAAACCGGTGAGAAAGCCCAGAGCTGCAGAGATTCATAGACCCTTCATTGTCTCATGTTGCCAACATTTCATATGCCAGAAGGAATGTGCCCTGCAAAGCCACAAGGGGGTTGAGAGCACACTGTGAAAAGCGATCCCACGAGATGGAGGGTACGAGCCTCTGGCCTTTCCTGTCCCGGCTCTAAGTAATAGCACCCAAAAGCCCCACTCCCAAGACCCCCAACATTCCAAGATACCAGTCAGTCCTAGGCTATCATAAAACTGTTAGACCCCCCAATGGATCAGAAAAGATCTGAAAACAGGGATCAGTTGCCTTCGCCATGGGTCACGTGATTTGTGATGCGAGATGCCGGGAGGGATAAAACAACTTAGCTAAAACAAAGGTGGGGAACTTTGGTTTGGCGCCAACATGTCTGGAATCGAGCTGTAGTTTGCTAGAAGCAATGGCCTTGAAGCATCCTCTTAGCCCATGTCTGAAGTACCAGGTGCACATTAGGTTAGAGATAGAGCCAGTATTATTTTCCCTCACATAATTGCCAATTAGTTACAAGTCTATGCCTGATGACACGCAAGGAGGTGCCCCCGTGGAAGAAGATGGACAGAAGGGGCTGGGACCAATGGCCTGGCATCCCTTATGGAGCAGGTAGCCTATGTATAGGGTCTCAACCAACCAGTCATTTGGATTTGAACATTATGTCATTTATGTCACTGATGATGCTGTGTGCCTTCATAAAGTGTTGTTCGTACTAATTTCGGCAGAACGTTCAATGGCAGCAGAGTTCTTTGTTGGCGCATTTCTATTTTTGTGGAAATAAAACTTTGTTTTCCTTTCAAGAGGTGTGCTGGGCCTTTTCCCTAGTGGGTTGTATTTCTTCTGGTGTCAGCGTTGAGGGCTGTGTCTACAGAAGCTATGAATAATCCTTTGCTAGGCGCCTTTCCACTTGACTGCTGCTGCAAAATCCCTTCCAGTGTCCTTTCTTTCATCAGAAGACTACGAATTTGGTGACCGGGTCCAGTAGCTGCTGCATCATAGGGTATCCACCTGCATCATCTTCTTCACTGCTGAGCACTATGAGACTCAATGTAATACTTACTCAGATTCGTCCTGCTGATCTTGTATGGCTAGGCTGGTGATTTGCACGCTTGTGTGTTCGCCCATACACGCTCTCCCAGGCCTAACGCTGGTGTGCATTCTGGTAGCCTTCTGAAACCTTTTTACCTACAAAAAGCTTAGTAATCCTCTGGAACGCTGACTTTTCTACAGCTTGCGCCTTATCCTGTTCTGCCTACAACAAGCCACTGATGCCCAGTGTCTCCCCTGACTCTGAGACAATCTCATGCCTAGCTAGGGAAAGACAGTTAAAGCCTAGGGCCTCTATCAAGAAAGAGTTACAAGTGTTAAAAAGTGCTTACCTGCTTATGTTGGTCTTGGAGCTTCATTTTATTCCTGAAACATAATATTCTACAAAGTTTACTACAAAGTGGTTTCGCTGTCCTTGAATTGCAATAATGCATTTATGTACTGTGATTGTCTTACCAGAAACATTGCATTGGTTCTCTATTGTCTTTATTCCTTATTCTAGTACTTACCTTTCTGAAGAATTCTCTTTACCTGTGTATTTATAAAACAAACCATTATTTCTACAAATCCCATATGTATAAGTGTTCCTTTGGAGCATATGCATGCTACAAGTTCTTTGTACCTTCCTATAGCCCTCTCCCTCCTAAGATACGCCTGGTTGCTCTGCCATAGCTACCCCTACCTTGAGTGGTACAGGCCTATACTAGAAGTTGGAGTTATGTATTGTCAAGTAGAGAGAGTCTTATAAAGTCCTAAATAGGTGGAGTTTAGATAAAAACTCCCTAATAATTACATTTGATTCCGAGAGGCCTTTGCTACCTTTCCAGACAATCCAGTTAAAATGTCTGCCGCCTGGGTTGACTTACACTGCATTAGCTGAGCTTTGTTAGGATTCGAGGTATCACTTAACACAGCAAATCTATTTAAGATCGGAATGGTTGGTGGTATCACTATTACATTAGCTAATTTCTGTGCCTCTATTTTTCTGCAATTCTCCCTATCACCGCTGCCTTCATCTAAGACCTCACCTGCTAACCGCTCCGTTCAACAAGCAGACCCTTGCTTTGTGCATTGTGGATATCTGCTGGGATGTTGTGATTCTTCCCACCCTCTTGTCCATCTATTCTTTGAGTTTTAGACGGGTCCAATGATTCGCTGTGTGCTTTTTTATTTCCCTTCCTCCTTGCAGAGACTGTGTGCCTGTTTTCTGAGGATCTGTAATCCCCTGTCAGATCAATCTGATTTATGTCGTCCATACCAACAATGCATTCATCCAAAGCACCGTTAGTATTTCCCTGGTCTTTGCTGTAAGGTAAATGCAACAAACGTTATATTTCATTTATGCACTTGTTTACCTCCTTAACCAGCTTCATGATTTTATTGGACTTTTTGGGTAATTTGTAGTGGGAGAGACTAAGTGTCTTTTCCTCTTTGTCATGGTCCAAATTCTATAATCCTATTTCCTGTATTGCGTGATAACCCAATAGGACCCGAGTTCATTGCAATCTAAAATGCAAGGAGTACAGACTCCACAAACGTATTTAAAAAGTCCACGTGTGCAAAAATGCTTATATTAACATCGGATTCATTTGCGCCTACTTAAAAGCCTGATCCTCTTGAGTCTTCTTAAAAATAACAAATACCAAATCATGAAAAGATAAATCATTTGTAAGTCAATATAAAAATGAAAAACAAAAACAGCAATGTTAAAAACAACAGCTCCGCCGATAAAATGTCAATGGTACTCAATGGAGCTGATCAGAGCTCAGAATCATCTGCGATTCCATCCAACTGTACACTGTGCGGCAGTGCACACGTGATAAACAGTGTAACTAGCCACAACTAGCTATGGTAGGCAATACAATATGCCCCTGTTCCTGAATTATTTCTGTTCCTTCCTCTATATACTAAAGCATATGAAAAGCCACAGGTTCCGCCGAGTATGGATGAGGATTGCTTCGACAGCTAAAGTCCCTGTTCCCCCTATAATCCCACCTCATGTAGCAGCAACCGGGATTGTTGGTTACAACACATAAATAACTGCTTCCTGAAAAGAGTACTTATCCAGTTACAATTGGAAGGTCAAAGGCATTAGCTGTTCGGGACCCAGCAAACTAGCATGGTAAGATACCTGGCTCTGCGGGTCGTCACCACACTGCCAGCATCTTACTCATCGCTGCTCCCTGAATCACAAATTCGCACACCAGCCAGAACAGTAGGCGTGACCTTGGTGCGGGCCTCGCCCCGGCGCTAATTAAGTCCTTCTACATCTTCCAGGTCAGGTCACAGCCTCCAGGGTTCTACGGCCATCTCTCCAGAACAGTATATTATTTTTAGAGGGAAAGGAGCCAAAAGGTGCAACTAGACAATTGCATCTCACTGCAGCGTTTGGTTTCTTGTGAATTCCGTCAGCACTCCTCTCACACTCTTCTTTAATTTAAAGTTGATCCAAGATGTGTAGGGTTGGGTCTTTGGTGTCAGGCAAATGCCACTGATACCCAAATCATGATCAAGATTCTGGATATGCAGTGCGATTTATCAGGTGCTGACGCGATGCAGCGGTAAATGCTGGACAGTTGAATTCACCTTAGTGGTAGTAAGACTGTCGTCCTGCCCCTGAGTTGCTTTTCCCAAAGAGCCCTGCTCTTCTGCTGCACCGATCACCTAGGCCAACTGCCGGGTTGGACTATTGTTTGCTTCTATGGTCACAGCAGTGACTAAAGCTGATCACTATTATTTATAGACCATTACAAGGGTCTGTCTCCTGATGACCATCAGTCATCATAATCTTTTGGTCCTGACTATTGCAATATCCAGACTACATTTTTACGTGTTGGTGTCTCTCGGTATTTGAAACAAATCACTTGCAAAGTTGCCGGCTGCCTAAAACAGAGCAATTTGGTAAAGAAGTCTGACCATGTATTCTCAGCTCCACTATCTTGGAGTCGGGCTACGGTAGAGAAGAAATCCAGGCTTGAGTCTTGACCCAGATTTGGGAGATGCTCAATGAGGTTCCTCCTTCATATTTGGCCACTCTGGTTGAATGGTATAATCCATCCAAATTGTGCACTCTTAAAAGGAAGCAATGATAACAAAACACAGATTTTGGAATGTTTGAATGAGTGACCCATCACAACGGTACCATTTCTGCTAAAAGTTTTTGATAGGGTAGCCTATGTACAGATCCAAAAGTACTTGGAATCACATCACCTGCACGGCCTATGGCAATCCGGCCTCTGCCCGGGCCATGGCACGAGAACAGCCTTAGTAGACCTTAAAGCTCAAACGGACCAGATCAGGGATAGAGGGGATGCAGCCATCCTCTTCCTCCTGGACCTCTCGGCTGCATTTGACCTTGTTAATCACAACATCTTATGCCATCAGCTAGCCAGTGATACCCACTTCTCCGATGATGCCATTGCATGGATTAAATCCTTCCTGTTAATTTGTATTTGTATTTTATTTATTTGTATAGCGCGCTAGGCCCGAGGGCAACCAGGCGCATATCTTAGGCACAGGTACAAGAACATGGCAATGATACAGTTACAGGCAGGCAGAGATTATATTCACAGGTGCATATCTTAAGGCACAAAGGTAAAAAGGTGGCATGGCTACAGGTACAGGCAAGCAATAGGTTCACAAGTAAAAGTGCCAGTAGTGCATGAATAGTGGAGCAGGTGGCTTAGGCTGGTAGTGAGTGATGTGTGGAGGATAGCCATAGCTTGGCTTTATGTTTAAAAAGCGAGGCGGACGGGAGGGTTCTGATGGCTAGTGGCACAGAGTTCCAAAGTTTGGATGCGAGGACAGGGAAGCTGACGCCACTGGCAGTCTGCAGGTTGTATTTCGGAATAGTAAGCGATTGTGCTTGGGCAGATCTTAGTGTCCGTGAGGGGATGTATTGCGAGAAGCGTGAAGTTAGGTAGGTGGGGGCCTGGTTGTTGACACATTTGTGAGTGAGAGTCAGTGATTTGAGCGAGATTCTTTGGGCGACAGAGAGCCAATGTAAACTCTTCCTGGTGTCGGAGATGTGCGCCGACCTTGGAATGGCGAGGGCTGCCCTGATCGCATTATTTTGGGCGATCTGAAGTTTGTTAAGGTTACGTTGGTTAGTGCCTTGATACAGTGCATTGCAGTAATCAAGTTTAGACATAACCAACGTCCTGGCAAGAGTAATGCAGTTCTGGGTAGAGAGGAAAGGGCGGCAGGCTGTAATCAACTTACAAGTGTACGCAGATGCAGCGGCGACTGCATTGGTTTGTCGGTTGAGGGACAGTGTGGAATCAAGGTAGATACCCAAAGTTTTGATCTCTTTAGCCACTTTTATGGAATTACCATCAATGTTAAAGGTGCTGAAGGACGGGTCAAGCTTGCTAAGTCTTTGTTGGGTACCAAGGATGAGAAGCTCTGTCTTGTCATCATTGAGGCAGAGCTCATGATGTGTCATCCATGCTTGGACGACTTGGTATACGTCGTTCACGGCTTTGGCGTCTACAATGTAGTCACCAGTGATGGGGATGAGTATCTGGGTGTCATCCGCGTAGTTGGTGTAGGTGACACCCAGATAGTCAAGCACATCAAACAAAGGCTTGGTGAAAACATTGCAGAGCGTAGGAGATACGCACGATCCTTGGGGAACTCCACATGGGACCGGAGATGGGTCAGCAGAGTCCGTGGGTGAGAATACCCTCATGAGTCTATTGTCAAGGAAGGATCTGATCCAGTTGGTGGCGTTTTCAGAAAAGTGGGCAGCAGATTTCAGGTGTTGGCATAGGATTTGGTGATTGACCAGATCGAAGGCCGCAGAGAGGTCCAAGAGTAGTAGTAGTGCTAGTTTGCCGTTATCTTTTAAGGTCTCTATTTGAGTTTTCAGATCTAATAAGGCTGTTTCTGTCCCATGCCTGGGTCTGAAACCAGATTGTCTAGTGCCAAGTAAGTTATTAGTCTCCAAATACTTCTGTATCTGGAGGTAGGCCGCTCTGTCTAAGATTTTTAAGAGGAACGGGACCGTTGTGATTGGTCTGAAATTCGTTGGTATGGACGGATCAAGTGTCAGTTTTTTCAGCAGAGGGATGACCCAGGCGTCCTTAAGGTTGTTGGGTACAATTCCGGACTGAAATGAGGAATTAATGAAGGTAGTAATGAAGGGAGCAAGGTCGTGGGCAGATTCCTTGATGATAGGGGCCGGGCAGGAGTCCCCTTGGCAGTTAGAAGGTTTAAGGTTGCTGATAATTTTTTCAAGCTCCGAGATAGTGAGAGGAGTGAAGCTAAATGGGGGCTGGGTGAAAGTGGTGGGTGTTTTAGGTGCCAGAAATTTGGAGAGAAGAGAATTTTGTTTGGCATTGATTTTGGCTTGTAAGGTGGTTATTTTGGAAAGGAGAGCATTTTGGATGCTGTTGCACCAGGAACTGTCTTTGTTACACGTATCTGGTAACGGCGAAGGGGATTCTAATTCTTTGAGAATTTTGAAAAGCTCCTTCGTGTTGGATTCAGCTTGCGAGATGCGTAGGTTATACGTTTCTTTTTTTGCCTGTATAATGGCTTCCTTGTAATTAAGGGATGCGATGAGGAGGTTGTCTTTGTTAGAAGCACATGGGGGACTTTTCCAAAGTGACTCCGCCTTGCGTTTTTCTTTACGCAGAGCTCTAAGATGTGGTGTAAACCACGAATTCAGGTGAGCTCGTTGTTTAGCTTTTCTGAGTTTGAGCGGGGCTATCGTGTCAATAGCTTTGAGCAGTGTTTTGGTTGAAAGTTAAACAGCACAATGAGAGTTTTCTCTGCGTCCACAGCAGCCATTTCCACAGCGGTCACCTGTGGAGTGCCTGAGGGCTCATGCGTATCACCTACTATGTATAACGCATTTACCAAACCACTTTTTGACAAACTGGATAATTTGGGTGTCACATATACAAACTATGCTGACAACACCCAAATACTAATCCCCATCACAGGAGACTACAAAGTCGACACAAACGTACTAAATACTATCTATCCCACAATCCAAACCTGGATGGCCCAGAATGAGCTTTGTTTGAATAATGACAAGACTGAGATCCTCATCATGGGCAGCCAATCCACACTCAAAAATCTCTCCACACTCTACCAATCCTTTAATATCGATAGAAACATCATAACTACAGACAAAGATGTAAAAACCCTAGGAGTCTATCTCGACGCTTCACTTACCCAATCACGTCTAGTTAACACTATCAAGTCATCATCCTCGTGTACCGCTAAACTCATTACAGCCTGTAGACCTTATCTTACAACAGAGAACCGCATCACTCTGGCTAGAGCTTTCATTCTATCCAGGATAGATTATTGCATTACCATCTTTGCCGGCTCTTCTGCAAAAAACATTGCGAAACTCCAAATTGTGCAGAACAATGCCATAAGATCAGCCCTCAATATTCCTAAATCAGACCACATCTCCACTGTCAGAAGAAACATTCACTGGCTTCCAGTAAAGGACAGGCTTAAATTTAAAGTACTAACACTAGCTCAGAAATGCCTTTCCAATTCTGCCCCTCGTTACCTTCCTTGTCTAATTACAAAAAACCAAACGGCCAGACCTACGCGCACTGCTTATCTCGGCCAATTAACCAAGCCTAGATTCAACAGACAAAAAGCAGGAGAACCAAGTTTCCCCGTCATGGCAGCTAACTACTGGAACGCCCTGCCCTTAGATATAAGGTTGGACCCTGCCGTACTATCCTTCCGTAAAAAGCTAAAAACCTGGCTTTTTACACAGGACACCCAGTTGTACCCACACCGCTACAGATAATTCGGCCGACTCCCATCCAGCCCATGTCCACACAGCCAATGTAACCACATTCTTAAGCATGCGTATATGTGACCAGCATAACCTGCAAAAAAATTCGTAATTCTGCTTATTATGTAACATTACCTTAAGTCCGCCAAACTTGTAACCATCACCTTAAGCCTGCCATGTATGTCACCATTATCTTAAGCATGCATTATCCAAGATCTGCATTACCTTTAACCAATCTCGTAAGCCTACCTACCTGTCACCATTATCTTAAGTTAGTGCGCATTACAAATGTAATAATACGTCAATCCGTAAATAAATAAAATACGTCGCTTAGAATGAAGTGTAGTTGCTTTGAAACACCCTCCACCAGATAATGTGGTCCTGTACTTTTTTCTAAACCTTTTTTTTCAAGCGTCTGAATCATTACCTTCCGTCTACCGAGGTGACTTAAATATTATTAATTTATGAGAACGATGTGACTCGTTCACTTTTGATTATATAACCTGCTTTGCTCTTCAGACCTAGCAATTTCTTTCTGTGTTGTGTTCTGTTTTGTAATTTTGTTGTTCATGTCTTGAAACTGTTTTACTGACAATACATGTTCTTAATATAGACAGCATTACTACTATTACTACAATGCAGAGTGCATTTTCAAGGCCCTTCTTCTGTTGCCTTTGGAAGAGTAGCAGGTTAGTCTTACCTATTCGCTGTGTTAATTCAAGTACTAGGCGCTAAAGCTAAGTGGGCCAGCTGGTTATGAGACATTAAGGACACTTGAAAATATTGATTTTAAAAATCTTCTTATTGGAATGTTAGAATGTGAGACTTTCCTTCACATTTCCAAAATACTGCTTTGAACTGCTCGCTCTGTAAATAGGGGATTACCCCACCCGTGTATCCTCCCCAGCTTCCTCTCAAGCAGTTCACTGTTTTCGATCTGTTGGTCCTTAATCAGTTCATCTCTTTGCCTGAATTCATGGCTAATGCCCTCTACCCTGCCTACTGCAACTACCCCCTGCCTGTCATCCATGCCTGCCTGCATCCTTCCCTGACAACAGATCTGCTTCCTCCCGGGGTAATGCCTCTTCCTTGTTATTAGAGAAGAGTAATGGGGACATGAACCAGCAATAAAAGTGCAAAGTGCTATGTGGAAATGGTTGCACAAATATTTTCCTATTTAAATGATTAGGGTGGAATGTGCTTTAGGTGATGTAATGTTCAGGTTAGAGATCCGAAGGGCATGTTGGAAATGGTAATTGCACAGTCGGGTTTTTCCACAAGAGGTGCATAATCCCTGCACAGAAACCATAATCCAAAGTGAATGTCGCATGCATGGGATAGTGCATGATAGTTACAGTACAGTTCGACATCGCTTTGAATGGTAAATCCAATGCTTCAGGCAGCAAAGAAGTAATCATACTTATATCTCCTGTTTGGTGACAGCTTACGTATTTAGTTTGATTGGAGAAAGGACATAGTTGGACGACAACCACACAGGCTTTCCTTTCCCAGGAAGGTGTCTCATGATTCATGAAATGTGTCCTGTTCGCTACATTTAATTGCAATAATGGTAAATGGGAAGCCTAGACTGTACACTTCCTATTCAAATAAGCAACCTTGAAGAGTGAGCTCATACGCTTTGAAGCATGTGAGATGCAAGTAAGATTAGAAATGCAAACACCCTCTATTTTCCTCTCTTACCTGAATCGAAAGACAGGGCTGAAACGCCTGGTACGTGGGTAGCTAGCCTGTATTTACAAATATTGTGAGATTACTGTCACAATGTAGGTGATATTTGGTGATATTTGTTGTTGTTTACAGAGCTGTGTTTGACCCACCAACGATGCTACAGCCGGGGGTTGCCTGGCTTCATGTTCGGAGATGGACGACTTGACCTTCCGGATAAAGAGTGCTTTAGCCAAGGACACCCTTGTGGTGCAGTGGGGCGTGGTGCAGTGCAACCGGCTGGATGGTTGGTTCCACGTGCAGCCGGACCTCCTGACCCTTCAGGCAACCCACACCCTCGAACAGGCCGTGAAATTTCTCCAGCAGGTCTCCAATGTCCTGTCGGTATATCTGGAAGGCAAATTCTACTAGGCCCAAATCGTCCACCTTCGAGCATCTGAGCTGAGTTTTCTTAGCTACAGGCTTGACAAAGAATGTGGCATTGACTGTGCCCTTTTCATGGCACACAGTGGCAACAAAGGCCCGCTCCAGGGGTAAAGGCGATGTTCCGCCATATGTGAAGATGCCTATTTTGGGTTTCTGCAAAGCCGGGGTAGGTGTCAGCTTTCTGAACCCAGCCACGGGCATTACGTTGACGGTTTCCCTAGTGTCAACTAGAATGTCATCTCCTTATTCAGGATTGAGACGGAACAGCAGGGCTTTTTGCGTGACTGCCTGCTATCTAGGCAGATGGGCTAGATGAAATATGCATCTTCTATATCACTGGCCCCCTCCACCCTTGACAGGGTGTGGCTACCTGATCTTGGATCCTCGTCCACTGCTGCTACTTGCCGATACTGGGGCCGCGGCAGTGTCAGGGGGAGACGGGATGCTTGCGCTGCCTGCCATGGGGCCCTGTACATCCGTGCATAGTGGTTAACCTTGCCGCACCACCTGCAGGTAGCACCTGTCACTGGGCAGGCTTGATCCTGATGGACCAGCCTTCCACAGGCATCACACAGCTTCAGCTGTTCCTCTGGCTGTTTCGAGTTGCCCTGTCTGTTTGGCTTCCTGTACTTTGTTCAGGGCCTAGGCGCTCCTCTTGTCGACACGGCCTGCGCCATTTGCGGTCTGCTCCCTTTCAACGCTTCCTCCATGTGCGCCGCCTTGGACACACACAGTTCCTGTGTCCTCCCCAGCTCCAGTATCCTCTTTAGGGGTATGTCCCACTCCCAAGACCCCCAACATTCCAAGATACCAGTCAGTCCTAGGCTATCATAAAACTGTTAGACCCCCCAATGGATCAGAAAAGATCTGAAATCAGGGATCAGTTGCCTTCGCCATGGGTCACGTGATTTGTGATGCGAGATGCCGGGAGGGATAAAACAACTTAGCTAAAACAAAGGTGGGGAACTTTGGTTTGGCGCCAACATGTCTGGAATCGAGCTGTAGTTTGCTAGAAGCAATGGCCTTGAAGCATCCTCTTAGCCCATGTCTGAAGTACCATAGCATCGAGCATATTTCTCGATGTTCCTTTAGTATTTGACGACGCAGTGCTGCTGACGAGCAGTGCTGAATAATCATGGGCTCTTATTTTGTCTGTTTGATCCGCCAATCGGCATGTCATGGCGATCCGGCGTAGTTGCGCGTGGGATGCATCTAGAGACTCTGATGGCTCTTGGTGGGCCTGCCTCAGGGGAAAACGCTCGTAATCCCTGATAACTAACGGGTGGAAGTACTCCTGTAGAGCTTCTTTGGCTGCATTGTATGAATTGTCTTGGGGTCTCAGAGTTTTAAAGATTTGGTGTACCTTGATTCCCACATAGAAGAGGAGCATGTCCCTCATAGCCTTCTCCTCTGTGGTGGCAAAGTACATTTCTAGCCTCTCTACCCACATGTCCCACCTTGAGCCGAGAAGTGGGTGCCCCAGTGACATCAAATTCTGCAACTAGGCAGCCAGTGAAGCTCTTGGGGGCCTCTCGCAGTGAGCTACTGCTCCTGCGTCCCTCACTCCTCGACGCCAACAGCGAGTGCCTCGACATAGCAGATACCCCCACCTCATTGTCCTGATCCACTTCACCCATGGCGGTGGGGTATCCTCTCCTCTTTGCACTCTCCGGAGCGAGGGCCCTCAGCAGGCGTGGTTGTGGCGTGTAACCAAAGTCCTCCTCGGAGGCACGAGCACCGCCAGGTGTCTAACCGGAGCTGCTAGCCGAGTCTGCAGGTCAGGCGGTCTCAGGTGGTAGCTTCAGGCTCACCAATCCCTAACCCGCAGCATGAGCACCCTGTTGGCAAGGCCGATTGCGGGTTTAGCATCACCCACCACCTCTAGTGGGACCTGGTGCACTCACCAGTGACCAAGTGAACTGTCCGGCATTACTGGTGCTTAGCCAAACCCTACGTCCTACTGGTGGGCACAGAGAGTAGTGTAGGTCCGCCTCGCTTCTCTTCTGTCTGGGCATCATCCCCACAAAGGACCTTCCCTCATCCAAGGCTCAGAAAGTTCACCTTGCCACCGGTCATCCCCGTTTCCTTTGTTTGTTTAAAAACTTTTTCAAATGCTTTGCGTCGGAGCGCAGACTAACGGCAGTGGTGAACCTGCCAGGAGGTGAAGACAATTGGCCACCCAGGACCACCGCACACCACACCGGTGCAACCTGTGAGCTTGCCCACATTGCGCAGGCCCCCACCGTGGAGCATGGCAACCGCAGGGAAAAACACAGGGAAGGGCAGGTTTACGCCCCATGCCAGGGGTCCGGGCACAGGGAAGAGGAGAGGAACTTTTCAGCCGAATGAACAGGGAAATAGTAATGAAAGATATCATCCAAATGCATATAATGACCAGTGTAACTATGGCAAGGAGTTTGGACACTGGAAAGCCGAATGACCGAATCAGCCTCAATATGATGGTCGAGGCGGTCAGCCAATCACACCAATTGGGTTGGCTATGCCCCTACCTCCACCGCCATCTCCACAGAATAATCGTTAGGATTGCCATGGGGTTCCTGAACTTGTTGCACCGCTTATACCACTTGATCTTGCTGCACCCTATGTCACTTGTATTATTGCTAGTCAAATGCTCTCATGTTTGGTTGACAACGGAGCTTCGTGCTCTGCTCTGAAAGCCTCTAAATATTAGCCATTTGTGCATTCTGAGGAAACTGTCCATGCTGCAGGTATTATTGGAGGTACACCCATACCTCACCCTGTGTCTCCACAGCGTATGGTTACTTTGGGTACTATTTCTGACAACCATGCTTTCTTGCTGAGTCTGTGTTCCCCTCTTAATCTGTATGGACTGGATTTATTGTGTGAACTAAGATTCTCCATTTACTGTTGCCTTAACTGCATATTTCTCGATATCCCGGCCCATAGGGAACATGAGGTTTTGGCAGCATTGAAGGAGAACCCCTATTTGTGGAAAGGAGACTGAACCATCACTCCCTTGCTGCAGCAGGGAGTGTTGGGCCAAGTCGCTGCCAAATTATGGTCCACTCATACAAATGAAGCTGGATATATGCTCAATGCCGAGCCAATCAAAATCACCCTGAACCCAACCAAACCTCTGCCATGTTTGCCTCAGTATCCCATTTCTAGCCAGGCTGAAGAAGGTATCTGCACAGTTATAGTGTCTCTGCTTGAAGAAGGTATTATTGTGCCCTTGCATAGTCCCTGCAATACCCCGATCCTGCCCACCGAGAAGCCAGGTAAAGAGGTCTATCATTTTATACAAGATCTGTGTGCAGTTCATGCCACTGAACTGTCAGGTTTTCCTGTAGTCCCTAACTCTGCTATCATCCTGTCCTGTAACCCTGCATCAGCCACCTTTTTCACTGTTGTGTATTTGTTTTCAGCCTTTTTTTCCATACCTATCCACCCTGACAGTCAATATGTGTTAAACTTTGCCTATAAATCCGCACAGAACATATTCCCACATCTTCCTATGGGGTATGTAGAAGGTCCCCTCGTTTTCCCAAATTCTGAAAAAGGATTTTAACTCACTAGAGTTCACAGGAGGGAATGTGCTCACAATAGCCCCAACTCTAGGTTTGCCAGATTATAACAAACCCTTTGTGTTATTTTGCAATGCATAAGGGCATGTGGCGAATAAAATAAATAAAATAATAATAATAATGAACGTGATGGGTTTGCCCAAGGCCTGTTAATGCAATCTCATGCTGATAAGCATCAGCCTGTGTCATACCACAATGTTGCAATGGCGCCAGTGGCTGCTGGACTCCAACATGTGTGTGTTCCATTGCTGTTGCAGCACTGCTAGTGGAAAACAGATTCACTGGTACAAGGTCACCCTTTCACTGTCTCAGTACCCCACTCAGTGTTAGCCTTGCTGCTTAAAGGAAAGACACAGCACATGTCTTCACAGCAGATATGAGCAACTTCTCATATTTTGCAAGCCTAGAATTAGAATTAGAATTAGAATTCAAGGCTTACAAAGTATGAGAAGTTGATCAAATCTGCTGTGAATGTTATTAAAAACTGCTGCTCTGTTCTGAACCCTGCCTCCGTGTTGCCAAAATTGCAGGACAGGGAACCGCATGCCTGTCTTTTGGTTGTTAAAACTCTCATGCCGCCCAGTACTGATTTACAAGATATCCCTTTACAGAACCCCAACATGATACTTTTTGTAGATGGCTCAAGTCTTCTTAGCCCTGGGACAGGAAAACGTGTCTCTGTTTACTCTGTATGTATCCTCCATGCCGTCCTCAAAGCCTATCAATTACCTTGAGCCAAGTCAGCTCAGGTAGCTGAACTCATGACTCTCACTCGAGCGTGTATCCTAGCAAAAGATAAGTCGGCTACGATTTATACCAACTCCTGCTAAGTTCATGGAGTAGCACATAATTTCAGTGTTCTGTGGAAACAGCAAGGTTATTTAACATCTACAGGTACCCCTCTATGGAATGTAAAATAAGTGTCTGCCCTCCTACATACTGGGCCTCATTCCGAGGTTGGTACTAGTCATGGCGCTGTTAGCACCATGACTAGCACCATTACTGGTACTGTGTCCGCCCTGGGTCAATGGGGATTTACAGGTCTAGTCCGACCTTTGCGGGACCGCTAAATCCCCACTGAAAATGTCAATCCCCATTCCCATTGAGCCCCCATAGGGCTCACTGGGAATGGGGAGGGTGCTAATAACGGTACCGTAAATTACGGTACCGTTATTAGCTCTGAAGTCCCTTTGCGGGTCCCGTCCTTAACGCCTGCTAAAACCAGGGGTTAAGGAAGGACCCGCAAAGGGACCTCGGAATAGGGCGCAAGGGGATTTGCCGGCACCGGTGTCATTACCGGTGCCCGGTATCCCTTTGCGCCCGGGTCGTAATGACCCCCACTGTGCTGTTCCAAGCTGCCCTAGCTATGGGCAAGTGCAGAGAACATGATCCTTTGAAGTCCTTTACTGTCCAAGGCAATACACCTGTTGACAATTCTGCGGCCTTAAACGGGCCCCTGGCTCCTAGCGAAACCCTTGTTTGTATTGAAGTCCAACAGTCATTGATTGCCTGCCTTTCCAGTCTGGCCATGTTACAAGAGCAAGCTTCAGAAATGGAAAAGGTAAACTGGACTCAGCGTTCCTTTAAGTTAGAGATGGACTCACTTTGGTGTTCCCCAGATGGCCGCCTGGGTCCTCCTACCACCCACAACGTTAGCCATTCAGGTAAAAATGCAATGATCCTCAAATCCTCAATGTGAACCAGGATCGGGTTGACCTAGCTTTGTGTCAAGTGCACAGGCTTATTGTGAAAATTGCAAATTGCATCATATGTATGGTTCATAATGTAGGGCAAGCATTGAAAATAAATCTGTCTGCATGTCCAGTACCGGAGGGTCCCTTCTTAAATTTGCAGACAGATTTTGTGCAGCTCCCCACATGCCAGCAGTTCAGTTACTGTGTGGTAGTTATTGATTTTTTCACAAGCTGGATGAAAGCCTACCCCTGCTGAAAAGCAGATGCTGTCACGGTTGCAAAGAAATTATTGCCCGAGTTTATAACTCGGTTTGGGCTCTCACTTGTCAGATATTGAGTGATGTACCCACTTCACTGTCCAGATCGTTAGAGAAGTGTGCAAGGCACCACGGATTTCTCAACAGTTTCACTCCACTTACCCCCACCCCTGGGTAAGTGGCGCAGTGAAATACTGAAAGAGAGATCTGAAGCTCAGGTTGTCCAAGGCGTGTCAAGAAACGGGTTTAAAATGGCCTGAGGTGCTGCCTCTAGCAATGTGTGCCATGCGTAATAACCCAAAGTGCAAGCATGCTTCTCTGCACATCAGAACCTTACAGGGTGCCCCATGCACCTGGGAATTGCACCCCCAGAAGCTCCACATTTCCTGAATCTGCACCTGGAAGATGAGACTGTTCTTACTTATTGTCGTGCATTGGTCAAGACTGTTTGTTCTCTTCATGTACAGGTCCAAGCTGTCCTACCCCCTGGCGACTGCACCCTGCCAGCTGCTGCAGCCAGGTGACTTGGGTTGATCCACCAGTGGAAATCTGCTCTTCAGCCCAGGTGGCACAGACCACATCAGGTGTTGCTGACCACACAGACTGGCATGAAGTGTTCTGCTCTCACTTCCTGGAGGCAGCTGCCTACAGCCGCAAGATCCCAGCCCATGCTGACAGCACCATCTTCACTTCGCCCGATCTCCAGCTATCAGGAAATAGCCTGGATGCGCCCGCTGTTTCCACTGCCAGTGGCCTAGTTGCTGCCTCAGCCATGTCAGTGAAAGTTCAACCCGCTACTGCAGACCATCCACAAGCAACGATGAAAGTGGATCCCACTGCTTCCAGTGCACGAGTACGTGCAGGTGCTGAACCAAGACCCCCAACTCCACAGTTCGCTCACCCTAGTGGGGTCTCCGCAGGAACTACTGTTAAGACTCCTTCATCAGCCAACCAAAGCTCCGGAGGGGATTACCCCAATCCACACCTCCTTTCTTGCACACCACCTCCAGGATTGGACTCCACTGAACATAACCATTCAGCCAGAACGGCAACATTTCCATGCCTGACCTCCTACCCCCACAGCCCACAACACAGAACCACACCTGGCACCCTGTCTGCCCACCCACATCACTTAAGACAATCACTTGGCATCCTACCTCACCACCGGTACAAATTACATAAGCGGTTATAATTATAATTATTATTGGAGTAACAATATAGATTATAAACCCATGTGAGCAAGACTTTCCCTACAGATAGTTAAGGAAAATAAGGACAGTAATGAAAAGTGATGCAGGTACAGCATGGGTAGGATAAGTGCAAGCTTCCATCACATGCAGAACCAGTGCAGCACAGACTGGGGCAGTGCAAGAATCCATCACATACAGAACAGGTAAAACGCAGAACGGGGCAGTGCAAGCTTCCGTCACATACAGAACATGTGCATCTGGGGTAGGGAAAGCTTCTACTACATGCTGCAACATAGGTACAGAAGGGCAGTGGCAGTGCACACTTCTATCACACGATGCAGAACGGGTAGAGCATGGAAAGTTGCAGTCCGGGCTCCCCCCCCACACACAGAGAAGGGACAATATAGAGCAGAAGCAGCCGCATAGGCAGCAGCAGTGCAAGTTCCCTCCTCTCACATGCAGGAGGTAGTCATCAGGGGTAACACAGTCTGTCCTAGCTCAGGCAGTGGCAACACAAGCTTCCCTCGCATCAGAGGCTCCAGAGGCAAGGCGCAGGGCACAAGTTCCATTGCCCATCCCACGCTTGAAAAAGGACACAGCGTTTGGCCATAAAAGACAACTCTTGCAAATGATGGGGAAATTGAATGGAAATTTGCTGACAACGTCAATTTCACAAAGAGTGTTTTTGTAAACAGAGCACTTGACGAGGTGTGAACACCCCCATTCGCAAAGTAAGCAAAACACTGATCGACTAGTCCAATATAAATACTTGCTAATAAATCAAGTAATCCTTTGTATACAATCCCAAAACCTTTTGCAAATTAAGTATAACATAAAAGGGAACAAAAATCACATCGCCTTGACAAGGTCTCTTTTATATCATCTTGCAAGCCGGCTAATAAACACATATCTTTGTATTTGCACAATCCGGTGCCAAGAATTGTGCAAGCGATTGCAAGCACAGCATTAACCTATGCTCGGCACTTTGTCACGGTAAGCCCTGGCACTAGTAAACATATTAGGGGAGGGGAGTTGTCCTGCCCTCCTATCACGGCTCATCTCAGCGTAGCCCATGCAATGCACGGGTTGCACATCCAGTCTTGGTTTTTACCTTGCCTCCTGGGAACTGTAGTCCTGGGTTTACAGTGAGAAATCTACAAGAACCAGAGTCCGAGGACAATGAATAAGATTAGATGAGCTATTCACCCGTGACACGGGCCACTATGAGAATTCTCCTTAAGGCTGCAAAGAACGTTAAATTGCCCTTTTAACAGAATGGAAGGAAGGGGGAAAGAAAATTAAAGTAACTTTACAGAATACAAAAGACAAACTTAAAGATGTTTCCTCTGCAATACATATTTAACAAATAAGAAAAGCATGGCATTGCAAAAAAAGCGCTACATTCTATTAATGTACTTATGACACAGACTATCCACTTTCTTTTGCCAACCTCCTTGCCCCCACCAAAACCTCCCAAAAAGAGAAAGCTAGGAGTCACTTTCAAAAGAAATGGGAGGAAGAATCGAGGGAGGGGACGGCTCTAGTAAGGGAGAGTGGCCTAAGTGAGGGAGGGTGGTGAGGGCAGGTGGGGAGGGGGGGGCGCCTGCAGGGCTCGGAGCTTGTGATTATGAAACAAAAGGAGAAGCGGGTGTACAAAAGGGAATGATGGCAGTGTGCTCCACCTCTCCTTTTGTTCTTCATGAGAGGCGCTAATCCCCTCACCCAGTACTTTAACTCAGCATAACTGTGTGGTTAAACGGCTTCCTGTAGGCTCTGCTCCAATGATTAGGAAACGAAAGGAGAGGCGGGGCACGGCTATCAAACTTTTTGGTGCCCCCTTTCCTTTTGATCTAATCACAAGCCTCTCCAGACATGTGGGTCTTTGAGTGAATAGGCTGCCGGGAGAGGGAAGGGTGTTGGTTATGCCCCCACGGCACTTTTTGGAGACTGCCAGGGCTTTGCCCGGCTAGCTCGGCTCACTTAAATCCAGAACCTAATTTTCATCCCCAGATAGACTTGGTGAAAACTTCAGCCACTTTCAGCTCCACTAGTAAAATACTACCCCTCCTCGACTTACACCACAGAGAGGTGCCCTGGGGCCAACCGCGGCCCAGGATAGTGGGGCACCAGAAGGAATGGGGTGTCACAGGGGAAGGAACCATGTTGCATGGAAGGCCATGGCAACTCATCTGAACTCTTTAAAATCTGCAAGGAACTAGCCAATCCTGCTGCAGTCTCTACCTCTCCTGTCCCTTCCCAGGCCCTCTGCACGGCACTGGCTTCTCACTTCATCTCAAAAACCCAGGACATCCTGTCCTCACTCTCCTCCTATCCCTCCCACCCTCCATTCCCTGCTCTTCCTCTGGCCATTCTGCAGCCAGCCCCCTCCCTCCTTCTCTGCCTTTCCCCTTTTCTCTGCTGACAAGGTTTCTAGACAAGTTCGATCTATGAAAGTCTTGTCGAAACAGGTTCACCCCTGTTCCTCCAAAACTATCAAGGACCACATCGACTCCCTGGCTCCTGCCCTGGCTGATTTCTGCAATCACTCCTTCGCCACTGGAGTCTTCTCATCCCCCCTGAACCACTCCCTTTTGCACCCTATTCTTTAGAAACCCCCTGCCGACCCCTCTTGCCCAGCTAACTATCACCCAATCTCCACCACTCCCTTCCTGGGCAAGCTCCTGGAGAAACTGGCCATGTCCCAGCTCAATCTCCACACTGAATCTGTTGGTTGTCTTCATGACCATCAGTCTGGCTTCAGAGCTGCCAGAAGCATGGAAACTGTTCTCCTGAACATCCGTGAAGACCTGCTCTCCAACCTTGACTCCAACACCCTGTGTGTCCTCATCTTGCTTGATCTCTCTTCTGCCTTTGATACTGTCAACCATGCCATCCTGCTCAACTGTCTCCGTGATAACCTGGGTATCACTGGTCAGGCTCTGGCGTGGCTGACCTCTTTCCTCTCCGACCGACCCTCCCCGGTCCAACATGGGTCCTTCCTCTCTGTTATCTTTCTCTCTACCTGTGGTGTCCCCCAGGGATTTAACCTCTCTCCCTGGCTGTTCAACCAATACCTGGCACTCCTTGGCCACCGCATCGCCGCTCTCTGCCCCAATTTTCAGTGCTATGTGCATGATACCCAGCTCATTTTCAGGCTACCCTCGGCCTCCTCCTCCCCTTCTCTCACTGTCTGTCTGCTATCCAGGAGTGGTGTGCCGCCAATGACCTCTGCCTTAATGCCAGTAAGACTGAGATTCTACTCATCGGCACACCCTCTGCCTCCTTCCCTTCAGCTCTCTGGCCAGTTTCTCTTGGCCCTCTTCCTGTTCCTACCTGCAAGGCTAAAACCTTGGGGTCACTCTCCTTCTCTCCTCACATCTTTGACGTCTCTAAGAAGTCACACTACCAGCTACACCTCCTCAGCGGTATTCTTCCTTTCCTCTCCTTCCCCAGAAGCTCACCGTCTCCAGAGCCCTGGTTCTCTCTAAGATGGACTATTGTAACAGCCTCTAAATCTGCCTGCCTCTACTCTCCGCCCTCTTCAACTTATCCAGAACAGGACTGCAAGACTTGTCCTTGGCCTCAAGCCCAGGGATCGTATCTCTCCAGGACTGAAATCTCTGCACTGGCTCTCAGTGGCTGCGAGGATTAAGTTCAAAACCCTCTGCATTGTCTACAAGGCCTTCTGGGGCTTGGGGGCGCAATACCTTCAACTCTCTCTTCCCAAATATCTTCCTTCACAAGCTCTTCGCTCATCCTTCTCCAACTCCCTCAGGGTCAGTCACTTCTCCAAGCAACGAGTTGTTGGTAGATCTCTCTCTTCGGCAGGGGCCTCCCTCTGGAACAGCCTTCCCGCCTCCCTGAAACTTGAGGAGAACCATCACCGGTTCGGAAGCACCTCAAAACCCTCCCCTCTTTGCTTCTGCCTTCTCTCCCCCTCTCCCCTGTTGACTTCCGGGCTGAAACTGCACTGGCTACCTGGCCACCCTTTCTGATCTCGGGCCCAAGCCCCACCAATTGCACACCTGCACTGCCTCCCTGGTAACCCCACACCTGGGGACTGTTATTCTGTATCCCTACAGTCCCCTTACCAGCACTTATGTTTGCTCTTACCTTGCACTTGCCACCATCTGGCCGTTTTATTTATCTTATTATTCTACTATCCCATGTACTTCACTTTCCCCCCTCCCTTCCCCCTCGCACTTTTCCCTTTCCCCCTGCCCATGCACTTGCGCGATCCGAATGTCACCTGGCCTAGTAAGATCGTTGTCTGTCTTCCCCCTGTTTCCCCCTCCCTGGCCTCGTCGCTCCTCGAAACACTTGTGTATAGGCGCGTTATAAATGCCACATCATATCATCATATCATATATGACTTCAGTAACAGGGCCATGTAATCCTGCTCCACTCTCAGCCAGGAAATGTGTGTGGGAGGCATTTTCAGATCTGACCTAAGTCTGTGTCCCAGCTCTTCGCCTTCCTCTCAACATGATGCACAATTCAAGCAGCACAGAGCCCTGAATGAAATGATCTAGGGGGTCATAATGGGTTTGGCGGTGTGGGAAAAGTGCCAGTAAAAGAGGAGGCAATTATGTTACAGCCACTTCTTCAGCACCGCCAAACTACAGGTTTGCCGGTGGGAGTTGCCTGATTTACCTTCAGCCAAGAGCTGGAGGTTAATCAGGCCCCCACCAGCAAAAACGTTCTCAATGAAATGGGGATTTACGGTTATTCCTGCCACAGTAATATCTTGGTAATTCTGGGATATCAGGCACTGGGAACGGTAATACAGTTTGCCCGTATTCCTGCGGATTTACCACCAGAATACCAGCAAACTCCTAATGACTCCCTTACACTTATTTTCTTTGCTGAAATACCACCCTTTCTATGGATTTTAAATCATCTGCTTCTCCTCGAACGCCTTGACGGGCTTCCATGCCACATTACCGTGGTCCTTCCTGTGTGTGAGAACATATGAGTGTGACCGGCATGCATTCGTCCTTGACAACTGTAGCTCCCTTCTGTGCTGAGCAGCCCCAAGAACTTGTTGGAGTTGCAGGCTCCTAAGAGAGAGAGAGAAAGAGAGAGCGATCAACCAGACGGCATTAGCCCAAGAAGTTGAGCAGTCGCTGGTGCGGATAGTGTGAAAACCTGGCAAAACCCTAAGCAAGGGGGGAAAAATACTTGCTGTATCATCAGCCCAGAAAGGTGGACCCTGGCTGAAGGAGCTTAGACTATGTGTCAACTAAGCCTGACATATATCCTAAGGGAAAAAGGGGGTGGGGGTACTTACTAATACGTGAAGCAAAGAAGTATGCTGGCCGTTATAGGTCTGAGTCTGTGAAGTCAGGACGGGAGCTGCGTGATATATCCCTGAAACCGTGAAGCCAATATGTGATCAGGTGCTCTATTCCTCAGACAAAATCTGTCCAGAAGGAAGCTTGCCACTATAACCCTAGGACTGTGATCCAAGAAGCGAGCGTGGCATCATATCCCCGAGACTATGGGTGAAGAAGTGAGCTGGGCACTAGCTCCCTGAAACTGTGAGCCAAGAAGTGTGCTAGGCACTATATCCCCGAGACTGTGATCCAAGAAGCGAGCGTGGCATCATATCCCTCAGACTATGGGTGAAGAAGTGAGCTGGGCACTAGCTCCCTGAAACTGTGAGCCAAGAAGTGTGCTAGGCACTATATCCCCGAGACTGTGATCCAAGAAGCGAGCATTGCGCCATATCCCTGAGACTATGGATGAAGAAGTGAGTTGGGCACAAGCTCCCCGAGACTGTGAGCCAAGAAGTGTGCTAGGCTCTACATCCCCGAGACTGTGATCCAAGAAGCGAGCGTTGCGCCATATCCCTGAGACTATGGGTGAAGAAGTGAGCTGGGCACTAGCTTCCCGAGACTGTGAGCCAAGAAGTGTGCTAGGCACTATATCCCTGAGACTGTGATCCAAGAAGCGAGTGTGGCGCCATATCCCTGAGACTATAGGTGAAGAAGTGAGCTGGGCACTAGCTCCCCGAAACTGTGAGCCAAGAAGTGTGCTAGGCACTATATCCCTGAGTCTGTGATCCAAGAAGCAAGCGTGGCACGATATCCCTGAGACTCTGATCCAAGAAGCGAGCATGGCGCCATATCCCTGAGACTATGGGTGAAGAAGTGAGCTGGGCACTAGCTTCCCGAGACTGTGAGCCAAGAAGTGTGCTAGGCCCTACATCCCCGAGACTGTGATCCAAGAAGCGAGCGTTGCGCCATATCCCTGAGACTATGGGTGAAGAAGTGAGCTGGGCACTAGCTTCCCGAGACTGTGAGCCAAGAAGTGTGCTAGGCACTATATATCTGAGACTGTGATCCAAGAAGCGAGTGTGGCGCCATATCCCTGAGACTATAGGTGAAGAAGTGAGCTGGGCACTAGCTCCCCGAAACTGTGAGCCAAGAAGTGTGCTAGGCACTATATCCCTGAGACTGTGACCCAAGAAGCAAGCGTGGCACCATATCCATGAGACGGTGGGTGAAGAAGTGAGCTGGGCACTAGCTCCCCGAGACTGTGAGCCAAGAAGTGAGCTAGGCACTATATCCCTGAGACTGTGATCCAAAAAGCGAGCGTGGTGCCATATCCCTGAGACTATGGGTGAAGAAGTGCGCTGGGCACTAGCTCCCCGAGACTGTGAGCCAAGAAGTGTGCTAGCCACTATATCCCTGAGACTATGGATGAAGAAGTGAGTTGGGCACAAGCTCCCCGAGACTGTGAGCCAAGAAGTGTGCTAGGCCCTACATCCCCGAGACTGTGATCCAAGAAGCGAGCGTTGCGCCATATCCCTGAGACTATGGGTGAAGAAGTGAGCTGGGCACTAGCTTCCCGAGACTGTGAGCCAAGAAGTGTGCTAGGCACTATATCCCTGAGACTGTGATCCAAGAAGCGAGTGTGGCGCCATATCCCTGAGACTATAGGTGAAGAAGTGAGCTGGGCACTAGCTCCCCGAAACTGTGAGCCAAGAAGTGTGCTAGGCACTACATCCCCGAGACTGTGATCCAAGAAGCGAGCGTTGCGCCATATCCCTGAGACTATGGGTGAAGAAGTGAGCTGGGCACTAGCTTCCCGAGACTGTGAGCCAAGAAGTGTGCTAGGCACTATATCCTTGAGACTGTGATCCAAGAAGCGAGCGTGGAGACATGTCCCTGAGACTATGGGTGAAGAAGTGAGCTGGGCACTAGCTCCCTGAGACTGTGAGCCAAGAAGTGTGCTTGCCACTATATCCCTAGGACTGTGATCCAATAAACGAGCGTGCCGCCATATCCCTGAGACTATGGATGAAGAAGTGAGCTGGGCACTAGTTCCCCGAGACTGTGAGCCAAGAAGTGTGCTCGGCACTATATCCCTGAGACTGTGATCCAAGAAGCGAGCGTGGAGACATGTCCCTGAGACTATCGGTGAAGAAGTGAGCTGGGCACTAGCTCCCGAGACTGTGAGCCAAGAAGTGTGCTAGGCCCTATATCCCTGAGACTGTGATCGAAGAAGCGAGCGTGGCGCCATATCCCTGAGACTATGGGTGAAGAAGTGAGCTGGGCACTAGCTCCCCGAGACTGTGAGCCAAGAAGTGTGCTAGGCACTATATCCCTTTGACTGTGATACAAGAAGGGAGCGTGGCGCCATATCCCTGAGACTATGGATGAAGAAGTGAGCTGGGCACTAGTTCCTGAGACTGTGAGCCAAGAAGTGTGCTAGGCACTATATCCCTGAAACTGTGATCCAAGAAGCGAGCGTGGCACCATATCCCTGAGACTCTGATCCAAGAAGCGAGCATGGCGCCATATCCCTGAGACTATGGGTGAAGAAGTGCGCTGGGCACTAGCTCCCTGAGACTCTGAGCCAAGAAATGTGCTTGCCACTATATCCCTGAGACTGTGATCCAAGAAGCGAGCATGGCGCCATATCACTGAGACTATGGGTGAAGAAGGGTGCTAGGCACTATATCCCTGAGTCTGTGATCCAAGAAGCGAGCGTGGCGCCATATCCCTGAGACTATGGCTGAAGAAGTGAGCTGGGCACTAGCTCCCCGAGACTGTGAGCCAAGAAGTGTGCTAGGCACTATATCCCTGAGACTGTGATCCAAGAAGCGAGCGTGGAGACATGTCCCTGAGACGATGGGTGAAGAAGTGAGCTGGGCACTAGCTCCCCGAGACTGTGAGCCAAGAAGTGTGCTAGGCCCTATATCCCTGAGACTGTGATCGAAGAAGCGAGCGTGGCGTCATATCCCTGAGACTATGGGTGAAGAAGTGAGCTGGGCACTAGCTCCCCGAGACTGTGAGCCAAGAAGTGTGCTAGGCACTATATCCCTGAGACTGATCCAAAAAGCAAGCATGGCGCCATATCCCTGAGACTATAGGTGAAGAAGTGAGCTGGGCACTAGCTCCCAGAGACTGTGAGCCAAGAAGTGTGCTAGGCACTATATCCCTGAGTCTGTGATCCAAGAAGCGAGCGTGGTGCCATATCCCTGAGACTATGGGTGAAGAAGTGAGTTGGGCACTAGCTCCCCGAGACTCTGAGCCAAGAATTGTGCTAGGCACTATATCCCTGAGACTGTGATCCAAGAAGGGAGCGTGGCTCCATATCCCTGAGACTATGGGTGAAGAAGTGAGCTGGGCACTAGTTCCTGAGACTGTGAGCCAAGAAGTGTGCTAGGCACTATATCCCTGAGACTGTGATCCAAGAAGCGAGCGTGGCACCATATCCCTGAGACTCTGATCCAAGAAGCGAGCATGGCGCCATATCCCTGAGACTATGGGTGAAGAAGTGCGCTGGGCACTAGCTCCCTGAGACTCTGAGCCAAGAAATGTGCTTGCCACTATATCCCTGAGACTGTGATCCAAGAAGCGAGCATGGTGCCATATCACTGAGACTATGGGTGAAGAAGTGTGCTAAGCACTATATCCCTGAGACTGATCCAAAAAGCAAGCATGGTGCCATATCCCTGAGACTATGGGTGAAGAAGTGAGCTGGGCACTAGCTCCCCGAGACTGTGAGCCAAGAAGTGTGCTAGGCACTATATCCCTGACTCTGTGATCCAAGAAGCGAGCGTGGCGCCATATCCCTGAGACTATGGGTGAAGAAGTGAGTTGGGCACTAGCTCCCCGAGACTGTGAGCCAAGAAGTTTGCTATGCACTATATTCCTGAGACTGTGATCCAAGAAGTGAGCGTGGCGCGATATCCCTGAGACTATGGGTGAAGAAGTGAGCTGGGCACAATCTCCCCGAGACTGTGAGCCAATAAGTGTGCTAGGCACTATATCCCTGAGACTGTGATCCAAGAAGGGAGCGTGGCACCATATCCCTGAGACTATGGGTGAAGAAGTGAGCTGGGCACTAGCTCCCCGAGACTGTGAGCCAAGAAGTGTGCTAGGCACTATATCCCTGAGAGTGTGATCCAAGAAACTAGCGTGGCGCCATGTCCCTAAGACTATGGATGAAGAAGTGAGCTGGGCACTAGTTCCCGAGACTGTGAGCCAAGAAGTGTGCTAGGCACTATATCCCTGAGACTGTGATCCAAGAAGCGAGCGTGGCACCATATCCCTGAGACTCTGATCCAAGAAGCAAGCATGGCGCCATATCCCTGAGACTATGGGTGAAGAAGTGCGCTGGGCACTAGCTCCCTGAGACTCTGAGCCAAGAAATGTGCTTGCCACTATATCCCTGAGACTGTGATCCAAGAAGCGAGCACGGCGCCATATCACTGAGACTATGGGTGAAGAAGGGAGCTGGGCACTAGCTTCCTGAGACTGTGAGCCAAGAAGTGTGCTAGGCCCTATATTCCTGAGACTGTGATCCAAGAAGCGAGCGCGGCGCCATATCCCTGAGACTATGGGTGAAGAAGTGAGCCAAGAAGTGTGCTAAGCACTATATCTCTGAGGCTGTGATCCAAAAAGCGAGCGCAGTGTCATATCCCTAAGACTATGGGTGAAGAAGTGCGCTGGGCACTAGCTCCCTGAGACTGTGAGCCAAGAAGTGTGCTTTCCACTATATGCCTAGGACTGTGATCCAATAAACGAGCGTGCCGCCATATCCCTGAGACTATGGATGAAGAAGTGAGCTGGGCACTAGTTCCCCAAGACTGTGAGCCAAGAAGTGTGCTAGGCACTATATCCCTGAGACTGTGATCCAAGAAGTGAGCGTGGCGCCATGTCCCTGAGACTATGGGTGAAGAAGTGAGCTGGGCACTAGCTCCCCGAGACTGTGAGCCAAGAAGTGTGCTAGGCCCTATATCCCCGAGACTGTGATCGAAGAAGCGAGCGTGGCGCCATATCCCTGAGACTATGGGTGAAGAAGTGAGCTGGGCACTAGCTCCCCGAGACTGTGAGCCAAGAAGCGTGCTAGGCACTATACCCCTGAGTCTGTGATCCAAGAAGCGAGAGTGGCGCCATATCCCTGAGACTATGGGTGAAGAAGTGAGCTGGGCACTAGCTCCCCGAGACTGTGAGCCAAGAAGTGTGCTAGGCAGTATATTCCTGAGACTGTGATCCAAGAAGCGAGCGTGGCGCCATATCCCTGAGACAATGGGTGAAGAAGTGAGCTGGGCGCTAGCTCCCTGAGACTGTGAGCCAAGAAGTGTGCTACACTATATCCCTGAGACTGTGATCCAAGAAGGGAGCGTGGCGCCATATCCCTGAGACTATGGGTGAAGAAGTGAGCTAGGCACTAGTTCCCCGAGACTGTGAGCCAAGAAGTGTGCTAGGCACTATATCCCTGAGACTGTGATCCAAGAAACGAGCGTGGCGCCATATCCCTAAGACTATGGATGAAGAAGTGAGCTGGGCACTAGTTCCCGAGACTGTGAGCCAAGAAGTGTGCAAGGCACTATATCCCTGAGACTGTGATCCAAGAAGCGAGCGTGGCACCATATCCCTGTGACTCTGATCCAAGAAGCGAGCATGGCGCCATATCCCTGAGACTATGGGTGAAGAAGTGAGCTGGGCACTAGCTCCCCGAGACGGTGAGCCAAGAAGGGTGCTAGGCACTATATTCCTGAGACTGTGATCCAAGTAGCGAGTGTGGCGCCATATCCCTGAGACTATGGGTGAATAAGTGAGCTCGGCACTAGCTCTTCGAGACTGTGAGCCAAGAAGTGTGCTAGGCACTATATCCCTGAGACTGTGATCCAAGAAGCGAGCATGGCGCCATATCCCTGAGACTATGGGTGAAGAAGTGGGCTGGGCACTAGCTCCCCGAGACTGTGAGCCAAGAAGTGTGCTAGGCACTATATCCCTGAGACTGTGATCCAAGAAGCGAGCGTGGCGAGCATATCCCTGAGACTATGGATGAAGAAGTGAGCTGGGCACTAGCTCCCCGAGACTGTGAGCCAAGAAGTGTGCTAGGCACTATATCCCTGAGTCTGTGATCCAAGAAGCGAACGTAGTGTCATATCCCCGAGACTATGGGTGAAGAAGTGCGTTGGGCACCAGCTCGCTGAGACTGTGAGCCAAGAGGTGTGCTAGGCACTATATCACTGAGACTGTGAGCCAAGAAGCGAGTGTAGTGCCATATCCCTGAGCCTATGGGTGAAGAAGTGAGCTGGGTACTAGCTCTCCGAGACTGTGAGCCAAGAAGTGTGCTAGGCACTATATCTCTGAGACTGTGATCCAAGAAATGAGCGTGGCACCATATCCCTGAGACTATGGGTGAAGAAGTGACCTGGGCACTAGCTCCCCGGGACTGTGAGCCAAGAAGTTTGTTAAGCACTATATCTCTGAGGCTGTGATCCAAGAAGCGAGCGTAGTGTCATATCCCTAAGACTATGGGTGAAGAAGTGAGTTGGGCACTAGCTTCCCGAGACTGTGAGCCAAGAAGTGTGCTAGGCACTATATCCCTAGGACTGTGATCCAATAAACGAGTGTGCCGCCATATCCCTGAGACTATAGGTGAAGAAGTGAGCTGGGCACTAGCTCCCCGAGACTGTGAGCCAAGATGTGAGCTAGGCACTATATCCCTGAGAATGTGATCCAAAAAGCGAGCATGGCGCCATATCCCTGAGACTATGGGTGAAGAAGTGAGCTGGGCACTAGCTCCCCGAGACTGTGAGCCAAGATGTGAGCTAGGCACTATATCCCTGAGACTGTGATCCAAAAAGCGAGCGTGGCGCCATATCCCTGAGACTATGGGTGAAGAAGTGAGCTGGGCACTAGCTCCCCGAGACTGTGAGCCAAGAAGTGTGCTAGGCACTATATCCCTGAGACTGATCCAAAAAGTAAGCATGGTGCCATATCCCTGAGACTATGGGGGAAGAAGTGAGCTGGGCACAAGCTCCCCGAGACTGTGAGCCAAGAAGTGTGCTAGGCACTATATCCCTGAGTCTGTGATCCAAGAAGCGAGTGTGGCGCCATATCCCTGAGACTATGGGTGAAGAAGTGAGCTGGGCACTAGCTCCCCGAGACTGTGAGCCAAGAAGTGTGCTAGGCACTATATTCCTGAGACTGTGATCCAAGAAGCGAGCGTGGCGCCATATCCCTGAGACTATGGGTGAAGAACTGAGCTGGGCACTAGCTCCCCAAGGCTGTGAGCCAAGAAGTGTGCTAGGCACGATATCCCTGAGACTGTGATCCAAGAAGGGAGTGTGGCGCCATATCCCTGAGACTATGGGTGAAGAAGTGAGCTGGGCACTAGCTCCCCGAGACTGTGAGCCAAGAAGTGTGCTAGGCACTATATCCCTGAGACTGTGATCCAAGAAACGAGCGTGGCGCCATATCCTTAAGACTATGGATGAAGAAGTGAGCTGGGCACTAGTTCCCGAGACTGTGAGCCAAGAATTGTGCTAGGCACTATATCCCTGAGACTGTGATCCAAGAAGCAAGCGTGGCACCATATCCCTGAGACTCTGATCCAAGAAGCGAGCATGGCGCCATATCCCTGAGACTATGGGTGAAGAAGTGTGCTGGGCACTAGCTCCCTGAGACTCTGAGCCAAGAAATGTGCTTGCCACTATATCCCTGAGACTGTGATCCAAGAAGCGAGCATGGCGCCATATCCCAGAGACTATGGGTGAAGAAGTGAGCCTGGTACTAGCTCCCCGAGACTGTGAGCCAAGAAGTGTGCTAGGCACTATATTCCTGAGACTGTGATCCAAGAAGCGAGTGTGGCGCCATATCCCTGAGACTATGGGTGAAGAAGTGAGCTGGGCACTAGCTCCCCGAGACTGTGAGCCAAGAAGTGTGCTAGGCACTATATCCCTGAGACTGTGATCCAAGAAGCGAGCGTGGCGCCATATCCATGAGACTATGGGTGAAAAAGTGAGCTGGGCACTAGCTCCCTGAGACTGTGTGAGAAGAAGTGTGCTTGGCACTATATGCCTGAGACTGTGATCCAAGAAGCGAACGTGGTGCCATGTCCCTGAGACTATGGGTGAAGAAGTGAGCTGGGCACTAGCTCCCCGAGACTGTGAGCCCAGAAGTGTGCTAGGCACTATATCCCTGAGACTGTGACCCAAGAAGCGAGCGTGGCGCCATATCCCTGAGAATATGGGTGAAGAAGTGAGCTGGGCACTAGCTCCCCGAGACTGTGAGCCAAGAAGTGTGCTAGGCACTATATCCCTGAGACTGTGTTCCAAGAAGCGAGTGTGGCACCATATCCCTGAGAATATTGGTGAAGAAGTGAGCTGGGCACTAGCTCCCCGAGACTGTGAGCCAAGAAGTGTGCTAGGCTTTATATCCTTGAGACTGTGATCCAAGAAGCGAGCGTGGAGACATGTCCCTGAGACTATGGGTGAAGAAGTGAGCTGGGCACTAGCTCCCCGAGACTGTGAGCCAAGAAGTGTGCTAGGCACTATATCCTTGAGACTGTGATCCAAGAAGCGAGCGTGGAGACATGTCCCTGAGAATATTGGTGAAGAAGTGAGCTGGGCACTAGCTCCCCGAGACTGTGAGCCAAGAAGTGTGCTAGGCACTATATCCTTGAGACTGTGATCCAAGAAGCGAGCGTGGAGACCTGTCCCTGAGACTATGGGTGAAGAAGTGAGCTGGGCACTAGCTCCCTGAGACTGTGAGCCAAGAAGTGTGCTTGCCAATATATCCCTAGGACTGTGATCCAATAAACGAGCGTGCCGCCATATCCCTGAGACTATGGATGAAGAAGTGAGCTGGGCACTAGTTCCCCGAGACTGTGAGCCAAGAAGTGTGCTCGGCACTATATCCCTGAGACTGTGATCCAAGAAGCGAGCGTGGAGACATGTCCCTGAGACTATCGGTGAAGAAGTGAGCTGGGCACTAGCTCCCGAGACTGTGAGCCAAGAAGTGTGCTAGGCCCTATATCCCTGAGACTGTGATCGAAGAAGCGAGCGTGGCACCATATCCCTGAGACTATGGGTGAAGAAGTGAGCTGGGCACTAGCTCCCCGAGACTGTGGGCCAAGAAGTGTGCTAGGCACTATATCCCTTTGACTGTGATACAAGAAGGGAGCGTGGCGCCATATCCCTGAGACTATGGATGAAGAAGTGAGCTGGGCACTAGTTCCTGAGACTGTGAGCCAAGAAGTGTGCTAGGCACTATATCCCTGAAACTGTGATCCAAGAAGCGAGCGTGGCACCATATCCCTGAGACTCTGATCCAAGAAGCGAGCATGGCGCCATATCCCTGAGACTATGGGTGAAGAAGTGCGCTGGGCACTAGCTCCCTGAGACTCTGAGCCAAGAAATGTGCTTGCCACTATATCCCTGAGACTGTGATCCAAGAAGCGAGCATGGCGCCATATCACTGAGACTATGGGTGAAGAAGTGTGCTAGGCACTGTATCCCTGAGTCTGTGATCCAAGAAGCGAGCGTGGCGCCATATCCCTGAGACTATGGCTGAAGAAGTGAGCTGGGCACTAGCTCCCCGAGACTGTGAGCCAAGAAGTGTGCTAGGCACTATATCCCTGAGACTGTGATCCAAGAAGCGAGCGTGGAGACATGTCCCTGAGACTATGGGTGAAGAAGTGAGCTGGGCACTAGCTCCCCGAGACTGTGAGCCAAGAAGTGTGCTAGACCCTATATCCCTGAGACTGTGATCGAAGAAGCGAGCGTGGCGTCATATCCCTGAGACTATGGGTGAAGAAGTGAGATGGGCACTAGCTCCCCGAGACTGTGAGCCAAGAAGTGTGCTAGGCACTATATCCCTGAGACTGATCCAAAAAGCAAGCATGGCGCCATATCCCTGAGACTATGGGTGAAGAAGTGAGCTGGGCACTAGCTCCCCGAGACTGTGAGCCAAGAAGTGTTCTAGGCACTATATCCCTGAGTCTGTGATCCAAGAAGCGAGCATGGTGCCATATCCCTGAGACTATGGGTGAAGAAGTGAGTTGGGCACTAGCTCCCCGAGACTGTGAGCCAAGAATTGTGCTAGGCACTATATCCCTGAGACTGTGATCCAAGAAGGGAGCGTGGCTCCATATCCCTGAGACTATGGGTGAAGAAGTGAGCTGGGCACTAGTTCCTGAGACTGTGAGCCAAGAAGTGTGCTAGGCACTATATCCCTGAGACTGTGATCCAAGAAGCGAGCGTGGCACCATATCCCTGAGACTCTGATCCAAGAAGCGAGCATGGCGCCATATCCCTGAGACTATGGGTGAAGAAGTGCGCTGGGCACTAGCTCCCTGAGACTCTGAGCCAAGAAATGTGCTTGCCACTATATCCCTGAGACTGTGATCCAAGAAGCGAGCATGGTGCCATATCACTGAGACTATGGGTGAAGAAGTGTGCTAAGCACTATATCCCTGAGACTGATCCAAAAAGCAAGCATGGTGCCATATCCCTGAGACTATGGGTGAAGAAGTGAGCTGGGCACTAGCTCCCCGAGACTGTGAGCCAAGAAGTGTGCTAGGCACTATATCCCTGACTCTGTGATCCAAGAAGCGAGCGTGGCGCCATATCCCTGAGACTATGGGTGAAGAAGTGAGCTGGGCACTAGCTCCCCGAGACTGTGAACCAAGAAGTTTGCTATGCACTATATTCCTGAGACTGTGATCCAAGAAGTGAGCGTGGCGCGATATCCCTGAGACTATGGGTGAAGAAGTGAGCTGGGCACAATCTCCCCGAGACTGTGAGCCAATAAGTGTGCTAGGCACTATATCCCTGAGACTGTGATCCAAGAAGGGAGCGTGGCACCATATCCCTGAGACTATGGGTGAAGAAGTGAGCTGGGCACTAGCTCCCCGAGACTGTGATCCAAGAAACTAGCGTGGCGCCATGTCCCTAAGACTATGGATGAAGAAGTGAGCTGGGCACTAGTTCCCGAGACTGTGAGCCAAGAAGTGTGCTAGGCACTACATCCCTGAGACTGTGATCCAAGAAGCGAGCGTGGCACCATATCCCTGAGACTCTGATCCAAGAAGCAAGCATGGCGCCATATCCCTGAGACTATGGGTGAAGAAGTGCGCTGGGCACTAGCTCCCTGAGACTCTGAGCCAAGAAATGTGCTTGCCACTATATCCCTGAGACTGTGATCCAAGAAGCGAGCACGGCGCCATATCACTGAGACTATGGGTGAAGAAGGGAGCTGGGCACTAGCTTCCTGAGACTGTGAGCCAAGAAGTGTGCTAGGCACTATATTCCTGAGACTGTGATCCAAGAAGCGAGCGCGGCGCCATATCCCTGAGACTATGGGTGAAGAAGTGAGCCAAGAAGTGTGCTAAGCACTATATCTCTGAGGCTGTGATCCAAGAAACGAGCGCAGTGTCATATCCCTAAGACTATGGGAGAAGAAGTGCGCTGGGCACTAGCTCCCTGAGACTGTGAGCCAAGAAGTGTGCTTTCCACTATATGCCTAGGACTGTGATCCAATAAACGAGCGTGCCGCCATATCCCTGAGACTATGGATGAAGAAGTGAGCTGGGCACTAGTTCCCCAAGACTGTGAGCCAAGAAGTGTGCTAGGCACTATATCCCTGAGACTGTGATCCAAGAAGTGAGCGTGGCGCAATTGTCCCTGAGACTATGGGTGAAGAAGTGAGCTGGGCACTAGCTCCCCGAGACTGTGAGCCAAGAAGTGTGCTAGGCCCTATATCCCTGAGACTGTGATCGAAGAAGCGAGCGTGGCGCCATATCCCTGAGACTATGGGTGAAGAAGTGAGCTGGGCACTAGCTCCCCGAGACTGTGAGCCAAGAAGTGTGCTAGGCACTATATCCCTGAGTCTGTGATCCAAGAAGCGAGAGTGGCGCCATATCCCTGAGACTATGGGTGAAGAAGTGAGCTGGGCACTAGCTCCCCGAGACTGTGAGCCATGAAGTGTGCTAGGCAGTATATTCCTGAGACTGTGATCCAAGAAGCGAGCGTGGCGCCATATCCCTGAGACAATGGGTGAAGAAGTGAGCTGGGCGTTAGCTCCCTGAGACTGTGAGCCAAGAAGTGTGCTACACTATATCCCTGAGACTGTGATCCAAGAAGGGAGCGTGGCGCCATATCCCTGAGACTATGGGTGAAGAAGTGAGCTAGGCACTAGTTCCCCGAGACTGTGAGCCAAGAAGTGTGCTAGGCACTATATCCCTGAGACTGTGATCCAAGAAACGAGCGTGGCGCCATATCCCTAAGACTATGGATGAAGAAGTGAGCTGGGCACTAGTTCCCGAGACTGTGAGCCAAGAAGTGTGCAAGGCACTATATCCCTGAGACTGTGATCCAAGAAGCGAGCGTGGCACCATATCCCTGTGACTCTGATCCAAGAAGCGAGCATGGCGCCATATCCCTGAGACTATGGGTGAAGAAGTGAGCTGGGCACTAGCTCCCCGAGACTGTGAGCCAAGAAGTGTGCTAGGCACTATATCCCTGAGACTGTGATCCAAGTAGCGAGCGTGGCGCCATATCCCTGAGACTATGGGTGAATAAGTGAGCTCGGCACTAGCTCTTCGAGACTGGGAGCCAAGAAGTGTGCTAGGCACTATATCCCTGAGACTGTGATCCAAGAAGCGAGCATGGCGCCATATCCCTGAGACTATGGGTGAAGAAGTGGGCTGGGCACTAGCTCCCCGAGACTGTGAGCCAAGAATTGTGCTAGGCACTATATCCCTGAGACTGTGATCCAAGAAGCGAGCGTGGCGAGCATATCCCTGAGACTATGGATGAAGAAGTGAGCTGGGCACTAGCTCCCCGAGACTGTGAGCCAAGAAGTGTGCTAGGCACTATATCCCTGAGTCTGTGATCCAAGAAGCGAACGTAGTGTCATATCCCCGAGACTATGGGTGAAGAAGTGCGTTGGGCACCAGCTCGCTGAGACTGTGAGCCAAGAGGTGTGCTAGGCACTATATCACTGAGACTGTGAGCCAAGAAGCGAGCGTAGTGCCATATCCCTGAGACTATGGGTGAAGAAGTGCGCTGGGCACCAGTTCCCTGAGACTGTGAGCCAAGAAGTGTGCTAGGCACTATATCCTTGAGACTGTGATCCAAGAAGCGAGCGTGGCGCTATATCCCTGAGACTATGGGTGAAGAAGTGAGCTGGGCACTAGCTCCCCGGAACTGTGAGCCAAAAAGTGTGCTAGGCCCTATATCCCTGAGACTGTGATCCAAGAAGCCAGCGTGGCACCACATCGCTGAGACTATGGGTGAAGAAGTGAGCTGGGCACTAGTTCCATGTGACTGTGAGCCAAGAAGTGTGCTAGGCACTATATCCCTGAGACTGTGATCCAAGAAGTGAGCGTGGCGTCATATCCCTGAGACTATGGGTGAAGAAGTGACCTGGGCACTATCTCCCCGAGACTGTGAGCCAAGAAGTGTGCTAGGCACTATATCCCTGAGTCTGCGATCCAAGAAGCAAGCGTGGCGTCATATCCCTGAGACTATGGGTGAAGAAGTGAGCTGGACACTAGCTCCCCGAGACTGTGAGCCAAGAAATGTGTGGGAACTATATCCCTAAGACTGTGATCCAAGAAGCGAGCGTGGTGCCATATCCCTGAGACTATGGGTGAAGACGTGAGCTGGGCACTAGCTCCCCGAGACCTTGAGCCAAGAAGTGTGCTAGGCACTATATCCCTGAGACTGTGGGTGAAGAAGTGAGCTGGGCACTAGCTCCCCGAGACTGTGAGCCAAGAAGTGTGCTAGGCACTATATCCCTGAGCCTGTGATCCAAGAAGCGAGCGTGGCACCATATCCCTGAGACTATGGGTGAAGGAATGAGCTGGGCACTAGCTCCCCGAGACTGTGTGCCAAGAAGTGTGCTAGGCACTACATCCTTTCGACTGTGATCCAAGAAGCGAGCGTGGCGCCATATCCCTGAGAATATGGGTGAAGAAGTGAGCTGGGCATTAGCTCCCCGAGACTGTGAGCCAAGAAATGTGTTACACACTATATCCCTGAGTCTGTGATCCAAGAAGCGAGCGTAGTGTCATATTCCCGAGACTATGGGTGAAGAAGTGCGCTGGGCACTAGCTCCCTGAGACTGTGAGCCAAGAAGTGTGCTTGCCACTGCATCCCTAGGACTGTGATCCAAGAAACGAGCGTGGCACCATATATCTGAGACTATGGATGAAGAAGTGAGCTGGGCACTAGTTCCCTGTGACTGTTAGCCAAGAAGTGTGCTAGGCACTATATCCCTGAGACTGTGATCCGAGAAGCGAGCATGGCGCCATATCCCTGAGACTATGGGTGAAGCAGTGAGCTGGGCACTAGCTCCCTGAGACTGTGAGCCAAGAAGAGTGCTAGGAACTATATCCCTGAGACTGTGAGCCAAGAAGCGAGCGTAGTGTCATATCCCCGAGAGTATGGGTGAAGAAGTGAGCTGGGCACTAGTTCCCCGTGACTGTGAGCCAAGAAGTGTGCTAGGCACTATATCCCTGAGACTGTGATGCAAGAAGCGAGCATGGAGCCCTATCCCTGAGACTATGGGTGAAGCAGTGAGCTGGGCACTAGCTTGCTGACACTGTGAGCCAAGAAGTGTGCTAGGCACTATATCCCTGAGACTGTGATCCAAGAAGCGAGCGTGGCGCCATATCCCTGAGAATATGGGTGAAGAGGTGAGCTGGGCACTAGCTCCCCGAGACTGTGAGCCAAGAAGTGTGCTAGGCACTATATCCCTGAGACTGTGATCCAAGAAGTGAGCGTGGCGCCATACCCCTGAGAATATGGGTGAAGAAGTGAGCTGGGCACTAGCTCCCCGAGACTGTGAGCCAAGAAGTGTGCTAGGCACTATATCCCTGAGACTGTGATCCAAGAAGCGAGTGTGGCACCATATCCCTGAGAATATTGGTGAAGAAGTGAGCTGGGCACTAGCTCCCCGAGACTGTGAGCCAAGAAGTGTGCTAGGCACTATATCTCTGAGACTGTGATCCAAGAAGTGAGCGTGGCACCATATCCCTGAGACTATGGGTGAAGAAGTGACCTGGGCACTAGCTCCCCGGGACTGTGAGCCAAGAAGTGTGCTAAGCACTATATCTCTGAGGCTATGATCCAAGAAGCGAGCGTGGCGCAATTGTCCCTGAGACTATGGGTGAAGAAGTGCGCTGGGCACTAGCTCCCTGAGACTGTGAGCCAAGAAGTGTGCATGCCACTATATCCCTAGGACTGTGATCCAATAAACGAGCGTGCCACCATATCCCTGAGACTATGGATGAAGAAGTGAGCTGGGCACTAATTCCCCGAGACTGTGAGCCAAGAAGTGTGCTAGGCACTATATCCCTGAGACTGTGATCCAAGAAGCGAGCGTGGAGACATGTCCCTGAGACTATGGGTGAAGAAGTGAGCTGGGCACTAGCTCCCCGAGACGTGAGCCAAGAAGTGTGCTAGGCCCTATATCCCTGAGACTGTGATCGAAGAAGCGAGAGTGGCGCCATATCCCTGAGAGTATGGGTGAAGAAGTGAGCTGGGCACTAGCTCCCTGAGACTGTGAGCCAAGAAGTATGCTAGACACTATATCCCTGAGTCTGTGATCCAAGAAGCGAGCGTGGCGCCATATCCCTGAGACTATGGGTGAAGAAGTGAGTTGGGCACTAGCTCCCGAGACTGTGAGCCAAGAAGTGTGCTAGGCACTATATTCCTGAGACTGTGATCCAAGAAGCGAGCATGGCGCGATATCCCTGAGACTATGGGTGAAGAAGTGAGCTGGGCACTAGCTCCCCGAGAATGTGAGCCAAGAAGTGTGCTACGCACTATACCCCTGAGACTGTGATCCAAGAAGGGAGCGTGGCGCCATATCCCTGAGACTATGGGTGAAGAAGTGAGCTGGGCACTAGCTCCCCGAGACTGCGAGCCAAGAAGTGTGCTAGGCACTATATTCCTGAGACTGTGATCCAAGAAGCGAGCGTGGCGCCATATCCCTGAGACTATGGGTGAAGAAGTGAGCTGGGCACTAGCTCCCCAAGACTGTGAGCCAAGAAGTGTACTAGGCACTATATCCCTGAGACTGTGATCCAAGAAGGGAGCATGGCGCCATATCCCTGAGACTATGGGTGAAGAATTGAGCTGGGCACTAGCTCCCCTAGACAGTGAGCCAAGAAGTGTGCTAGGCGCTATATCCCTGAGACTGTGATCCAGGAAACGAGCGTGGCGCCATATACTTAAGACTATGGATGAAGAAGTGAGCTGGGCACTAGTTCCCGAGACTGTGAGCCAAGAAGTGTGCTAGGCACTATATCCCTGAGACTGTGATCCAAGAAGCAAGCGTGGCACCATATCCCTGAGACTCTGATCCAAGAAGCGAGCATGGCGCCATATCCCTGAGACTATGGGTGAAGAGGTGCGCTGGGCACTAGCTCCCTGAGACTCTGAGCCAAGAAATGTGCTTGCCACTATATCCCTGAGACTGTGATCCAAGAAGCGAGCATGGCGCCATATCCCAGAGACTATGGGTGAAGAAGTGAGCTGGGCACTAGCTCCCCGAGACTGTGAGCCAAGAAGTGTGCTAGGCACTATATTCCTGAGACTGTGATCCAAGAAGCGAGCGTGGCGCCATATCCCTGAGACTATGGGTGAAGAAGTGAGCTGGGCACTAGCTCTCCGAGACTGTGAGCCAAGAGTGTGCTAGGCACTATATCCCTGAGACTGTGATCCAAGAAGCGAGCGTGGCGCCATATCCCTGAGACTATGGGTGAAGAAGTGGGCTGGGCACTAGCTCCCTGAGACTGTGAGCCAAGAAGTGTGCTTGGCACTATATCCCTGAGACTGTGATCCAAGAAGCGAGTGTGGCGCCATATCCATGAGACTATGGGTGAAAAAGTGAGCTGGGCACTAGCTCCCTGAGACTGTGTGCCAAGAAGTGTGCTAGGCACTATATGCCTGAGACTGTGATCCAAGAAGTGAACGTGGTGCCATATCCCTGAGACTATGGGTGAAGAAGTGAGCTGGGCACTAGCTCCCCGAGACTGTGAGCCCAGAAGTGTGCTAGGCACTATATCCCTGAGACTGTGATCCAAGAAGCGAGCGTGGCGCCATATCCCTGAGAATATGGGTGAAGAAGTGAGCTGGGCACTAGCTCCCCGAGACTGCGAGCCAAGAAGTGTGCTAGGCACTATATCCCTGAGACTGTGATCCAAGAAGCGAGCGTGGCGCCATATCCCTGAGACTATGGGTGAAGAAGTGAGCTGGGCACTAGCTCCCCAAGACTGTGAGCCAAGAAGTGTACTAGGCACTATATCCCTGAGACTGTGATCCAAGAAGGGAGCATGGCGCCATATCCCTGAGACTATGGGTGAAGAATTGAGCTGGGCACTAGCTCCCCTAGACAGTGAGCCAAGAAGTGTGCTAGGCGCTATATCCCTGAGACTGTGATCCAGGAAACGAGCGTGGCGCCATATACTTAAGACTATGGATGAAGAAGTGAGCTGGGCACTAGTTCCCGAGACTGTGAGCCAAGAAGTGTGCTAGGCACTATATCCCTGAGACTGTGATCCAAGAAGCAAGCGTGGCACCATATCCCTGAGACTCTGATCCAAGAAGCGAGCATGGCGCCATATCCCTGAGACTATGGGTGAAGAGGTGCGCTGGGCACTAGCTCCCTGAGACTCTGAGCCAAGAAATGTGCTTGCCACTATATCCCTGAGACTGTGATCCAAGAAGCGAGCATGGCGCCATATCCCAGAGACTATGGGTGAAGAAGTGAGCTGGGCACTAGCTCCCCGAGACTGTGAGCCAAGAAGTGTGCTAGGCACTATATTCCTGAGACTGTGATCCAAGAAGCGAGCGTGGCGCCATATCCCTGAGACTATGGGTGAAGAAGTGAGCTGGGCACTAGCTCTCCGAGACTGTGAGCCAAGAGTGTGCTAGGCACTATATCCCTGAGACTGTGATCCAAGAAGCGAGCGTGGCGCCATATCCCTGAGACTATGGGTGAAGAAGTGGGCTGGGCACTAGCTCCCTGAGACTGTGAGCCAAGAAGTGTGCTTGGCACTATATCCCTGAGACTGTGATCCAAGAAGCGAGTGTGGCGCCATATCCATGAGACTATGGGTGAAAAAGTGAGCTGGGCACTAGCTCCCTGAGACTGTGTGCCAAGAAGTGTGCTAGGCACTATATGCCTGAGACTGTGATCCAAGAAGTGAACGTGGTGCCATATCCCTGAGACTATGGGTGAAGAAGTGAGCTGGGCACTAGCTCCCCGAGACTGTGAGCCCAGAAGTGTGCTAGGCACTATATCCCTGAGACTGTGATCCAAGAAGCGAGCGTGGCGCCATATCCCTGAGAATATGGGTGAAGAAGTGAGCTGGGCACTAGCTCCCCGAGTCTGTGAGCCAAGAAGTGTGCTAGGCACTATATCCCTGAGACTGTGATCCAAGAAGCGAGCGTGGCACCATATCCCTGAGAATATTGGTAAAGAAGTGAGCTGGGCACTAGCTGTCACGACTCGCTCCCTTCGCTCCCGTTCCCACCACTTGGGGGCATGATTTGGGGTTTATTCCCTACTGGACCTTTCCTCCGAACCTTATGCTACAGTGCTGTGATGAATTGGGAGCGCTCAATCCCTATTTTCCAAGCTACTTCCCTTCCGGATCCATTCCAGGTTTTTGGCAGCCAACATGCTTCTTTAACCAAATGACTATGCTTCCCAGAATGCCTGGCCCACTGCTCCACCTCCACCCTTGCAGGACAAGGTTGGGTGGAGGATAGGTAACAGCTGTGGCTGCAGGTGCAGCAATCAGCACACCTGAGGCGTGTGCTCGTTAAGCAGCTTTAAAAGCCTCAGTCTTACTTCAGTCCAGCGCTGGTCATCGTTTGCAGTGTTCCTGTTGTGACTAGTCCCTTGTTCCTTGCCTTTGTACCTAGTTCCTAGTTCCTGTTTTCTTGTTCCTCCGCCCTGAATCTCGGATTCATGCGCTAATTGATTTCTGCTCCCTTGATTCCCTTTTTGTCTTCCTCTGTTTGCAGGCAGCATTTCTCAGTGCTTTCCCCTTTTAGATGCAGCCCAGTTTGTCTGTGTTCTATATTTCTTTGACTCTGTCCTTTGCTGCTGTAAACCCGTATACCTTAGCCTTCCTCTTAGATTAGCTTCCTGTCTTTTCCTTGGAGGGGTAGGGAGAAGTTTGCATTGGTTATTTCGTTTTTCCCTGCTCCTGATCCTTATTTTCCATTGGGATCCATTCCATGTTTTCCATTGCACAACTGCATTTATTTCCCATTTGATATTTAGGTGTGGTGTGCGGTTGTAGCTAGCTCCTGTGTGAATGCTTATGTTTTCCTCACTAATTTGTTAACACTATTCCAACTTAGGTATTTAGTTTTCCTCCCATTGCTGTTATAGCCTTTCTGGGTCCCAGTTTCATCAACAGGATTCGTGGGCTAGCTGACATTCAAGAGGTTTATCTCGTCCTCGTGAGTACTGTTCTTTAGTTCCCTTATTTAATACCATCAAGAGTGTTAGTTCACAGATCCTGTCATTGCTTGCCCTCCACGTGGGTTTAGCGCTGTCAGTACCTGTAACAGCAATTGGGAGTAAGGCGCTTGCCGACTTTCCTCGCGGTCAGGTGCTTACCCCACATCCCTTTTCATATATTGGTTTTGTTGTCACACTCTATTCGCACTCCTGGGTTCTAGCATACATGAGTCGTTGTTCCTGTGTGCACGTAGTTTAATTCGAAGCCTTTCACTGTGTAATTTAGTGCACATTTTCCTTGCCATATTCGCTGCCTTTGTACTCGCCTGACTAATCCTGACACTAGCTCCCCGAGACTGTGAGCCAAGAAGTGTGCTAGGCACTATATCTCTGAGACTGTGATCCAAGAAGTGAGCGTGGCACCATATTCCTGAGACTATGGGTGAAGAAGTGACCTGGGCACTAGCTCCCCGGGGCTGTGAGCCAAGAAGTGTGCTAAGCACTATATCTCTGAGGCTATGATCCAAGAAGCGAGCGTGGTGTCATATCCCTAAGACTATGGGTGAAGAAGTGAGTTGGGCACTAGCTCCCCGAGACTGTGAGCCAAGAAGTGTGCTAGGCACTATATCCCTGAGACTGTGATCCAAGAAGCAAGCGTGGCACGATATCCCTGAGACTCTGATCCAAGAAGCGAGCATGGCGCCATATCCCTGAGACTATGGGTGAAGAAGTGCGCTGGGCACTAGCTCCCTGAGACTCTGAGCCAAGAAATGTGCTTGCCACTATATCCCTGAGACTGTGATCCAAGAAGCGAACATGGCGCCATATCCCAGAGACTATGGGTGAAGAAGTGAGCTGGGCACTAGCTCCCCGAGACTGTGAGCCAAGAAGTGTGCTAGGCACTATATTCCTGAGACTGTGATCCAAGAAGCGAGCGTGGCGCCATATCCCTGAGACTATGGGTGAAGAAGTGAGCTGGACACTAGCTCCCCGTGACTGTGAGCCAAGCGTGTGCTAGGCACTATATCCCTGAGACTGTGATCCAAGAAGCGAGCGTGGCGCCATATCCCTGAGACTATGGGTGAAGAAGTGGGCTGGGCACTAGCTCCCCGAGACTTTGAGCCAAGAAGTGTGCTAGGCACTATATCCCTGAGACTCTGATCCAAGAAGCGAGCGTGGCGCCATATCCATGAGACTATGGGTGAAAAAGTGAGCTGGGCACTAGCTCCCTGAGACTGTGTGCCAAGAAGTGTGCTAGGCACTATATGCCTGAGACTGTGATCCAAGAAGCGAACGTGGCGCCATGTCCCTGAGACTATGGGTGAAGAAGTGAGCTGGGCACTAGCTCCCCGAGACTGTGATCCCAGAAGTGTGCTAGGCACTATATCCCTGAGACTGTGATCCAAGAAGCGAGCGTGGCGCCATATCCCTGAGAATATGGGTGAAGAAGTGAGCTGGGCAGTAGCTCCCCGAGACTGTGAGCCAAGAAGTGTGCTAGGCACTATATCCCTGAGACTGTGATCCAAGAAGCGAGCGTGGCACCATATCCCTGAGAATATTGGTAAAGAAGTGAGCTGGGCACTAGCTCCCCGAGACTGTGAGCCAAGAAGTGTGCTAGGCACTATATTCCTGAGACTGTGATCCAAGAAGCGAGCATGGCGCGATATCCCTGAGACTATGGGTGAAGAAGTGAGCTGGGCACTAGCTCCCCGAGACTGTGAGCCAAGAAGTGTGCTAGGCACTATACCCCTGAGACTGTGATCCAAGAAGGGAGCGTGGCGCCATATCCCTAAGACTATGGGTGAAGAAGTGAGCTGGGCACTAGCTCCCCGAGACTGTGAGCCAAGAAGTGTGCTAGGCACTATATTCCTGAGACTGTGATCCAAGAAGCGAGCGTGGCGCCATATCCCTGAGACTATGGGTGAAGAAGTGAGCTGGGCACTATCTCCCCAAGACTGTGAGCCAAGAAGTGTGCTAGGCACTATATCCCTGAGACTGTGATCCAAGAAGGGAGCATGGCGCCATATCCCTGAGACTATGGGTGAAGAATTGAGCTGGGCACTAGCTCCCCGAGACAGTGAGCCAAGAAGTGTGCTAGGCGCTATATCCCTGAGACTGTGATCCAAGAAACGAGCGTGGCGCCATATCCTTAAGACTATGGATGAAGAAGTGAGCTTGGCACTAGTTCCCGAGACTGTGAGCCAAGAAGTGTGCTAGGCACTATATCCCTGAGACTGTGATCCAAGAAGCAAGCGTGGCACGATATCCCTGAGACTCTGATCCAAGAAGCGAGCATGGCGCCATATCCCTGAGACTATGGGTGAAGAAGTGCGCTGGGCACTAGCTCCCTGAGACTCTGAGCCAAGAAATGTGCTTGCCACTATATCCCTGAGACTGTGATCCAAGAAGCGAACATGGCGCCATATCCCAGAGACTATGGGTGAAGAAGTGAGCTGGGCACTAGCTCCCCGAGACTGTGAGCCAAGAAGTGTGCTAGGCACTATATTCCTGAGACTGTGATCCAAGAAGCGAGCGTGGCGCCATATCCCTGAGACTATGGGTGAAGAAGTGAGCTGGACACTAGCTCCCCGTGACTGTGAGCCAAGCGTGTGCTAGGCACTATATCCCTGAGACTGTGATCCAAGAAGCGAGCGTGGCGCCATATCCCTGAGACTATGGGTGAAGAAGTGGGCTGGGCACTAGCTCCCCGAGACTTTGAGCCAAGAAGTGTGCTAGGCACTATATCCCTGAGACTCTGATCCAAGAAGCGAGCGTGGCGCCATATCCATGAGACTATGGGTGAAAAAGTGAGCTGGGCACTAGCTCCCTGAGACTGTGTGCCAAGAAGTGTGCTAGGCACTATATGCCTGAGACTGTGATCCAAGAAGCGAACGTGGCGCCATGTCCCTGAGACTATGGGTGAAGAAGTGAGCTGGGCACTAGCTCCCCGAGACTGTGATCCCAGAAGTGTGCTAGGCACTATATCCCTGAGACTGTGATCCAAGAAGCGAGCGTGGCGCCATATCCCTGAGAATATGGGTGAAGAAGTGAGCTGGGCACTAGCTCCCCGAGACTGTGAGCCAAGAAGTGTGCTAGGCACTATATCCCTGAGACTGTGATCCAAGAAGCGAGCGTGGCACCATATCCCTGAGAATATTGGTAAAGAAGTGAGCTGGGCACTAGCTCCCCGAGACTGTGAGCCAAGAAGTGTGCTAGGCACTATATCTCTGAGACTGTGATCCAAGAAGCGAGCGTGGCACCATATCCCTGAGACTATGGGTGAAGAAGTGACCTGGGCACTAGCTCCCCGGGACTGTGAGCCAAGAAGTGTGCTAAGCACTATATCTCTGAGGCTATGATCCAAGAAGCGAGCGTGGTGTTATATCCCTAAGTCTATGGGTGAAGAAGTGTGCTGGGCACTAGCTCCCTGAGACTGTGAGCCAAGAAGTGTGCTTGCCACTATATCCCTAGGACTGTGATCCAATAACCGAGCATGCCGCCATATCCCTGAGACTATGGATGAAGAAGTGAGCTGGGCACTAGTTCCCCGAGACTGTGAGCCAGGAAGTGTGCTAGGCACTATATCCCTGAGACTGTGATCCAAGAAGCGAGCGTGGAGACATGTCCCTGAGACTATGGGTGAAGAGGTGAGCTGGGCACTAGCTCCCCGAGACTGTGAGCCAAGAAGTGTGCTAGGCCCTATATCCCTGAGACTGTGATCGAAGAAGCGAGCGTGGCGCCATATCCCTGAGACTATGGGTGAAGAAGTGAGCTGGGCACTAGCTCCCCGAGACTGTGAGCCAAGAAGTGTGCTAGGCACTATATCCCTGAGACTAATCCAAAAAGCAAGCATGGCGCCATATCCCTGAGATTATGGGTGAAGAAGTGAGCTGGGCACTAGCTCCCAGAGACTGTGAGCCAAGAAGTGTGCTAGGCCCTATATCCCTGAGTCTGTGATCCAAGAAGCGAGCGTGGCGCCATATCCCTGAGACTATGGGTGAAGAAGTGAGTTGGGCACTAGCTCCCCGAGACTGTGAGCCAAGAATTGTGCTAGGCACTATATTCCTGACACTGTGATCCAAGAAGCGAGTATGGCGCGATATCCCTGAGACTATGGGTGAAGAAGTGAGCTGGGCACTAGCTCCCCGAGACTGTGAGCCAAGAAGTGTGCTAGGCACTATATCCCTGAGACTGTGATCCAAGAAGGGAGCGTGGCGCCATATCCCTGAGCCTATGGATGAAGAAGTGAGCTGGGCACTAGTTCCTGAGACTGTGAGCCAAGAAGTGTGCTAGGCACTATATCCCTGAGACTGTGATCCAAGAAGCGAGCGTGGCACCATATCCCTGAGACTCTGATCCAAGAAGCGAGCATGGCGCCATATCCCTGAGACTATGGGTGAAGAAGTGCGCTGGGCACTAGCTCCCTGAGACTCTGAGCCAAGAAATGTGCTTGCCACTATATCCCTGAGAATGTGATCCAAGAAGCGAGCATGGCGCCATATCACTGAGACTATGGGTGAAGAAGTGTGCTAGGCACTATATCCCTGAGACTGATCCAAAAAGCAAGCATGGCGCCATATCCCTGAGACTATGGGTGAAGAAGTGAGCTGGGCACTAGCTCCCCGAGACTGTGAGCCAAGAAGTGTGCTAGGCACTATATCCCTGACTCTGTGATCCAAGAAGTGAGCGTGGCGCCATGTCCCTGAGACTATGGGTGAAGAAGTGAGCTGGGCAATAGCTCCCCGAGACTGTGAGCCAAGAAGTGTGCTAGGCCCTATATCCCCGAGACTGTGATCGAAGAAGCGAGCGTGGCGCCATATCCCTGAGACTATGGGTGAAGATGTGAGCTTGCCACTATCTCCCTGAGACCTGAGACTGTGAGCCAAGAAGTGTGCTAGGCACTATATCCCTGAGTCTGTGATCCAAGAAGCGAGCGTGGCGCCATATCCCTGAGACTATGGATGAAGAAGTGAGCTGGGCACTAGCTCCCCGAGACTGTGAGCCAAGAAGTGTGCTAGGCAGTATATTCCTGAGACTGTGATCCAAGAAGCGAGCGTGGCGCCATATCCCTGAGACAATGGGTGAAGAAGTGAGCTGGGCGCTAGCTCCCTGAGACTGTGAGCCAAGAAGTGTGCTAGGCACTATATCCCTGAGACTGTGATCCAAGAAGGGAGCGTGGCGCCATATCCCTGAGACTATGGGTGAAGAAGTGAGCTGGGCACTAGTTCCCCGAGACTGTGAGCCAAGAAGTGTGCTAGGCACTATATCCCTGAGACTGTGATCCAAGAAACGAGCGTGGCGCCATATCCCTAAGACTATGGATGAAGAAGTGAGCTGGGCACTAGTTCCCGAGACTGTGAGCCAAGAAGTGTGCAAGGTACTATATCCCTGAGACTGTGATCCAAGAAGCGAGCGTGGCACCATATCCCTGTGACTCTGATCCAAGAAGCGAGCATGGCGCCATATCCCTGAGACTATGGGTGAAGAAGTGAGCTGGGCACTAGCTCCCCGAGACTGTGAACCAAGAAGTGTGCTAGGCACTATATTCCTGAGACTGTGATCCAAGTAGCGAGCGTGGCGCCATATCCCTGAGACTATGGGTGAAGAAGTGAGCTGGGCACTAGCTCCCCGAGACTGTGAGCCAAGAAGTGTGCTAGGCACTATATCCCTGAGACTGTGATCCGAGAAGCGAGCATGGCGCTATATCCCTGAGACTATGGGTGAAGCAGTGAGCTGGGCACTAGCTCCCTGAGACTGTGAGCCAAGAAGAGTGCTAGGAACTATATCCCTGAGACTGTGAGCCAAGAAGCGAGCGTAGTGTCATATCCCCGATAGTATGGTTGAAGAAGTGCGCTGGGCACTAGCTCCCTGAGACTGTGAGCCAAGAAGTGTGCTAGGCACTATATCCCTGAGTCTGTGATCCAAGAAGCGAGCATGGCATCATATCCCTGAGAGTATGGGTGAAGAAGTGAGCTGGGCACTAGCTCCCCGAGACTGTGAGCCAAGAAGTGTGCTAGGCACTATATCCCTGAAACTAATCCAAAAAGCAAGCATGGCGCCATATCCCTGAGATTATGGGTGAAGAAGTGAGCTGGGCACTAGCTCCCAGAGACTGTGAGCCAAGAAGTGTGCTAGGCCCTATATCCCTGAGTCTGTGATCCAAGAAGCGAGCGTGGCGCCATATCCCTGAGACTATGGGTGAAGAAGTGAGTTGGGCACTAGCTCCCTGAGACTGTGAGCCAAGAATTGTGCTAGGCACTATATTCCTGAGACTGTGATCCAAGAAGCGAGCATGGCGCGATATCCCTGAGACTATGGGTGAAGAAGTGAGCTGGGCACTAGCTCCCCGAGACTGTGAGCCAAGAAGTGTGCTAGGCACTATATCCCTGAGACTGTGATCCAAGAAGGGAGCGTGGCGCCATATCTCTGAGCCTATGGATGAAGAAGTGAGCTGGGCACTAGTTCCTGAGACTGTGAGCCAAGAAGTGTGCTAGGCACTATATCCCTGAGACTGTGATCCAAGAAGCGAGCGTGGCACCATATCCCTGAGACTCTGATCCAAGAAGCGAGCATGGCGCCATATCCCTGAGACTAAGGGTGAAGAAGTGCGCTGGGCACTAGCTCCCTGAGACTCTGAGCCAAGAAATGTGCTTGCCACTATATCCCTGAGAATGTGATCCAAGAAGCGAGCATGGCGCCATATCACTGAGACTATGGGTGAAGAAGTGTGCTAGGCACTATATCCCTGAGACTGATCCAAAAAGCAAGCATGGCGCCATATCCCTGAGACCATGGGTGAAGAAGTGAGCTGGGCACTAGCTCCCCGAGACTGTGAGCCAAGAAGTGTGCTAGGCACTATATCCCTGACTCTGTGATCCAAGAAGTGAGCGTGGCGCCATGTCCCTGAGACTATGGGTGAAGGAGTGAGCTGGGCAATAGCTCCCCGAGACTGTGAGCCAAGAAGTGTGCTAGGCCCTATATCCCCGAGACTGTGATCGAAGAAGCGAGCGTGGCGCCATATCCCTGAGACTATGGGTGAAGATGTGAGCTTGGCACTATCTCCCTGAGACTGTGAGCCAAGAAGTGTGCTAGGCACTATATCCCTGAGTCTGTGATCCAAGAAGCGAGCGTGGCGCCATATCCCTGAGACTATGGATGAAGAAGTGAGCTGGGCACTAGCTCCCCGAGACTGTGAGCCAAGAAGTGTGCTAGGCAGTATATTCCTGAGACTGTGATCCAAGAAGCGAGCGTGGCGCCATATCCCTGAGACAATGGGTGAAGAAGTGAGCTGGGCGCTAGCTCCCTGAGACTGTGAGCCAAGAAGTGTGCTAGGCACTATATCCCTGAGACTGTGATCCAAGAAGGGAGCGTGGCGCCATATCCCTGAGACTATGGGTGAAGAAGTGAGCTGGGCACTAGTTCCCCGAAACTGTGAGCCAAGAAGTGTGCTAGGCACTATATCCCTGAGACTGTGATCCAAGAAACGAGCGTGGCGCCATATCCCTAAGACTATGGATGAAGAAGTGAGCTGGGCACTAGTTCCCGAGACTGTGAGCCAAGAAGTGTGCAAGGTACTATATCCCTGAGACTGTGATCCAAGAAGCGAGCGTGGCACCATATCCCTGTGACTCTGATCCAAGAAGCGAGCATGGCGCCATATCCCTGAGACTATGGGTGAAGAAGTGAGCTGGGCACTAGCTCCCCGAGACTGTGAACCAAGAAGTGTGCTAGGCACTATATTCCTGAGACTGTGATCCAAGTAGCGAGCGTGGCGCCATATCCCTGAGACTATGGGTGAAGAAGTGAGCTGGGCACTAGCTCCCCGAGACTGTGAGCCAAGAAGTGTGCTAGGCACTATATCCCTGAGACTGTGATCCGAGAAGCGAGCATGGCGCTATATCCCTGAGACTATGGGTGAAGCAGTGAGCTGGGCACTAGCTCCCTGAGACTGTGAGCCAAGAAGAGTGCTAGGAACTATATCCCTGAGACTGTGAGCCAAGAAGCGAGCGTAGTGTCATATCCCCGAGAGTATGGTTGAAGAAGTGCGCTGGGCACTAGCTCCCTGAGACTGTGAGCCAAGAAGTGTGCTAGGCACTATATCCCTGAGTCTGTGATCCAAGAAGCGAGAGTGGCATCATATCCCTGAGAGTATGGGTGAAGAAGTGAGCTGGGCACTAGTTCCCCGTGACTGTGAGCCAAGAAGTGTGCTAGGCACTATATCCCTGAGCCTGTGATGCAAGAAGCGAGCATGGCGCCCTATCCCTGAGACTATGGGTGAAGCAGTGAGCTGGGCATTAGCTTGATGACACTGTGAGCCAAGAAGTGTGCTAGGCACTATATCCCTGAGACTGTGATCCAAGAAGCGAGCGTGGCGCCATATCCCTGAGAATATGGGTGAAGAGGTGAGCTGGGCACTAGCTCCCCGAGACTGTGAGCCAAGAAGTGTGCTAGGCACTATATCCCTGAGACTGTGATCCAAGAAGCGAGCGTGGCGCCATACCCCTGAGAATATGTGTGAAGAAGTGAGCTGGGCACTAGCTCCCCGAGACTGTGAGCCAAGAAGTGTGCTAGGCACTATATCCCTGAGACTGTGATCCAAGAAGCGAGTGTGGCACCATATCCCTGAGAATATTGGCGAAGAAGTGAGCTGGGCACTAGCTCCCCGAGACTGTAAGCCAAGAAGTGTGCTAGGCACTATATCTCTGAGACTGTGATCCAAGAAGTGAGCGTGGCACCATATCCCTGAGACTATGGGTGAAGAAGTGACCTGGGCACTAGCTCCCCGGGACTGTGAGCCAAGAAGTGTGCTAAGCACTATATCTCTGAGGCTATGATCCAAGAAGCGAGCGCAGTGTCATACCCCTGAGAATATGGGTGAAGAAGTGAGCTGGGCACTAGTTCCCCGAGACTGTGAGCCAAGAAGTGTGCTAGGCACTATATCCCTGAGACTGTGATCCAAGAAGCCAGCGTGGAGACATGTCCCTGAGACTATGGGTGAAGAAGTGAGCTGGGCACTAGCTCCCCGAGACTGTGAGCCAAGAAGTGTGCTAGGCCCTATATCCCTGAGACTGTGATCGAAGAAGCGAGAGTGGCGCCATATCCCTGAGAGTATGGGTGAAGAAGTGAGCTGGGCACTAGCTCCCAGAGACTGTGAGCCAAGAAGTGTGCTAGGCACTATATCCCTGAGACTGTGATCCAAGAAGTGAGCGTGGCGCCATGTCCCTGAGACTATGGGTGAAGAAGTGAGCTGGGCACTAGCTCCCCGAGACTGTGAGCCAAGAAGTGTGCTAGGCCCTATATCCCCGAGACTGTGATCGAAGAAGCGAGCGTGGCGCCATATCCCTGAGACTATGGGTGAAGAAGTGAGCTGGGCACTAGCTCCCCGAGACTGTGAGCCAAGAAGTGGGCTAGGCACTATATCCCTGAGTCTGTGATCCAAGAAGCGAGAGTGGCGCCATATCCCTGAAACTATGGGTGAAGAAGTGAGCTGGGCACTAGCTCCCCGAGACAGTGAGCCAAGAAGTGTGCTAGGCAGTATATTCCTGAGACTGTGATCCAAGAAGCGAGCGTGGCGCCATATCCCTGAGACAATGGGTGAAGAAGTGAGCTGGGCGCTAGCTCCCTGAGACTGTGAGCCAAGAAGTGTGCTAGGCACTATATCCCTGAGACTGTGATCCAAGAAACGAGCGTGGCGCCATATCCCTAAGACTATGGATGAAGAAGTGAGCTGGGCACTAGTTCCCGAGACTGTGAGCCAAGAAGTGTGCAAGGCACTATATCCCTGAGACTGTGATCCAAGAAGCGAGCGTGGCACCATATCCCTGTGACTCTGATCCAAGAAGCGAGCATGGCGCCATATCCCTGAGACTATGGGTGAAGAAGTGAGCTGGGCACTAGCTCCCCGAGACTGTGAGCCAAGAAGTGTGCTAGGCACTATATCCCTGAGACTGTGATCCAAGAAGCGAGCATGGCGCCATATCCCTGAGACTATGGGTGAAGAAGTGGGCTGGGCACTAGCTCCCCGAGACTGTGAGCCAAGAAGTGTGCTAGGCACAATATACCTGAGACTGTGATCCAAGAAGCGAGCGTGGCGAGCATATCCCTGAGACTATGGATGAAGAAGTGAGCTGGGCACTAGCTCCCCGAGACTGTGAGCCAAGAAGTGTGCTAGGCACTATATCCCTGAGTCTGTGATCCAAGAAGCGAACGTAGTGTCATATCCCCGAGACTATGGGTGAAGAAGTGCGTTGGGCACCAGCTCGCTGAGACTGTGAGCCAAGAGGTGTGCTAGGCACTATATCACTGAGACTGTGAGCCAAGAAGCGAGCGTAGTGCCATATCCCTGAGACTATGGGTGAAGAAGTGCGCTGGGCACCAGTTCCCTGAGACTGTGAGCCAAGAAGTGTGCTAGGCACTATATCCTTGAGACTGTGATCCAAGAAGCGAGCGTGGCGCCATATCCCTGAGACTATGGGTGAAGAAGTGAGCTGGGCACTAGTTCCGTGTGACTGTGAGCCAAGAAGTGTGCTAGGCACTATATCCCTGAGACTGTGATCCAAGAAGTGAGCGTGGCGTCATATCCCTGAGACTATGGGTAAAGAAGTGACCTGGGCACTATCTCCCCGAGATGTGAGCCAAGAAGTGTGCTAGGCACTATATCCCTGAGTCTGCGATCCAAGAAGCAAGCGTGGCGTCATATCCCTGGACTATGGGTGAAGAAGTGAGCTGGACACTAGCTCCCCGAGACTGTGAGCCAAGAAATGTTTGGGAACTATATCGCTAAGACTGTGATCCAAGAAGCGAGCGTGGTACCATATCCCTGAGACTATGGGTGAAGACGTGAGCTGGGCACTAGCTCCCCGAGACCTTGAGCCAAGAAGTGTGCTAGGCACTATATCCCTGAGACTGTGGGTGAAGAAGTGAGCTGGGCACTAGCTCCCCGAGACTGTGAGCCAAGAAGTGTGCTAGGCACTATATCCCTGAGCCTGTGATCCAAGAAGCGAGCTTGGCACCATATCCCTGAGACTATGGGTGAAGGAATGAGCTGGGCACTAGCTCCCCGAGACTGTGTGCCAAGAAGTGTGCTAGGCACTACATCCTTTCGACTGTGATCCAAGAAGCGAGCGTGGCGCCATATCCCTGAGAATATGGTTGAAGAAGTGAGCTGGGCATTAGCTCCCCGAGACTGTGAGCCAAGAAATTTGCTACACACTATATCCCTGAGTCTGTGATCCAAGAAGCGAGCGTAGTGTCATATGCCCGAGACTATGGGTGAAGAAGTGCGCTGGGCACTAGCTCCCTGAGACTGTGAGCCAAGAAGTGTGCTTGCCACTGGATCCCTAGGACTGTGATCCAAGAAACGAGCGTGGCACCATATATCTGAGACTATGGATGAAGAAGTGAGCTGGGCACTAGTTCCCTGTGACTGTTAGCCAAGAAGTGTGCTAGGCACTATATCCCTGAGACTGTGATCCGAGAAGCGAGCATGGCGCCATATCCCTGAGACTATGGGTGAAGCAGTGAGCTGGGCACTAGCTCCCTGAGACTGTGAGCCAAGAAGAGTGCTAGGAACTATATCCCTGAGACTGTGAGCCAAGAAGCGAGCGTAGTGTCATATCCCCGAGAGTATGGTTGAAGAAGTGCGCTGGGCACTAGCTCCCTGAGACTGTGAGCCAAGAAGTGTGCTAGGCACTATATCCCTGAGTCTGTGATCCAAGAAGCGAGCGTGGCATCATATCCCTGAGAGTATGGGTGAAGAAGTGAGCTGGGCACTAGTTCCCCGTGACTGTGAGCCAAGAAGTGAGCTAGGCACTATATCCCTGAGACTGTGATGCAAGAAGCGAGCATGGCGCCCTATCCCTGAGACTATGGGTGAAGCAGTGAGCTGGGCACTAGCTTGCTGACACTGTGAGCCAAGAAGTGTGCTAGGCACTATATCCCTGAGACTGTGATCCAAGAAGCGAGCGTGGCGCCATATCCCTGAGAATATGGGTGAAGAGGTGAGCTGGGCACTAGCTCCCCGAGACTGTGAGCCAAGAAGTGTGCTAGGCACTATATCCCTGAGACTGTGATCCAAGAAGCGAGCGTGGCGCCATACCCCTGAGAATATGGGTGAAGAAGTGAGCTGGGCACTAGCTCCCCGAGACTGTGAGCCAAGAAGTGTGCTAGGCACTATATCCCTGAGACTGTGATCCAAGAAGCGAGTGTGGCACCATATCCCTGAGAATATTGGTGAAGAAGTGAGCTGGGCACTAGCTCCCCGAGACTGTGAGCCAAGAAGTGTGCTAGGCACTATATCTCTGAGACTGTGATCCAAGAAGTGAGCGTGGCACCATATCCCTGAGACTATGAGTGAAGAAGTGACCTGGGCACTAGCTCCCCGGGACTGTGAGCCAAGAAGTGTGCTAAGCACTATATCTCTGAGGCTATGATCCAAGAAGCGAGCGCGGTGTCATATCCCTAAGACTATGGGTGAAGAAGTGCGCTGGGCACTAGCTCCCTGAGACTGTGAGCCAAGAAGTGTGCATGCCACTATATCCCTAGGACTGTGATCCAATAAACGAGCGTGCCACCATATCCCTGAGACTATGGGTGAAGAAGTGAGCTGGGCACTAGCTCCCCAAGACTGTGAGCCAAGAAGTGTACTAGGCACTATATCCCTGAGACTGTGATCGAAGAAGCGAGAGTGGAGACATGTCCCTGAGACTATGGGTGAAGAAGTGAGCTGGGCACTAGCTCCCCGAGACTGTGAGCCAAGAAGTGTGCTAGGCACTATATCCCTGAGTCTGTGATCCAAGAAGCGAGCGTGGCGCCATATCCCTGAGACTATGGGTGAAGAAGTGAGTTGGGCACTAGCTCCCCGAGACTGTGAGCCAAGAAGTGTGCTAGGCACTATATTCCTGAGACTGTGATCCAAGAAGCGAGCATGGCGCGATATCCCTGAGACTATGGGTGAAGAAGTGAGCTGGGCACTAGCTCCCCGAGAATGTGAGCCAAGAAGTGTGCTACGCACTATACCCCTGAGACTGTGATCCAAGAAGCGAGCATGGCGCCATATCCCTGAGACTATGGGTGAAGAAGTGGGCTGGGCACTAGCTCCCCGAGACTGTGAGCCAAGAAGTGTGCTAGGCACTATATCCCTGAGACTGTGATCCAAGAAGCGAGCGTGGCGAGCATATCCCTGAGACTATGGATGAAGAAGTGAGCTGGGCACTAGCTCCCCGAGACTGTGAGCCAAGAAGTGTGCTAGGCACTATATCCCTGAGTCTGTGATCCAAGCAGCGAACGTAGTGTCATATCCCCGAGACTATGGGTGAAGAAGTGCGTTGGGCACCAGCTCGCTGAGACTGTGAGCCAAGAGGTGTGCTAGGCACTATATCACTGAGACTGTGAGCCAAGAAGCGAGCGTAGTGCCATATCCCTGAGACTATGGGTGAAGAAGTGCGCTGGGCACCAGTTCCCTGAGACTGTGAGCCAAGAAGTGTGCTAGGCACTATATCCTTGAGACTGTGATCCAAGAAGCGAGCGTGGCGCCATATCCCTGAAACTATGGGTGAAGAAGTGAGCTGGGCACTAGTTCCGTGTGACTGTGAGCCAAGAAGTGTGCTAGGCACTATATCCCTGAGACTGTGATCCAAGAAGTGAGCGTGGCGTCATATCCCTGAGACTATGGGTAAAGAAGTGACCTGGGCACTATCTCCCCGAGACTGTGAGCCAAGAAGTGTGCTAGGCACTATATCCCTGAGTCTGCGATCCAAGAAGCAAGCGTGGCGTCATATCCCTGGACTATGGGTGAAGAAGTGAGCTGGACACTAGCTCCCCGAGACTGTGAGCCAAGAAATGTGTGGGAACTATATCGCTAAGACTGTGATCCAAGAAGCGAGCGTGGTGCCATATCCCTGAGACTATGGGTGAAGACGTGAGCTGGGCACTAGCTCCCCGAGACCTTGAGCCAAGAAGTGTGCTAGGCACTATATCCCTGAGACTGTGGGTGAAGAAGTGAGCTGGGCACTAGCTCCCCGAGACTGTGAGCCAAGAAGTGTGCTAGGCACTATATCCCTGAGCCTGTGATCCAAGAAGCGAGCGTGGCACCATATCCCTGAGACTATGGGTGAAGGAATGAGCTGGGCACTAGCTCCCCGAGACTGTGTGCCAAGAAGTGTGCTAGGCACTACATCCTTTCGACTGTGATCCAAGAAGCGAGCGTGGCGCCATATCCCTGAGAATATGGGTGAAGAAGTGAGCTGGGCATTAGCTCCCCGAGACTGTGAGCCAAGAAATTTGTTACACACTATATCCCTGAGTCTGTGATCCAAGAAGCGAGCGTAGTGTCATATGCCCGAGACTATGGGTGAAGAAGTGCGCTCGGCACTAGCTCCCTGAGACTGTGAGCCAAGAAGTGTGCTTGCCACTGGATCCCTAGGACTGTGATCCAAGAAACGAGCGTGGCACCATATATCTGAGACTATGGATGAAGAAGTGAGCTGGGCACTAGTTCCCTGTGACTGTTAGCCAAGAAGTGTGCTAGGCACTATATCCCTGAGACTGTGATCCGAGAAGCGAGCATGGCGCCATATCCCTGAGACTATGGGTGAAGCAGTGAGCTGGGCACTAGCTCCCTGAGACTGTGAGCCAAGAAGAGTGCTAGGAACTATATCCCTGAGACTGTGAGCCAAGAAGCGAGCGTAGTGTCATATCCCCGAGAGTATGGTTGAAGAAGTGCGCTGGGCACTAGCTCCCTGAGACTGTGAGCCAAGAAGTGTGCTAGGCACTATATCCCTGAGTCTGTGATCCAAGAAGCGAGCGTGGCATCATATCCCTGAGAGTATGGGTGAAGAAGTGAGCTGGGCACTAGTTCCCCGTGACTGTGAGCCAAGAAGTGTGCTAGGCACTATATCCCTGAGACTGTGATGCAAGAAGCGAGCATGGCGCCCTATCCCTGAGACTATGGGTGAAGCAGTGAGCTGGGCACTAGCTTGCTGACACTGTGAGCCAAGAAGTGTGCTAGGCACTATATCCCTGAGACTGTGATCCAAGAAGCGAGCGTGGCGCCATATCCCTGAGAATATGGGTGAAGAGGTGAGCTGGGCACTAGCTCCCCGAGACTGTGAGCCAAGAAGTGTGCTAGGCACTATATCCCTGAGACTGTGATCCAAGAAGCGAGCGTGGCGCCATACCCCTGAGAATATGGGTGAAGAAGTGAGCTGGGCACTAGCTCCCCGAGACTGTGAGCCAAGAAGTGTGCTAGGCACTATATCCCTGAGACTGTGATCCAAGAAGCGAGTGTGGCACCATATCCCTGAGAATATTGGTGAAGAAGTGAGCTGGGCACTAGCTTCCCGAGACTGTGAGCCAAGAAGTGTGCTAGGCACTATATCTCTGAGACTGTGATCCAAGAAGTGAGCGTGGCACCATATCCCTGAGACTATGAGTGAAGAAGTGACCTGGGCACTAGCTCCCCGGGACTGTGAGCCAAGAAGTGTGCTAAGCACTGTATCTCTGAGGCTATGTTCCAAGAAGCGAGCGCGGTGTCATATCCCTAAGACTATGGGTGAAGAAGTGCGCTGGGCACTAGCTCCCTGAGACTGTGAGCCAAGAAGTGTGCATGCCACTATATCCCTAGGACTGTGATCCAATAAACGAGCGTGCCACCATATCCCTGAGACTATGGATGAAGAAGTGAGCTGGGCACTAGTTCCCCGAGACGTGAGCCAAGAAGTGTGCTAGGCACTATATCCCTGAGACTGTGATCGAAGAAGCGAGAGTGGAGACATGTCCCTGAGACTATGGGTGAAGAAGTGAGCTGGGCACTAGCTCCCCGAGACTGTGAGCCAAGAAGTGTGCTAGGCACTATATCCCTGAGTCTGTGATCCAAGAAGCGAGCGTGGCGCCATATCCCTGAGACTATGGGTGAAGAAGTGAGTTGGGCACTAGCTCCCCGAGACTGTGAGCCAAGAAGTGTGCTAGGCACTATATTCCTGAGACTGTGATCCAAGAAGCGAGCATGGCGCGATATCCCTGAGACTATGGGTGAAGAAGTGAGCTGGGCACTAGCTCCCCGAGAATGTGAGCCAAGAAGTGTGCTACGCACTATACCCCTGGGACTGTGATCCAAGAAGGGAGCGTGGTGCCATATCCCTGAGACTATGGGTGAAGAAGTGAGCTGGGCACTAGCTCCCCGAGACTGTGAGCCAAGAAGTGTGCTAGGCACTATATTCCTGAGACTGTGATCCAAGAAGCGAGCGTGGCGCCATATCCCTGAGACTATGGGTGAAGAAGTGAGCTGGGCACTAGCTCCCCAAGACTGTGAGCCAAGAAGTGTACTAGGCACTATATCCCTGAGACTGTGATCCAAGAAGGGAGCATGGCGCCATATCCCTGAGACTATGGGTGAAGAATTGAGCTGGGCACTAGCTCCCCGAGACAGTGAGCCAAGAAGTGTGCTAGGCGCTATATCCCTGAGACTGTGATCCAAGAAACAAGCGCGGCGCCATATACTTAAGACTATGGATGAAGAAGTGAGCTGGGCACTAGTTCCCGAGACTGTGAGCCAAGAAGTGTGCTAGGCACTATATCCCTGAGACTGTGATCCAAGAAGCAAGCGTGGCACCATATCCCTGAGACTCTGATCCAAGAAGCGAGCATGGCGCCATATCCCTGAGACTATGGGTGAAGAAGTGCGCTGGGCACTAGCTCCCTGAGACTCTGAGCCAAGAAATGTGCTTGCCACTATATCCCTGAGACTGTGATCCAAGAAGCGAGCATGGCGCCATATCCCAGAGACTATGGGTGAAGAAGTGAGCTGGGCACTAGCTCCCCAAGACTGTGAGCCAAGAAGTGTGCTAGGCACTATATTCCTGAGACTGTGATCCAAGAAGCGAGCGTGGCGCCATATCCCTGAGACTATGGGTGAAGAAGTGAGCTGGGCACTAGCTCTCCGAGACTGTGAGCCAAGAGTGTGCTAGGCACTATATCCCTGAGACTGTGATCCAAGAAGCGAGCGTGGCGCCATATCCCTGAGACTATGGGTGAAGAAGTGGGCTGGGCACTAGCTCCCCGAGACTGTGAGCCAAGAAGTGTGCTTGGCACTATATCCCTGAGACTGTGATCCAAGAAGCGAGCGTGGCGCCATATCCATGAGACTATGGGTGAAAAAGTGAGCTGGGCACTAGCTCCCTGAGACTGTGTGCCAAGAAGTGTGCTAGGCACTATATGCCTGAGACTGTGATCCAAGAAGTGAACGTGGTGCCATATCCCTGAGACTATGGGTGAAGAAGTGAGCTGGGCACTAGCTCCCCGAGACTGTGAGCCAAGAAGTGTGCTAGGCACTATATCTCTGAGACTGTGATCCAAGAAGTGAGCGTGGCACCATATTCCTGAGACTATGGGTGAAGAAGTGACCTGGGCACTAGCTCCCCGGGACTGTGAGCCAAGAAGTGTGCTAAGCACTATATCTCTGAGGCTATGATCCAAGAAGCGAGCGTGGTGTCATAACCCTAAGACTATGGGTGAAGAAGTGCGCTGGGCACTAGCTCTCTGAGACTGTGAGCCAAGAAGTGTGCTTGCCACTATATCCCTAGGACTGTGATCCAATAAACGAGCGTGCCGCCATATCCCTGAGACTTTGGATGAAGAAGTGAGCTGGGCACTAGTTCCCGAGACTGTGAGCCAAGAAGTGTGCTGGGCACTATATCCCTGAGACTGTGATCCAAGAAGCAAGCGTGGCACCATATCCCTGAGACTCTGATCCAAGAAGCGAGCATGGCGCCATATCCCTGAGACTATGGGTGAAGAAGTGCGCTGGGCACTAGCTCCCTGAGACTCTGAGCCAAGAAATGTGCTTGCCACTATATCCCTGAGACTGTGATCCAAGAAGCGAGCATGGCGCCATATCCCAGAGACTATGGGTGAAGAAGTGAGCTGGGCACTAGCTCCCCGAGACTGTGAGCCAAGAAGTGTGCTAGGCACTATATTCCTGAGACTGTGATCCAAGAAGCGAGCGTGGCGCCATATCCTTGAGACTATGGGTGAAGAAGTGAGCTGGGCACTAGCTCTCCGACACTGTGAGCCAAGAGTGTGCTAGGCACTATATCCCTGAGACTGTGATCCAAGAAGCGAGCGTGGCGCCATATCCCTGAGACTATGGGTGAAGAAGTGGGCTGGGCACTAGCTCCCTGAGACTGTGAGCCAAGAAGTGTGCTTGGCACTATATCCCTGAGACTGTGATCCAAGAAGCGAGCGTGGCGCCATATCCATGAGACTATGGGTGAAAAAGTGAGCTGGGCCCTAGCTCCCTGAGACTGTGTGCCAAGAAGTGTGCTAGGCACTATATGCCTGAGACTGTGATCCAAGAAGTGAACGTGGTGCCATATCCCTGAGACTATGGGTGAAGAAGTGAGCTGGGCACTAGCTCCCCGAGACTGTGAGCCCAGAAGTGTGCTAGGCACTATATCCCTGAGACTGTGATCCAAGAAGCGAGCGTGGCGCCATATCCCTGAGAATATGGGTGAAGAAGTGAGCTGGGCACTAGCTCCCCGAGTCTGTGAGCCAAGAAGTGTGCTAGGCACTATATTCCTGAGACTGTGATCCAAGAAGCGAGCATGGCGCGATATCCCTGAGACTATGGGTGAAGAAGTGAGCTGGGCACTAGCTCCCTGAGACTGTGAGCCAAGAAGTGTGCTAGGCACTATACCCCTGAGACTGTGATCCAAGAAGGGAGCGTGGCGCCATATCCCTGAGACTATGGGTGAAGAAGTGAGCTGGGCACTAGCTCCCCGAGACTGTGAGCCAAGAAGTGTGCTAGGCACTATATTCCTGAGACTGTGATCCAAGAAGCGAGCGTGGCGCCATATCCCTGAGACTATGGGTGAAGAAGTGAGCTGGGCACTAGCTCCCCGAGACAGTGAGCCAAGAAGTGTGCTAGGCGCTATATCCCTGAGACTGTGATCCAAGAAACGAGTGTGGCGCCATATCCTTAAGACTATGGATGAAGAAGTGAGCTGGGCACTAGTTCCCGAGACTGTGAGCCAAGAAGTGTGCTAGGCACTATATCCCTGAGACTGTGATCCAAGAAGCAAGCATGGCACGATATCCCTGAGACTCTGATCCAAGAAGCGAGCATGGCGCCATATCCCTGAGACTATGGGTGAAGAAATGCGCTGGGCACTAGCTCCCTGAGACTCTGAGCCAAGAAATGTGCTTGCCACTATATCCCTGAGACTGTGATCCAAGAAGCGAACATGGCGCCATATCCCAGAGACTATGGGTGAAGAAGTGAGCTGGGCACTAGCTCCCCGAGACTGTGAGCCAAGAAGTGTGCTAGGCACTATATTCCTGAGACTGTGATCCAAGAAGCGAGCGTGGCGCAATATCCCTGAGACTATGGGTGAAGAAGTGAGCTGGGCACTAGCTCTCCGAGACTGTGAGCCAAGAGTGTGCTAGGCACTATATCCCTGAGACTTTGATCCAAGAAGCGAGCGTGGCGCCATATCCCTGAGACTATGGGTGAAGAAGTGGGCTGGGCACTAGCTCCCTGAGACTGTGAGCCAAGAAGTGTGCTTGGCACTATATCCCTGAGACTGTGATCCAAGAAGCGAGCGTAGCGCCATATCCATGAGACTATGGGTGAAAAAGTGAGCTGGGCACTAGCTCCCTGAGACTGTGTGCCAAGAAGTGTGCTAGGCACTATATGCCTGAGACTGTGATCCAAGAAGTGAACGTGGTGCCATATCCCTGAGACTATGGGTGAAGAAGTGAGCTGGGCACTAGCTCCCCGAGACTGTGAGCCCAGAAGTGTGCTAGGCACTATATCCCTGAGACTGTGATCCAAGAAGCGAGCGTGGCGCCATATCCCTGAGAATATGGGTGAAGAAGTGAGCTGGGCACTAGCTCCCCGAGTCTGTGAGCCAAGAAGTGTGCTAGGCACTATATTCCTGAGACTGTGATCCAAGAAGCGAGCATGGCGCGATATCCCTGAGACTATGGGTGAAGAAGTGAGCTGGGCACTAGCTCCCCGAGACTGTGAGCCAAGAAGTGTGCTAGGCACTATACCCCTGAGACTGTGATCCAAGAAGGGAGCGTGGCGCCATATCCCTGAGACTATGGGTGAAGAAGTGAGCTGGGCACTAGCTCCCCGAGACTGTGAGCCAAGAAGTGTGCTAGGCACTATATTCCTGAGACTGTGATCCAAGAAGCGAGCGTGGCGCCATATCCCTGAGACTATGGGTGAAGAAGTGAGCTGGGCACTAGCTCCCCGAGACAGTGAGCCAAGAAGTGTGCTAGGCGCTATATCCCTGAGACTGTGATCCAAGAAACGAGTGTGGCGCCATATCCTTAAGACTATGGATGAAGAAGTGAGCTGGGCACTAGTTCCCGAGACTGTGAGCCAAGAAGTGTGCTAGGCACTATATCCCTGAGACTGTGATCCAAGAAGCAAGCGTGGCACGATATCCCTGAGACTCTGATCCAAGAAGCGAGCATGGCGCCATATCCCTGAGACTATGGGTGAAGAAGTGCGCTGGGCACTAGCTCCCTGAGACTCTGAGCCAAGAAATGTGCTTGCCACTATATCCCTGAGACTGTGATCCAAGAAGCGAACATGGCGCCATATCCCAGAGACTATGGGTGAAGAAGTGAGCTGGGCACTAGCTCCCCGAGACTGTGAGCCAAGAAGTGTGCTAGGCACTATATTCCTGAGACTGTGATCCAAGAAGCGAGCTTGGCGCCATATCCCTGAGACTATGGGTGAAGAAGTGAGCTGGACACTAGCTCCCCGTGACTGTGAGCCAAGAGTGTGCTAGGCAATATATCCCTGAGACTGTGATCCAAGAAGCGAGCGTGGCGCCATATCCCTGAGACTATGGGTGAAGAAGTGGGCTGGGCACTAGCTCCCCGAGACTTTGAGCCAAGAAGTGTGCTAGGCACTATATCCCTGAGATTGTGATCCAAGAAGCGAGCGTGGCGCCATATCCCTGAGAATATGGGTGAAGAAGTGAGCTGGGCACTAGCTCCCCGAGTCTGTGAGCCAAGAAGTGTGCTAGGCACTATATCCCTGAGACTGTGATCCAAGAAGCGAGCGTGGCACCATATCCCTGAGAATATTGGTAAAGAAGTGAGCTGGGCACTAGCTCCCCGAGACTTTGAGCCAAGAAGTGTGCTAGGCACTATATCTCTGAGACTGTGATCCAAGAAGTGAGCGTGGCACCATATTCCTGAGACTATGGGTGAAGAAGTGACCTGGGCACTAGCTCCCCGGGACTGTGAGCCAAGAAGTGTGCTAAGCACTATATCTCTGAGGCTATGATCCAAGAAGCGAGCGTGGTGTCATATCCCTAAGACTATGGGTGAAGAAGTGCGCTGGGCACTAGCTCCCTGAGACTGTGAGCCAAGAAGTGTGCATGCCACTATATCCCTAGGACTGTGATCCAATAAACGAGCGTGCCACCATATCCCTGAGACTATGGATGAAGAAGTGAGCTGGGCACTAGTTCCCCGAGACGTGAGCCAAGAAGTGTGCTAGGCACTATATCCCTGAGACTGTGATCGAAGAAGCGAGAGTGGAGACATGTCCCTGAGACTATGGGTGAAGAAGTGAGCTGGGCACTAGCTCCCCGAGACTGTGAGCCAAGAAGTGTGCTAGGCACTATATCCCTGAGTCTGTGATCCAAGAAGCGAGCGTGGCGCCATATCCCTGAGACTATGGGTGAAGAAGTGAGTTGGGCACTAGCTCCCCGAGACTGTGAGCCAAGAAGTGTGCTAGGCACTATATTCCTGAGACTGTGATCCAAGAAGCGAGCATGGCGCGATATCCCTGAGACTATGGGTGAAGAAGTGAGCTGGGCACTAGCTCCCCGAGAATGTGAGCCAAGAAGTGTGCTACGCACTATACCCCTGGGACTGTGATCCAAGAAGGGAGCGTGGTGCCATATCCCTGAGACTATGGGTGAAGAAGTGAGCTGGGCACTAGCTCCCCGAGACTGTGAGCCAAGAAGTGTGCTAGGCACTATATTCCTGAGACTGTGATCCAAGAAGCGAGCGTGGCGCCATATCCCTGAGACTATGGGTGAAGAAGTGAGCTGGGCACTAGCTCCCCAAGACTGTGAGCCAAGAAGTGTACTAGGCACTATATCCCTGAGACTGTGATCCAAGAAGGGAGCATGGCGCCATATCCCTGAGACTATGGGTGAAGAATTGAGCTGGGCACTAGCTCCCCGAGACAGTGAGCCAAGAAGTGTGCTAGGCGCTATATCCCTGAGACTGTGATCCAAGAAACAAGCGCGGCGCCATATACTTAAGACTATGGATGAAGAAGTGAGCTGGGCACTAGTTCCCGAGACTGTGAGCCAAGAAGTGTGCTAGGCACTATATCCCTGAGACTGTGATCCAAGAAGCAAGCGTGGCACCATATCCCTGAGACTCTGATCCAAGAAGCGAGCATGGCGCCATATCCCTGAGACTATGGGTGAAGAAGTGCGCTGGGCACTAGCTCCCTGAGACTCTGAGCCAAGAAATGTGCTTGCCACTATATCCCTGAGACTGTGATCCAAGAAGCGAGCATGGCGCCATATCCCAGAGACTATGGGTGAAGAAGTGAGCTGGGCACTAGCTCCCCAAGACTGTGAGCCAAGAAGTGTGCTAGGCACTATATTCCTGAGGCTGTGATCCAAGAAGCGAGCGTGGCGCCATATCCCTGAGACTATGGGTGAAGAAGTGAGCTGGGCACTAGCTCTCCGAGACTGTGAGCCAAGAGTGTGCTAGGCACTATATCCCTGAGACTGTGATCCAAGAAGCGAGCGTGGCGCCATATCCCTGAGACTATGGGTGAAGAAGTGGGCTGGGCACTAGCTCCCCGAGACTGTGAGCCAAGAAGTGTGCTTGGCACTATATCCCTGAGACTGTGATCCAAGAAGCGAGCGTGGCGCCATATCCATGAGACTATGGGTGAAAAAGTGAGCTGGGCACTAGCTCCCTGAGACTGTGTGCCAAGAAGTGTGCTAGGCACTATATGCCTGAGACTGTGATCCAAGAAGTGAACGTGGTGCCATATCCCTGAGACTATGGGTGAAGAAGTGAGCTGGGCACTAGCTCCCCGAGACTGTGAGCCAAGAAGTGTGCTAGGCACTATATCTCTGAGACTGTGATCCAAGAAGTGAGCGTGGCACCATATTCCTGAGACTATGGGTGAAGAAGTGACCTGGGCACTAGCTCCCCGGGACTGTGAGCCAAGAAGTGTGCTAAGCACTATATCTCTGAGGCTATGATCCAAGAAGCGAGCGTGGTGTCATATCCCTAAGACTATGGGTGAAGAAGTGCGCTGGGCACTAGCTCTCTGAGACTGTGAGCCAAGAAGTGTGCTTGCCACTATATCCCTAGGACTGTGATCCAATAAACGAGCGTGCCGCCATATCCCTGAGACTTTGGATGAAGAAGTGAGCTGGGCACTAGTTCCCGAGACTGTGAGCCAAGAAGTGTGCTGGGCACTATATCCCTGAGACTGTGATCCAAGAAGCAAGCGTGGCACCATATCCCTGAGACTCTGATCCAAGAAGCGAGCATGGCGCCATATCCCTGAGACTATGGGTGAAGAAGTGCGCTGGGCACTAGCTCCCTGAGACTCTGAGCCAAGAAATGTGCTTGCCACTATATCCCTGAGACTGTGATCCAAGAAGCGAGCATGGCGCCATATCCCAGAGACTATGGGTGAAGAAGTGAGCTGGGCACTAGCTCCCCGAGACTGTGAGCCAAGAAGTGTGCTAGGCACTATATTCCTGAGACTGTGATCCAAGAAGCGAGCGTGGCGCCATATCCTTGAGACTATGGGTGAAGAAGTGAGCTGGGCACTAGCTCTCCGACACTGTGAGCCAAGAGTGTGCTAGGCACTATATCCCTGAGACTGTGATCCAAGAAGCGAGCGTGGCGCCATATCCCTGAGACTATGGGTGAAGAAGTGGGCTGGGCACTAGCTCCCTGAGACTGTGAGCCAAGAAGTGTGCTTGGCACTATATCCCTGAGACTGTGATCCAAGAAGCGAGCGTGGCGCCATATCCATGAGACTATGGGTGAAAAAGTGAGCTGGGCCCTAGCTCCCTGAGACTGTGTGCCAAGAAGTGTGCTAGGCACTATATGCCTGAGACTGTGATCCAAGAAGTGAACGTGGTGCCATATCCCTGAGACTATGGGTGAAGAAGTGAGCTGGGCACTAGCTCCCCGAGACTGTGAGCCCAGAAGTGTGCTAGGCACTATATCCCTGAGACTGTGATCCAAGAAGCGAGCGTGGCGCCATATCCCTGAGAATATGGGTGAAGAAGTGAGCTGGGCACTAGCTCCCCGAGTCTGTGAGCCAAGAAGTGTGCTAGGCACTATATTCCTGAGACTGTGATCCAAGAAGCGAGCATGGCGCGATATCCCTGAGACTATGGGTGAAGAAGTGAGCTGGGCACTAGCTCCCTGAGACTGTGAGCCAAGAAGTGTGCTAGGCACTATACCCCTGAGACTGTGATCCAAGAAGGGAGCGTGGCGCCATATCCCTGAGACTATGGGTGAAGAAGTGAGCTGGGCACTAGCTCCCCGAGACTGTGAGCCAAGAAGTGTGCTAGGCACTATATTCCTGAGACTGTGATCCAAGAAGCGAGCGTGGCGCCATATCCCTGAGACTATGGGTGAAGAAGTGAGCTGGGCACTAGCTCCCCGAGACAGTGAGCCAAGAAGTGTGCTAGGCGCTATATCCCTGAGACTGTGATCCAAGAAACGAGTGTGGCGCCATATCCTTAAGACTATGGATGAAGAAGTGAGCTGGGCACTAGTTCCCGAGACTGTGAGCCAAGAAGTGTGCTAGGCACTATATCCCTGAGACTGTGATCCAAGAAGCAAGCATGGCACGATATCCCTGAGACTCTGATCCAAGAAGCGAGCATGGCGCCATATCCCTGAGACTATGGGTGAAGAAATGCGCTGGGCACTAGCTCCCTGAGACTCTGAGCCAAGAAATGTGCTTGCCACTATATCCCTGAGACTGTGATCCAAGAAGCGAACATGGCGCCATATCCCAGAGACTATGGGTGAAGAAGTGAGCTGGGCACTAGCTCCCCGAGACTGTGAGCCAAGAAGTGTGCTAGGCACTATATTCCTGAGACTGTGATCCAAGAAGCGAGCGTGGCGCAATATCCCTGAGACTATGGGTGAAGAAGTGAGCTGGGCACTAGCTCTCCGAGACTGTGAGCCAAGAGTGTGCTAGGCACTATATCCCTGAGACTTTGATCCAAGAAGCGAGCGTGGCGCCATATCCCTGAGACTATGGGTGAAGAAGTGGGCTGGGCACTAGCTCCCTGAGACTGTGAGCCAAGAAGTGTGCTTGGCACTATATCCCTGAGACTGTGATCCAAGAAGCGAGCGTAGCGCCATATCCATGAGACTATGGGTGAAAAAGTGAGCTGGGCACTAGCTCCCTGAGACTGTGTGCCAAGAAGTGTGCTAGGCACTATATGCCTGAGACTGTGATCCAAGAAGTGAACGTGGTGCCATATCCCTGAGACTATGGGTGAAGAAGTGAGCTGGGCACTAGCTCCCCGAGACTGTGAGCCCAGAAGTGTGCTAGGCACTATATCCCTGAGACTGTGATCCAAGAAGCGAGCGTGGCGCCATATCCCTGAGAATATGGGTGAAGAAGTGAGCTGGGCACTAGCTCCCCGAGTCTGTGAGCCAAGAAGTGTGCTAGGCACTATATTCCTGAGACTGTGATCCAAGAAGCGAGCATGGCGCGATATCCCTGAGACTATGGGTGAAGAAGTGAGCTGGGCACTAGCTCCCCGAGACTGTGAGCCAAGAAGTGTGCTAGGCACTATACCCCTGAGACTGTGATCCAAGAAGGGAGCGTGGCGCCATATCCCTGAGACTATGGGTGAAGAAGTGAGCTGGGCACTAGCTCCCCGAGACTGTGAGCCAAGAAGTGTGCTAGGCACTATATTCCTGAGACTGTGATCCAAGAAGCGAGCGTGGCGCCATATCCCTGAGACTATGGGTGAAGAAGTGAGCTGGGCACTAGCTCCCCGAGACAGTGAGCCAAGAAGTGTGCTAGGCGCTATATCCCTGAGACTGTGATCCAAGAAACGAGTGTGGCGCCATATCCTTAAGACTATGGATGAAGAAGTGAGCTGGGCACTAGTTCCCGAGACTGTGAGCCAAGAAGTGTGCTAGGCACTATATCCCTGAGACTGTGATCCAAGAAGCAAGCGTGGCACGATATCCCTGAGACTCTGATCCAAGAAGCGAGCATGGCGCCATATCCCTGAGACTATGGGTGAAGAAGTGCGCTGGGCACTAGCTCCCTGAGACTCTGAGCCAAGAAATGTGCTTGCCACTATATCCCTGAGACTGTGATCCAAGAAGCGAACATGGCGCCATATCCCAGAGACTATGGGTGAAGAAGTGAGCTGGGCACTAGCTCCCCGAGACTGTGAGCCAAGAAGTGTGCTAGGCACTATATTCCTGAGACTGTGATCCAAGAAGCGAGCTTGGCGCCATATCCCTGAGACTATGGGTGAAGAAGTGAGCTGGACACTAGCTCCCCGTGACTGTGAGCCAAGAGTGTGCTAGGCACTATATCCCTGAGACTGTGATCCAAGAAGCGAGCGTGGCGCCATATCCCTGAGACTATGGGTGAAGAAGTGGGCTGGGCACTAGCTCCCCGAGACTTTGAGCCAAGAAGTGTGCTAGGCACTATATCCCTGAGATTGTGATCCAAGAAGCGAGCGTGGCGCCATATCCCTGAGAATATGGGTGAAGAAGTGAGCTGGGCACTAGCTCCCCGAGTCTGTGAGCCAAGAAGTGTGCTAGGCACTATATCCCTGAGACTGTGATCCAAGAAGCGAGCGTGGCACCATATCCCTGAGAATATTGGTAAAGAAGTGAGCTGGGCACTAGCTCCCCGAGACTTTGAGCCAAGAAGTGTGCTAAGCACTATATCTCTGAGACTGTGATCCAAGAAGTGAGCGTGGCACCATATTCCTGAGACTATGGGTGAAGAAGTGACCTGGGCACTAGCTCCCCGGGACTGTGAGCCAAGAAGTGTGCTAAGCACTATATCTCTGAGGCTATGATCCAAGAAGCGAGCGTGGTGTCATATCCCTAAGACTATGGGTGAAGAAGTGCGCTGGGCACTAGCTCCCTGAGACTGTGAGCCAAGAAGTGTGCTTGCCATTATCCCTAGGACTGTGATCCAATAAACGAGCGTGCCGCCATATCCCTGAGACTATGGATGAAGAAGTGAGCTGGGCACTAGTTCCCCGAGACTGTGAGGCAAGAAGTGTGCTAGGCACTATATCCCTGAGACTGTGATCCAAGAAGCGAGCGTGGAGACATGTCCCTGAGACTATGGGTGAAGAAGTGAGCTGGGCACTAGCTCCCCGAGACTTTGAGCCAAGAGGTGTGCTAGGCCCTATATCGCTGAGACTGTGATCGAAGAAGCGAGCGTGGCGCCATATCCCTGAGACTATTGGTGAAGAAGTGAGCTGGGCACTAGCTCCCCGAGACTGTGAGCCAAGAAGTGTGCTAGGCAATATATCCCTGAGACTGATCCAAAAAGCAAGCATGGCGCCATATCCCTGAGACTATGGGTGAAGAAGTGAGCTGGGCACTAGCTCCCCGAGACTGTGAGCCAAGAAGTGTGCTAGGCACTATATCCCTGAGTCTGTGATCCAAGCAGCGAGCGTGGCGCCATATCCCTGAGACTATGGGTGAGGAAGTGAGTTGGGCACTAGCTCCCCGAGACTGTGAGCCAAGAATTGTGCTAGGCACTATATTTCTGAGACTGTGATCCAAGAAGCGAGCATGGCGCGATATCCCTGAGACTATGGGTGAAGAAGTGAGCTGGGCACTAGCTCCCCGAGACTTTGAGCCAAGAAGTGTGCTAGGCACTATATCCCTGAGACTGTGATCCAAGAAGGGAGCGTGGCGCCATATCCCTGAGACTATGGATGAAGAAGTGAGCTGGGCACTAGTTCCTGAGAGTGTGAGCCAAGAAGTGTGCTAAGCACTATATCCCTGAGACTGTGATCCAAGAAGCGAGCGTGGCACCATATCCCTGAGACTCTGATCCAAGAAGCGAGCATGGCGCCATATCCCTGAGACTGTGGGTGAAGAAGTGCGCTGGGCACTAACTCCCTGAGGCTCTGAGCCAAGAAATGTGCTTGCCACTATATCCCTGAGACTGTGATCCAAGAAGCAAGCATGGCGCCATATCACTGAGTCTATGGGTGAAGAAGTGTGCTAGGCACTATATCCCTGAGTCTGTGATCCAAGAAGCGAGCGTGGCGCCATATCCCTGAGACTATGGGTGAAGAAGTGAGTTGGGCACTAGCTCCCCGAGACTGTGAGCCAAGAAGTGTGCTAGGCACTATATTCCTGAGACTGTGATCCAAGAAGCGAGCATGGCGCGATATCCCTGAGACTATGGGTGAAGAAGTGAGCTGGGCACTAGCTCCCCGAGACTGTGAGCCAAGAAGTGTGCTAGGCACTATACCCCTGAGACTGTAATCCAAGAAGGGAGCGTGGCGCCATATCCCTGAGACTATGGGTGAAAAGTGAGCTGGGCACTAGCTCCCCGAGACTGTGAGCCAAGAAGTGTTCTAGGCACTATATTCCTGAGACTGTGATCCAAGAAGCGAGCGTGGCGCCATATCCCTGAGACTATGGGTGAAGAAGTGAGCTGGGCACTAGCTCCCCAAGACTGTGAGCCAAGAAGTGTGCTAGGCACTATATCCTTGAGACTGTGATCCAAGAAGGGAGCATGGCGCCATATCCCTGAGACTATGGGTGAAGAATTGAGCTGGGCACTAGCTCCCCGAGACAGTGAGCCAAGAAGTGTGCTAGGCGCTATATCCCTGAGACTGTGATCCAAGAAACGAGTGTGGCGCCATATCCTTAAGACTATGGGTGAAGAAGTGAGTTGGGCACTAGCTCCCCGAGACTGTGAGCCAAGAAGTGTGCTAGGCACTATATTCCTGAGACTGTGATCCAAGAAGCGAGCATGGCGCGATATCCCTGAGACTATGGGTGAAGAAGTGAGCTGGGCACTAGCTCCCCGAGACTGTGAGCCAAGAAGTGTGCTAGGCACTATACCCCTGAGACTGTGATCCAAGAAGGGAGCGTGGCGCCATATCCCTGAGACTATGGGTGAAGAAGTGAGCTGGGCACTAGCTCCCCGAGACTGTGAGCCAAGAAGTGTGCTAGGCACTATATTCCTGAGACTGTGATCCAAGAAGCGAGCGTGGCGCCATATCCCTGAGACTATGGGTGAAGAAGTGAGCTGGGCACTAGCTCCCCAAGACTGTGAGCCAAGAAGTGTGCTAGGCACTATATCCCTGAGACTGTGATCCAAGAAGGGAGCATGGCGCCATATCCCTGAGACTATGGGTGAAGAATTGAGCTGGGCACTAGCTCCCCGAGACAGTGAGCCAAGAAGTGTGCTAGGCGCTATATCCCTGAGACTGTGATCCAAGAAACGAGTGTGGCGCCATATCCTTAAGACTATGGATGAAGAAGTGAGCTGGGCACTAGTTCCCGAGACTGTGAGCCAAGAAGTGTGCTAGGCACTATATCCCTGAGACTGTGATCCAAGAAGCAAGCGTGGCACGATATCCCTGAGACTCTGATCCAAGAAGCGAGCATGGCGCCATATCCCTGAGACTATGGGTGAAGAAGTGCGCTGGGCACTAGCTCCCTGAGACTCTGAGCCAAGAAATGTGCTTGCCACTATATCCCTGAGACTGTGATCCAAGAAGCGAACATGGCGCCATATCCCAGAGACTATGGGTGAAGAAGTGAGCTGGGCACTAGCTCCCCGAGACTGTGAGACAAGAAGTGTGCTAGGCACTATATTCCTGAGACTGTGATCCAAGAAGCGAGCGTGGCGCCATATCCCTGAGACTATGGGTGAAGAAGTGAGCTGGACACTAGCTCCCCGTGACTGTGAGCCAAGAGTGTGCTAGGCACTATATCCCTGAGACTGTGATCCAAGAAGCGAGCGTGGCGCCATATCCCTGAGACTATGGGTGAAGAAGTGGGCTGGGCACTAGCTCCCCGAGACTGTGAGCCAAGAAGTGTGCTAGGCACTATATCCCTGAGACTCTGATCCAAGAAGCGAGCGTGGCGCCATATCCATGAGACTATGGGTGAAAAAGTGAGCTGGGCACTAGCTCCCTGAGACTGTGTGCCAAGAAGTGTGCTAGGCACTATATGCCTGAGACTGTGATCCAAGAAGCGAACGTGGCGCCATGTCCCTGAGACTATGGGTGAAGAAGTGAGCTGGGCACTAGCTCCCCGAGACTGTGATCCCAGAAGTGTGCTAGGCACTATATCCCTGAGACTGTGATCCAAGAAGCGAGCGTGGCACCATATCCCTGAGAATATTGGTAAAAAAGTGAGCTGGGCACTAGCTCCCCAAGACTGTGAGCCAAGAAGTGTGCTAGGCACTATATCTCTGAGACTGTGATCCAAGAAGCGAGCGTGGCACCATATCCCTGAGACTATGGGTGAAGAAGTGACCTGGGCACTAGCTCCCCGGGACTGTGAGCCAAGAAGTGTGCTAAGCACTATATCTCTGAGGCTATGATCCAAGAAGCGAGCGTGGTGTCATATCCCTAAGTCTATGGGTGAAGAAGTGTGCTGGGCACTAGCTCCCTGAGACTGTGAGCCAAGAAGTGTGCTTGCCACTATATCCCTAGGACTGTGATCCAATAACCGAGCATGCCGCCATATCCCTGAGACTATGGATGAAGAAGTGAGCTGGGCACTAGTTCCCCGAGACTGTGAGCCAAGAAGTGTGCTAGGCACTATATCCCTGAGACTGTGATCCAAGAAGCGAGCGTGGAGACATGTTCCTGAGACTATGGGTGAAGAAGTGAGCTGGGCACTAGCTCCCCGAGACTGTGAGCCAAGAAGTGTGCTAGGCCCTATATCCCTGAGACTGTGATCGAAGAAGCGAGCGTGGCGCCATATCCCTGAGACTATGGGTGAAGAAGTGAGCTGGGCACTAGCTCCCCGAGACTGTGAGCCAAGAATTGTGCTAGGCACTATATTCCTGAGACTGTGATCCAAGAAGCGAGCATGGCGCGATATCCCTGAGACTATGGGTGAAGAAGTGAGCTGGGCACTAGCTCCCCGAGACTGTGAGCCAAGAAGTGTGCTAGGCACTATATCCCTGAGACTGTGATCCAAGAAGGGAGCGTGGCGCCATATCCCTGAGCCTATGGATGAAGAAGTGAGCTGGGCACTAGTTCCTGAGACTGTGAGCCAAGAAGTGTGCTAGGCACTATATCCCTGAGACTCTGATCCAAAAAGCGAGCGTGGCACCATATCCCTGAGACTCTGATCCAAGAAGCGAGCATGGCGCCATATCCCTGAGACTATGGGTTAAGAAGTGCGCTGGGCACTAGCTCCCTGAGACTCTGAGCCAAGAAATGTGCTTGCCACTATATCCCTGAGAATGTGATCCAAGAAGCGAGCATGGCGCCATATCACTGAGACTATGGGTGAAGAAGTGTGCTAGGCACTATATCCCTGAGACTGATCCAAAAAGCAAGCATGGCGCCATATCCCTGAGACTATGGGTGAAGAAGTGAGCTGGGCACTAGCTCCCCGACACTCTGAGCCAAGAAGTGTGCTAGGCACTATATCCCTGACTCTGTGATCCAAGAAGCGAGCGTGGCGCCATATCCCTGAGACTATGGGTGAAGAAGTGAGTTGGGCACTAGCTCCCCGAGACTGTGAGCCAAGAAGTGTGCTAGGCACTATATTCCTGAGACTGTGATCCAAGAAGTGAGCGTGGCGCGATATCCCTGAGACTATGGGTGAAGAAGTGAGCTGGGCACTATCTCCCCGAGACTGTGAGCCAAGAATTGTGCTAGGCACTATATCCCTGAGACTGTGATCCAAGAAGTGAGCGTGGCACCATATCCCTGAGACTATGGGTGAAGAAGTGAGCTGGGCACAATCTCCCCGAGACTGTGAGCCAAGACGTGTGCTAGGCACTATATCCCTGAGACTGTGATCCAAGAAGGGAGCGTGGCACCATATTCCTGAGACTATGGGTGAAGAAGTGAGCTGGGCACTAGCTCCCCGAGACTGTGAGCCAAGAAGTGTGCTAGGCACTATATCCCTGAGACTGTGATCCAAGAAACTAGCGTGGCCCATGTCCCTAAGACTATGGATGAAGAAGTGAGCTGGGCACTAGTTCCCGAGACTGTGAGCCAAGAAGTGTGCTAGGCACTATATCCCTGAGACTGTGATCCAAGAAGCGAGCGTGGCACCATATCCCTGAGACTCTGATCCAAGAAGCAAGCATGGCGCCATATCCCTGAGACTATGGGTGAAGAAGTGCGCTGGGCACTAGCTCCCTGAGACTCTGAGCCAAGAAATGTGCTTGCCACTATATCCCTGAGACTGTGATCCAAGAAGCGAGCACAGCGCCATATCACTGAGACTATGGGTGAAGAAGTGAGCTGGGCACTAGCTTCCTGAGACTGTGAGCCAAGAAGTGTGCTAGGCACTATATTCCTGAGACTGTGATCCAAGAAGCGAGCGTGGCGCCATATCCCTGAGACTATGGGTGAAGAAGTGAGCCAAGAAGTGTGCTAAGCACTATATCTCTGAGGCTGTGATCCAAGAAGCGAGCGCAGTGTCATATCCCTAAGACTATGGGTGAAGAAGTGCGCTGGGCACTAGCTCCCTGAGACTGTGAGCCAAGAAGTGTGCTTTCCACTATATCCCTAGGACTGTGATCCAATAAACCAGCATGCCGCCATATCCCTGGGACTATGGATGAAGAAGTGAGCTGGGCACTAGTTCCCCAAGACTGTGAGCCAAGAAGTGTACTAGGCACTATATCCCTGAGACTGTGATCCAAGAAGTGAGCGTGGCGCCATGTCCCTGAGACTATGGGTGAAGAAGTGAGCTGGGCAATAGCTCCCCGAGACTGTGAGCCAAGAAGTGTGCTAGGCCCTATATCCCCGAGACTGTGATCGAAGAAGCGAGCGTGGCGCCATATCCCTGAGACTATGGGTGAAGATGTGAGCTTGGCACTATCTCCCTGAGACTGTGAGCCAAGAAGTGTGCTAGGCACTATATCCCTGAGTCTGTGATCCAAGAAGCGAGCGTGGCGCCATATCCCTGAGACTATGGATGAAGAAGTGAGCTGGGCACTAGCTCCCCGAGACTGTGAGCCAAGAAGTGTGCTAGGCAGTATATTCCTGAGACTGTGATCCAAGAAGCGAGCGTGGCGCCATATCCCTGAGACAATGGGTGAAGAAGTGAGCTGGGCGCTAGCTCCCTGAGACTGTGAGCCAAGAAGTGTGCTAGGCACTATATCCCTGAGACTGTGATCCAAGAAGGGAGCGTGGCGCCATATCCCTGAGACTATGGGTGAAGAAGTGAGCTGGGCACTAGTTCCCCGAGACTGTGAGCCAAGAAGTGTGCTAGGCACTATATCCCTGAGACTGTGATCCAAGAAACGAGCGTGGCGCCATATCCCTGAGACTATGGGTGAAGAAGTGAGCTGGGCACTAGCTCCCCGAGACTGTGAGCCCAGAAGTGTGCTAGGCACTATATCCCTGAGACTGTGATCCAAGAAGCGAGCGTGGCACCATATGCCTGAGAATAATGGTAAAGAAGTGAGCTGGGCACTAGCTCCCCGAGACTGTGAGCCAAGAAGTGTGCTAGGCACTATATCTCTGAGACTGTGATCCAAGAAGTGAGCGTGGCACCATATTCCTGAGACTATGGGTGAAGAAGTGACCTGGGCACTAGCTCCCCGGGACTGTGAGCCAAGAAGTGTGCTAAGCACTATATCTCTGAGGCTATGATCCAAGAAGCGAGCGTGGTGTCATATCCCTAAGACTATGGGTGAAGAAGTGCGCTGGGCACTAGCTCTCTGAGACTGTGAGCCAAGAAGTGTGCTTGCCACTATATCCCTAGGACTGTGATCCAATAAACGAGCGTGCCGCCATATCCCTGAGACTATGGATGAAGAAGTGAGCTGGGCACTAGTTCCCGAGACTGTGAGCCAAGAAGTGTGCTGGGCACTATATCCCTGAGACTGTGATCCAAGAAGCAAGCGTGGCACCATATCCCTGAGACTCTGATCCAAGAAGCGAGCATGGCGCCATATCCCTGAGACTATGGGTGAAGAAGTGCGCTGGGCACTAGCTCCCTGAGACTCTGAGCCAAGAAATGTGCTTGCCACTATATCCCTGAGACTGTGATCCAAGAAGCGAGCATGGCGCCATATCCCAGAGACTATGGGTGAAGAAGTGAGCTGGGCACTAGCTCCCCGAGACTGTGAGCCAAGAAGTGTGCTAGGCACTATATTCCTGAGACTGTGATCCAAGAAGCGAGCGTGGCGCCATATCCTTGAGACTATGGGTGAAGAAGTGAGCTGGGCACTAGCTCTCCGACACTGTGAGCCAAGAGTGTGCTAGGCACTATATCCCTGAGACTGTGATCCAAGAAGCGAGCGTGGCGCCATATCCCTGAGACTATGGGTGAAGAAGTGGGCTGGGCACTAGCTCCCTGAGACTGTGAGCCAAGAAGTGTGCTTGGCACTATATCCCTGAGACTGTGATCCAAGAAGCGAGCGTGGCGCCATATCCATGAGACTATGGGTGAAAAAGTGAGCTGGGCCCTAGCTCCCTGAGACTGTGTGCCAAGAAGTGTGCTAGGCACTATATGCCTGAGACTGTGATCCAAGAAGTGAACGTGGTGCCATATCCCTGAGACTATGGGTGAAGAAGTGAGCTGGGCACTAGCTCCCCGAGACTGTGAGCCCAGAAGTGTGCTAGGCACTATATCCCTGAGACTGTGATCCAAGAAGCGAGCGTGGCGCCATATCCCTGAGAATATGGGTGAAGAAGTGAGCTGGGCACTAGCTCCCCGAGTCTGTGAGCCAAGAAGTGTGCTAGGCACTATATTCCTGAGACTGTGATCCAAGAAGCGAGCATGGCGCGATATCCCTGAGACTATGGGTGAAGAAGTGAGCTGGGCACTAGCTCCCCGAGACTGTGAGCCAAGAAGTGTGCTAGGCACTATACCCCTGAGACTGTGATCCAAGAAGGGAGCGTGGCGCCATATCCCTGAGACTATGGGTGAAGAAGTGAGCTGGGCACTAGCTCCCCGAGACTGTGAGCCAAGAAGTGTGCTAGGCACTATATTCCTGAGACTGTGATCCAAGAAGCGAGCGTGGCGCCATATCCCTGAGACTATGGGTGAAGAAGTGAGCTGGGCACTAGCTCCCCGAGACAGTGAGCCAAGAAGTGTGCTAGGCGCTATATCCCTGAGACTGTGATCCAAGAAACGAGTGTGGCGCCATATCCTTAAGACTATGGATGAAGAAGTGAGCTGGGCACTAGTTCCCGAGACTGTGAGCCAAGAAGTGTGCTAGGCACTATATCCCTGAGACTGTGATCCAAGAAGCAAGCATGGCACGATATCCCTGAGACTCTGATCCAAGAAGCGAGCATGGCGCCATATCCCTGAGACTATGGGTGAAGAAATGCGCTGGGCACTAGCTCCCTGAGACTCTGAGCCAAGAAATGTGCTTGCCACTATATCCCTGAGACTGTGATCCAAGAAGCGATCATGGCGCCATATCCCAGAGACTATGGGTGAAGAAGTGAGCTGGGCACTAGCTCCCCGAGACTGTGAGCCAAGAAGTGTGCTAGGCACTATATTCCTGAGACTGTGATCCAAGAAGCGAGCGTGGCGCAATATCCCTGAGACTATGGGTGAAGAAGTGAGCTGGGCACTAGCTCTCCGAGACTGTGAGCCAAGAGTGTGCTAGGCACTATATCCCTGAGACTTTGATCCAAGAAGCGAGCGTGGCGCCATATCCCTGAGACTATGGGTGAAGAAGTGGGCTGGGCACTAGCTCCCTGAGACTGTGAGCCAAGAAGTGTGCTTGGCACTATATCCCTGAGACTGTGATCCAAGAAGCGAGCGTAGCGCCATATCCATGAGACTATGGGTGAAAAAGTGAGCTGGGCACTAGCTCCCTGAGACTGTGTGCCAAGAAGTGTGCTAGGCACTATATGCCTGAGACTGTGATCCAAGAAGTGAACGTGGTGCCATATCCCTGAGACTATGGGTGAAGAAGTGAGCTGGGCACTAGCTCCCCGAGACTGTGAGCCCAGAAGTGTGCTAGGCACTATATCCCTGAGACTGTGATCCAAGAAGCGAGCGTGGCGCCATATCCCTGAGAATATGGGTGAAGAAGTGAGCTGGGCACTAGCTCCCCGAGTCTGTGAGCCAAGAAGTGTGCTAGGCACTATATTCCTGAGACTGTGATCCAAGAAGCGAGCATGGCGCGATATCCCTGAGACTATGGGTGAAGAAGTGAGCTGGGCACTAGCTCCCCGAGACTGTGAGCCAAGAAGTGTGCTAGGCACTATACCCCTGAGACTGTGATCCAAGAAGGGAGCGTGGCGCCATATCCCTGAGACTATGGGTGAAGAAGTGAGCTGGGCACTAGCTCCCCGAGACTGTGAGCCAAGAAGTGTGCTAGGCACTATATTCCTGAGACTGTGATCCAAGAAGCGAGCGTGGCGCCATATCCCTGAGACTATGGGTGAATAAGTGAGCTGGGCACTAGCTCCCCGAGACAGTGAGCCAAGAAGTGTGCTAGGCGCTATATCCCTGAGACTGTGATCCAAGAAACGAGTGTGGCGCCATATCCTTAAGACTATGGATGAAGAAGTGAGCTGGGCACTAGTTCCCGAGACTGTGAGCCAAGAAGTGTGCTAGGCACTATATCCCTGAGACTGTGATCCAAGAAGCAAGCGTGGCACGATATCCCTGAGACTCTGATCCAAGAAGCGAGCATGGCGCCATATCCCTGAGACTATGGGTGAAGAAGTGCGCTGGGCACTAGCTCCCTGAGACTCTGAGCCAAGAAATGTGCTTGCCACTATATCCCTGAGACTGTGATCCAAGAAGCGAACATGGCGCCATATCCCAGAGACTATGGGTGAAGAAGTGAGCTGGGCACTAGCTCCCCGAGACTGTGAGCCAAGAAGTGTGCTAGGCACTATATTCCTGAGACTGTGATCCAAGAAGCGAGCTTGGCGCCATATCCCTGAGACTATGGGTGAAGAAGTGAGCTGGACACTAGCTCCCCGTGACTGTGAGCCAAGAGTGTGCTAGGCACTATATCCCTGAGACTGTGATCCAAGAAGCGAGCGTGGCGCCATATCCCTGAGACTATGGGTGAAGAAGTGGGCTGGGCACTAGCTCCCCGAGACTTTGAGCCAAGAAGTGTGCTAGGCACTATATCCCTGAGATTGTGATCCAAGAAGCGAGCGTGGCGCCATATCCCTGAGAATATGGGTGAAGAAGTGAGCTGGGCACTAGCTCCCCGAGTCTGTGAGCCAAGAAGTGTGCTAGGCACTATATCCCTGAGACTGTGATCCAAGAAGCGAGCGTGGCACCATATCCCTGAGAATATTGGTAAAGAAGTGAGCTGGGCACTAGCTCCCCGAGACTTTGAGCCAAGAAGTGTGCTAGGCACTATATCTCTGAGACTGTGATCCAAGAAGTGAGCGTGGCACCATATTCCTGAGACTATGGGTGAAGAAGTGACCTGGGCACTAGCTCCCCGGGACTGTGAGCCAAGAAGTGTGCTAAGCACTATATCTCTGAGGCTATGATCCAAGAAGCGAGCGTGGTGTCATATCCCTAAGACTATGGGTGAAGAAGTGCGCTGGGCACTAGCTCCCTGAGACTGTGAGCCAAGAAGTGTGCTTGCCATTATCCCTAGGACTGTGATCCAATAAACGAGCGTGCCGCCATATCCCTGAGACTATGGATGAAGAAGTGAGCTGGGCACTAGTTCCCCGAGACTGTGAGGCAAGAAGTGTGCTAGGCACTATATCCCTGAGACTGTGATCCAAGAAGCGAGCGTGGAGACATGTCCCTGAGACTATGGGTGAAGAAGTGAGCTGGGCACTAGCTCCCCGAGACTTTGAGCCAAGAGGTGTGCTAGGCCCTATATCGCTGAGACTGTGATCGAAGAAGCGAGCGTGGCGCCATATCCCTGAGACTATTGGTGAAGAAGTGAGCTGGGCACTAGCTCCCCGAGACTGTGAGCCAAGAAGTGTGCTAGGCAATATATCCTTGAGACTGATCCAAAAAGCAAGCATGGCGCCATATCCCTGAGACTATGGGTGAAGAAGTGAGCTGGGCACTAGCTCCCCGAGACTGTGAGCCAAGAAGTGTGCTAGGCACTATATCCCTGAGTCTGTGATCCAAGCAGCGAGCGTGGCGCCATATCCCTGAGACTATGGGTGAGGAAGTGAGTTGGGCACTAGCTCCCCGAGACTGTGAGCCAAGAATTGTGCTAGGCACTATATTTCTGAGACTGTGATCCAAGAAGCGAGCATGGCGCGATATCCCTGAGACTATGGGTGAAGAAGTGAGCTGGGCACTAGCTCCCCGAGACTTTGAGCCAAGAAGTGTGCTAGGCACTATATCCCTGAGACTGTGATCCAAGAAGGGAGCGTGGCGCCATATCCCTGAGACTATGGATGAAGAAGTGAGCTGGGCACTAGTTCCTGAGAGTGTGAGCCAAGAAGTGTGCTAAGCACTATATCCCTGAGACTGTGATCGAAGAAGCGAGCGTGGCACCATATCCCTGAGACTCTGATCCAAGAAGCGAGCATGGCGCCATATCCCTGAGACTGTGGGTGAAGAAGTGCGCTGGGCACTAACTCCCTGAGGCTCTGAGCCAAGAAATGTGCTTGCCACTATATCCCTGAGACTGTGATCCAAGAAGCAAGCATGGCGCCATATCACTGAGTCTATGGGTGAAGAAGTGTGCTAGGCACTATATCCCTGAGTCTGTGATCCAAGAAGCGAGCGTGGCGCCATATCCCTGAGACTATGGGTGAAGAAGTGAGTTGGGCACTAGCTCCCCGAGACTGTGAGCCAAGAAGTGTGCTAGGCACTATATTCCTGAGACTGTGATCCAAGAAGCGAGCATGGCGCGATATCCCTGAGACTATGGGTGAAGAAGTGAGCTGGGCACTAGCTCCCCGAGACTGTGAGCCAAGAAGTGTGCTAGGCACTATACCCCTGAGACTGTAATCCAAGAAGGGAGCGTGGCGCCATATCCCTGAGACTATGGGTGAAAAGTGAGCTGGGCACTAGCTCCCCGAGACTGTGAGCCAAGAAGTGTTCTAGGCACTATATTCCTGAGACTGTGATCCAAGAAGCGAGCGTGGCGCCATATCCCTGAGACTATGGGTGAAGAAGTGAGCTGGGCACTAGCTCCCCAAGACTGTGAGCCAAGAAGTGTGCTAGGCACTATATCCTTGAGACTGTGATCCAAGAAGGGAGCATGGCGCCATATCCCTGAGACTATGGGTGAAGAATTGAGCTGGGCACTAGCTCCCCGAGACAGTGAGCCAAGAAGTGTGCTAGGCGCTATATCCCTGAGACTGTGATCCAAGAAACGAGTGTGGCGCCATATCCTTAAGACTATGGGTGAAGAAGTGAGTTGGGCACTAGCTCCCCGAGACTGTGAGCCAAGAAGTGTGCTAGGCACTATATTCCTGAGACTGTGATCCAAGAAGCGAGCATGGCGCGATATCCCTGAGACTATGGGTGAAGAAGTGAGCTGGGCACTAGCTCCCCGAGACTGTGAGCCAAGAAGTGTGCTAGGCACTATACCCCTGAGACTGTGATCCAAGAAGGGAGCGTGGCGCCATATCCCTGAGACTATGGGTGAAGAAGTGAGCTGGGCACTAGCTCCCCGAGACTGTGAGCCAAGAAGTGTGCTAGGCACTATATTCCTGAGACTGTGATCCAAGAAGCGAGCGTGGCGCCATATCCCTGAGACTATGGGTGAAGAAGTGAGCTGGGCACTAGCTCCCCAAGACTGTGAGCCAAGAAGTGTGCTAGGCACGATATCCCTGAGACTGTGATCCAAGAAGGGAGCATGGCGCCATATCCCTGAGACTATGGGTGAAGAATTGAGCTGGGCACTAGCTCCCCGAGACAGTGAGCCAAGAAGTGTGCTAGGCGCTATATCCCTGAGACTGTGATCCAAGAAACGAGTGTGGCGCCATATCCTTAAGACTATGGATGAAGAAGTGAGCTGGGCACTAGTTCCCGAGACTGTGAGCCAAGAAGTGTGCTAGGCACTATATCCCTGAGACTGTGATCCAAGAAGCAAGCGTGGCACGATATCCCTGAGACTCTGATCCAAGAAGCGAGCATGGCGCCATATCCCTGAGACTATGGGTGAAGAAGTGCGCTGGGCACTAGCTCCCTGAGACTCTGAGCCAAGAAATGTGCTTGCCACTATATCCCTGAGACTGTGATCCAAGAAGCGAACATGGCGCCATATCCCAGAGACTATGGGTGAAGAAGTGAGCTGGGCACTAGCTCCCCGAGACTGTGAGACAAGAAGTGTGCTAGGCACTATATTCCTGAGACTGTGATCCAAGAAGCGAGCGTGGCGCCATATCCCTGAGACTATGGGTGAAGAAGTGAGCTGGACACTAGCTCCCCGTGACTGTGAGCCAAGAGTGTGCTAGGCACTATATCCCTGAGACTGTGATCCAAGAAGCGAGCGTGGCGCCATATCCCTGAGACTATGGGTGAAGAAGTGGGCTGGGCACTAGCTCCCCGAGACTGTGAGCCAAGAAGTGTGCTAGGCACTATATCCCTGAGACTCTGATCCAAGAAGCGAGCGTGGCGCCATATCCATGAGACTATGGGTGAAAAAGTGAGCTGGGCACTAGCTCCCTGAGACTGTGTGCCAAGAAGTGTGCTAGGCACTATATGCCTGAGACTGTGATCCAAGAAGCGAACGTGGCGCCATGTCCCTGAGACTATGGGTGAAGAAGTGAGCTGGGCACTAGCTCCCCGAGACTGTGATCCCAGAAGTGTGCTAGGCACTATATCCCTGAGACTGTGATCCAAGAAGCGAGCGTGGCGCCATATCCCTGAGAATATGGGTGAAGAAGTGAGCTGGGCACTAGCTCCCCGAGACTGTGAGCCAAGAAGTGTGCTAGGCACTATATCCCTGAGACTGTGATCCAAGAAGCGAGCGTGGCACCATATCCCTGAGAATATTGGTAAAAAAGTGAGCTGGGCACTAGCTCCCCAAGACTGTGAGCCAAGAAGTGTGCTAGGCACTATATCTCTGAGACTGTGATCCAAGAAGCGAGCGTGGCACCATATCCCTGAGACTATGGGTGAAGAAGTGACCTGGGCACTAGCTCCCCGGGACTGTGAGCCAAGAAGTGTGCTAAGCACTATATCTCTGAGGCTATGATCCAAGAAGCGAGCGTGGTGTCATATCCCTAAGTCTATGGGTGAAGAAGTGTGCTGGGCACTAGCTCCCTGAGACTGTGAGCCAAGAAGTGTGCTTGCCACTATATCCCTAGGACTGTGATCCAATAACCGAGCATGCCGCCATATCCCTGAGACTATGGATGAAGAAGTGAGCTGGGCACTAGTTCCCCGAGACTGTGAGCCAAGAAGTGTGCTAGGCACTATATCCCTGAGACTGTGATCCAAGAAGCGAGCGTGGAGACATGTTCCTGAGACTATGGGTGAAGAAGTGAGCTGGGCACTAGCTCCCCGAGACTGTGAGCCAAGAAGTGTGCTAGGCCCTATATCCCTGAGACTGTGATCGAAGAAGCGAGCGTGGCGCCATATCCCTGAGACTATGGGTGAAGAAGTGAGCTGGGCACTAGCTCCCCGAGACTGTGAGCCAAGAATTGTGCTAGGCACTATATTCCTGAGACTGTGATCCAAGAAGCGAGCATGGCGCGATATCCCTGAGACTATGGGTGAAGAAGTGAGCTGGGCACTAGCTCCCCGAGACTGTGAGCCAAGAAGTGTGCTAGGCACTATATCCCTGAGACTGTGATCCAAGAAGGGAGCGTGGCGCCATATCCCTGAGCCTATGGATGAAGAAGTGAGCTGGGCACTAGTTCCTGAGACTGTGAGCCAAGAAGTGTGATAGGCACTATATCCCTGAGACTCTGATCCAAAAAGCGAGCGTGGCACCATATCCCTGAGACTCTGATCCAAGAAGCGAGCATGGCGCCATATCCCTGAGACTATGGGTTAAGAAGTGCGCTGGGCACTAGCTCCCTGAGACTCTGAGCCAAGAAATGTGCTTGCCACTATATCCCTGAGAATGTGATCCAAGAAGCGAGCATGGCGCCATATCACTGAGACTATGGGTGAAGAAGTGTGCTAGGCACTATATCCCTGAGACTGATCCAAAAAGCAAGCATGGCGCCATATCCCTGAGACTATGGGTGAAGAAGTGAGCTGGGCACTAGCTCCCCGAGACTCTGAGCCAAGAAGTGTGCTAGGCACTATATCCCTGACTCTGTGATCCAAGAAGCGAGCGTGGCGCCATATCCCTGAGACTATGGGTGAAGAAGTGAGTTGGGCACTAGCTCCCCGAGACTGTGAGCCAAGAAGTGTGCTAGGCACTATATTCCTGAGACTGTGATCCAAGAAGTGAGCGTGGCGCGATATCCCTGAGACTATGGGTGAAGAAGTGAGCTGGGCACTATCTCCCCGAGACTGTGAGCCAAGAATTGTGCTAGGCACTATATCCCTGAGACTGTGATCCAAGAAGTGAGCGTGGCACCATATCCCTGAGACTATGGGTGAAGAAGTGAGCTGGGCACAATCTCCCCGAGACTGTGAGCCAAGACGTGTGCTAGGCACTATATCCCTGAGACTGTGATCCAAGAAGGGAGCGTGGCACCATATTCCTGAGACTATGGGTGAAGAAGTGAGCTGGGCACTAGCTCCCCGAGACTGTGAGCCAAGAAGTGTGCTAGGCACTATATCCCTGAGACTGTGATCCAAGAAACTAGCGTGGCCCATGTCCCTAAGACTATGGATGAAGAAGTGAGCTGGGCACTAGTTCCCGAGACTGTGAGCCAAGAAGTGTGCTAGGCACTATATCCCTGAGACTGTGATCCAAGAAGCGAGCGTGGCACCATATCCCTGAGACTCTGATCCAAGAAGCAAGCATGGCGCCATATCCCTGAGACTATGGGTGAAGAAGTGCGCTGGGCACTAGCTCCCTGAGACTCTGAGCCAAGAAATGTGCTTGCCACTATATCCCTGAGACTGTGATCCAAGAAGCGAGCACAGCGCCATATCACTGAGACTATGGGTGAAGAAGTGAGCTGGGCACTAGCTTCCTGAGACTGTGAGCCAAGAAGTGTGCTAGGCACTATATTCCTGAGACTGTGATCCAAGAAGCGAGCGTGGCGCCATATCCCTGAGACTATGGGTGAAGAAGTGAGCCAAGAAGTGTGCTAAGCACTATATCTCTGAGGCTGTGATCCAAGAAGCGAGCGCAGTGTCATATCCCTAAGACTATGGGTGAAGAAGTGCGCTGGGCACTAGCTCCCTGAGACTGTGAGCCAAGAAGTGTGCTTTCCACTATATCCCTAGGACTGTGATCCAATAAACCAGCATGCCGCCATATCCCTGGGACTATGGATGAAGAAGTGAGCTGGGCACTAGTTCCCCAAGACTGTGAGCCAAGAAGTGTACTAGGCACTATATCCCTGAGACTGTGATCCAAGAAGTGAGCGTGGCGCCATGTCCCTGAGACTATGGGTGAAGAAGTGAGCTGGGCAATAGCTCCCCGAGACTGTGAGCCAAGAAGTGTGCTAGGCCCTATATCCCCGAGACTGTGATCGAAGAAGCGAGCGTGGCGCCATATCCCTGAGACTATGGGTGAAGATGTGAGCTTGGCACTATCTCCCTGAGACTGTGAGCCAAGAAGTGTGCTAGGCACTATATCCCTGAGTCTGTGATCCAAGAAGCGAGCGTGGCGCCATATCCCTGAGACTATGGATGAAGAAGTGAGCTGGGCACTAGCTCCCCGAGACTGTGAGCCAAGAAGTGTGCTAGGCAGTATATTCCTGAGACTGTGATCCAAGAAGCGAGCGTGGCGCCATATCCCTGAGACAATGGGTGAAGAAGTGAGCTGGGCGCTAGCTCCCTGAGACTGTGAGCCAAGAAGTGTGCTAGGCACTATATCCCTGAGACTGTGATCCAAGAAGGGAGCGTGGCGCCATATCCCTGAGACTATGGGTGAAGAAGTGAGCTGGGCACTAGTTCCCCGAGACTGTGAGCCAAGAAGTGTGCTAGGCACTATATCCCTGAGACTGTGATCCAAGAAACGAGCGTGGCGCCATATCCCTAAGACTATGGATGAAGAAGTGAGCTGGGCACTAGTTCCCGAGACTGTGAGCCAAGAAGTGTGCAAGGTACTATATCCCTGAGACTGTGATCCAAGAAGCGAGCGTGGCACCATATCCCTGTGACTATGGGTGAAGAAGTGAGCTGGGCACTAGCTCCCCGAGACTGTGAATCAAGAAGTGTGCTAGGCACTATATTCCTGAGACTGTGATCCAAGTAGCGAGCGTGGCGCCATATCCCTGAGACTATGGGTGAAGAAGTGAGCTGGGCACTAGCTCCCCGAGACTGTGAGCCAAGAAGTGTGCTAGGCACTATATCCCTGAGACTGTGATCCGAGAAGCGAGCATGGCGCTATATCCCTGAGACTATGGGTGAAGCAGTGAGCTGGGCACTAGCTCCCTGAGACTGTGAGCCAAGAAGAGTGCTAGGAACTATATCCCTGAGACTGTGAGCCAAGAAGCGAGTGTAGTGTCATATCCCCAAGAGTATGGTTGAAGAAGTGCGCTGGGCACTAGCTCCCTGAGACTGTGAGCCAAGAAGTGTGCTAGGCACTATATCCCTGAGTCTGTGATCCAAGAAGCGAGCGTGGCATCATATCCCTGAGAGTATGGGTGAAGAAGTGAGCTGGGCACTAGTTCCCTGTGACTGTGAGCCAAGAAGTGTGCTAGGCACTATATCCCTGAGACTGTGATGCAAGAAGCGAGCATGGCGCCCTATCCCTGAGACTATGGGTGAAGCAGTGAGCTGGGCATTAGCTTGCTGACACTGTGAGCCAAGAAGTGTGCTAGGCACTATATCCCTGAGACTGTGATCCAAGAAGCGAGCGTGGCGCCATATCCCTGAGAATATGGGTGAAGAGGTGAGCTGGGCACTAGCTCCCCGAGACTGTGAGCCAAGAAGTGTGCTAGGCACTATATCCCTGAGACTGTGATCCAAGAAGCGAGCGTGGCGCCATACCCCTGAGAATATGGGTGAAGAAGTGAGCTGGGCACTAGCTCCCCGAGACTGTGAGCCAAGAAGTGTGCTAGGCACTATATCCCTGAGACTGTGATCCAAGAAGCGAGTGTGGCACCATATCCCTGAGAATATTGGCGAAGAAGTGAGCTAGGCACTAGCTCCCCGAGACTGTAAGCCAAGAAGTGTGCTAGGCACTATATCTCTGAGACTGTGATCCAAGAAGTGAGCGTGGCACCATATCCCTGAGACTATGGGTGAAGAAGTGACCTGGGCACTAGCTCCCCGGGACTGTGAGCCAAGAAGTGTGCTAAGCACTATATCTCTGAGGCTATGATCCAAGAAGCGAGCGCGGTGTCATATCCCTAAGACTATGGGTGAAGAAGTGTGCTGGGCACTAGCTCCCTGAGGCTGTGAGCCAAGAAGTGTGCATGCCACTATATCCCTAGGACTGTGATCCAATAAACGAGTGTGCCGCCATATCCCTGAGACTATGGATGAAGAAGTGAGCTGGGCACTAGTTCCCCGAGACTTTGAGCCAAGAAGTGTGCTAGGCACTATATCCCTGAGACTGTGATCCAAGAAGCGAGCGTGGAGACATGTCCCTGAGACTATGGGTGAAGAAGTGAGCTGGGCACTAGCTCCCCGAGACTGTGAGCCAAGAAGTGTGCTAGGCCCTATATCCCTGAGACTGTGATCGAAGAAGCGAGAGTGGTGCCATATCCCTGAGAGTATGGTTGAAGAAGTGAGCTGGGCACTAGCTCCCCGAGACAGTGAGCCCAGAAGTGTGCTAGGCACTATATTCCTGAGACTGTGATCCAAGAAGCGAGCGTGGTGTCATATCCCTAAGACTATGGGTGAAGAAGTGCGCTGGGCTCTAGCTCCCTGAGACTGTGAGCCAAGAAGTGTGCTTGCCACTATATCCCTAGGACTGTGATCCAATAAATGAGCGTGCCACCATATCCCTGAGACTATGGATGAAGAAGTGAGCTGGGCACTAGTTCCCCGAGACTGTGAGGCAAGAAGTGTGCTAGGCACTATATCCCTGAGACTGTGATCCAAGAAGCGAGCGTGGAGACATGTCCCTGAGACTATGGGTGAAGAAGTGAGCTGGGCACTAGCTCCCCGAGACTTTGAGCCAAGAGGTGTGCTAGGCCCTATATCCCTGAGACTGTGATCGAAGAAGCGAGCGTGGCGCCATATCCCTGAGACTATTGGTGAAGAAGTGAGCTGGGCACTAGCTCCCCGAGACTGTGAGCCAAGAAGTGTGCTAGGCACTATATCCCTGAGACTGATCCAAAAAGCAAGCATGGCGCCATAGCCCTGAGACTATGGGTGAAGAAGTGAGCTGGGCATTAGCTCCCTGAGACTGTGAGCCAAGAAGTGTGCTAGGCACTATATCCCTGAGTCTGTGATCCAAGAAGCGAGCATGGCGCCATATCCCTGAGACTATGGGTGAGGAAGTGAGTTGGGCACTAGCTCCCCGAGACTGTGAGCCAAGAATTGTGCTAGGCACTATATTCCTGAGACTGTGATCCAAGAAGCGAGCATGGCGCGATATCCCTGAGACTATGGGTGAAGAGGTGAGCTGGGCACTAGCTCCCCGAGACTGTGAGCCAAGAAGTGTGCTAGGCACTATATCCCTGAGACTGAGATCCAAGAAGGGAGCATGGCGCCATATCCCTGAGACTATGGATGAAGAAGTGAGCTGGGCACTAGTTCCTGAGAGAGTGAGCCAAGAAGTGTGCTAGGCACTATATCCCTGAGACTGTGATCCAAGAAGCGAGCGTGGCACCATATCCCTGAGACTCTGATCCAAGAAGCGAGCATGGCGCCATATCCCTGAGACTATGGGTGAAGAAGTGCGCTGCGCACTAGCTCCCTGAGTCTCTGAGCTTAGAAATGTGCTTGCCACTATATCCCTGAGACTGTGATCCAAGAAGCGAGCATGGCGCCATATCACTGAGACTATGGGTGAAGAAGTATGCTAGGCACTATGTCCCTGAGTCTGTGATCCAAGAAGCGAGCGTGGCGCCATATCCCTGAGACTATGGGGGAAGAAGTGAGTTGGGCACTAGCTCCCCGAGACTGTGAGCCAAGAAGTGTGCTAGGCACTATATTCCTGAGACTGTGATCCAAGAAGCGAGCATGGCGCGATATCCCTGAGACTATGGGTGAAGAAGTGAGCTGGGCACTAGCTCCCCGAGACTGTGAGCCAAGAAGTGTGCTAGGCACAATACCCCTGAGACTGTGATCCAAGAAGGGAGCGTGGCCCCATATCCCTGAGACTATGGGTGAAGTCTCGAGACTGTGAGCCAAGAAGTGTGCTAGGCACTATATCCCTGAGACTGTGATCCAAGAAGGGAGCATGGCGCCATATCCCTGAGACTATGGGTGAAGAATTGAGCTGGGCACTAGCTCCCCGAGACAGTGAGCCAAGAAGTGTGCTAGGCGCTATATCCCTGAGACTGTGATCCAAGAAACGAGCGTGGCGCCATATCCTTAAGACTATGGATGAAGAAGTGAGCTGGGCACTAGTTCCCGAGACTGTGAGCCAAGAAGTGTGCTAGGCACTATATCCCTGAGACTGTGTTCCAAGAAGCAAGCGTGGCACGATATCCCTGAGACTCTGATCCAAGAAGCGAGCATGGCGCCATATCCCTGAGACTATGGGTGAAGAAGTGCGCTGGGCACTAGCTCCCTGAGACTCTGAGCCAAGAAATGTGCTTGCCACTATATCCCTGAGACTGTGATCCAAGAAGCGAGCATGGCGCCATATCCCAGAGACTATGGGTGAAGAAGTGAGCTGGGCACTAGCTCCCCGAGACTGTGAGCCAAGAAGTGTGCTAGGCACTATATTCCTGAGACTGTGATCCAAGAAGCGAGCGTGGCGCCATATCCCTGAGACTATGGGTGAAGAAGTGAGCTGGACACTAGCTCCCCGTGACTGTGAGCCAAGAGTGTGCTAGGCACTATATCCCTGAGACTGTGATCCAAGAAGCGAGCGTGGCGCCATATCCCTGAGACTATGGGTGAAGAAGTGGGCTGGGCACTAGCTCCCCGAGACTGTGAGCCAAGAAGTGTGCTAGGCACTATATCCCTGAGACTGTGATCCAAGAAGCGAGCGTGGCGCCATATCCATGAGACTATGGGTGAAAAAGTGAGCTGGGCACTAGCTCCCTGAGACTGTGTGCCAAGAAGTGTGCTAGGCACTATACGCCTGAGACTGTAATCCAAGAAGCGAACGTGGCGCCATGTCCCTGAGACTATGGGTGAAGAAGTGAGATGGGCACTAGCTCCCCGAGACTGTTATCCCAGAAGTGTGCTAGGCACTATATCCCTGAGACTGTGATCCAAGAAGCGAGAGTGGCGCCATATCCCTGAGAATATGGGTGAAGAAGTGAGCTGGGCACTAGCTCCCCGAGACTGTGAGCCAAGAAGTGTGCTAGGCACTATATCCCTGAGACTGTGATCCAAGAAGCGAGCGTGGCACCATATCCCTGAGAATATTGGTAAACAAGTGAGCTGGGCACTAGCTCCCCGAGACTGTGAGCCAAGAAGTGTGCTAGGCACTATATCTCTGAGACTGTGATCCAAGAAGCGAGCGTGGCACCATATCCCTGAGACTATGGGTGAAGAAGTGACCTGGGCACTAGCTCCCCGGGACTGTGAGCCAAGAAGTGTGCTAAGCACTAAATCTCTGAGGCTATGATCCAAGAAGCGAGCGTGATGTCATATCCCTAAGTCTATGGGTGAAGAAGTGCGCTGGGCACTAGCTCCCTGAGACTGTGAGCCAAGAAGTGTGCTTGCCACTATATCCCTAGGACTGTGATCCAATAACCGAGCATGCCGCCATATCCCTGAGACTATGGATGAAGAAGTGAGCTGGGCACTAGTTCCCCGAGACTGTGAGCCAAGAAGTGTGCTAGGCACTATATCCCTGAGACTGTGATCCAAGTAGCGAGCGTGGAGACATGTCCCTGAGACTATGGGTGAAGAAGTGAGCTGGGCACTAGCTCCCCGAGACTGTGAACCAAGAAGTGTGCTAGGCCCTATATCCCTGAGACTGTGATCGAAGAAGCGAGCTTGGCGCCATATCCCTGAGACTATGGGTGAAGAAGTGAGCTGGGCACTAGCTCCCCGAGACTGTGAGCCAAGAAGTGTGCTAGGCCCTATATCCCTGAGTCTGTGATCCAAGAAGCGAGCGTGGGCCGATATCCCTGAGACTATGGGTGAAGAAGTGAGTTGGGCACTAGCTCCCCGAGACTGTGAGCCAAGAATTGTGCTAGGCACTATATTCCTGAGACTGTGATCCAAGAAGCGAGCATGGCGCGATATCCCTGAGACTATGGGTGAAGAAGTGAGCTGGGCACTAGCTCCCCGAGACTGTGAGCCAAGAAGTGTGTTAGGCACTATATCCCTGAGACTGTGATCCAAGAAGGGAGCGTGGCGCCATATCCCTGAGCCTATGGATGAAGAAGTGAGCTGGGCACTAGTTCCTGAGACTGTGAGCCAAGAAGTGTGGTAGGCACTATATCCCTGAGACTGTGATCCAAGAAGCGAGCGTGGCACCATATCCCTGAGACTCTGATCCAAGAAGCGAGCATGGCGCCATATCCCTGAGACTATGGGTGAAGAAGTGCGCTGGGCACTAGCTCCCTGAGACTCTGAGCCAAGAAATGTGCTTGCCACTATATCCCTGAGACTGTGATCCAAAAAGCGAGCATGGCGCCATATTACTGAGACTATGGGTGAAGAAGTGTGCTAGGCACTATATCCCTGAGACTGATCCAAAAAGCAAGCATGGCGCCATATCCCTGAGTCTATGGGTGAAGAAGTGATCTGGGCACTAGCTCCCGGAGACTGTGAGCCAAGAAGTGTGCTAGGCACTATATCCCTGACTCTGTGATCCAAGAAGCGAGCGTGGCGCCATATCCCTGAGACTATGGGTGAAGAAGTGAGTTGGGCACTAGCTCCCCAAGACTGTGAGCCAAGAAGTGTGCTAGGCACTATATTCCTGAGACTGTGATCCAAGAAGTGAGCGTGGCGCGATATCCCTGAGAATATGGGTGAAGATGTGAGCTGGGCACTATCTCCCCGAGACTGTGAGCCAAGAAGTGTGCTAGGCACTATATCCCTGAGACTGTGATCCAAGAAGTGAGCGTGGCACCATATCCCTGAGACTATGGGTGAAGAAGTGAGCTGGGCACAATCTCCCTGAGACTGTGAGCCAAGAAGTGTGCTAGGCACTATATCCCTGAGAATGTGATCCAAGAAGGGAGCGTGGCACCATATCCCTGAGACTATGGGTGAAGAAGTGAGCTGGGCACTAGCTCCCCGAGACTGTGAGCCAAGAAGTGTGCTAGGCACTATATCCCTGAGACTGTGATCCAAGAAACTAGCGTGGCGCCATGTCCCTAAGACTATGGATGAAGAAGTGAGCTGGGCACTAGTTCCTGAGACTGTGAGCCAAGAAGTGTGCTAGGCACTATATCCCTGAGACTGTGATCCAAGAAGCGAGCGTGGCACCATATCCCTGAGACTCTGATCCAAGAAGCAAGCATGGCGCCATATCCCTGAGACTATGGGTGAAGAAGTGCGCTGGGCACTAGCTTCCTGAGACTGTGAGCCAAGAAGTGTGCTAGGCACTATATTCCTGAGACTCTGATCCAAGAAGCGAGCGTGGCGCCATATCCCTGAGACTATGGGTGAAGAAGTGAGCCAAGAAGTGTGCTAAGCACTATATCTCTGAGGCTGTGATCCAAGAAGCGAGCGCAGTGTCATATCCCTAAGACTATGGGTGAAGAAGTGCGCTGGGCACTAGCTCCCTGAGACTGTGAGCCAAGAAGTGTGCTTTCCACTATATCCCTAGGACTGTGATCCAATAAACGAGCGTGCCGCCATATCCCTGAGACTATGGATGAAGAAGTGAGCTGGGCACTAGTTCCCCAAGACTGTGAGCCAAGAAGTGTGCTAGGCACTATATCCCTGAGACTGTGATCCAAGAAGTGAGCGTGGCGCCATGTCCCTGAGACTATGGGTGAAGAAGTGAGCTGGGCACTAGCTCCCCGAGACTGTGAGCCAAGAAGTGTGCTAGGCCCTATATCCCCGAGACTGTGATCGAAGAAGCGAGCGTGGCGCCATATCCCTGAGACTATGGGTGAAGAAGTGAGCTGGGCACTAGCTCCCCGAGACTGTGAGCCAAGAAGTGTGCTAGGCACTATATCCCTGAGTCTGTGATCCAAGAAGCGAGCGTGGCGCCATATCCCTGAGACTATGGGTGAAGAAGTGAGCTGGGCAGTAGCTCCCCGAGACTGTGAGCCAAGAAGTGTGCTAGGCAGTATATTCCTGAGACTGTGATCCAAGAAGCGAGCGTGGCGCCATATCCCTGAGACAATGGGTGAAGAAGTGAGCTGGGCGCTAGCTCCCTGAGACTGTGAGCCAAGAAGTGTGCTAGGCACTATATCCCTGAGACTGTGATCCAAGAAGGGAGCGTGGTGCCATATCCCTGAGACTATGGGTGAAGAAGTGAGCTGGGCACTAGTTCCCCAAGACTGTGAGCCAAGAAGTGTGCTAGGCAATATATCACTGAGAATGTGATCCAAGAAACGAGCGTGGCGCCATATCCCTAAAACTATGGATGAAGACGTGAGCTGGGCACTAGTTCCCGAGACTGTGAGCCAAGAAGTGTGCAAGGTACTATATCCCTGAGACTGTGATCCAAGAAGCGAGCGTGGCACCATATCCCTGTGACTCTGATCCAAGAAGCGAGCATGGCGCCATATCCCTGAGACTATGGGTCAAGAAGTGAGCTGGGCACTAGCTCCCCGAGACTGTGAGCCGAAAAGTGCGCTAGGCACTATATTCCTGAGACTGTGATCCAAGTAGCGAGCGTGGCGCCATATCCCTGAGACTATGGGTGAAGAAGTGAGCTGGGCACTAGCTCCCCGAGACTGTGAGCCAAGAAGTGTGCTAGGCACTATATCCCTGAGACTGTGATCCAAGAAGCTAGCGTGGCGCTATATACCTGAGACTATGGGTGAAGAAGTGGGCTGGGCACTAGCTCCCCGAGACTGTGAGCCAAGAAGTGTGCTAGGCTCTATATCCCTGAGACTGTGATCCAAGAAGCGAGCGTGGCGAGCATATCCCTGAGACTATGGATGAAGAAGTGAGCTGGGCACTAGCTCCCCGAGACTGTGAGCCAAGAAGTGTGCTAGGCACTATATCCGTGAGTCTGTGATCCAAGAAGCGAACGTAGTGTCATATCCCCGAGACTATGGGTGAAGAAGTGCGTTGGGCACCAGCTCGCTGAGACTGTGAGCCAAGAGGTGTGCTAGGCGCTATATCACTGAGACAGTGAGCCAAGAAGCGAGCGTAGTGCCATATCCCTGAGACTATGGGTGAAGAAGTGCGCTGGGCACCAGTTCCCTGAGACTGTGAGCCAAGAAGTGTGCTAGGCACTATATCCTTGAGACTGTGATCCAAGAAGCGAGCGTGGCGCCATATCCCTGAGACTATAGGTGAAGAAGTGAGCTGGGCACTAGCTCCCCGGAACTGTGAGCCAAGAAGTGTGCTATGCCCTATATCCCTGAGACTGTGATCCAAGAAGCCAGCGTAGCGCCACATCGCTGAGACTATGGGTGAAGAAGTGAGCTGGGCACTAGTTCCGTGTGACTGTGAGCCAAGAAGTGTGCTAGGCACTATATCCCTGAGACTGTGATCCAAGAAGTGAGTGTGGCGTCATATCCCTGAGACTATGGGTGAAGAAGTGACCTGGGCACTATCTCCCCGAGACTGTGAGCCAAGAAGTGTGCTAGGCACTATATCCCTGAGTCTGCGATCCAAGAAGCAAGCGTGGCGTCATATCCCTGAGACTATGGGTGAAGAAGTGAGCTGGACACTAGCTCCCCGAGACCTTGAGCCAAGAAGTGTGCTAGGCACTATATCCCTGAGACTGTGGGTGAAGAAGTGAGCTGGGCACTAGCTCCCCGAGACTGTGAGCCAAGAAGTGTGCTAGGCACTATATCCCTGAGACTGTGGGTGAAGAAGTGAGCTGGGCACTAGCTCCCCGAGACTGTGAGCCAAGAAGTGTGCTAGGCACTATATCCCTGAGCCTGTGATCCTAGAAGCGAGCGTGGCACCATATCCCTGAGACTATGGGTGAAGACGTGAGCTGGGCACTAGCTCCCCGAGACCTTGAGCCAAGAAGTGTGCTAGGCACTATATCCCTGAGACTGTGGGTGAAGAAGTGAGCTGGGCACTAGCTCCCCGAGACTGTGAGCCAAGAAGTGTGCTAGGCACTATATCCCTGAGCCTGTGATCCTAGAAGCGAGCGTGGCACCATATCCCTGAGACTATGGGTGAAGGAATGAGCTGGGCACTAGCTCCCCGAGACTGTGTGCCAAGAAGTGTGCTTGCCACTACATCCCTAGGACTGTGATCTAAGAAACGAGCGTGGCACCATATATCTGAGACTATGGATGAAGAAGTGAGCTGGGCAGTAGTTCCCTGTGACTGTGAGCCAAGAAGTGTGCTAGGCACTATATCCCTGAGACTGTGATCCGAGAAGCGAGCATGGCGCCATATCCCTGAGACTATGGGTGAAGCAGTGAGCTGGGCACTAGCTCCCTGAGACTGTGAGCCAAGAAGAGTGCTAGGAACTATATCCCTGAGACTGTGAGCCAAGAAGCGAGCGTAGTGTCATATCCCTGAGAGTATGGTTGAAGAAGTGAGCTGGGCACTAGTTCCCCGTGACTGTGATCCAAGAAGTGTGCTAGGCACTATATCCCTGAGACTGTGATCCAAGAAGCGAGCGTGGCGCCATATCCCTGAGAATATGGGTGAAGAAGTGAGCTGGGCACTAGCTCCCCGAGACTGTGAGCCAAGAAGTGTGCTAGACACTATATCCCTGAGACTGTGATCCAAGAAGCGAGCGTGGCACCATATCCCTGAGAATATTGGTAAAGAAGTGAGCTGGGCACTAGCTCCCCGAGACTGTGAGCCAAGAAGTGTGCTAGGCACTATATCTCTGAGACTGTGATCCAAGAAGTGAGCGTGGCACCATATCCCTGAGACTATGGGTGAAGAAGTGACCTGGGCACTAGCTCCCCGGGACTGTGAGCCAAGAAGTGTGCTAAGCACTATATCTCTGAGGCTATGATCCAAGAAGCGAGCGTGGTGTCATATCCCTAAGACTATGGGTGAAGAAGTGCGCTGGGCACTAGCTCCCTGAGACTGTGAGCCAAGAAGTGTGCTTGCCACTATATCCCTAGGACTGTGATCCAATAAATGAGCGTGCCACCATATCCCTGAGACTATGGATGAAGAAGTGAGCTGGGCACTAGTTCCCCGAGACTGTGAGGCAAGAAGTGTGCTAGGCACTATATCCCTGAGACTGTGATCCAAGAAGCGAGCGTGGAGACATGTCCCTGAGACTATGGGTGAAGAAGTGAGCTGGGCACTAGCTCCCCGAGACTTTGAGCCAAGAGGTGTGCTAGGCCCTATATCCCTGAGACTGTGATCGAAGAAGCGAGCGTGGCGCCATATCCCTGAGACTATTGGTGAAGAAGTGAGCTGGGCACTAGCTCCCCGAGACTGTGAGCCAAGAAGTGTGCTAGGCACTATATCCCTGAGACTGATCCAAAAAGCAAGCATGGCGCCATAGCCCTGAGACTATGGGTGAAGAAGTGAGCTGGACACTAGCTCCCCGAGACCTTGAGCCAAGAAGTGTGCTAGGCACTATATCCCTGAGTCTGTGATCCAAGAAGCGAGCATGGCGCCATATCCCTGAGACTATGGGTGAGGAAGTGAGTTGGGCACTAGCTCCCCGAGACTGTGAGCCAAGAATTGTGCTAGGCACTATATTCCTGAGACTGTGATCCAAGAAGCGAGCATGGCGCGATATCCCTGAGACTATGGGTGAAGAAGTGAGCTGGGCACTAGCTCCCCGAGACTGTGAGCCAAGAAGTGTGCTAGGCACTATATCCCTGAGACTGTGATCCAAGAAGGGAGCATGGCGCCATATCCCTGAGACTATGGATGAAGAAGTGAGCTGGGCACTAGTTCCTGAGAGTGTGAGCCAAGAAGTGTGCTAGGCACTATATCCCTGAGACTGTGATCCAAGAAGCGAGCGTGGCACCATATCCCTGAGACTCTGATCCAAGAAGCGAGCATGGCGCCATATCCCTGAGACTATGGGTGAAGAAGTGCGCTGGGCACTAGCTCCCTGAGACTCTGAGCCAAGAAATGTGCTTGCCACTATATCCCTGAGACTGTGATCCAAGAAGCGAGCATGGCGCCATATCACTGAGACTATGGGTGAAGAAGTGTGCTAGGCACTATATCCCTGAGTCTGTGATCCAAGAAGCGAGCGTGGCGCCATATCCCTGAGACTATGGGGGAAGAAGTGAGTTGGGCACTAGCTCCCCGAGACTGTGAGCCAAGAAGTGTGCTAGGCACTATATTCCTGAGACTGTGATCCAAGAAGCGAGCATGGCGCGATATCCCTGAGACTATGGGTGAAGAAGTGAGCTGGGCACTAGCTCCCCGAGACTGTGAGCCAAGAAGTGTGCTAGGCACTATACCCCTGAGACTGTGATCCAAGAAGGGAGCGTGGCGCCATATCCCTGAGACTATGGGTGAAGAAGTGAGCTGGGCACTAGCTCCCCGAGACTGTGAGCCAAGAAGTGTGCTAGGCACTATATCCCTGAGACTGTGATCCAAGAAGGGAGCATGGCGCCATATCCCTGAGACTATGGGTGAAGAATTGAGCTGGGCACTAGCTCCCCGAGACAGTGAGCCAAGAAGTGTGCTAGGCGCTATATCCCTGAGACTGTGATCCAAGAAACGAGCGTGGCGCCATATCCTTAAGACTATGGATGAAGAAGTGAGCTGGGCACTAGTTCCCGAGACTGTGAGCCAAGAAGTGTGCTAGGCACTATATCCCTGAGACTGTGATCCAAGAAGCAAGCGTGGCACGATATCCCTGAGACTCTGATCCAAGAAGCGAGCATGGCGCCATATCCCTGAGACTATGGGTGAAGAAGTGCGCTGGGCACTAGCTCCCTGAGACTCTGAGCCAAGAAATGTGCTTGCCACTATATCCCTGAGACTGTGATCCAAGAAGCGAGCATGGCGCCATATCCCAGAGACTATGGGTGAAGAAGTGAGCTGGTCACTAGCTCCCCGAGACTGTGAGCCAAGAAGTGTGCTAGGCACTATATTCCTGAGACTGTGATCCAAGAAGCGAGCGTGGCGCCATATCCCTGAGACTATGGGTGAAGAAGTGAGCTGGACACTAGCTCCCCGTGACTGTGAGCCAAGAGTGTGCTAGGCACTATATCCCTGAGACTGTGATCCAAGAAGCGAGCGTGGCGCCATATCCCTGAGACTATGGGTGAAGAAGTGGGCTGGGCACTAGCTCCCCGAGACTGTGAGCCAAGAAGTGTGCTAGGCACTATATCCCTGAGACTGTGATCCAAGAAGCGAGCGTGGCGCCATATCCATGAGACTATGGGTGAAAAAGTGAGCTGGGCACTAGCTCCCTGAGACTGTGTGCCAAGAAGTGTGCTAGGCACTATATGCCTGAGACTGTAATCCAAGAAGCGAACGTGGCGCCATGTCCCTGAGACTATGGGTGAAGAAGTGAGCTGGGCACTAGCTCCCCGAGACTGTGAGCCAAGAAGTGTGCTAGGCACTATATCCCTGAGACTGTGATCCAAGAAGCGAGCGTGGCACCATATCCCTGAGAATATTGGTAAAGAAGTGAGCTGGGCACTAGCTCCCCGAGACTGTGAGCCAAGAAGTGTGCTAGGCCCTATATCCCCGAGACTGTGATCGAAGAAGCGAGCGTGGCGCCATATCCCTGAGACTATGGGTGAAGATGTGAGCTTGGCACTATCTCCCTGAGACTGTGAGCCAAGAAGTGTGCTAGGCACTATATCCCTGAGTCTGTGATCCAAGAAGCGAGCGTGGCGCCATATCCCTGAGACTATGGATGAAGAAGTGAGCTGGGCACTAGCTCCCCGAGACTGTGAGCCAAGAAGTGTGCTAGGCAGTATATTCCTGAGACTGTGATCCAAGAAGCGAGCGTGGCGCCATATCCCTGAGACAATGGGTGAAGAAGTGAGCTGGGCGCTAGCTCCCTGAGACTGTGAGCCAAGAAGTGTGCTAGGCACTATATCCCTGAGACTGTGATCCAAGAAGGGAGCGTGGCGCCATATCCCTGAGACTATGGGTGAAGAAGTGAGCTGGGCACTAGTTCCCCGAGACTGTGAGCCAAGAAGTGTGCTAGGCACTATATCCCTGAGACTGTGATCCAAGAAACGAGCGTGGCGCCATATCCCTAAGACTATGGATGAAGAAGTGAGCTGGGCACTAGTTCCCGAGACTGTGAGCCAAGAAGTGTGCAAGGTACTATATCCCTGAGACTGTGATCCAAGAAGCGGGCGTGGCACCATATCCCTGTGACTCTGATCCAAGAAGCGAGCATGGCGCCATATCCCTGAGACTATGGGTGAAGAAGTGAGCTGGGCACTAGCTCCCCGAGACTGTGAATCAAGAAGTGTGCTAGGCACTATATTCCTGAGACTGTGATCCAAGTAGCGAGCGTGGCGCCATATCCCTGAGACTATGGGTGAAGAAGTGAGCTGGGCACTAGCTCCCCGAGACTGTGAGCCAAGAAGTGTGCTAGGCACTATATCCCTGAGACTGTGATCCGAGAAGCGAGCATGGCGCTATATCCCTGAGACTATGGGTGAAGCAGTGAGCTGGGCACTAGCTCCCTGAGACTGTGAGCCAAGAAGAGTGCTAGGAACTATATCCCTGAGACTGTGAGCCAAGAAGCGAGTGTAGTGTCATATCCCCGAGAGTATGGTTGAAGAAGTGCGCTGGGCACTAGCTCCCTGAGACTGTGAGCCAAGAAGTGTGCTAGGCACTATATCCCTGAGTCTGTGATCCAAGAAGCGAGCGTGGCATCATATCCCTGAGAGTATGGGTGAAGAAGTGAGCTGGGCACTAGTTCCCCGTGACTGTGAGCCAAGAAGTGTGCTAGGCACTATATCCCTGAGACTGTGATGCAAGAAGCGAGCATGGCGCCCTATCCCTGAGACTATGGGTGAAGCAGTGAGCTGGGCATTAGCTCGCTGACACTGTGAGCCAAGAAGTGTGCTAGGCACTATATCCCTGAGACTGTGATCCAAGAAGCGAGCGTGGCGCCATATCCCTGAGAATATGGGTGAAGAGGTGAGCTGGGCACTAGCTCCCCGAGACTGTGAGCCAAGAAGTGTGCTAGGCACTATATCCCTGAGACTGTGATCCAAGAAGCGAGCGTGGCGCCATACCCCTGAGAATATGGGTGAAGAAGTGAGCTGGGCACTAGCTCCCCGAGACTGTGAGCCAAGAAGTGTGCTAGGCACTATATCCCTGAGACTGTGATCCAAGAAGCGAGTGTGGCACCATATCCCTGAGAATATTGGGGAAGAAGTGAGCTGGGCACTAGCTCCCCGAGACTGTAAGCCAAGAAGTGTGCTAGGCACTATATCTCTGAGACTGTGATCCAAGAAGTGAGCGTGGCACCATATCCCTGAGACTATGGGTGAAGAAGTGACCTGGGCACTAGCTCCCCGGGACTGTGAGCCAAGAAGTGTGCTAAGTACTATATCTCTGAGGCTATGATCCAAGAAGCGAGCGCGGTGTCGTATCCCTAAGACTATGGGTGAAGAAGTGTGCTGGGCACTAGCTCCCTGAGGCTGTGAGCCAAGAAGTGTGCATGCCACTATATCCCTAGGACTGTGATCCAATAAACGAGCGTGCCGCCATATCCCTGAGACTATGGATGAAGAAGTGAGCTGGGCACTAGTTCCCCGAGACTTTGAGCCAAGAAGTGTGCTAGGCACTATATCCCTGAGACTGTGATCCAAGAAGCGAGCGTGGAGACATGTCCCTGAGACTATGGGTGAAGAAGTGAGCTGGGCACTAGCTCCCCGAGACTGTGAGCCAAGAAGTGTGCTAGGCCCTATATCCCTGAGACTGTGATCGAAGAAGCGAGAGTGGTGCCATATCCCTGAGAGTATGGTTGAAGAAGTGAGCTGGGCACTAGCTCCCCGAGACTGTGAGCCCAGAAGTGTGCTAGGCACTATATTCCTGAGACTGTGATCCAAGAAGCGAGCGTGGTGTCATATCCCTAAGACTATGGGTGAAGAAGTGCGCTGGGCTCTAGCTCCCTGAGACTGTGAGCCAAGAAGTGTGTTTGCCACTATATCCCTAGGACTGTGATCCAATAAATGAGCGTGCCACCATATCCCTGAGACTATGGATGAAGAAGTGAGCTGGGCACTAGTTCCCCGAGACTGTGAGGCAAGAAGTGTGCTAGGCACTATATCCCTGAGACTGTGATCCAAGAAGCGAGCGTGGAGACATGTCCCTGAGACTATGGGTGAAGAAGTGAGCTGGGCACTAGCTCCCCGAGACTTTGAGCCAAGAGGTGTGCTAGGCCCTATATCCCTGAGACTGTGATCGAAGAAGCGAGCGTGGCGCCATATCCCTGAGACTATTGGTGAAGAAGTGAGCTGGGCACTAGCTCCCCGAGACTGTGAGCCAAGAAGTGTGCTAGGCACTATATCCCTGAGACTGATCCAAAAAGCAAGCATGGCGCCATAGCCCTGAGACTATGGGTGAAGAAGTGAGCTGGGCATTAGCTCCCCGAGACTGTGAGCCAAGAAGTGTGCTAGGCACTATATCCCTGAGTCTGTGATCCAAGAAGCGAGCATGGCGCCATATCCCTGAGACTATGGGTGAGGAAGTGAGTTGGGCACTAGCTCCCCGAGACTGTGAGCCAAGAATTGTGCTAGGCACTATATTCCTGAGACTGTGATCCAAGAAGCGAGCATGGCGCGATATCCCTGAGACTATGGGTGAAGAAGTGAGCTGGGCACTAGCTCCCCGAGACTGTGAGCCAAGAAGTGTGCTAGGCACTATATCCCTGAGACTGAGATCCAAGAAGGGAGCATGGCGCCATATCCCTGAGACTATGGATGAAGAAGTGAGCTGGGCACTAGTTCCTGAGAGTGTGAGCCAAGAAGTGTGCTAGGCACTATATCCCTGAGACTGTGATCCAAGAAGCGAGCGTGGCACCATATCCCTGAGACTCTGATCCAAGAAGCGAGCATGGCGCCATATCCCTGAGACTATGGGTGAAGAAGTGCGCTGGGCACTAGCTCCCTGAGTCTCTGAGCTTAGAAATGTGCTTGCCACTATATCCCTGAGACTGTGATCCAAGAAGCGAGCATGGCGCCATATCACTGAGACTATGGGTGAAGAAGTATGCTAGGCACTATATCCCTGAGTCTGTGATCCAAGAAGCGAGCGTGGCGCCATATCCCTGAGACTATGGGGGAAGAAGTGAGTTGGGCACTAGCTCCCCGAGACTGTGAGCCAAGAAGTGTGCTAGGCACTATATTCCTGAGACTGTGATTCAAGAAGCGAGCATGGCGCGATATCCCTGAGACTATGGGTGAAGAAGTGAGCTGGGCACTAGCTCCCCGAGACTGTGAGCCAAGAAGTGTGCTAGGCACAATACCCCTGAGACTGTGATCCAAGAAGGGAGCGTGGCGCCATATCCCTGAGACTATGGGTGAAGTCTCGAGACTGTGAGCCAAGAAGTGTGCTAGGCACTATATCCCTGAGACTGTGATCCAAGAAGGGAGCATGGCGCCATATCCCTGAGACTATGGGTGAAGAATTGAGCTGGGCACTAGCTCCCCGAGACAGTGAGCCAAGAAGTGTGCTAGGCGCTATATCCCTGAGACTGTGATCCAAGAAACGAGCGTGGCGCCATATCCTTAAGACTATGGATGAAGAAGTGAGCTGGGCACTAGTTCCCGAGACTGTGAGCCAAGAAGTGTGCTAGGCACTATATCCCTGAGACTGTGATCCAAGAAGCAAGCGTGGCACGATATCCCTGAGACTCTGATCCAAGAAGCGAGCATGGCGCCATATCCCTGAGACTATGGGTGAAGAAGTGCGCTGGGCACTAGCTCCCTGAGACTCTGAGCCAAGAAATGTGCTTGCCACTATATCCCTGAGACTGTGATCCAAGAAGCGAGCATGGCGCCATATCCCAGAGACTATGGGTGAAGAAGTGAGCTGGGCACTAGCTCCCCGAGACTGTGAGCCAAGAAGTGTGCTAGGCACTATATTCCTGAGACTGTGATCCAAGAAGCGAGCGTGGCGCCATATCCCTGAGACTATGGGTGAAGAAGTGAGCTGGACACTAGCTCCCCGTGACTGTGAGCCAAGAGTGTGCTAGGCACTATATCCCTGAGACTGTGATCCAAGAAGCGAGCGTGGCGCCATATCCCTGAGACTATGGGTGAAGAAGTGGGCTGGGCACTAGCTCCCCGAGACTGTGAGCCAAGAAGTGTGCTAGGCACTATATCCCTGAGACTGTGATCCAAGAAGCGAGCGTGGCGCCATATCCATGAGACTATGGGTGAAAAAGTGAGCTGGGCACTAGCTCCCTGAGACTGTGTGCCAAGAAGTGTGCTAGGCACTATATGCCTGAGACTGTAATCCAAGAAGCGAACGTGGCGCCATGTCCCTGAGACTATGGGTGAAGAAGTGAGCTGGGCACTAGCTCCCCGAGACTGTTATCCCAGAAGTGTGCTAGGCACTATATCCCTGAGACTGTGATCCAAGAAGCGAGAGTGGCGCCATATCCCTGAGAATATGGGTGAAGAAGTGAGCTGGGCACTAGCTCCCCGAGACTGTGAGCCAAGAAGTGTGCTAGGCACTATATCCCTGAGACTGTGATCCAAGAAGCGAGCGTGGCACCATATCCCTGAGAATATTGGTAAACAAGTGAGCTGGGCACTAGCTCCCCGAGACTGTGAGCCAAGAAGTGTGCTAGGCACTATATCTCTGAGACTGTGATCCAAGAAGCGAGCGTGGCACCATATCCCTGAGACTATGGGTGAAGAAGTGACCTGGGCACTAGCTCCCCGGGACTGTGAGCCAAGAAGTGTGCTAAGCACTATATCTCTGAGGCTATGATCCAAGAAGCGAGCGTGATGTCATATCCCTAAGTCTATGGGTGAAGAAGTGCGCTGGGCACTAGCTCCCTGAGACTGTGAGCCAAGAAGTGTGCTTGCCACTATATCCCTAGGACTGTGATCCAATAACCGAGCATGCCGCCATATCCCTGAGACTATGGATGAAGAAGTGAGCTGGGCACTAGTTCCCCGAGACTGTGAGCCAAGAAGTGTGCTAGGCACTATATCCCTGAGACTGTGATCCAAGTAGCGAGCGTGGAGACATGTCCCTGAGACTATGGGTGAAGAAGTGAGCTGGGCACTAGCTCCCCGAGACTGTGAACCAAGAAGTGTGCTAGGCCCTATATCCCTGAGACTGTGATCGAAGAAGCGAGCTTGGCGCCATATCCCTGAGACTATGGGTGAAGAAGTGAGCTGGGCACTAGCTCCCCGAGACTGTGAGCCAAGAAGTGTGCTAGGCCCTATATCCCTGAGTCTGTGATCCAAGAAGCGAGCGTGGGCCGATATCCCTGAGACTATGGGTGAAGAAGTGAGTTGGGCACTAGCTCCCCGAGACTGTGAGCCAAGAATTGTGCTAGGCACTATATTCCTGAGACTGTGATCCAAGAAGCGAGCATGGCGCGATATCCCTGAGACTATGGGTGAAGAAGTGAGCTGGGCACTAGCTCCCCGAGACTGTGAGCCAAGAAGTGTGTTAGGCACTATATCCCTGAGACTGTGATCCAAGAAGGGAGCGTGGTGCCATATCCCTGAGCCTATGGATGAAGAAGTGAGCTGGGCACTAGTTCCTGAGACTGTGAGCCAAGAAGTGTGGTAGGCACTATATCCCTGAGACTGTGATCCAAGAAGCGAGCGTGGCACCATATCCCTGAGACTCTGATCCAAGAAGCGAGCATGGCGCCATATCCCTGAGACTATGGGTGAAGAAGTGCGCTGGGCACTAGCTCCCTGAGACTCTGAGCCAAGAAATGTGCTTGCCACTATATCCCTGAGACTGTGATCCAAAAAGCGAGCATGGCGCCATATCACTGAGACTATGGGTGAAGAAGTGTGCTAGGCACTATATCCCTGAGACTGATCCAAAAAGCAAGCATGGCGCCATATCCCTGAGTCTATGGGTGAAGAAGTGAGCTGGGCACTAGCTCCCCGAGACTGTGAGCCAAGAAGTGTGCTAGGCACTATATCCCTGACTCTGTGATCCAAGAAGCGAGCGTGGCGCCATATCCCTGAGACTATGGGTGAAGAAGTGAGTTGGGCACTAGCTCCCCAAGACTGTGAGCCAAGAAGTGTGCTAGGCACTATATTCCTGAGACTGTGATCCAAGAAGTGAGCGTGGCGCGATATCCCTGAGACTATGGGTGAAGATGTGAGCTGGGCACTATCTCCCCGAGACTGTGAGCCAAGAAGTGTGCTAGGCACTATATCCCTGAGACTGTGATCCAAGAAGTGAGCGTGGCACCATATCCCTGAGACTATGGGTGAAGAAGTGAGCTGGGCACAATCTCCCTGAGACTGTGAGCCAAGAAGTGTGCTAGGCACTATATCCCTGAGAATGTGATCCAAGAAGGGAGTGTGGCACCATATCCCTGAGACTATGGGTGAAGAAGTGAGCTGGGCACTAGCTCCCCGAGACTGTGAGCCAAGAAGTGTGCTAGGCACTATATCCCTGAGTCTGTGATCCAAGAAACTAGCGTGGCGCCATGTCCCTAAGACTATGGATGAAGAAGTGAGCTGGGCACTAGTTCCTGAGACTGTGAGCCAAGAAGTGTGCTAGGCACTATATCCCTGAGACTGTGATCCAAGAAACGAGCGTGGCACCATATCCCTGAGACTCTGATCCAAGAAGCAAGCATGGCGCCATATCCCTGAGACTATGGGTGAAGAAGTGCGCTGGGCACTAGCTCCCCGAGACTGTGAGCCAAGAAGTGTGCTAGGCACTATATCCCTGAGTCTGTGATCCAAGAAACTAGCGTGGCGCCATGTCCCTAAGACTATGGATGAAGAAGTGAGCTGGGCACTAGTTCCTGAGACTGTGAGCCAAGAAGTGTGCTAGGCACTATATTCCTGAGACTGTGATCCAAGAAGCGAGCGTGGCGCCATATCCCTGAGACTATGGGTGAAGAAGTGAGCCAAGAAGTGTGCTAAGCACTATATCTCTGAGGCTGTGATCCAAGAAGCGAGCGCAGTGTCATATCCCTAAGACTATGGGTGAAGAAGTGCGCTGGGCACTAGCTCCCTGAGACTGTGAGCCAAGAAGTGTGCTTTCCACTATATCCCTAGGACTGTGATCCAATAAACGAGCGTGCCGCCATATCCCTGAGACTATGGATGAAGAAGTGAGCTGGGCACTAGTTCCCCAAGACTGTGAGCCAAGAAGTGTGCTAGGCACTATATCCCTGAGACTGTGATCCAAGAAGTGAGCGTGGCGCCATGTCCCTGAGACTATGGGTGAAGAAGTGAGCTGGGCACTAGCTCCCCGAGACTGTGAGCCAAGAAGTGTGCTAGGCCCTATATCCCCGAGACTGTGATCGAAGAAGCGAGCGTGGCGCCATATCCCTGAGACTATGGGTGAAGAAGTGAGCTGGGCACTAGCTCCCCGAGACTGTGAGCCAAGAAGTGTGCTAGGCACTATATCCCTGAGTCTGTGATCCAAGAAGCGAGCGTGGCGCCATATCCCTGAGACTATGGGTGAAGAAGTGAGCTGGGCACTAGCTCCCCGAGACTGTGAGCCAAGAAGTGTGCTAGGCAGTATATTCCTGAGACTGTGATCCAAGAAGCGAGCGTGGCGCCATATCCCTGAGACAATGGGTGAAGAAGTGAGCTGGGCGCTAGCTCCCTGAGACTGTGAGCCAAGAAGTGTGCTAGGCACTATATCCCTGAGACTGTGATCCAAGAAGGGAGTGTGGCGCCATATCGCTGAGACTATGGGTGAAGAAGTGAGCTGGGCACTAGTTCCCCAAGACTGTGAGCCAAGAAGTGTGCTAGGCAATATATCACTGAGAATGTGATCCAAGAAACGAGCGTGGCGCCATATCCCTAAAACTATGGATGAAGACGTGAGCTGGGCACTAGTTCCCGAGACTGTGAGCCAAGAAGTGTGCAAGGTACTATATCCCTGAGACTGTGATCCAAGAAGCGAGCGTGGCACCATATCCCTGTGACTCTGATCCAAGAAGCGAGCATGGCGCCATATCCCTGAGACTATGGGTCAAGAAGTGAGCTGGGCACTAGCTCCCCGAGACTGTGAGCCGAAAAGTGCGCTAGGCACTATATTCCTGAGACTGTGATCCAAGTAGCGAGCGTGGCGCCATATCCCTGAGACTATGGGTGAAGAAGTGAGCTGGGCACTAGCTCCCCGAGACTGTGAGCCAAGAAGTGTGCTAGGCACTATATCCCTGAGACTGTGATCCAAGAAGCTAGCGTGGCGCTATATCCCTGAGACTATGGGTGAAGAAGTGGGCTGGGCACTAGCTCCCCGAGACTGTGAGCCAAGAAGTGTGCTAGGCTCTATATCCCTGAGACTGTGATCCAAGAAGCGAGCGTGGCGAGCATATCCCTGAGACTATGGATGAAGAAGTGAGCTGGGCACTAGCTCCCCGAGACTGTGAGCCAAGAAGTGTGCTAGGCACTATATCCGTGAGTCTGTGATCCAAGAAGCGAACGTAGTGTCATATCCCCGAGACTATGGGTGAAGAAGTGCGTTGGGCACCAGCTCGCTGAGACTGTGAGCCAAGAGGTGTGCTAGGCGCTATATCACTGAGACAGTGAGCCAAGAAGCGAGCGTAGTGCCATATCCCTGAGACTATGGGTGAAGAAGTGCGCTGGGCACCAGTTCCCTGAGACTGTGAGCCAAGAAGTGTGCTAGGCACTATATCCTTGAGACTGTGATCCAAGAAGCGAGCGTGGCGCCATATCCCTGAGACTATAGGTGAAGAAGTGAGCTGGGCACTAGCTCCCCGGAACTGTGAGCCAAGAAGTGTGCTATGCCCTATATCCCTGAGACTGTGATCCAAGAAGCCAGCGTAGCGCCACATCGCTGAGACTATGGGTGAAGAAGTGAGCTGGGCACTAGTTCCGTGTGACTGTGAGCCAAGAAGTGTGCTAGGCACTATATCCCTGAGACTGTGATCCAAGAAGTGAGCGTGGCGTCATATCCCTGAGACTATGGGTGAAGAAGTGACCTGGGCACTATCTCCCCGAGACTGTGAGCCAAGAAGTGTGCTAGGCACTATATCCCTGAGTCTGCGATCCAAGAAGCAAGCGTGGCGTCATATCCCTGAGACTATGGGTGAAGAAGTGAGCTGGACACTAGCTCCCCGAGACCTTGAGCCAAGAAGTGTGCTAGGCACTATATCCCTGAGACTGTGGGTGAAGAAGTGAGCTGGGCACTAGCTCCCCGAGACTGTGAGCCAAGAAGTGTGCTAGGCACTATATCCCTGAGACTGTGGGTGAAGAAGTGAGCTGGGCACTAGCTCCCCGAGACTGTGAGCCAAGAAGTGTGCTAGGCACTATATCCCTGAGCCTGTGATCCTAGAAGCGAGCGTGGCACCATATCCCTGAGACTATGGGTGAAGACGTGAGCTGGGCACTAGCTCCCCGAGACCTTGAGCCAAGAAGTGTGCTAGGCACTATATCCCTGAGACTGTGGGTGAAGAAGTGAGCTGGGCACTAGCTCCCCGAGACTGTGAGCCAAGAAGTGTGCTAGGCACTATATCCCTGAGCCTGTGATCCTAGAAGCGAGCGTGGCACCATATCCCTGAGACTATGGGTGAAGGAATGAGCTGGGCACTAGCTCCCCGAGACTGTGTGCCAAGAAGTGTGCTTGCCACTACATCCCTAGGACTGTGATCTAAGAAACGAGCGTGGCACCATATATCTGAGACTATGGATGAAGAAGTGAGCTGGGCAGTAGTTCCCTGTGACTGTGAGCCAAGAAGTGTGCTAGGCACTATATCCCTGAGACTGTGATCCGAGAAGCGAGCATGGCGCCATATCCCTGAGACTATGGGTGAAGCAGTGAGCTGGGCACTAGCTCCCTGAGACTGTGAGCCAAGAAGAGTGCTAGGAACTATATCCCTGAGACTGTGAGCCAAGAAGCGAGCGTAGTGTCATATCCCTGAGAGTATGGTTGAAGAAGTGAGCTGGGCACTAGTTCCCCGTGACTGTGATCCAAGAAGTGTGCTAGGCACTATATCCCTGAGACTGTGATCCAAGAAGCGAGCGTGGCGCCATATCCCTGAGAATATGGGTGAAGAAGTGAGCTGGGCACTAGCTCCCCGAGACTGTGAGCCAAGAAGTGTGCTAGACACTATATCCCTGAGACTGTGATCCAAGAAGCGAGCGTGGCACCATATCCCTGAGAATATTGGTAAAGAAGTGAGCTGGGCACTAGCTCCCCGAGACTGTGAGCCAAGAAGTGTGCTAGGCACTATATCTCTGAGACTGTGATCCAAGAAGTGAGCGTGGCACCATATCCCTGAGACTATGGGTGAAGAAGTGACCTGGGCACTAGCTCCCCGGGACTGTGAGCCAAGAAGTGTGCTAAGCACTATATCTCTGAGGCTATGATCCAAGAAGCGAGCGTGGTGTCATATCCCTAAGACTATGGGTGAAGAAGTGCGCTGGGCACTAGCTCCCTGAGACTGTGAGCCAAGAAGTGTGCTTGCCACTATATCCCTAGGACTGTGATCCAATAAATGAGCGTGCCACCATATCCCTGAGACTATGGATGAAGAAGTGAGCTGGGCACTAGTTCCCCGAGACTGTGAGGCAAGAAGTGTGCTAGGCACTATATCCCTGAGACTGTGATCCAAGAAGCGAGCGTGGAGACATGTCCCTGAGACTATGGGTGAAGAAGTGAGCTGGGCACTAGCTCCCCGAGACTTTGAGCCAAGAGGTGTGCTAGGCCCTATATCCCTGAGACTGTGATCGAAGAAGCGAGCGTGGCGCCATATCCCTGAGACTATTGGTGAAGAAGTGAGCTGGGCACTAGCTCCCCGAGACTGTGAGCCAAGAAGTGTGCTAGGCACTATATCCCTGAGACTGATCCAAAAAGCAAGCATGGCGCCATAGCCCTGAGACTATGGGTGAAGAAGTGAGCTGGGCATTAGCTCCCCGAGACTGTGAGCCAAGAAGTGTGCTAGGCACTATATCCCTGAGTCTGTGATCCAAGAAGCGAGCATGGCGCCATATCCCTGAGACTATGGGTGAGGAAGTGAGTTGGGCACTAGCTCCCCGAGACTGTGAGCCAAGAATTGTGCTAGGCACTATATTCCTGAGACTGTGATCCAAGAAGCGAGCATGGCGCGATATCCCTGAGACTATGGGTGAAGAAGTGAGCTGGGCACTAGCTCCCCGAGACTGTGAGCCAAGAAGTGTGCTAGGCACTATATCCCTGAGACTGTGATCCAAGAAGGGAGCATGGCGCCATATCCCTGAGACTATGGATGAAGAAGTGAGCTGGGCACTAGTTCCTGAGAGTGTGAGCCAAGAAGTGTGCTAGGCACTATATCCCTGAGACTGTGATCCAAGAAGCGAGCGTGGCACCATATCCCTGAGACTCTGATCCAAGAAGCGAGCATGGCGCCATATCCCTGAGACTATGGGTGAAGAAGTGCGCTGGGCACTAGCTCCCTGAGACTCTGAGCCAAGAAATGTGCTTGCCACTATATCCCTGAGACTGTGATCCAAGAAGCGAGCATGGCGCCATATCACTGAGACTATGGGTGAAGAAGTGTGCTAGGCACTATATCCCTGAGTCTGTGATCCAAGAAGCGAGCGTGGCGCCATATCCCTGAGACTATGGGGGAAGAAGTGAGTTGGGCACTAGCTCCCCGAGACTGTGAGCCAAGAAGTGTGCTAGGCACTATATTCCTGAGACTGTGATCCAAGAAGCGAGCATGGCGCGATATCCCTGAGACTATAGGTGAAGAAGTGAGCTGGGCACTAGCTCCCCGAGACTGTGAGCCAAGAAGTGTGCTAGGCACTATACCCCTGAGACTGTGATCCAAGAAGGGAGCGTGGCGCCATATCCCTGAGACTATGGGTGAAGAAGTGAGCTGGGCACTAGCTCCCCGAGACTGTGAGCCAAGAAGTGCGCTAGGCACTATATCCCTGAGACTGTGATCCAAGAAGGGAGCATGGCGCCATATCCCTGAGACTATGGGTGAAGAATTGAGCTGGGCACTAGCTCCCCGAGACAGTGAGCCAAGAAGTGTGCTAGGCGCTATATCCCTGAGACTGTGATCCAAGAAACGAGCGTGGCGCCATATCCTTAAGACTATGGATGAAGAAGTGAGCTGGGCACTAGTTCCCGAGACTGTGAGCCAAGAAGTGTGCTAGGCACTATATCCCTGAGACTGTGATCCAAGAAGCAAGCGTGGCACGATATCCCTGAGACTCTGATCCAAGAAGCGAGCATGGCGCCATATCCCTGAGACTATGGGTGAAGAAGTGCGCTGGGCACTAGCTCCCTGAGACTCTGAGCCAAGAAATGTGCTTGCCACTATATCCCTGAGACTGTGATCCAAGAAGCGAGCATGGCGCCATATCCCTGAGACTATGGGTGAAGAAGTGAGCTGGGCACTAGCTCCCCGAGACTGTGAGCCAAGAAGTGTGCTAGGCACTATATTCCTGAGACTGTGATCCAAGAAGCGAGCCTGGCGCCATATCCCTGAGACTATGGGTGAAGAAGTGAGCTGGACACTAGCTCCCCGTGACTGTGAGCCAAGAGTGTGCTAGGCACTATATCCCTGAGACTGTGATCCAAGAAGCGAGCGTGGCGCCATATCCCTGAGACTATGGGTGAAGAAGTGGGCTGGGCACTAGCTCCCCGAGACTGTGAGCCAAGAAGTGTGCTAGGCACTATATCCCTGAGACTGTGATCCAAGAAGCGAGCGTGGCGCCATATCCATGAGACTATGGGTGAAAAAGTGAGCTGGGCACTAGCTCCCTGAGACTGTGTGCCAAGAAGTGTGCTAGGCACTATATGCCTGAGACTGTAATCCAAGAAGCGAACGTGGCGCCATGTCCCTGAGACTATGGGTGAAGAAGTGAGCTGGGCACTAGCTCCCCGAGACTGTGAGCCAAGAAGTGTGCTAGGCACTATATCCCTGAGACTGTGATCCAAGAAGCGAGCGTGGCACCATATCCCTGAGAATATTGGTAAAGAAGTGAGCTGGGCACTAGCTCCCCGAGACTGTGAGCCAAGAAGTGTGCTAGGCACTATATCTCTGAGACTGTGATCCAAGAAGCGAGCGTGGCACCATATCCCTGAGACTATGGGTGAAGAAGTGACCTGGGCACTAGCTCCCCGGGACTGTGAGCCAAGAAGTGTGCTAAGCACTATATCTCTGTGGCTATGATCCAAGAAGCGAGCGTGTTGTCATATCCCTAAGTCTATGGGTGAAGAAGTGCGCTGGGCACTAGCTCCCTGAGACTGTGAGCCAAGAAGTGTGCTTGCCACTATATCCCTAGGACTGTGATCCAATAACCGAGCATGCCGCCATATCCCTGAGACTATGGATGAAGAAGTGAGCTGGGCATTAGTTCCCCGAGACTGTGAGCCAAGAAGTGTGCTAGGCACTATATCCCTGAGACTGTGATCCAAGTAGCGAGCGTGGAGACATGTCCCTGAGACTATGGGTGAAGAAGTGAGCTGGGCACTAGCTCCCCGAGACTGTGAGCCAAGAAGTGTGCTAGGCCCTATATCCCTGAGAATGTGATCGAAGAAGCGAGCGTGGCGCCATATCCCTGAGACTATGGGTGAAGAAGTGAGCTGGGCACTAGCTCCCCGAGACTGTGAGCCAAGAAGTGTGCTAGGCACTATATCCCTGAGACTGATCCAAAAAGCAAGCATGGCGCCATATCCCTGAGACTATGGGTGAAGAAGTGAGCTGGGCACTAGCTCCCCGAGACTGTGAGCCAAGAAGTGTGCTAGGCCCTATATCCCTGAGTCTGTGATCCAAGAAGCGAGCGTGGCGCCATATCCCTGAGACTATGGGTGAAGAAGTGAGTTGGGCACTAGCTCCCCGAGACTGTGAGCCAAGAATTGTGCTAGGCACTATATTCCTGAGACTGTGATCCAAGAAGCGAGCATGGCGCGATATCCCTGAGACTATGGGTGAAGAAGTGAGCTGGGCACTAGCTCCCCGAGACTGTGAGCCAAGAAGTGTGTTAGGCACTATATCCCTGAGACTGTGATCCAAGAAGAGAGCGTGGCGCCATATCCCTGAGCCTACGGATGAAGAAGTGAGCTGGGCACTAGTTCCTGAGACTGTGAGCCAAGAAATGTGCTAGGCACTATATCCCTGAGACTGTGATCCAAGAAGCGAGCGTGGCACCATATCCCTGAGACTCTGATCCAAGAAGCGAGCATGGCGCCATATCCCTGAGACTATGGGTGAAGAAGTGCTCTGGGCACTAGCTCCCTGAGACTCTGAGCCAAGAAATGTGCTTGCCACTATATCCCTGAGACTGTGATCCAAGAAGCGAGCATGGCGCCATCTCACTGAGACTATGGGTGAAGAAGTGTGCTAGGCACTATATCCCTGAGACTGATCCAAAAAGCAAGCATGGCGCCTTATCCCTGAGACTATGGGTGAAGAAGTGAGCTGGGCACTAGCTCCCCGAGACTGTGAGCCAAGAAGTGTGCTAGGCACTATATCCCTGAGACTGATCCAAAAAGCAAGCATGGCGCCATATCCCTGAGACTATGGGTGAAGAAGTGAGCTGGGCACTAGCTCCCCGAGACTGTGAGCCAAGAAGTGTGCTAGGCCCTATATCCCTGAGTCTGTGATCCAAGAAGCGAGCGTGGCGCCATATCCCTGAGACTATGGGTGAAGAAGTGAGTTGGGCACTAGCTCCCCGAGACTGTGAGCCAAGAATTGTGCTAGGCACTATATTCCTGAGACTGTGATCCAAGAAGCGAGCATGGCGCGATATCCCTGAGACTATGGGTGAAGAAGTGAGCTGGGCACTAGCTCCCCGAGACTGTGAGCCAAGAAGTGTGTTAGGCACTATATCCCTGAGACTGTGATCCAAGAAGAGAGCGTGGCGCCATATCCCTGAGCCTACGGATGAAGAAGTGAGCTGGGCACTAGTTCCTGAGACTGTGAGCCAAGAAATGTGCTTGCCACTATATCCCTGAGACTGTGATCCAAGAAGCGAGCATGGCGCCATCTCACTGAGACTATGGGTGAAGAAGTGTGCTAGGCACTATATCCCTGAGACTGATCCAAAAAGCAAGCATGGCGCCTTATCCCTGAGACTATGGGTGAAGAAGTGAGCTGGGCACTAGCTCCCCGAGACTGTGAGCCAAGAAGTGTGCTAGGCACTATATCCCTGACTCTGTGATCCAAGAAGCGAGCGTGGCGCCATATCCCTGAGACTATGGGTGAAGAAGTGAGTTGGGCACTAGCTCCCCGAGACTGTGAGCCAATAAGTGTGCTAGGCACTATATTCCTGAGACTGTGATCCAAGAAGTGAGCGTGGCGCGATATCCCTGAGACTATGGGTGAAGATGTGAGCTGGGCACTATCTCCCCGAGACTGTGAGCCAAGAAGTGTGCTAGGCACTATATCCCTGAGACTGTGATCCAAGAAGTGAGCGTGGCACCATATCCCTGAGACTATGGGTGAAGAAGTGAGCTGGGCACAATCTCCCCGAGACTGTGAGCCAAGAAGTGTGCTAGGCACTATATCCCTGAGAATGTGATCCAAGAAGGGAGCGTGGCACCATATCCCTGAGACTATGGGTGAAGAAGTGAGCTGGGCACTAGCTCCCTGAGACTGTGAGCCAAGAAGTGTGCTAGGCACTATATCCCTGAGACTGTGATCCAAGAAACTAGCGTGGCGCCATGTCCCTAAGACTATGGATGAAGAAGTCAGCTGGGCACTGGTTCCTGAGACTGTGAGCCAAGAAGTGTGCTAGGCACTATATCCCTGAGACTGTGATCCAAGAAGCGAGCGTGGCACCATATCCCTGAGACTCTGATCCAAGAAGCAAGCATGGCGCCATATCCCTGAGACTATGGGTGAAGAAGTGCGCTGGGCACTAGCTCCCTGAGACTCTGAGCCAAGAAATGTGCTTGCCACTATATCCCTGAGACTGTGATCCAAGAAGCGAGCACGGCGCCATATCACTGAGACTATGGGTGAAGAAGTGAGCTGGGCACTAGCTTCCTGAGACTGTGAGCCAAGAAGTGTGCTAGGCACTATATTCCTGAGACTGTGATCCAAGAAGCGAGCGTGGCGCCATATCCCTGAGACTATGGGTGAAGAAGTGAGCCAAGAAGTGTGCTAAGCACTATATCTCTGAGGCTGTGATCCAAGAAGCGAGCGCAGTGTCATATCCCTAAGACTATGGGTGAAGAAGTGCGCTGGGCACTAGCTCCCTGAGACTGTGAGCCAAGAAGTGTGCTTTCCACTATATCCCTAGGACTGTGATCCAATAAACGAGCGTGCCGCCATATCCCTGAGACTATGGATGAAGAAGTGAGCTGGGCACTAGTTCCCCAAGACTGTGATCCAAGAAGTGAGCGTGGCGCCATGTCCCTGAGACTATGGGTGAAGAAGTGAGCTGGGCACTAGCTCCCCCAGACTGTGAGCCAAGAAGTGTGCTAGGCCCTATATCCCCGAGACTGTGATCGAAGAAGCGAGCGTGGCGCCATATCCCTGAGACTATGGGTGAAGAAGTGAGCTGGGCACTAGCTCCCTGAGACTGTGAGCCAAGAAGTGTGCTAGGCACTATATCCCTGAGTCTGTGATCCAAGAAGCGAGCGTGGCGCCATATCCCTGAGACTATGGGTGAAGAAGTGAGCTGGGCACTAGCTCCCCGAGACTGTGAGCCAAGAAGTGTGCTAGGCACTATATTCCTGAGACTGTGATCCAAGAAGCGAGCGTGGCGCCATATCCCTGAGACAATGGGTGAAGAAGTGAGCTGGGCGCTAGCTCCCTGAGACTGTGAGCCAAGAAGTGTGCTAGGCACTATATCCCTGAGTCTGTGATCCAAGAAGCGAGCGCAGTGTCATATCCCTAAGACTATGGGTGAAGAAGTGCGCTGGGCACTAGCTCCCTGAGACTGTGAGCCAAGAAGTGTGCTTTCCACTATATCCCTAGGACTGTGATCCAATAAACGAGCGTGCTGCCATATCCCTGAGACTATGGATGAAGAAGTGAGCTGGGCACTAGCTCCCCCAGACTGTGAGCCAAGAAGTGTGCTAGGCACTATATCCCTGAGTCTGTGATCCAAGAAGCGAGCGCAGTGTCATATCCCTAAGACTATGGGTGAAGAAGTGCGCTGGGCACTAGCTCCCTGAGACTGTGAGCCAAGAAGTGTGCTTTCCACTATATCCCTAGGACTGTGATCCAATAAACGAGCGTGGCGCCATATCCCTGAGACTATGGGTGAAGAAGTGAGCCAAGAAGTGTGCTAGGCACTATATCCCTGAGACTGTGATCCAAGAAGCGAGCGTGGCACCATATCCCTGAGAATATTGGTAAAGAAGTGAGCTGGGCACTAGCTCCCCGAGACTGTGAGCCAAGAAGTGTGCTAGGCCCTATATCCCCGAGACTGTGATCGAAGAAGCGAGCGTGGCGCCATATCCCTGAGACTATGGGTGAAGATGTGAGCTTGGCACTATCTCCCTGAGACTGTGAGCCAAGAAGTGTGCTAGGCACTATATCCCTGAGTCTGTGATCCAAGAAGCGAGCGTGGCGCCATATCCCTGAGACTATGGATGAAGAAGTGAGCTGGGCACTAGCTCCCCGAGACTGTGAGCCAAGAAGTGTGCTAGGCAGTATATTCCTGAGACTGTGATCCAAGAAGCGAGCGTGGCGCCATATCCCTGAGACAATGGGTGAAGAAGTGAGCTGGGCGCTAGCTCCCTGAGACTGTGAGCCAAGAAGTGTGCTAGGCACTATATCCCTGAGACTGTGATCCAAGAAGGGAGCGTGGCGCCATATCCCTGAGACTATGGGTGAAGAAGTGAGCTGGGCACTAGTTCCCCGAGACTGTGAGCCAAGAAGTGTGCTAGGCACTATATCCCTGAGACTGTGATCCAAGAAACGAGCGTGGCGCCATATCCCTAAGACTATGGATGAAGAAGTGAGCTGGGCACTAGTTCCCGAGACTGTGAGCCAAGAAGTGTGCAAGGTACTATATCCCTGAGACTGTGATCCAAGAAGCGAGCGTGGCACCATATCCCTGTGACTCTGATCCAAGAAGCGAGCATGGCGCCATATCCCTGAGACTATGGGTGAAGAAGTGAGCTGGGCACAAGCTCCCCGAGACTGTGAATCAAGAAGTGTGCTAGGCACTATATTCCTGAGACTGTGATCCAAGTAGCGAGCGTGGCGCCATATCCCTGAGACTATGGGTGAAGAAGTGAGCTGGGCACTAGTTCCCCGTGACTGTGAGCCAAGAAGTGTGCTAGGCACTATATCCCTGAGACTGTGATGCAAGAAGCGAGCATGGCGCCCTATCCCTGAGACTATGGGTGAAGCAGTGAGCTGGGCATTAGCTCGCTGACACTGTGAGCCAAGAAGTGTGCTAGGCACTATATCCCTGAGACTGTGATCCAAGAAGCGAGCGTGGCGCCATATCCCTGAGAATATGGGTGAAGAGGTGAGCTGGGCACTAGCTCCCCGAGACTGTGAGCCAAGAAGTGTGCTAGGCACTATATCCCTGAGACTGTGATCCAAGAAGCGAGCGTGGCGCCATACCCCTGAGAATATGGGTGAAGAAGTGAGCTGGGCACTAGCTCCCCGAGACTGTGAGCCAAGAAGTGTGCTAGGCACTATATCCCTGAGACTGTGATCCAAGAAGCGAGTGTGGCACCATATCCCTGAGAATATTGGCGAAGAAGTGAGCTGGGCACTAGCTCCCCGAGACTGTAAGCCAAGAAGTGTGCTAGGCACTATATCTCTGAGACTGTGATCCAAGAAGTGAGCGTGGCACCATATCCCTGAGACTATGGGTGAAGAAGTGACCTGGGCACTAGCTCCCCGGGACTGTGAGCCAAGAAGTGTGCTAAGCACTATATCTCTGAGGCTATGATCCAAGAAGCGAGCGCGGTGTCGTATCCCTAAGACTATGGGTGAAGAAGTGTGCTGGGCACTAGCTCCCTGAGGCTGTGAGCCAAGAAGTGTGCATGCCACTATATCCCTAGGACTGTGATCCAATAAACGAGCGTGCCGCCATATCCCTGAGACTATGGATGAAGAAGTGAGCTGGGCACTAGTTCCCCGAGACTTTGAGCCAAGAAGTGTGCTAGGCACTATATCCCTGAGACTGTGATCCAAGAAGCGAGCGTGGAGACATGTCCCTGAGACTATGGGTGAAGAAGTGAGCTGGGCACTAGCTCCCCGAGACTGTGAGCCAAGAAGTGTGCTAGGCCCTATATCCCTGAGACTGTGATCGAAGAAGCGAGAGTGGTGCCATATCCCTGAGAGTATGGTTGAAGAAGTGAGCTGGGCACTAGCTCCCCGAGACTGTGAGCCCAGAAGTGTGCTAGGCACTATATTCCTGAGACTGTGATCCAAGAAGCGAGCGTGGTGTCATATCCCTAAGACTATGGGTGAAGAAGTGCGCTGGGCTCTAGCTCCCTGAGACTGTGAGCCAAGAAGTGTGTTTGCCACTATATCCCTAGGACTGTGATCCAATAAATGAGCGTGCCACCATATCCCTGAGACTATGGATGAAGAAGTGAGCTGGGCACTAGTTCCCCGAGACTGTGAGGCAAGAAGTGTGCTAGGCACTATATCCCTGAGACTGTGATCCAAGAAGCGAGCGTGGAGACATGTCCCTGAGACTATGGGTGAAGAAGTGAGCTGGGCACTAGCTCCCCGAGACTTTGAGCCAAGAGGTGTGCTAGGCCCTATATCCCTGAGACTGTGATCGAAGAAGCGAGCGTGGCGCCATATCCCTGAGACTATTGGTGAAGAAGTGAGCTGGGCACTAGCTCCCCGAGACTGTGAGCCAAGAAGTGTGCTAGGCACTATATCCCTGAGACTGATCCAAAAAGCAAGCATGGCGCCATAGCCCTGAGACTATGGGTGAAGAAGTGAGCTGGGCATTAGCTCCCCGAGACTGTGAGCCAAGAAGTGTGCTAGGCACTATATCCCTGAGTCTGTGATCCAAGAAGCGAGCATGGCGCCATATCCCTGAGACTATGGGTGAGGAAGTGAGTTGGGCACTAGCTCCCCGAGACTGTGAGCCAAGAATTGTGCTAGGCACTATATTCCTGAGACTGTGATCCAAGAAGCGAGCATGGCGCGATATCCCTGAGACTATGGGTGAAGAAGTGAGCTGGGCACTAGCTCCCCGAGACTGTGAGCCAAGAAGTGTGCTAGGCACTATATCCCTGAGACTGAGATCCAAGAAGGGAGCATGGCGCCATATCCCTGAGACTATGGATGAAGAAGTGAGCTGGGCACTAGTTCCTGAGAGTGTGAGCCAAGAAGTGTGCTAGGCACTATATCCCTGAGACTGTGATCCAAGAAGCGAGCGTGGCACCATATCCCTGAGACTCTGATCCAAGAAGCGAGCATGGCGCCATATCCCTGAGACTATGGGTGAAGAAGTGCGCTGGGCACTAGCTCCCTGAGTCTCTGAGCTTAGAAATGTGCTTGCCACTATATCCCTGAGACTGTGATCCAAGAAGCGAGCATGGCGCCATATCACTGAGACTATGGGTGAAGAAGTATGCTAGGCACTATATCCCTGAGTCTGTGATCCAAGAAGCGAGCGTGGCGCCATATCCCTGAGACTATGGGGGAAGAAGTGAGTTGGGCACTAGCTCCCCGAGACTGTGAGCCAAGAAGTGTGCTAGGCACTATATTCCTGAGACTGTGATTCAAGAAGCGAGCATGGCGCGATATCCCTGAGACTATGGGTGAAGAAGTGAGCTGGGCACTAGCTCCCCGAGACTGTGAGCCAAGAAGTGTGCTAGGCACAATACCCCTGAGACTGTGATCCAAGAAGGGAGCGTGGCGCCATATCCCTGAGACTATGGGTGAAGTCTCGAGACTGTGAGCCAAGAAGTGTGCTAGGCACTATATCCCTGAGACTGTGATCCAAGAAGGGAGCATGGCGCCATATCCCTGAGACTATGGGTGAAGAATTGAGCTGGGCACTAGCTCCCCAAGACAGTGAGCCAAGAAGTGTGCTAGGCGCTATATCCCTGAGACTGTGATCCAAGAAACGAGCGTGGCGCCATATCCTTAAGACTATGGATGAAGAAGTGAGCTGGGCACTAGTTCCCGAGACTGTGAGCCAAGAAGTGTGCTAGGCACTATATCCCTGAGACTGTGATCCAAGAAGCAAGCGTGGCACGATATCCCTGAGACTCTGATCCAAGAAGCGAGCATGGCGCCATATCCCTGAGACTATGGGTGAAGAAGTGCGCTGGGCACTAGCTCCCTGAGACTCTGAGCCAAGAAATGTGCTTGCCACTATATCCCTGAGACTGTGATCGAAGAAGCGAGCATGGCGCCATATCCCAGAGACTATGGGTGAAGAAGTGAGCTGGGCACTAGCTCCCCGAGACTGTGAGCCAAGAAGTGTGCTAGGCACTATATTCCTGAGACTGTGATCCAAGAAGCGAGCGTGGCGCCATATCCCTGAGACTATGGGTGAAGAAGTGAGCTGGACACTAGCTCCCCGTGACTGTGAGCCAAGAGTGTGCTAGGCACTATATCCCTGAGACTGTGATCCAAGAAGCGAGCGTGGCGCCATATCCCTGAGACTATGGGTGAAGAAGTGGGCTGGGCACTAGCTCCCCGAGACTGTGAGCCAAGAAGTGTGCTAGGCACTATATCCCTGAGACTGTGATCCAAGAAGCGAGCGTGGCGCCATATCCATGAGACTATGGGTGAAAAAGTGAGCTGGGCACTAGCTCCCTGAGACTGTGTGCCAAGAAGTGTGCTAGGCACTATATGCCTGAGACTGTAATCCAAGAAGCGAACGTGGCGCCATGTCCCTGAGACTATGGGTGAAGAAGTGAGCTGGGCACTAGCTCCCCGAGACTGTTATCCCAGAAGTGTGCTAGGCACTATATCCCTGAGACTGTGATCCAAGAAGCGAGAGTGGCGCCATATCCCTGAGAATATGGGTGAAGAAGTGAGCTGGGCACTAGCTCCCCGAGACTGTGAGCCAAGAAGTGTGCTAGGCACTATATCCCTGAGACTGTGATCCAAGAAGCGAGCGTGGCACCATATCCCTGAGAATATTGGTAAACAAGTGAGCTGGGCACTAGCTCCCCGAGACTGTGAGCCAAGAAGTGTGCTAGGCACTATATCTCTGAGACTGTGATCCAAGAAGCGAGCGTGGCACCATATCCCTGAGACTATGGGTGAAGAAGTGACCTGGGCACTAGCTCCCCGGGACTGTGAGCCAAGAAGTGTGCTAAGCACTATATCTCTGAGGCTATGATCCAAGAAGCGAGCGTGATGTCATATCCCTAAGTCTATGGGTGAAGAAGTGCGCTGGGCACTAGCTCCCTGAGACTGTGAGCCAAGAAGTGTGCTTGCCACTATATCCCTAGGACTGTGATCCAATAACCGAGCATGCCGCCATATCCCTGAGACTATGGATGAAGAAGTGAGCTGGGCACTAGTTCCCCGAGACTGTGAGCCAAGAAGTGTGCTAGGCACTATATCCCTGAGACTGTGATCCAAGTAGCGAGCGTGGAGACATGTCCCTGAGACTATGGGTGAAGAAGTGAGCTGGGCACTAGCTCCCCGAGACTGTGAACCAAGAAGTGTGCTAGGCCCTATATCCCTGAGACTGTGATCGAAGAAGCGAGCTTGGCGCCATATCCCTGAGACTATGGGTGAAGAAGTGAGCTGGGCACTAGCTCCCCGAGACTGTGAGCCAAGAAGTGTGCTAGGCCCTATATCCCTGAGTCTGTGATCCAAGAAGCGAGCGTGGGCCGATATCCCTGAGACTATGGGTGAAGAAGTGAGTTGGGCACTAGCTCCCCGAGACTGTGAGCCAAGAATTGTGCTAGGCACTATATTCCTGAGACTGTGATCCAAGAAGCGAGCATGGCGCGATATCCCTGAGACTATGGGTGAAGAAGTGAGCTGGGCACTAGCTCCCCGAGACTGTGAGCCAAGAAGTGTGTTAGGCACTATATCCCTGAGACTGTGATCCAAGAAGGGAGCGTGGTGCCATATCCCTGAGCCTATGGATGAAGAAGTGAGCTGGGCACTAGTTCCTGAGACTGTGAGCCAAGAAGTGTGGTAGGCACTATATCCCTGAGACTGTGATCCAAGAAGCGAGCGTGGCACCATATCCCTGAGACTCTGATCCAAGAAGCGAGCATGGCGCCATATCCCTGAGACTATGGGTGAAGAAGTGCGCTGGGCACTAGCTCCCTGAGACTCTGAGCCAAGAAATGTGCTTGCCACTATATCCCTGAGACTGTGATCCAAAAAGCGAGCATGGCGCCATATCACTGAGACTATGGGTGAAGAAGTGTGCTAGGCACTATATCCCTGAGACTGATCCAAAAAGCAAGCATGGCGCCATATCCCTGAGTCTATGGGTGAAGAAGTGAGCTGGGCACTAGCTCCCCGAGACTGTGAGCCAAGAAGTGTGCTAGGCACTATATCCCTGACTCTGTGATCCAAGAAGCGAGCGTGGCGCCATATCCCTGAGACTATGGGTGAAGAAGTGAGTTGGGCACTAGCTCCCCAAGACTGTGAGCCAAGAAGTGTGCTAGGCACTATATTCCTGAGACTGTGATCCAAGAAGTGAGCGTGGCGCGATATCCCTGAGACTATGGGTGAAGATGTGAGCTGGGCACTATATCCCCGAGACTGTGAGCCAAGAAGTGTGCTAGGCACTATATCCCTGAGACTGTGATCCAAGAAGTGAGCGTGGCACCATATCCCTGAGACTATGGGTGAAGAAGTGAGCTGGGCACAATCTCCCTGAGACTGTGAGCCAAGAAGTGTGCTAGGCACTATATCCCTGAGAATGTGATCCAAGAAGGGAGTGTGGCACCATATCCCTGAGACTATGGGTGAAGAAGTGAGCTGGGCACTAGCTCCCCGAGACTGTGAGCCAAGAAGTGTGCTAGGCACTATATCCCTGAGACTGTGATCCAAGAAACTAGCGTGGCGCCATGTCCCTAAGACTATGGATGAAGAAGTGAGCTGGGCACTAGTTCCTGAGACTGTGAGCCAAGAAGTGTGCTAGGCACTATATCCCTGAGACTGTGATCCAAGAAGCGAGCGTGGCACCATATCCCTGAGACTCTGATCCAAGAAGCAAGCATGGCGCCATATCCCTGAGACTATGGGTGAAGAAGTGCGCTGGGCACTAGCTTCCTGAGACTGTGAGCCAAGAAGTGTGCTAGGCACTATATTCCTGAGACTGTGATCCAAGAAGCGAGCGTGGCGCCATATCCCTGAGACTATGGGTGAAGAAGTGAGCCAAGAAGTGTGCTAAGCACTATATCTCTGAGGCTGTGATCCAAGAAGCGAGCGCAGTGTCATATCCCTAAGACTATGGGTGAAGAAGTGCGCTGGGCACTAGCTCCCTGAGACTGTGAGCCAAGAAGTGTGCTTTCCACTATATCCCTAGGACTGTGATCCAATAAACGAGCGTGCCGCCATATCCCTGAGACTATGGATGAAGAAGTGAGCTGGGCACTAGTTCCCCAAGACTGTGAGCCAAGAAGTGTGCTAGGCACTATATCCCTGAGACTGTGATCCAAGAAGTGAGCGTGGCGCCATGTCCCTGAGACTATGGGTGAAGAAGTGAGCTGGGCACTAGCTCCCCGAGACTGTGAGCCAAGAAGTGTGCTAGGCCCTATATCCCCGAGACTGTGATCGAAGAAGCGAGCGTGGCGCAATATCCCTGAGACTATGGGTGAAGAAGTGAGCTGGGCACTAGCTCCCCGAGACTGTGAGCCAAGAAGTGTGCTAGGCACTATATCCCTGAGTCTGTGATCCAAGAAGCGAGCGTGGCGCCATATCCCTGAGACTATGGGTGAAGAAGTGAGCTGGGCACTAGCTCCCCGAGACTGTGAGCCAAGAAGTGTGCTAGGCAGTATATTCCTGAGACTGTGATCCAAGAAGCGAGCGTGGCGCCATATCCCTGAGACAATGGGTGAAGAAGTGAGCTGGGCGCTAGCTCCCTGAGACTGTGAGCCAAGAAGTGTGCTAGGCACTATATCCCTGAGACTGTGATCCAAGAAGGGAGCGTGGCGCCATATCCCTGAGACTATGGGTGAAGAAGTGAGCTGGGCACTAGTTCCCCAAGACTGTGAGCCAAGAAGTGTGCTAGGCAATATATCACTGAGAATGTGATCCAAGAAGCGAGCGTGGCACCATATCCCTGTGACTCTGATCCAAGAAGCGAGCATGGCGCCATATCCCTGAGACTATGGGTCAAGAAGTGAGCTGGGCACTAGCTCCCCGAGACTGTGAGCCGAAAAGTGCGCTAGGCACTATATTCCTGAGACTGTGATCCAAGTAGCGAGCGTGGCGCCATATCCCTGAGACTATGGGTGAAGAAGTGAGCTGGGCACTAGCTCCCCGAGACTGTGAGCCAAGAAGTGTGCTAGGCACTATATCCCTGAGACTGTGATCCAAGAAGCTAGCGAGGCGCTATATCCCTGAGACTATGGGTGAAGAAGTGGGCTGGGCACTAGCTCCCCGAGACTGTGAGCCAAGAAGTGTGCTAGGCTCTATATCCCTGAGACTGTGATCCAAGAAGCGAGCGTGGCGAGCATATCCCTGAGACTATGGATGAAGAAGTGAGCTGGGCACTAGCTCCCCGAGACTGTGAGCCAAGAAGTGTGCTAGGCACTATATCCGTGAGTCTGTGATCCAAGAAGCGAACGTAGTGTCATATCCCCGAGACTATGGGTGAAGAAGTGCGTTGGGCACCAGCTCGCTGAGACTGTGAGCCAAGAGGTGTGCTAGGCGCTATATCACTGAGACAGTGAGCCAAGAAGCGAGCGTAGTGCCATATCCCTGAGACTATGGGTGAAGAAGTGCGCTGGGCACCAGTTCCCTGAGACTGTGAGCCAAGAAGTGTGCTAGGCACTATATCCTTGAGACTGTGATCCAAGAAGCGAGCGTGGCGCCATATCCCTGAGACTATAGGTGAAGAAGTGAGCTGGGCACTAGCTCCCCGGAACTGTGAGCCAAGAAGTGTGCTATGCCCTATATCCCTGAGACTGTGATCCAAGAAGCCAGCGTAGCGCCACATCGCTGAGACTATGGGTGAAGAAGTGAGCTGGGCACTAGTTCCGTGTGACTGTGAGCCAAGAAGTGTGCTAGGCACTATATCCCTGAGACTGTGATCCAAGAAGTGAGCGTGGCGTCATATCCCTGAGACTATGGGTGAAGAAGTGACCTGGGCACTATCTCCCCGAGACTGTGAGCCAAGAAGTGTGCTAGGCACTATATCCCTGAGTCTGCGATCCAAGAAGCAAGCGTGGCGTCATATCCCTGAGACTATGGGTGAAGAAGTGAGCTGGACACTAGCTCCCCGAGACCTTGAGCCAAGAAGTGTGCTAGGCACTATATCCCTGAGACTGTGGGTGAAGAAGTGAGCTGGGCACTAGCTCCCCGAGACTGTGAGCCAAGAAGTGTGCTAGGCACTATATCCCTGAGACTGTGGGTGAAGAAGTGAGCTGGGCACTAGCTCCCCGAGACTGTGAGCCAAGAAGTGTGCTAGGCACTATATCCCTGAGCCTGTGATCCTAGAAGCGAGCGTGGCACCATATCCCTGAGACTATGGGTGAAGACGTGAGCTGGGCACTAGCTCCCCGAGACCTTGAGCCAAGAAGTGTGCTAGGCACTATATCCCTGAGACTGTGGGTGAAGAAGTGAGCTGGGCACTAGCTCCCCGAGACTGTGAGCCAAGAAGTGTGCTAGGCACTATATCCCTGAGCCTGTGATCCTAGAAGCGAGCGTGGCACCATATCCCTGAGACTATGGGTGAAGGAATGAGCTGGGCACTAGCTCCCCGAGACTGTGTGCCAAGAAGTGTGCTTGCCACTACATCCCTAGGACTGTGATCTAAGAAACGAGCGTGGCACCATATATCTGAGACTATGGATGAAGAAGTGAGCTGGGCAGTAGTTCCCTGTGACTGTGAGCCAAGAAGTGTGCTAGGCACTATATCCCTGAGACTGTGATCCGAGAAGCGAGCATGGCGCCATATCCCTGAGACTATGGGTGAAGCAGTGAGCTGGGCACTAGCTCCCTGAGACTGTGAGCCAAGAAGAGTGCTAGGAACTATATCCCTGAGACTGTGAGCCAAGAAGCGAGCGTAGTGTCATATCCCTGAGAGTATGGTTGAAGAAGTGAGCTGGGCACTAGTTCCCCGTGACTGTGATCCAAGAAGTGTGCTAGGCACTATATCCCTGAGACTGTGATCCAAGAAGCGAGCGTGGCGCCATATCCCTGAGAATATGGGTGAAGAAGTGAGCTGGGCACTAGCTCCCCGAGACTGTGAGCCAAGAAGTGTGCTAGACACTATATCCCTGAGACTGTGATCCAAGAAGCGAGCGTGGCACCATATCCCTGAGAATATTGGTAAAGAAGTGAGCTGGGCACTAGCTCCCCGAGACTGTGAGCCAAGAAGTGTGCTAGGCACTATATCTCTGAGACTGTGATCCAAGAAGTGAGCGTGGCACCATATCCCTGAGACTATGGGTGAAGAAGTGACCTGGGCACTAGCTCCCCGGGACTGTGAGCCAAGAAGTGTGCTAAGCACTATATCTCTGAGGCTATGATCCAAGAAGCGAGCGTGGTGTCATATCCCTAAGACTATGGGTGAAGAAGTGCGCTGGGCACTAGCTCCCTGAGACTGTGAGCCAAGAAGTGTGCTTGCCACTATATCCCTAGGACTGTGATCCAATAAATGAGCGTGCCACCATATCCCTGAGACTATGGATGAAGAAGTGAGCTGGGCACTAGTTCCCCGAGACTGTGAGGCAAGAAGTGTGCTAGGCACTATATCCCTGAGACTGTGATCCAAGAAGCGAGCGTGGAGACATGTCCCTGAGACTATGGGTGAAGAAGTGAGCTGGGCACTAGCTCCCCGAGACTTTGAGCCAAGAGGTGTGCTAGGCCCTATATCCCTGAGACTGTGATCGAAGAAGCGAGCGTGGCGCCATATCCCTGAGACTATTGGTGAAGAAGTGAGCTGGGCACTAGCTCCCCGAGACTGTGAGCCAAGAAGTGTGCTAGGCACTATATCCCTGAGACTGATCCAAAAAGCAAGCATGGCGCCATAGCCCTGAGACTATGGGTGAAGAAGTGAGCTGGGCATTAGCTCCCCGAGACTGTGAGCCAAGAAGTGTGCTAGGCACTATATCCCTGAGTCTGTGATCCAAGAAGCGAGCATGGCGCCATATCCCTGAGACTATGGGTGAGGAAGTGAGTTGGGCACTAGCTCCCCGAGACTGTGAGCCAAGAATTGTGCTAGGCACTATATTCCTGAGACTGTGATCCAAGAAGCGAGCATGGCGCGATATCCCTGAGACTATGGGTGAAGAAGTGAGCTGGGCACTAGCTCCCCGAGACTGTGAGCCAAGAAGTGTGCTAGGCACTATATCCCTGAGACTGTGATCCAAGAAGGGAGCATGGCGCCATATCCCTGAGACTATGGATGAAGAAGTGAGCTGGGCACTAGTTCCTGAGAGTGTGAGCCAAGAAGTGTGCTAGGCACTATATCCCTGAGACTGTGATCCAAGAAGCGAGTGTGGCACCATATCCCTGAGACTCTGATCCAAGAAGCGAGCATGGCGCCATATCCCTGAGACTATGGGTGAAGAAGTGCGCTGGGCACTAGCTCCCTGAGACTCTGAGCCAAGAAATGTGCTTGCCACTATATCCCTGAGACTGTGATCCAAGAAGCGAGCATGGCGCCATATCACTGAGACTATGGGTGAAGAAGTGTGCTAGGCACTATATCCCTGAGTCTGTGATCCAAGAAGCGAGCGTGGCGCCATATCCCTGAGACTATGGGGGAAGAAGTGAGTTGGGCACTAGCTCCCCGAGACTGTGAGCCAAGAAGTGTGCTAGGCACTATATTCCTGAGACTGTGATCCAAGAAGCGAGCATGGCGCGATATCCCTGAGACTATAGGTGAAGAAGTGAGCTGGGCACTAGCTCCCCGAGACTGTGAGCCAAGAAGTGTGCTAGGCACTATACCCCTGAGACTGTGATCCAAGAAGGGAGCGTGGCGCCATATCCCTGAGACTATGGGTGAAGAAGTGAGCTGGGCACTAGCTCCCCGAGACTGTGAGCCAAGAAGTGTGCTAGGCACTATATCCCTGAGACTGTGATCCAAGAAGGGAGCATGGCGCCATATCCCTGAGACTATGGGTGAAGAATTGAGCTGGGCACTAGCTCCCCGAGACAGTGAGCCAAGAAGTGTGCTAGGCGCTATATCCCTGAGACTGTGATCCAAGAAACGAGCGTGGCGCCATATCCTTAAGACTATGGATGAAGAAGTGAGCTGGGCACTAGTTCCCGAGACTGTGAGCCAAGAAGTGTGCTAGGCACTATATCCCTGAGACTGTGATCCAAGAAGCAAGCGTGGCACGATATCCCTGAGACTCTGATCCAAGAAGCGAGCATGGCGCCATATCCCTGAGACTATGGGTGAAGAAGTGCGCTGGGCACTAGCTCCCTGAGACTCTGAGCCAAGAAATGTGCTTGCCACTATATCCCTGAGACTGTGATCCAAGAAGCGAGCATGGCGCCATAGCCCAGAGACTATGGGTGAAGAAGTGAGCTGGGCACTAGCTCCCCGAGACTGTGAGCCAAGAAGTGTGCTAGGCACTATATTCCTGAGACTGTGATCCAAGAAGCGAGCGTGGCGCCATATCCCTGAGACTATGGGTGAAGAAGTGAGCTGGACACTAGCTCCCCGTGACTGTGAGCCAAGAGTGTGCTAGGCACTATATCCCTGAGACTGTGATCCAAGAAGCGAGCGTGGCGCCATATCCCTGAGACTATGGGTGAAGAAGTGGGCTGGGCACTAGCTCCCCGAGACTGTGAGCCAAGAAGTGTGCTAGGCACTATATCCCTGAGACTGTGATCCAAGAAGCGAGCGTGGCGCCATATCCATGAGACTATGGGTGAAAAAGTGAGCTGGGCACTAGCTCCCTGAGACTGTGTGCCAAGAAGTGTGCTAGGCACTATATGCCTGAGACTGTAATCCAAGAAGCGAACGTGGCGCCATGTCCCTGAGACTATGGGTGAAGAAGTGAGCTGGGCACTAGCTCCCCGAGACTGTGAGCCAAGAAGTGTGCTAGGCACTATATCCCTGAGACTGTGATCCAAGAAGCGAGCGTGGCACCATATCCCTGAGAATATTGGTAAAGAAGTGAGCTGGGCACTAGCTCCCCGAGACTGTGAGCCAAGAAGTGTGCTAGGCACTATATCTCTGAGACTGTGATCCAAGAAGCGAGCGTGGCACCATATCCCTGAGACTATGGGTGAAGAAGTGACCTGGGCACTAGCTCCCCGGGACTGTGAGCCAAGAAGTGTGCTAAGCACTATATCTCTGAGGCTATGATCCAAGAAGCGAGCGTGTTGTCATATCCCTAAGTCTATGGGTGAAGAAGTGCGCTGGGCACTAGCTCCCTGAGACTGTGAGCCAAGAAGTGTGCTTGCCACTATATCCCTAGGACTGTGATCCAATAACCGAGCATGCCGCCATATCCCTGAGACTATGGATGAAGAAGTGAGCTGGGCATTAGTTCCCCGAGACTGTGAGCCAAGAAGTGTGCTAGGCACTATATCCCTGAGACTGTGATCCAAGTAGCGAGCGTGGAGACATGTCCCTGAGACTATGGGTGAAGAAGTGAGCTGGGCACTAGCTCCCCGAGACTGTGAGCCAAGAAGTGTGCTAGGCCCTATATCCCTGAGAATGTGATCGAAGAAGCGAGCGTGGCGCCATATCCCTGAGACTATGGGTGAAGAAGTGAGCTGGGCACTAGCTCCCCGAGACTGTGAGCCAAGAAGTGTGCTAGGCACTATATCCCTGAGACTGATCCAAAAAGCAAGCATGGCGCCATATCCCTGAGACTATGGGTGAAGAAGTGAGCTGGGCACTAGCTCCCCGAGACTGTGAGCCAAGAAGTGTGCTAGGCCCTATATCCCTGAGTCTGTGATCCAAGAAGCGAGCGTGGCGCCATATCCCTGAGACTATGGGTGAAGAAGTGAGTTGGGCACTAGCTCCCCGAGACTGTGAGCCAAGAATTGTGCTAGGCACTATATTCCTGAGACTGTGATCCAAGAAGCGAGCATGGCGCGATATCCCTGAGACTATGGGTGAAGAAGTGAGCTGGGCACTAGCTCCCCGAGACTGTGAGCCAAGAAGTGTGTTAGGCACTATATCCCTGAGACTGTGATCCAAGAAGAGAGCGTGGCGCCATATCCCTGAGCCTACGGATGAAGAAGTGAGCTGGGCACTAGTTCCTGAGACTGTGAGCCAAGAAATGTGCTAGGCACTATATCCCTGAGACTGTGATCCAAGAAGCGAGCGTGGCACCATATCCCTGAGACTCTGATCCAAGAAGCGAGCATGGCGCCATATCCCTGAGACTATGGGTGAAGAAGTGCTCTGGGCACTAGCTCCCTGAGACTCTGAGCCAAGAAATGTGCTTGCCACTATATCCCTGAGACTGTGATCCAAGAAGCGAGCATGGCGCCATCTCACTGAGACTATGGGTGAAGAAGTGTGCTAGGCACTATATCCCTGAGACTGATCCAAAAAGCAAGCATGGCGCCTTATCCCTGAGACTATGGGTGAAGAAGTGAGCTGGGCACTAGCTCCCCGAGACTGTGAGCCAAGAAGTGTGCTAGGCACTATATCCCTGAGACTGATCCAAAAAGCAAGCATGGCGCCATATCCCTGAGACTATGGGTGAAGAAGTGAGCTGGGCACTAGCTCCCCGAGACTGTGAGCCAAGAAGTGTGCTAGGCCCTATATCCCTGAGTCTGTGATCCAAGAAGCGAGCGTGGCGCCATATCCCTGAGACTATGGGTGAAGAAGTGAGTTGGGCACTAGCTCCCCGAGACTGTGAGCCAAGAATTGTGCTAGGCACTATATTCCTGAGACTGTGATCCAAGAAGCGAGCATGGCGCGATATCCCTGAGACTATGGGTGAAGAAGTGAGCTGGGCACTAGCTCCCCGAGACTGTGAGCCAAGAAGTGTGTTAGGCACTATATCCCTGAGACTGTGATCCAAGAAGAGAGCGTGGCGCCATATCCCTGAGCCTACGGATGAAGAAGTGAGCTGGGCACTAGTTCCTGAGACTGTGAGCCAAGAAATGTGCTAGGCACTATATCCCTGAGACTGTGATCCAAGAAGCGAGCGTGGCACCATATCCCTGAGACTCTGATCCAAGAAGCGAGCATGGCGCCATATCCCTGAGACTATGGGTGAAGAAGTGCTCTGGGCACTAGCTCCCTGAGACTCTGAGCCAAGAAATGTGCTTGCCACTATATCCCTGAGACTGTGATCCAAGAAGCGAGCATGGCGCCATCTCACTGAGACTATGGGTGAAGAAGTGTGCTAGGCACTATATCCCTGAGACTGATCCAAAAAGCAAGCATGGCGCCTTATCCCTGAGACTATGGGTGAAGAAGTGAGCTGGGCACTAGCTCCCCGAGACTGTGAGCCAAGAAGTGTGCTAGGCACTATATCCCTGACTCTGTGATCCAAGAAGCGAGCGTGGCGCCATATCCCTGAGACTATGGGTGAAGAAGTGAGTTGGGCACTAGCTCCCCGAGACTGTGAGCCAATAAGTGTGCTAGGCACTATATTCCTGAGACTGTGATCCAAGAAGTGAGCGTGGCGCGATATCCCTGAGACTATGGGTGAAGATGTGAGCTGGGCACTATCTCCCCGAGACTGTGAGCCAAGAAGTGTGCTAGGCACTATATCCCTGAGACTGTGATCCAAGAAGTGAGCGTGGCACCATATCCCTGAGACTATGGGTGAAGAAGTGAGCTGGGCACAATCTCCCCGAGACTGTGAGCCAAGAAGTGTGCTAGGCACTATATCCCTGAGAATGTGATCCAAGAAGGGAGCGTGGCACCATATCCCTGAGACTATGGGTGAAGAAGTGAGCTGGGCACTAGCTCCCCGAGACTGTGAGCCAAGAAGTGTGCTAGGCACTATATCCCTGAGACTGTGATCCAAGAAACTAGCGTGGCGCCATGTCCCTAAGACTATGGATGAAGAAGTGAGCTGGGCACTGGTTCCTGAGACTGTGAGCCAAGAAGTGTGCTAGGCACTATATCCCTGAGACTGTGATCCAAGAAGCGAGCGTGGCACCATATCCCTGAGACTCTGATCCAAGAAGCAAGCATGGCGCCATATCCCTGAGACTATGGGTGAAGAAGTGCGCTGGGCACTAGCTCCCTGAGACTCTGAGCCAAGAAATGTGCTTGCCACTATATCCCTGAGACTGTGATCCAAGAAGCGAGCACGGCGCCATATCACTGAGACTATGGGTGAAGAAGTGAGCTGGGCACTAGCTTCCTGAGACTGTGAGCCAAGAAGTGTGCTAGGCACTATATTCCTGAGACTGTGATCCAAGAAGCGAGCGTGGCGCCATATCCCTGAGACTATGGGTGAAGAAGTGAGCCAAAAAGTGTGCTAAGCACTATATCTCTGAGGCTGTGATCCAAGAAGCGAGCGCAGTGTCATATCCCTAAGACTATGGGTGAAGAAGTGCGCTGGGCACTAGCTCCCTGAGACTGTGAGGCAAGAAGTGTGCTTTCCACTATATCCCTAGGACTGTGATCCAATAAACGAGCGTGCCGCCATATCCCTGAGACTATGGATGAAGAAGTGAGCTGGGCACTAGTTCCCCAAGACTGTGATCCAAGAAGTGAGCGTGGCGCCATGTCCCTGAGACTATGGGTGAAGAAGTGAGCTGGGCACTAGCTCCCCCAGACTGTGAGCCAAGAAGTGTGCTAGGCCCTATATCCCCGAGACTGTGATCGAAGAAGCGAGCGTGGCGCCATATCCCTGAGACTATGGGTGAAGAAGTGAGCTGGGCACTAGCTCCCCGAGACTGTGAGCCAAGAAGTGTGCTAGGCACTATATCCCTGAGTCTGTGATCCAAGAAGCGAGCGTGGCGCCATATCCCTGAGACTATGGGTGAAGAAGTGAGCTGGGCACTAGCTCCCCGAGACTGTGAGCCAAGAAGTGTGCTAGGCACTATATTCCTGAGACTGTGATCCAAGAAGCGAGCGTGGCGCCATACCCCTGAGACAATGGGTGAAGAAGTGAGCTGGGCGCTAGCTCCCTGAGACTGTGAGCCAAGAAGTGTGCTAGGCACTATATCCCTGAGACTGTGATCCAAGAAGGGAGCGTGGCGCCATATCCGTGAGACTATGGGTGAAGAAGTGAGCTGGGCACTAGTTCCCCAAGACTGTGAGCCAAGAAGTGTGCTAGGCACTATATCTCTGAGACTGTGATCCAAGAAACGAGCGTGGCGCCATATCCCTAAAACTATGGATGAAGACGTGAGCTGGGCACTAGTTCCCGAGACTGTGAGCCAAGAAGTGTGCAAGGTACTATATCCCTGAGACTGTGATCCAAGAAGCGAGCGTGGCACCATATCCCTGTGCCTCTGATCCAAGAAGCGAGCATGGCGCCATATCCCTGAGACTATGGGTCAAGAAGTGAGCTGGGCACTAGCTCCCCGAGACTGTGAGCCGAAAAGTGCGCTAGGCACTATATTCTTGAGACTGTGATCCAAGTAGCGACCGTGGCGCCATATCCCTGAGACTATGGGTGAAGAAGTGAGCTGGGCACTAGCTCCCCGAGACTGTGAGCCAAGAAGTGTGCTAGGCACTATATCCCTGAGTCTGTGATCCAAGAAGCGAACGTAGTGTCATATCCCCGAGACTATGGGTGAAGAAGTGCGTTGGGCACCAGCTCGCTGAGACTGTGAGCCAAGAGGTGTGCTAGGCACTATATCACTGAGACAGTGAGCCAAGAAGCGAGCGTAGTGCCATATCCCTGAGACTATGGGTGAAGAAGTGCGCTGGGCACCAGTTCCCTGAGACTGTGAGCCAAGAAGTGTGCTAGGCACTATATCCTTGAGACTGTGATCCAAGAAGCGAGCGTGGCGCCATATCCCTGAGACTATAGGTGAAGAAGTGAGCTGGGCACTAGCTCCCCGGAACTGTGAGCCAAGAAGTGTGCTATGCCCTATATCCCTGAGACTGTGATCCAAGAAGCCAGCGTAGCGCCACATCGCTGAGACTATGGGTGAAGAAGTGAGCTGGGCACTAGTTCCGTGTGACTGTGAGCCAAGAAGTGTGCTAGGCACTATATCCCTGAGACTGTGATCCAAGAAGTGAGCGTGGCGTCATATCCCTGAGACTATGGGTGAAGAAGTGACCTGGGCACTATCTCCCCGAGACTGTGAGCCAAGAAGTGTGCTAGGCACTATATCCCTGAGTCTGCGATCCAAGAAGCAAGCGTGGCGTCATATCCCTGAGACTATGGGTGAAGAAGTGAGCTGGACACTAGCTCCCCGAGACCTTGAGCCAAGAAGTGTGCTAGGCACTATATCCCTGAGACTGTGGGTGAAGAAGTGAGCTGGGCACTAGCTCCCCGAGACTGTGAGCCAAGAAGTGTGCTAGGCACTATATCCCTGAGACTGTGGGTGAAGAAGTGAGCTGGGCACTAGCTCCCCGAGACTGTGAGCCAAGAAGTGTGCTAGGCACTATATCCCTGAGCCTGTGATCCTAGAAGCGAGCGTGGCACCATATCCCTGAGACTATGGGTGAAGACGTGAGCTGGGCACTAGCTCCCCGAGACCTTGAGCCAAGAAGTGTGCTAGGCACTATATCCCTGAGACTGTGGGTGAAGAAGTGAGCTGGGCACTAGCTCCCCGAGACTGTGAGCCAAGAAGTGTGCTAGGCACTATATCCCTGAGCCTGTGATCCTAGAAGCGAGCGTGGCACCATATCCCTGAGACTATGGGTGAAGGAATGAGCTGGGCACTAGCTCCCCGAGACTGTGTGCCAAGAAGTGTGCTTGCCACTACATCCCTAGGACTGTGATCTAAGAAACGAGCGTGTCACCATATATCTGAGACTATGGATGAAGAAGTGAGCTGGGCAGTAGTTCCCTGTGACTGTGAGCCAAGAAGTGTGCTAGGCACTATATCCCTGAGACTGTGATCCGAGAAGCGAGCATGGCGCCCTATCCCTGAGACTATGGGTGAAGCAGTGAGCTGGGCACTAGCTCCCTGAGACTGTGAGCCAAGAAGAGTGCTAGGAACTATATCCCTGAGACTGTGAGCCAAGAAGCGAGCGTAGTGTCATATCCCTGAGAGTATGGTTGAAGAAGTGAGCTGGGCACTAGTTCCCCGTGACTGTGATCCAAGAAGTATGCTAGGCACTATATCCCTGAGACTGTGATGCAAGAAGCGAGCATGGCGCCCTATCCCTGAGACTATGGGTGAAGCAGTGAGCTGGGCACTAGCTCCCTGACACTGTGAGCCAAGAAGTGTGCTAGGCACTATATCCCTGAGACTGTGATCCAAGAAGCGAGCGTGGCGCCATATCCCTGAGAATATGGGTGAAGAGGTGAGCTGGGCACTAGCTCCCTGAGACTGTGTGCCAAGAAGTGTGCTAGGCACTATATGCCTGAGACTGTGATCCAAGAAGTGAACGTGGTGCCATTTCCCTGAGACTATGGGTGAAGAAGTGAGCTGGGCACTAGCTCCCTGAGACTGTGTGCCAAGAAGTGTGCTAGGCACTATATGCCTGAGACTGTGATCCAAGAAGTGAACGTGGTGCCATTTCCCTGAGACTATGGGTGAAGAAGTGAGCTGGGCACTAGCTCCCCGAGACTGTGAGCCCAGAAGTGTGCTAGGCACTATATCCCTGAGACTGTGATCCAAGAAGTGAGCGTGGCGCCATATCCCTGAGAATATGGGTGAAGAAGTGAGCTGGGCACTAGCTCCCCGAGACTGTGAGCCAAGAAGTGTGCTAGGCACTATATCCCTGAGACTGTGATCCAAGAAGCGAGCGTGGCACCATATCCCTGAGAATATTGGTAAAGAAGTGAGCTGGGCACTAGCTCCCCGAGACTGTGAGCCAAGAAGTGTGCTAGGCACTATATCTCTGAGACTGTGATCCAAGAAGTGAGCGTGGCACCATATCCCTGAGACTATGGGTGAAGAAGTGACCTGGGCACTAGCTCCCCGGGACTGTGAGCCAAGAAGTGTGCTAAGCACTATATCTCTGAGGCTATGATCCAAGAAGCGAGCGTGGTGTCATATCCCTAAGACTATGGGTGAAGAAGTGCGCTGGGCACTAGCTCCCTGAGACTGTGAGCCAAGAAGTGTGCTTGCCACTATATCCCTAGGACTGTGATCCAATAAATGAGCGTGCCACCATATCCATGAGACTATGGATGAAGAAGTGAGCTGGGCACTAGTTCCCCGAGACTGTGAGGCAAGAAGTGTGCTAGGCACTATATCCCTGAGACTGTGATCCAAGAAGCGAGCGTGGAGACATGTCCCTGAGACTATGGGTGAAGAAGTGAGCTGGGCACTAGCTCCCCGAGACTTTGAGCCAAGAGGTGTGCTAGGCCCTATATCCCTGAGACTGTGATCGAAGAAGCGAGCGTGGCGCCATATCCCTGAGACTATTGGTGAAGAAGTGAGCTGGGCACTAGCTCCCCGAGACTGTGAGCCAAGAAGTGTGCTAGGCACTATATCCCTGAGACTGATCCAAAAAGCAAGCATGGCGCCATAGCCCTGAGACTATGGGTGAAGAAGTGAGCTGGGCATTAGCTCCCCGAGTCTGTGAGCCAAGAAGTGTGCTAGGCACTATATCCCTAGGACTGTGATCCAAGTAGCGACCGTGGCGCCATATCCCTGAGACTATGGGTGAAGAAGTGAGCTGGGCACTAGCTCCCCGAGACTGTGAGCCAAGAAGTGTGCTAGGCACTATATCCCTGAGTCTGTGATCCAAGAAGCGAACGTAGTGTCATATCCCCGAGACTATGGGTGAAGAAGTGCGTTGGGCACCAGCTCGCTGAGACTGTGAGCCAAGAGGTGTGCTAGGCACTATATCACTGAGACAGTGAGCCAAGAAGCGAGCGTAGTGCCATATCCCTGAGACTATGGGTGAAGAAGTGCGCTGGGCACCAGTTCCCTGAGACTGTGAGCCAAGAAGTGTGCTAGGCACTATATCCTTGAGACTGTGATCCAAGAAGCGAGCGTGGCGCCATATCCCTGAGACTATAGGTGAAGAAGTGAGCTGGGCACTAGCTCCCCGGAACTGTGAGCCAAGAAGTGTGCTATGCCCTATATCCCTGAGACTGTGATCCAAGAAGCCAGCGTAGCGCCACATCGCTGAGACTATGGGTGAAGAAGTGAGCTGGGCACTAGTTCCGTGTGACTGTGAGCCAAGAAGTGTGCTAGGCACTATATCCCTGAGACTGTGATCCAAGAAGTGAGCGTGGCGTCATATCCCTGAGACTATGGGTGAAGAAGTGACCTGGGCACTATCTCCCCGAGACTGTGAGCCAAGAAGTGTGCTAGGCACTATATCCCTGAGTCTGCGATCCAAGAAGCAAGCGTGGCGTCATATCCCTGAGACTATGGGTGAAGAAGTGAGCTGGACACTAGCTCCCCGAGACCTTGAGCCAAGAAGTGTGCTAGGCACTATATCCCTGAGACTGTGGGTGAAGAAGTGAGCTGGGCACTAGCTCCCCGAGACTGTGAGCCAAGAAGTGTGCTAGGCACTATATCCCTGAGACTGTGGGTGAAGAAGTGAGCTGGGCACTAGCTCCCCGAGACTGTGAGCCAAGAAGTGTGCTAGGCACTATATCCCTGAGCCTGTGATCCTAGAAGCGAGCGTGGCACCATATCCCTGAGACTATGGGTGAAGACGTGAGCTGGGCACTAGCTCCCCGAGACCTTGAGCCAAGAAGTGTGCTAGGCACTATATCCCTGAGACTGTGGGTGAAGAAGTGAGCTGGGCACTAGCTCCCCGAGACTGTGAGCCAAGAAGTGTGCTAGGCACTATATCCCTGAGCCTGTGATCCTAGAAGCGAGCGTGGCACCATATCCCTGAGACTATGGGTGAAGGAATGAGCTGGGCACTAGCTCCCCGAGACTGTGTGCCAAGAAGTGTGCTTGCCACTACATCCCTAGGACTGTGATCTAAGAAACGAGCGTGTCACCATATATCTGAGACTATGGATGAAGAAGTGAGCTGGGCAGTAGTTCCCTGTGACTGTGAGCCAAGAAGTGTGCTAGGCACTATATCCCTGAGACTGTGATCCGAGAAGCGAGCATGGCGCCATATCCCTGAGACTATGGGTGAAGCAGTGAGCTGGGCACTAGCTCCCTGAGACTGTGAGCCAAGAAGAGTGCTAGGAACTATATCCCTGAGACTGTGAGCCAAGAAGCGAGCGTAGTGTCATATCCCTGAGAGTATGGTTGAAGAAGTGAGCTGGGCACTAGTTCCCCGTGACTGTGATCCAAGAAGTATGCTAGGCACTATATCCCTGAGACTGTGATGCAAGAAGCGAGCATGGCGCCCTATCCCTGAGACTATGGGTGAAGCAGTGAGCTGGGCACTAGCTCCCTGACACTGTGAGCCAAGAAGTGTGCTAGGCACTATATCCCTGAGACTGTGATCCAAGAAGCGAGCGTGGCGCCATATCCCTGAGAATATGGGTGAAGAGGTGAGCTGGGCACTAGCTCCCTGAGACTGTGTGCCAAGAAGTGTGCTAGGCACTATATGCCTGAGACTGTGATCCAAGAAGTGAACGTGGTGCCATTTCCCTGAGACTATGGGTGAAGAAGTGAGCTGGGCACTAGCTCCCTGAGACTGTGTGCCAAGAAGTGTGCTAGGCACTATATGCCTGAGACTGTGATCCAAGAAGTGAACGTGGTGCCATTTCCCTGAGACTATGGGTGAAGAAGTGAGCTGGGCACTAGCTCCCCGAGACTGTGAGCCCAGAAGTGTGCTAGGCACTATATCCCTGAGACTGTGATCCAAGAAGTGAGCGTGGCGCCATATCCCTGAGAATATGGGTGAAGAAGTGAGCTGGGCACTAGCTCCCCGAGACTGTGAGCCAAGAAGTGTGCTAGGCACTATATCCCTGAGACTGTGATCCAAGAAGCGAGCGTGGCACCATATCCCTGAGAATATTGGTAAAGAAGTGAGCTGGGCACTAGCTCCCCGAGACTGTGAGCCAAGAAGTGTGCTAGGCACTATATCTCTGAGACTGTGATCCAAGAAGTGAGCGTGGCACCATATCCCTGAGACTATGGGTGAAGAAGTGACCTGGGCACTAGCTCCCCGGGACTGTGAGCCAAGAAGTGTGCTAAGCACTATATCTCTGAGGCTATGATCCAAGAAGCGAGCGTGGTGTCATATCCCTAAGACTATGGGTGAAGAAGTGCGCTGGGCACTAGCTCCCTGAGACTGTGAGCCAAGAAGTGTGCTTGCCACTATATCCCTAGGACTGTGATCCAATAAATGAGCGTGCCACCATATCCATGAGACTATGGATGAAGAAGTGAGCTGGGCACTAGTTCCCCGAGACTGTGAGGCAAGAAGTGTGCTAGGCACTATATCCCTGAGACTGTGATCCAAGAAGCGAGCGTGGAGACATGTCCCTGAGACTATGGGTGAAGAAGTGAGCTGGGCACTAGCTCCCCGAGACTTTGAGCCAAGAGGTGTGCTAGGCCCTATATCCCTGAGACTGTGATCGAAGAAGCGAGCGTGGCGCCATATCCCTGAGACTATTGGTGAAGAAGTGAGCTGGGCACTAGCTCCCCGAGACTGTGAGCCAAGAAGTGTGCTAGGCACTATATCCCTGAGACTGATCCAAAAAGCAAGCATGGCGCCATAGCCCTGAGACTATGGGTGAAGAAGTGAGCTGGGCATTAGCTCCCCGAGTCTGTGAGCCAAGAAGTGTGCTAGGCACTATATCCCTAGGACTGTGATCCAATAAATGAGCGTGCCACCATATCCATGAGACTATGGATGAAGAAGTGAGCTGGGCACTAGTTCCCCGAGACTGTGAGGCAAGAAGTGTGCTAGGCACTATATCCCTGAGACTGTGATCCAAGAAGCGAGCGTGGAGACATGTCCCTGAGACTATGGGTGAAGAAGTGAGCTGGGCACTAGCTCCCCGAGACTTTGAGCAAAGAGGTGTGCTAGGCCCTATATCCCTGAGACTGTGATCCAAGAAGCGAGCGTGGCGCCATATCCCTGAGACTATGGGTGAGGAAGTGAGTTGGGCACTAGCTCCCCGAGACTGTGAGCCAAGAATTGTGCTAGGCACTATATTCCTGAGACTGTGATCCAAGAAGCGAGCATGGCGCGATATCCCTGAGACTATGGGTGAAGAAGTGAGCTGGGCACTAGCTCCCCGAGACTGTGAGCCAAGAAGTGTGCTAGGCACTATATCCCTGAGACTGTGATCCAAGAAGGGAGCATGGCGCCATATCCCTGAGACTATGGATGAAGAAGTGAGCTGGGCACTAGTTCCTGAGAGTGTGAGCCAAGAAGTGTGCTAGGCACTATATCCCTGAGACTGTGATCCAAGAAGCGAGCGTGGCACCATATCCCTGAGACTCTGATCCAAGAAGCGAGCATGGCGCCATATCCCTGAGACTATGGGTGAAGAAGTGCGCTGGGCACTAGCTCCCTGAGACTCTGAGCCAAGAAATGTGCTTGCCACTATATCCCTGAGACTGTGATCCAAGAAGCGAGCATGGCGCCATATCACTGAGACTATGGGTGAAGAAGTGTGCTAGGCACTATATCCCTGAGTCTGTGATCCAAGAAGCGAGCGTGGCGCCATATCCCTGAGACTATGGGGGAAGAAGTGAGTTGGGCACTAGCTCCCCGAGACTGTGAGCCAAGAAGTGTGCTAGGCACTATATTCCTGAGACTGTGATCCAAGAAGCGAGCATGGCGCGATATCCCTGAGACTATGGGTGAAGAAGTGAGCTGGGCACTAGCTCCCCGAGACTGTGAGCCAAGAAGTGTGCTAGGCACTATACCCCTGAGACTGTGATCCAAGAAGGGAGCGTGGCGCCATATCCCTGAGACTATGGGTGAAGAAGTGAGCTGGGCACTAGCTCCCTGAGACTGTGAGCCAAGAAGTGTGCTAGGCACTATATCCCTGAGACTGTGATCCAAGAAACGAGCGTGGCGCCATATCCTTAAGACTATGGATGAAGAAGTGAGCTGGGCACTAGTTCCCGAGACTGTGAGCCAAGAAGTGTGCTAGGCACTATATCCCTGAGACTGTGATCCAAGAAGCAAGCGTGGCACGATATCCCTGAGACTCTAATCCAAGAAGCGAGCATGGCGCCATATCCCTGAGACTATGGGTGAAGAAGTGCGCTGGGCACTAGCTCCCTGAGACTCTGAGCCAAGAAATGTGCTTGCCACTATATCCCTGAGACTGTGATCCAAGAAGCGAGCATGGCGCCATATCCCAGAGACTATGGGTGAAGAAGTGAGCTGGGCACTAGCTCCCCGAGACTGTGAGCCAAGAAGTGTGCTAGGCACTATATTCCTGAGACTGTGATCCAAGAAGCGAGCGTGGCGCCATATCCCTGAGACTATGGGGGAAGAAGTGAGTTGGGCACTAGCTCCCCGAGACTGTGAGCCAAGAAGTGTGCTAGGCACTATATTCCTGAGACTGTGATCCAAGAAGCGAGCATGGCGCGATATCCCTGAGACTATGGGTGAAGAAGTGAGCTGGGCACTAGCTCCCCAAGACTGTGAGCCAAGAAGTGTGCTAGGCACTATACCCCTGAGACTGTGATCCAAGAAGGGAGCGTGGCGCCATATCCCTGAGACTATGGGTGAAGAATTGAGCTGGGCACTAGCTCCCCGAGACAGTGAGCCAAGAAGTGTGCTAGGCGCTATATCCCTGAGACTGTGATCCAAGAAACGAGCGTGGCGCCATATCCTTAAGACTATGGATGAAGAAGTGAGCTGGGCACTAGTTCCCGAGACTGTGAGCCAAGAAGTGTGCTAGGCACTATATCCCTGAGACTGTGATCCAAGAAGCAAGCGTGGCACGATATCCCTGAGACTCTGATCCAAGAAGCGAGCATGGCGCCATATCCCTGAGACTATGGGTGAAGAAGTGCGCTGGGCACTAGCTCCCTGAGACTCTGAGCCAAGAAATGTGCTTGCCACTATATCCCTGAGACTGTGATCCAAGAAGCGAGCATGGCGCCATATCCCAGAGACTATGGGTGAAGAAGTGAGCTGGGCACTAGCTCCCCGAGACTGTGAGCCAAGAAGTGTGCTAGGCACTATATTCCTGAGACTGTGATCCAAGAAGCGAGCGTGGCGCCATATCCCTGAGACTATGGGTGAAGAAGTGAGCTGGACACTAGCTCCCCGTGACTGTGAGCCAAGAGTGTGCTAGGCACTATATCCCTGAGACTGTGATCCAAGAAGCGAGCGTGGCGCCATATCCCTGAGACTATGGGTGAAGAAGTGGGCTGGGCACTAGCTCCCCGAGACTGTGAGCCAAGAAGTGTGCTAGGCACTATATCCCTGAGACTGTGATCCAAGAAGCGAGCGTGGCGCCATATCCATGAGACTATGGGTGAAAAAGTGAGCTGGGCACTAGCTCCCTGAGACTGTGTGCCAAGAAGTGTGCTAGGCACTATATGCCTGAGACTGTAATCCAAGAAGCGAACGTGGCGCCATGTCCCTGAGACTATGGGTGAAGAAGTGAGCTGGGCACTAGCTCCCCGAGACTGTTATCCCAGAAGTGTGCTAGGCACTATATCCCTGAGACTGTGATCCAAGAAGCGAGCGTGGCGCCATATCCCTGAGAATATGGGTGAAGAAGTGAGCTGGGCACTAGCTCCCCGAGACTGTGAGCCAAGAAGTGTGCTAGGCACTATATCCCTGAGACTGTGATCCAAGAAGCGAGCGTGGCACCATATCCCTGAGAATATTGGTAAAGAAGTGAGCTGGGCACTAGCTCCCCGAGACTGTGAGCCAAGAAGTGTGCTAGGCACTATATCTCTGAGACTGATCCAAGAAGCGAGCGTGGCACCATATCCCTGAGACTATGGGTGAAGAAGTGACCTGGGCACTAGCTCCCCGGGACTGTGAGCCAAGAAGTGTGCTAAGCACTATATCTCTGAGGCTATGATCCAAGAAGCGAGCGTGGTGTCATATCCCTAAGTCTATGGGTGAAGAAGTGCGCTGGGCACTAGCTCCCTGAGACTGTGAGCCAAGAAGTGTGCTTGCCACTATATCCCTAGGACTGTGATCCAATAACCGAGCATGCCGCCATATCCCTGAGACTATGGATGAAGAAGTGAGCTGGGCACTAGTTCCCCGAGACTGTGAGCCAAGAAGTGTGCTAGGCACTATATCCCTGAGACTGTGATCCAAGTAGCGAGCGTGGAGACATGTCCCTGAGACTATGGGTGAAGAAGTGAGCTGGGCACTAGCTCCCCGAGACTGTGAGCCAAGAAGTGTGCTAGGCCTTATATCCCTGAGACTGTGATCGAAGAAGCGAGCGTGGCGCCATATCCCTGAGACTATGGGTGAAGAAGTGAGCTGGGCACTAGCTCCCCGAGACTGTGAGCCAAGAAGTGTGCTAGGCACTATATCCCTGAGACTGATCCAAAAAGCAAGCATGGCGCCATATCCCTGAGACTATGGGTGAAGAAGTGAGCTGGGCACTAGCTCCCCGAGACTGTGAGCCAAGAAGTGTGCTAGGCCCTATATCCCTGAGTCTGTGATCCAAGAAGCGAGCGTGGCGCCATATCCCTGAGACTATGGGTGAAGAAGTGAGTTGGGCACTAGCTCCCCGAGACTGTGAGCCAAGAATTGTGCTAGGCACTATATTCCTGAGACTGTGATCCAAGAAGCGAGCATGGCGCGATATCCCTGAGACTATGGGTGAAGAAGTGAGCTGGGCACTAGCTCCCCGAGACTGTGAGCCAAGAAGTGTGTTAGGCACTATATCCCTGAGACTGTGATCTAAGAAGAGAGCATGGCGCCATATCCCTGAGCCTATGGATGAAGAAGTGAGCTGGGCACTAGTTCCTGAGACTGTGAGCCAAGAAATGTGCTAGGCACTATATCCCTGAGACTGTGATCCAAGAAGCGAGCGTGGCACCATATCCCTGAGACTCTGATCCAAGAAGCGAGCATGGCGCCATATCCCTGAGACTATGGGTGAAGAAGTGCGCTGGGCACTAGCTCCCTGAGACTCTGAGCCAAGAAATGTGCTTGCCACTATATCCCTGAGACTGTGATCCAAGAAGCGAGCATGGCGCCATATCACTGAGACTATGGGTGAAGAAGTGTGCTAGGCACTATATCCCTGAGACTGATCCAAAAAGCAAGCATGGCGCCTTATCCCTGAGACTATGGGTGAAGAAGTGAGCTGGGCACTAGCTCCCCGAGACTGTGAGCCAAGAAGTGTGCTAGGCACTATATCCCTGACTCTGTGATCCAAGAAGCGAGCGTGGCGCCATATCCCTGAGACTATGGGTGAAGAAGTGAGTTGGGCACTAGCTCCCCGAGACTGTGAGCCAATAAGTGTGCTAGGCACTATATTCCTGAGACTGTGATCCAAGAAGTGAGCGTGGCGCGATATCCCTGAGTCTATGGGTGAAGATGTGAGCTGGGCACTATCTCCCCGAGACTGTGAGCCAAGAAGTGTGCTAGGCACTATATCCCTGAGACTGTGATCCAAGAAGTGAGCGTGGCACCATATCCCTGAGACTATGGGTGAAGAAGTGAGCTGGGCACAATCTCCCCGAGACTGTGAGCCAAGAAGTGTGCTAGGCACTATATCCCTGAGAATGTGATCCAAGAAGGGAGCGTGGCACCATATCCCTGAGACTATGGGTGAAGAAGTGAGCTGGGCACTAGCTCCCCGAGACTGTGAGCCAAGAAGTGTGCTAGGCACTATATCCCTGAGACTGTGATCCAAGAAACTAGCGTGGCGCCATGTCCCTAAGACTATGGATGAAGAAGTGAGCTGGGCACTAGTTCCTGAGACTGTGAGCCAAGAAGTGTGCTAGGCACTATTTCCCTGAAACTGTGATCCAAGAAGCGAGCGTGGCACCATATCCCTGAGACTCTGATCCAAGAAGCAAGCATGGCGCCATATCCCTGAGACTATGGGTGAAGAAGTGCGCTGGGCACTAGCTCCCTGAGACTCTGAGCCAAGAAATGTGCTTGCCACTATATCCCTGAGACTGTGATCCAAGAAGCGAGCACGGCGCCATATCACTGAGACTATGGGTGAAGAAGTGAGCTGGGCACTAGCTTCCTGAGACTGTGAGCCAAGAAGTGTGCTAGGCACTATATTCCTGAGACTGTGATCCAAGAAGCGAGCGTGGCGCCATATCCCTGAGACTATGGGTGAAGAAGTGAGCCAAGAAGTGTGCTAAGCACTATATCTCTGAGGCTGTGATCCAAGAAGCGAGCGCAGTGTCATATCCCTAAGACTATGGGTGAAGAAGTGCGCTGGGCACTAGCTCCCTGAGACTGTGAGCCAAGAAGTGTGCTTTCCACTATATCCCTAGGACTGTGATCCAATAAACGAGCGTGCTGCCATATCCCTGAGACTATGGATGAAGAAGTGAGCTGGGCACTAGTTCCCCAAGACTGTGAGCCAAGAAGTGTGCTAGGCACTATATCCCTGAGACTGTGATCCAAGAAGTGAGCGTGGCGCCATGTCCCTGAGACTATGGGTGAAGAAGTGAGCTGGGCACTAGCTCCCCGAGACTGTGAGCCAAGAAGTGTGCTAGGCCCTATATCCCCGAGACTGTGATCGAAGAAGCGAGCCTGGCGCCATATCCCTGAGACTATGGGTGAAGAAGTGAGCTGGGCACTAGCTCCCCGAGACTGTGAGCCAAAAAGTGTGCTAGGCACTATATCCCTGAGTCTGTGATCCAAGAAGCGAGCGTGGCGCCATATCCCTGAGACTATGGGTGAAGAAGTGAGCTGGGCACTAGCTCCCCGAGACTGTGAACCAAGAAGTGTGCTAGGCAGTATATTCCTGAGACTGTGATCCAAGAAGCGAGCGTGGCGCCATATCCCTGAGACAATGGGTGAAGAAGTGAGCTGGGCGCTAGCTCCCTGAGACTGTGAGCCAAGAAGTGTGCTAGGCACTATATCCCTGAGACTGTGATCCAAGAAGGGAGCGTGGCGCCATATCCCTGAGACTATGGGTGAAGAAGTGAGCTGGGCACTAGTTCCCCGAGACTGTGAGTCAAGAAGTGTGCTAGGCACTATATCCCTGAGACTGTGATCCAAGAAACGAGCGTGGCGCCATATCCCTAAGACTATGGATGAAGACGTGAGCTGGGCATTAGTTCCCGAGACTGTGAGCCAAGAAGTGTGCAAGGTACTATATCCCTGAGACTGTGATCCAAGAAGCGAGCGTGGCACCATATCCCTGTGACTCTGATCCAAGAAGCGAGCATGGCGCCATATTCCTGAGACTATGGGTCAAGAAGTGAGCTGGGCACTAGCTCCCCGAGACTGTGAGCCAAGAAGTGCGCTAGGCACTATATTCCTGAGACTGTGATCCAAGTAGCGAGCGTGGCGCCATATCCCTGAGACTATGGGTGAAGAAGTGAGCTGGGCACTAGCTCCCCGAGACTGTGAGCCAAGAAGTGTGCTAGGCACTCTATCCCTGAGACTGTGATCCAAGAAGCTAGCGTGGCGCTATATCCCTGAGACTATGGGTGAAGAAGTGGGCTGGGCACTAGCTCCCCAAGACTGTGAGCCAAGAAGTGTGCTAGGCACTATATCCCTGAGACTGTGATCCAAGAAGCGAGCGTGGCGAGCATATCCCTGAGACTATGGATGAAGAAGTGAGCTGGGCACTAGCTCCCCGAGACTCTGAGCCAAGAAGTGTGCTAGGCACTATATCCCTGAGTCTGTGATCCAAGAAGCGAATGTAGTGTCATATCCCCGAGACTATGGGTGAAGAAGTGCGTTGGGCACCAGCTCGCTGAGACTGTGAGCCAAGAGGTGTACTAGGCAGTATATCACTGAGACAGTGAGCCAAGAAGCGAGCGTAGTGCCATATCCCTGAGACTATGGGTGAAGAAGTGCGCTGGGCACCAGTTCCCTGAGACTGTGAGCCAAGAAGTGTGCTATGCCCTATATCCCTGAGACTGTGATCCAAGAAGCCAGCGTGGCGCCACATCGCTGAGACTATGGGTGAAGAAGTGAGCTGGGCACTAGTTCCGTGTGACTGTGAGCCAAGAAGTGTGCTAGGCACTATATCCCTGAGACTGTGATCCAAGAAGTGAGCGTGGCGTCATATCCCTGAGACTATGGGTGAAGAAGTGACCTGGGCACTATCTCCCCGAGACTGTGAGCCAAGAAGTGTGCTAGGCACTATATCCTTGAGACTGTGATCCAAGAAGCGAGCGTGGCGCCATATCCCTGAGACTATAGGTGAAGAAGTGAGCTGGGCACTAGCTCCCCGGAACTGTGAGCCAAGAAGTGTGCTATGCCCTATATCCCTGAGAATGTGATCCAAGAAGCCAGCGTGGCGCCACATCGCTGAGACTATGGGTGAAGAAGTGAGCTGGGCACTAGTTCCGTGTGACTGTGAGCATAGAAGTGTGCTAGGCACTATATCCCTGAGACTGTGATCCAAGAAGTGAGCGTGGCGTCATATCCCTGAGACTATGGGTGAAGAAGTGACCTGGGCACTATCTCCCCGAGACTGTGAGCCAAGAAGTGTGCTAGGCACTATATCCTTGAGACTGTGATCCAAGAAGCGAGCGTGGCGCCATATCCCTGAGACTATAGGTGAAGAAGTGAGCTGGGCACTAGCTCCCTGGAACTGTGAGCCAAGAAGTGTGCTATGCCCTATATCCCTGAGACTGTGATCCAAGAAGCCAGCATGGCGCCACATCGCTGAGACTATGGGTGAAGAAGTGAGCTGGGCACTAGTTCCGTGTGACTGTGAGCCAAGAAGTGTGCTAGGCACTATATCCCTGAGTCTGCGATCCAAGAAGCAAGCGTGGCGTCATATCCATGAGACTATGGGTGAAGAAGTGAGCTGGACACTAGCTCCCCGAGACTGTGAGCCAAGAAATGTGTGGGAACTATATCCCTAAAACTGTGATCCAAGAAGCGAGCGTGGTGCCATATCCCTGAGACTATGGGTGAAGATGTGAGCTGGGCACTAGCTCCCCGAGACCTTGAGCCAAGAAGTGTGCTAGGCACTATATCCCTGAGACTGTGGGTGAAGAAGTGAGCTGGGCACTAGCTCCCCGAGACTGTGAGCCAAGAAGTGTGCTAGGCACTATATCCCTGAGCCTGTGATCCAAGAAGCGAGCGTGGCACTATATCCCTGAGACTATGGGTGAAGGAATGAGCTGGGCACTAGCTCCCCGAGACTGTGTGCCAAGAAGTGTGCTTGCCACTACATCCCTAGGACTGTGATCTAAGAAACGAGCGTGGCACCATATATCTGAGACTATGGATGAAGAAGTGAGCTGGGCACTAGTTCCCTGTGACTGTGAGCCAAGAAGTGTGCTAGGCACTATATCCCTGAGACTGTGATCCGAGAAGCGAGCATGGCGCCATATCCCTGAGACTATGGGTGAATCAGTGAGCTAGGCACTAGCTCCCTGAGACTGTGAGCCAAGAAGAGTGCTAGGAACTATATCCCTGAGACTGTGAGCCAAGAAGCGAGCGTAGTGTCATATCCCTGAGAGTATGGTTGAAGAAGTGAGCTGGGCACTAGTTCCCCGTGACTGTGATCCAAGAAGTGTGCTAGGCACTATATCCCTGAGACTGTGATGCAAGAAGCGAGCATGGCGCCCTATCCCTGAGACTATGGGTGAAGCAGTGAGCTGGGCACTAGCTCCCTGACACTGTGAGCCAAGAAGTGTGCTAGGCACTATATCCCTGAGACTGTGATCCAAGAAGCGAGCGTGGCGCCATATCCCTGAGAATATGGGTGAAGAGGTGAGCTGGGCACTAGCTCCCCAAGACTGTGAGCCAAGAAGTGTGCTAGGCACTATATCCCTGAGACTGTGATCCAAGATTCGAGCGTGGCGCCATACCCCTGAGAATATGGGGGAAGAAGTGAGCTGGGCACTAGCTCCCCGAGACTGTGAGCCAAGAAGTGTGCTAGGCACTATATCCCTGAGACTGTGATCCAAGAAGCGAGTGTGGCACCATATCCCTGAGAATATTGGTGAAGAAGTGAGCTGGGCACTAGCTCCCCGAGACTGTGAGCCAAGAAGTGTGCTAGGCACTATATCTCTGAGACTGTGATCCAAGAAGTGAGCGTGGCACCATATCCCTGAGACTATGGGTGAAGAAGTGACCTGGGCACTAGCTCCCCGGGACTGTGAGCCAAGAAATGTGCTAAGCACTATATCTCTGAGGCTATGATCCAAGAAGCGAGCGTGGTGTCATATCCCTAAGACTATGGGTGAAGAAGTGCGCTGGGCACTAGCTCCCTGAGACTGTGAGCCAAGAAGTGTGCTTGCCACTGTATCCCTGAGACTATGGATGAAGAAGTGAGCTGGGCACTAGTTCCCAGAGACTGTGAGCCAAGAAGTGTGCTAGGCACTATATCCCTGAGACTGTGATCCAAGAAGCGAGCGTGGAGACATGTCCCTGAGACTATGGGTGAAGAAGTGAGCTGGGCACTAGCTCCCCGAGACTGTGAGCCAAGAAGTGTGCTAGGCCCTATATCCCTGAGACTGTGATCGAAGAAGCGAGAGTGGCGCCATATCCCTGAGACTATGGGTGAAGAAGTGAGCTGGGCACTAGCTCCCCGAGACTGTGAGCCAAGAAGTGTGCTAGGCACTATATCCCTGAGTCTGTGATCCAAGAAGCGAGCGTGGCGCCATATCCCTGAGACTATGGGTGAAGAAGTGAGTTGGGCACTAGCTCCCCGAGACTGTGAGCCAAGAAGTGTGCTAGGCACTATATTCCTGAGACTGTGATCCAAGAAGCGAGTATGGCGCGATATCCCTGAGACTATGGGTGAAGAAGTGAGCTGGGCACTAGCTCCCCGAGAATGTGAGCCAAGAAGTGTGCTAGGCACTATACCACTGAGACTGTGATCCAAGAAGGGAGCGTGGCGCCATATCCCTGAGACTATGGGTGAAGAAGTGAGCTGGGCACTAGCTCCCCGAGACTGTGAGCCAAGAAGTGTGCTAGGCACTATATTCCTGAGACTGTGATCCAAGAAGCGAGCGTGGCGCCATATCCCTGAGACTATGGGTGAAGAAGTGAGCTGGGCACTAGCTCCCCAAGACTGTGAGCCAAGAAGTGTGCTAGGCACTATATCCCTGAGACTGTGATCCAAGAAGGGAGCATGGCGCCATATCCCTGAGACTATGGGTGAAGAATTGAGCTGGGCACTAGCTCCCCGAGACAGTAAGCCAAGAAGTGTGCTAGGCGCTATATCCCTGAGACTGTGATCCAAGAAACGAGCGTGGCGCCATATCCTTAAGACTATGGATGAAGAAGTGAGCTGGGCACTAGTTCCCGAGACTGTGAGCCAAGAAGTGTGCTAGGCACTATATCCCTGAGACTGTGATCCAAGAAGCAAGCGTGGCACCATATCCCTGAGACTCTGATCCAAGAAGCGAGCATGGCGCCATATCCCTGAGACAATGGGTGAAGAAGTGTGCTGGGCACTAGCTCCCTGAGACTCTGAGCCAAGAAATGTGCTTGCGACTATATCCCTGAGACTGTGATCCAAGAAGCGAGCATGGCGCCATATCCCAGAGACTATGGGTGAAGAAGTGAGCTGGGCACTAGCTCCCCGAGACTGTGAGCCAAGAGTGTGCTAGGCACTATATCCCTGAGACTGTGATCCAAGAAGCGAGCATGGCGCAATATCCCTGAGACTATGGGTGAAGAAGTGGGCTGGGCACTAGCTCCCCGAGACTGTGAGCCCAGAAGTGTGCTTGGCACTATACCCCTAGACTGTGATCCAAGAAGCGAGCGTGGCGCCATATCCATGAGACTATGGGTGAAAAAGTGAGCTGGGCACTAGCTCCCTGAGACTGTGTGCCAAGAAGTGTGCTAGGCACTATATGCCTGAGACTGTGATCCAAGAAGTGAACGTGGTGCCATGTCCCTGAGACTATGGGTGAAGAAGTGAGCTGGGCACTAGCTCCCCGAGACTGTGAGCCCAGAAGTGTGCTAGGCACTATATCCCTGAGACTGTGATCCAAGAAGCGAGCGTGGCACCATATCCCTGAGAATATGGGTGAAGAAGCGAGCTGGGCACTAGCTCCCCGAGACTGTGAGCCAAGAAGTGTGCTAGGCACTATATCTATGAGACTATGATCCAAGAAGTGAGCGTGGCACCATATCCCTGAGACTATGGGTGAAGAAGTGACCTGGGCACTAGCTCCCCGGGACTGTGAGCCAAGAATTGTGCTAAGCACTATATCTCTGAGGCTATGATCCAAGAAGCGAGTGTGGTGTCATATCCCTAAGACTATGGGTGGAGAATTGCGCTGGGCACTAGCTCCCTGAGACTGTGAGCCAAGAAGTGTGCTTGCCACTATATCCCTAGGACTGTGATCCAATAAACGAGCGTGCCGCCATATCCCTGAGACTATGGATGAATAAGTGAGCTGGGCACTAGTTCCCCGAGACTGTGAGGCAAGAAGTGTGCTAGGCACTATATCCCTGAGACTGTGATCCAAGAAGCGAGCGTGGAGACATGTCCCTGAGACTGTGGGTGAAGAAGTGAGCTGGGCACTAGCTCCCCGAGACTTTGAGCCAAGAGGTGTACTAGGCCCTATATCCCTGAGACTGTGATCGAAAAAGCGAGCGTGGCGCCATATCCCTGAGACTATTGGTGAAGAAGTGAGCTGGGCACTAGCTCCCCGAGACTGTGAGCCAAGAAGTGTGCTAGGCACTATATCCCTGAGACTGATCCAAAAAGCAAGCATGGCGCCATATCCCTGAGACTATGGGTAAAGAAGTGAGCTGGGCACTAGCTCCCCGAGACTGTGAGCCAAGAAGTGTGCTAGGCACTATATCCCTGAGTGTGTGATCCAAGAAGCGAGCGTGGCGCCATATCCCTGAGACTATGGGTGAGGAAGTGAGTTGGGCACTAGCTCCCCGAGACTGTGAGCCAAGAATTGTGCTAGGCACTATATTCCTGAGACTGTGATCCAAGAAGCGAGCATGGCGCGATATCCCTGAGACTATGGGTGAAGAAGTGAGCTGGGCACTAGCTCCCCGAGACTGTGAGCCAAGAAGTGTGCTAGGCACTATATCCCTGAGACTGTGATCCAAGAAGGGAGCGTGGCGCCATATCCCTGAGACTATGGATGAAGAAGTGAGCTGGGCACTAGTTCCTGAGACTGTGAGCCAAGAAGTGTGCTAGGCACTATATCCCTGAGACTGTGATCCAAGAAGCGAGCGTGGCACCATATCCCTGAGACTCTGATCCAAGAAGCGAGCATGGCGCCATATCCCTGAGACTATGGGTGAAGAAGTGCGCTGGGCACTAGCTCCCTTAGACTCTGAGCCAAGAAATGTGCTTGCCACTATATCCCTGAGACTGTGATCCAAGAAGCGAGCATGGCGCCATATCACTGAGACTATGGGTGAAGAAGTGTGCTAGGCACTATATCCCTGAGTCTGTGATCCAAGAAGCGAGCGTGGCGCCATATCCCTGAGACTATGGGTGAAGAAGTGAGTTGGGCACTAGCTCCCCGAGACTGTGAGCCAAGAAGTGTGCTAGGCACTATATTCCTGAGACTGTGATCCAAGAAGCGAGCATGGCGCGATATCCCTGAGACTATGGGTGAAGAAGTGAGCTGGGCACTAGCTCCCCGAGACTGTGAGCCAAGAAGTGTGCTAGGCACTATACCCCTGAGACTGTGATCCAAGAAGGGAGCGTGGCGCCATATCCCTGAGACTATGTGTGAAGAAGTGAGCTGGGCACTAGCTCCCCGAGACTGTGAGCCAAGAAGTGTGCTAGGCACTATATTCCTGAGACTGTGATCCAAGAAGCGAGTGTGGCGCCATATCCCTGAGACTATGGGTGAAGAAGTGAGCTGGGCACTAGCTCCCCAAGACTGTGAGCCAAGAAGTGTGCTAGGCACTATATCCCTGAGACTGTGATCCAAGAAGGGAGCATGGCGCCATATCTTTGAGACTATGGGTGAAGAATTGAGCTGGGCACTAGCTCCCCGAGACAGTGAGCCAAGAAGTGTGCTAGGCGCTATATCTCTGAGACTGTGATCCAAGAAACGAGCATGGCGCCATATCCTTAAGACTATGGATGAAAAAGTGAGCTGGGCACTAGTTCCCTGAGACTGTGTGCCAAGAAGTGTGCTAGGCACTATATGCATGAGACTGTGATCCAAGAAGCGAACGTGGCCCCATGTCCCTGACACTATGGGTGAAGAAGTGAGCTGGGCACTAGCTCCCCGAGACTGTGATCCCAGAAGTGTGCTAGGCACTATATCCCTGAGACTGTGATCCAAGAAGCGAGTGTGGCGCCATATCCCTGAGAATATGGGTGAAGAAGTGAGCTGGGCACTAGCTCCCCAAGACTGTGAGCCAAGAAGTGTGCTAGGCACTATATCCCTGAGACTGTGATCCAAGAAGCGAGCGTGGCACCATATCCCTGAGAATATTGGTAAAGAAGTGAGCTGGGCACTAGCTCCCCGAGACTGTGAGCCAAGAAGTGTGCTAGGCACTATATCTCTGAGACTGTGATCCAAGAAGCGAGCGTGGCACCATATCCCTGAGACTATGGGTGAAGAAGTGACCTGGGCACTAGCTCCCCGGGACTGTGAGCCAAGAGGTGTGCTAAGCACTATATCTCTGAGGCTATGATCCAAGAAGCGAGCGTGGTGTCATATCCCTAAATCTATGGGTGAAGAAGTGCGCTGGGCACTAGCTCCCTGAGACTGTGAGCCAAGACGTGTGCTTGCCACTATATCCCTAGGACTGTGATCCAATAACCGAGCATGCCGCCATATCCCTGAGACTATGGATGAAGAAGTGAGCTGGGCACTAGTTCCCCGAGACTGTGAGCCAAGAAGTGTGCTAGGCACTATATCCCTGAGACTGTGATCCAAGAAGCGAGCGTGGAGACATGTCCCTGAGACTATGGGTGAAGAAGTGAGCTGGGCACTAGCTCCCCGAGACTGTGAGCCAAGAAGTGTGCTAGGCCCTATATCCCTGAGACTGTGATCGAAGAAGCGAGCGTGGCGCCATATCCCTGAGACTATGGGTGAAGAAGTGAGCTGGGCACTAGCTCCCCGAGACTGTGAGCCAAGAAGTGTGCTAGGCACTATATCCCTGAGACTGATCCAAAAAGCAAGCATGGCGCCATATCCCTGAGACTATGGGTGAAGAAGTGAGCTGGGCACTAGCTCCCCGAGACTGTGAGCCAAGAAGTGTGCTAGGCCCTATATCCCTGAGTCTGTGATCCAAGAAGCGAGCGTGGCGCCATATCCCTGAGACTATGGGTGAAGAAGTGAGTTGGGCACTAGCTCCCCGAGACTGTGAGCCAAGAATTGTGCTAGGCACTATATTCCTGAGACTGTGATCCAAGAAGCGAGCATGGCGCGATATCCCTGAGACTATGGGTGAAGAAGTGAGCTGGGCACTAGCTCTCCGAGACTGTGAGCTAAGAAGTGTGCTAGGCACTATATCCCTGAGACTGTGATCCAAGAAGGGAGTGTGGCGCCATATCCCTGAGACTATGGGTGAAGAATTGAGCTGGGCACTAGCTCCCCGAGACTGTGAGCCAAGAAGTGTGCTAGGCACTATATCCCTGAGACTGTGATCCAAGAAGGGAGCATGGCGCCATATCCCTGAGACTATGGGTGAAGAATTGAGCTGGGCACTAGCTCCCCGAGACAGTGAGCCAAGAAGTGTGCTAGGCGCTATATCCCTGAGACTGTGATCCAAGAAACGAGCGTGGCGCCATATCCTTAAGACTATGGATGAAGAAGTGAGCTGGGCACTAGTTCCCGAGACTGTGAGCCAAGAAGTGTGCTAGGCACTATATCCCTGAGACTGTGATCCAAGAAGCAAGCGTGGCACCATATCCCTGAGACTCTGATCCAAGAAGCGAGCATGGCGCCATATCCCTGAGACTATGGGTGAAGAAGTGCGCTGGGCACTAGCTCCCTGAGACTCTGAGCCAAGAAATGTGCTTGCCACTGTATCCCTGAGACTGTGATCCAAGAAGCGAGCATGGCGCCATATCCCTGAGACTATGGGTGAAGAAGTGAGCTGGGCACTAGCTCCCCGAGACTGTTATCCCAGAAGTGTGCTAGGCACTATATCCCTGAGACTGTGATCCAAGAAGCGAGCGTGGCGCCATATCCCTGAGAATATGGGTGAAGAAGTGAGCTGGGCACTAGCTCCCCGAGACTGTGAGCCAAGAAGTGTGCTAGGCACTATATCCCTGAGACTGTGATCCAAGAAGCGAGCGTGGCACCATATCCCTGAGAATATTGGTAAAGAAGTGAGCTGGGCACTAGCTCCCCGAGACTGTGAGCCAAGAAGTGTGCTAGGCACTATATCTCTGAGACTGTGATCCAAGAGGCGAGCGTGGCACCATATCCCTGAGACTATGGGTGAAGAAGTGACCTGGGCACTAGCTCCCCGGGACTGTGAGCCAAGAAGTGTGCTAAGCACTATATCTCTGAGGCTATGATCCAAGAAGCGAGCGTGGTGTCATATCCCTAAGTCTATGGGTGAAGAAGTGCGCTGGGCACTAGCTCCCTGAGACTGTGAGCCAAGAAGTGTGCTTGCCACTATATCCCTAGGACTGTGATCCAATAAACGAGCGTGCCGCCATATCCCTGAGACTATGGATGAAGAAGTGAGCTGGGCACTAGTTCCCCGAGACTGTGAGCCAAGAAGTGTGCTAGGAACTATATCCCTGAGACTGTGAGCCAAGAAGCGAGCATGGCGCCATATCCCTGAGACTATGGGTGAAGCAGTGAGCTGGGCACTAGCTCCCTGAGACTGTGAGCCAAGAAGAGTGCTAGGAACTATATCCCTGAGACTGTGAGCCAAGAAGCGAGCGTAGTGTCATATCCCCGAGAGTATGGTTGAAGAAGTGCGCTGGGCACTAGCTCCCTGAGACTGTGAGCCAAGAAGTGTGCTAGGCACTATATCCCTAAATCTGTGATCCAAGAAGCGAGCGTGGCATCATATCCCTGAGAGTATGGGTGAAGAAGTGAGCTGGGCACTAGTTCCCCGTGACTGTGAGCCAAGAAGTGTGCTAGGCACTATATCCCTGAGACTGTGATGCAAGAAGCGAGCATGGCGCCATATCCCTGAGACTATGGGTGAAGCAGTGAGCTGGGCACTAGCTCCCTGACACTGTGTGCCAAGAAGTGTGCTAGGCACTATATCCCTGAGACTGTGATCCAAGAAGCAAGCGTGGCGCCATATCCCTGAGAATATGGGTGAAGAAGTGAGCTGGGCACTAGCTCCCCGAGACTGTGAGCCAAGAAGTGTGCTAGGCACTATATCCCTGAGACTGTGATCCAAGAAGCGAGCGTGGCGCCATACCCCTGAGAATATGGGTGAAGAAGTGAGCTGGGCACTAGCTCCCCGAGACTGTGAGCCAAGAAGTGTGCTAGGCACTATATCCCTGAGACTGTGATCCAAGAAGCGAGTGTGGCACCATATCCCTGAGAATATTGGTGAAGAAGTGAGCTGGGCACTAGCTCCCCGAGACTGTGAGCCAAGAAGTGTGCTAGGCACTATATCTCTGAGACTGTGATCCAAGAAGCGAGCGTGGCACCATATCCCTGAGACTATGGGTGAAGAAGTGACCTGGGCACTAGCTCCCCGGGACTGTGAGCCAAGAAGTGTGCTAAGCACTATATCTCCGAGACTGTGATCCAAGAAGTGAGCGTGGCACCATATCCCTGAGACTATGGGTGAAGAAGTGACCTGGGCACTAGCTCCCCGGGACTGTGAGCCAAGAAGTGTGCTAAGCACTATATCTCTGAGGCTATGATCCAAGAAGCGAGCGTGGTGTCATATCCCTAAGACTATGGGTGAAGAAGTGCGCTGGGCACTAGCTCCCTGAGACTGTGAGCCAAGAAGTGTGCTTGCCACTATATCCCTAGGACTGTGATCCAATAAACGAGCGTGCCGCCATATCCCTGAGACTATGGATGAAAAAGTGAGCTGGGCACTAGTTCCCCGAGACTGTGAGCCAAGAAGTGTGCTAGGCACTATATCCCTGAGACTGATCCAAAAGCAAGCATGGCGCCATATCCCTGAGACTATGGGTGAAGAAGTGAGCTGGGCACTAGCTCCCCGAGACTGTGAGCCAAGAAGTGTGCTAGGCACTATATCCCTGAGTCTGTGATCCAAGAAGCGAGCGTGGCGCCATATCCCTGAGACTATGGGTGAAGAAGTGAGTTGGGCACTAGCTCCCCGAGACTGTGAGCCAAGAAGTGTGCTAGGCACTATATTCCTGAGACTCTGATCCAAGAAGCGAGCATGGCGCGATATCCCTGAGACTATGGGTGAAGAAGTGAGCTGGGCACTAGCTCCCCGAGAATGTGAGCCAAGAAGTGTGCTAGGCACTATACCCCTGAGACTGTGATCCAAGAAGGGAGCGTGGCGCCATATCCCTGAGACTATGGGTGAAGAAGTGAGCTGGGCACTAGCTCCCCGAGACTGTGAGCCAAGAAGTGTGCTAGGCACTATATTCCTGAGACTGTGATCCAAGAAGCGAGCGTGGCGCCATATCCCTGAGACTATGTGTGAAGAAGTGAGCTGGGCACTAGCTCCCCAAGACTGTGAGCCAAGAAGTGTGCTAGGCACTATATCCCTGAGACTGTGATCCAAGAAGGGAGCATGGCGCCATATCCCTGAGACTATGGGTGAAGAATTGAGCTGGGCACTAGCTCCCCATGACAGTGAGCCAAGAAGTGTGCTAGGCGCTATATCCCTGAGACTGTGATCCAAGAAACGAGCGTGGCGCCATATCCTTAAGACTATGGATGAAGAAGTGAGCTGGGCACTAGTTCCCGAGACTGTGAGCCAAGAAGTGTGCTAGGCACTATATCCCTGAGACTGTGATCCAAGAAGCAAGTGTGGCACCATATCCCTGAGACTCTGATCCAAGAAGCGAGCATGGCGCCATATCCCTGAGACTATGGGTTAAGAAGTGCGCTGGGCACTAGCTCCCTGAGACTCTGAGCCAAGAAATGTGCTTGCCACTATATCCCTGAGACTGTGATCCAAGAAGCGAGCATGGCGCCATATCCCAGAGACTATGGGTGAAGAAGTGAGCTGGGCACTAGCTCCCCGAGACAGTGAGCCAAGAAGTGTGCTAGGCACTATATTCCTGAGACTGTGATCCAAGAAGCGAGCGTGACGCCATATCCCTGAGACTATGGGTGAAGAAGTGAGCTGGGCACTAGCTCCCCGAGACTGTGAGCCAAGAGTGTGCTAGGCACTATATCCCTGAGACTGTGATCCAAGAAGCGAGTGTGGCGCCATATCCCTGAGACTATGGGTGAAGAAGTGGGATGGGCACTAGCTCCCCGAGACTGTGAGCCAAGAAGTGTGCTTGGCACTATATCCCTGAGACTGTGATCCAAGAAGCGAGCGTGGTGCCATATCCATGAGACTATGGGTGAAAAAGTGAGCTGGGCACTAGCTCCCTGAGACTGTGTGCCAAGAAGTGTGCTAGGCACTATATGCCTGAGACTGTGATCTAAGAAGTGAACGTGGTGCCATGTCCCTGAGTCTATGGGTGAAGAAGTGAGCTGTGCACTAGCTCCCCGAGACTGTGAGCCCAGAAGTGTGCTAGGCACTATATCCCTGAGACTGTGATCCAAGAAGCGAGCATGGCGCCATATCCCTGAGAATATGGGTGAAGAAGTGAGCTGGGCACTAGCTCCCCAAGACTGTGAGCCAAGAAGTGTGCTAGGCACTATATCCCTGAGACTGTGATCCAAGAAGCGAGTGTGGCACCATATCCCTGAGAATATTGGTAAAGAAGTGAGCTGGGCACTAGCTCCCCGAGACTGTGAGCCAAGAAGTGTGCTAGGCACTATATGCCTGAGACTGTGATCTAAGAAGTGAACGTGGTGCCATGTCCCTGAGTCTATGGGTGAAGAAGTGAGCTGGGCACTAGCTCCCCGAGACTGTGAGCCCAGAAGTGTGCTAGGCACTATATCCCTGAGACTGTGATCCAAGAAGCGAGCGTGGCGCCATATCCGGTCAAGTGGCACAGCGAGTAGAGCGCCCGCTTTGACACCCGTGCAGAGCCTGTTAACGCAGGTTCGAATCCCGGCGGGGCCAAACTCAGCCTTTCATCCTTCCGAGGTCGATAAATGAGCACCACACACCGTGGGTAATAATAAGCAGCGCTCAGATACCTGAGGGTTTGTAGCGCTATATAAAAGCCTAATTATTATTATTATTATTATCCCTGAGAATATGGGTGAAGAAGTGAGCTGGGCACTAGCTCCCCAAGACTGTGAGCCAAGAAGTGTGCTAGGCACTATATCCCTGAGTCTGTGATCCAAGAAGCGAGTGTGGCACCATATCCCTGAGAATATTGGTAAAGAAGTGAGCTGGGCACTAGCTCCCCGAGACTGTGAGCCAAGAAGTGTGCTAGGCACTATATCTCTGAGACTGTGATCCAAGAAGTGAGCGTGGCACCATATCCCTGAGACTATGGGTGAAGAAGTGACCTGGGCACTAGCTCCCCGGGACTGTGAGCAAAGAAGTGTGCTAAGCACTATATCTCTGAGGCTATGATCCAAGAAGCGAGCGTGGTGTCATATCCCTAAGACTATGGGTGAAGAAGTGCGCTGGGCACTAGCCCCTGAGACTGTGAGCCAAGAAGTGTGCTTGCTACTATATCCCTAGGACTGTGATCCAATAAACGAGCGTGCCACCATATCCCTGAGACTATGGATGAAGAAGTGAGCTGGGCACTAGTTCCCTGAGACTGTGAGCCAAGAAGTGTGCTAGGCACTATATCCCTGAGACTGTGATCCGAGAAGCAAGCATGGCGCCTTATCCCTGAGACTATGGGTGAAGCAGTGAGCTGGGCACTAGCTCCCTGAGACTGTGAGCCAGGAAGAGTGCTAGGAACTATATCCCTGAGACTGTGAGCCAAGAAGCGAGTGTAGTGTCATATCCCCGAGAGTATGGTTGAAGAAGTGCGCTGGGCACTAGCTCCCTGAGACTGTGAGCCAAGAAGTGTGCTAGGCACTATATCCCTGAGACTGTGATGCAAGAAGCGAGCATGGCGCCATATCCTTGAGACTATGGGTGAAGAAGTGAGCTGGGCACTAGCTCCCCGAGACTGTGAGCCAAGAAGTGTGCTAGGCCCTATATCCCTGAGACTGTGATCCAAGAAGCGAGTGTGGCACCATATCCCTGAGAATATTGGTGAAGAAGTGAGCTGGGCACTAGCTCCCCGAGACTGTGAGCCAAGAGGTGTGCTAGGCACTATATCTCTGAGGCTATGATCCAAGAAGCGAGCGTGGTGTCATATCCCTAAGACTATGGGTGAAGAAGTGCGCTGGGCACTAGCTCCCTGAGACTGTGAGCCAAGAAGTGTGCTTGCCACTATATCCCTAGGACTGTGATCCAATAAACGAGCGTGCCACCATATCCCTGAGACTATGGATGAAGAAGTGAGCTGGGCACTAGTTCCCCGAGACTGTGAGCCAAGAAGTGTGCTAGGCACTTTATCCCTGAGACTGTGATCCAAGAAGCGAGTGTGGAGACATGTCCCTGAGACTATGGGTGAAGAAGTGAGCTGGGCACTAGCTCCCCGAGACTGTGAGCCAAGAAGTGTGCTAGGCCCTATATCCCTGAGACTGTGATCGAAGAAGCGAGAGTGGCGCCATATCCCTGAGACTATGGGTGAAGAAGTGAGCTGGGCACTAGCTCCCCGAGACTGTGAGCCAAGAAGTGTGCTAGGCACTATATCCCTGAGTCTGTGATCCAAGAAGCGAGCGTGGCGCCATATCCCTGAGACTATGGGTGAAGAAGTGAGTTGGGCACTAGCTCCCTGAGACTGTGAGCCAAGAAGTGTGCTAGGCACTATATTCCTGAGACTGTGATCCAAGAAGCGAGCATGGCGCGATATCCCTGAGACTATGGGTGAAGAAGTGAGCTGGGCACTAGCTCCCCGAGAATGTGTGCCAAGAAGGGTGCTAGGCACTATACCTCTGAGACTGTGATCCAAGAAGGGAGCGTGGCGCCATATCCCTGAGACTATGGGTGAAGAAGTGAGCTGGGCACTAGCTCCCCGAGACTGTGAGCCAAGAAGTGTGCTAGGCACTATATTCCTGAGACTGTGATCCAAGAAGCGAGCGTGGCACCATATCCCTGAGATTATGTGTGAAGAGGTGAGCTGGGCACTAGCTCCCCAAGACTGTGAGCCAAGAAGTGTGCTAGGCACTATATCCCTGAGACTGTGATCCAAGAAGGGAGCATGGCGCCATATCCCTGAGACTATGGGTGAAGAATTGAGCTGGGCACTAGCTCCCCGAGACAGTGAGCCAAGAAGTGTGCTAGGCGCTATATCCCTGAGACTGTGATCCAAGAAACGAGCGTTGCGCCATATCCTTAAGACTATGGATGAAGAAGTGAGCTGGGCACTAGTTCCCGAGACTGTGAGCCAAGAAGTGTGCTAGGCACTATATCCCTGAGACTGTGATCCAAGAAGCAAGTGTGGCACCATATCCCTGAGACTATGGGTGAAGAAGTGAGCTGGGCACTAGTTCCCGAGACTGTAAGCCAAGAAGTGTGCTAGGCACTATATCCCTGAGACTGCGATCCAAGAAACGAGCGTGGCGCCATATCCCTAAGACTATGGATGAAGAAGTGAGCTGGGCACTAGTTCCCGAGACTGTAAGCCAAGAAGTGTGCTAGGCACTTTATCCCTGAGACTGTGATCCAAGAAGCGAGCGTGGCACCATATCCCTGAGACTCTGATCCAAGAAGCGTGCATGGCGCCATATCCCTGAGACTATGGGTGAAGAAGTGTGCTGGCCACTAGCTCCCCGAGACTGTGAGCCAAGAAGTGTGCTAGGCACTATATTCCTGAGACTGTGATCCAAGTAGCGAGCGTGGCGCCATATCCCTGAGACTATGGGTGAAGAAGTGAGCTGGGCACTAGCTCCCCGAGACTATGAGCCAAGAAGTGTGCTAGGCACTTTATCCCTGAGACTGTGATCCAAGAAGCGAGCGTGGCGCCATATCCATGCGACTATGGGTGAAGAAGTGGGCTGGGCACTAGCTCCCCGAGACTGTGAGCCAAGAAGTGTGCTAGGCACTATATCCCTGAGACTGTGATCCAAGAAGCGAGCGTGGCGAGCATATCCCTGAGACTATGGATGAAGAAGTGAGCTGGGCACTAGTTCCCCGAGACTGTGAGCCAAGAAGTGTGCTAGGCACTATATACCTGAGTCTGTGATCCAAGAAGCGAACGTAGTGTCATATCCCCGAGACTATGGGTGAAGAAGTGGGTTGGGCACCAGCTCGCTGAGACTGTGAGCCAAGAGGTGTGCTAGGCACTATATCCCTGAGCCTGTGATCCAAGAAGCGAGCGTGGCACCATATCCCTGAGACTATGGTTGAAGAAGTGCGCTGGGCACTATCTCCCCGAGACTGTGAGCCAAGAAGTGTGCTAGGCACTATATCCCTGAGTCTGCGATCCAAGAAGCAAGCGTGGCGTCATATCCCTGAGACTATGGGTGAAGAAGTGAGCTGGGCACTAGCTCCCCGAGACTGTGAGCCAAGAAGTGTGCTAGGCACTATATCCCTGAGCCTGTGATCCAAGAAGCGAGCGTGGCACCATATCCCTGAGACTATGGGTGAAGGAATGAGCTGGGCACTAGCTCCCCGTGACTGTGTGCCAAGAAGTGTGCTAGGCACTATATCCTTTAGACTGTAATCCAAGAAGCGAGCGTGGCGCCATATCCCTGAGAATATGGGTGAAGAAGTGAGTTGGGCACTAGCTCCCCGAGACTGTGAGCCAAGAAGTGTGCTAGGCACTATATTCCTGAGACTGTGATCCAAGAAGCGAGCATGGCGCGATATCCCTGAGACTATGGGTGAAGAAGTGCGCTGGGCACCAGCTCTCTGAGACTGTGAGTCAAGACGTGTGGTAGGCACTATATCACTGAGACTGTGAGCCAAGAAGCGAGCATAATGCCATATCCCTGAGACTATCGGTGAAGAAGTGCGCTGGGCACTAGCTCCCTGAGACTGTGAGCCAAGAAGTGTGCTTGCCACTACATCCCTAGGACTGTGATCCAAGAAACGAGCGTGGCACCATATATCTGAGACTATGGATGAAGAAGTGAGCTGGGCACTAGTTCCCTGTGACTGTGAGCTAAGAAGTGTGCTAGGCACTATATCCCTGAGACTGTGATCCGAGAAGCGAGCATGGCACCATATCCCTGAGACTATGGGTGAAGCAGTGAGCTGGGCACTAGCTCCCTGAGACTGTGAGCCAAGAAGAGTGCTAGGAACTATATCCCTAGGACTGTGATCCAAGAAACGAGCGTGGCACCATATATCTGAGACTATGGATGAAGAAGTGAGCTGGGCACTAGTTCCCTGTGACTGTGAGCCAAGAAGTGTGCTAGGCACTATATCCCTGAGACTGTGATGCAAGAAGCGAGCATGGCGCCATATCCTTGAGACTATGGGTGAAGAAGTGAGCTGGGCACTAGCTCCCCGAGACTGTGAGCCAAGAAGTGTGCTAGGCCCTATATCCCTGAGACTGTGATCCAAGAAGCGAGTGTGGCACCATATCCCTGAGAATATTGGTGAAGAAGTGAGCTGGGCACTAGCTCCCCGAGACTGTGAGCCAAGAGGTGTGCTAGGCACTATATCTCTGAGGCTATGATCCAAGAAGCGAGCGTGGTGTCATATCCCTAAGACTATGGGTGAAGAAGTGCGCTGGGCACTAGCTCCCTGAGACTGTGAGCCAAGAAGTGTGCTTGCCACTATATCCCTAGGACTGTGATCCAATAAACGAGCGTGCCACCATATCCCTGAGACTATGGATGAAGAAGTGAGCTGGGCACTAGTTCCCCGAGACTGTGAGCCAAGAAGTGTGCTAGGCACTTTATCCCTGAGACTGTGATCCAAGAAGCGAGTGTGGAGACATGTCCCTGAGACTATGGGTGAAGAAGTGAGCTGGGCACTAGCTCCCCGAGACTGTGAGCCAAGAAGTGTGCTAGGCCCTATATCCCTGAGACTGTGATCGAAGAAGCGAGAGTGGCGCCATATCCCTGAGACTATGGGTGAAGAAGTGAGCTGGGCACTAGCTCCCCGAGACTGTGAGCCAAGAAGTGTGCTAGGCACTATATCCCTGAGTCTGTGATCCAAGAAGCGAGCGTGGCGCCATATCCCTGAGACTATGGGTGAAGAAGTGAGTTGGGCACTAGCTCCCTGAGACTGTGAGCCAAGAAGTGTGCTAGGCACTATATTCCTGAGACTGTGATCCAAGAAGCGAGCATGGCGCGATATCCCTGAGACTATGGGTGAAGAAGTGAGCTGGGCACTAGCTCCCCGAGAATGTGTGCCAAGAAGGGTGCTAGGCACTATACCTCTGAGACTGTGATCCAAGAAGGGAGCGTGGCGCCATATCCCTGAGACTATGGGTGAAGAAGTGAGCTGGGCACTAGCTCCCCGAGACTGTGAGCCAAGAAGTGTGCTAGGCACTATATTCCTGAGACTGTGATCCAAGAAGCGAGCGTGGCACCATATCCCTGAGATTATGTGTGAAGAGGTGAGCTGGGCACTAGCTCCCCAAGACTGTGAGCCAAGAAGTGTGCTAGGCACTATATCCCTGAGACTGTGATCCAAGAAGGGAGCATGGCGCCATATCCCTGAGACTATGGGTGAAGAATTGAGCTGGGCACTAGCTCCCCGAGACAGTGAGCCAAGAAGTGTGCTAGGCGCTATATCCCTGAGACTGTGATCCAAGAAACGAGCGTGGCGCCATATCCTTAAGACTATGGATGAAGAAGTGAGCTGGGCACTAGTTCCCGAGACTGTGAGCCAAGAAGTGTGCTAGGCACTATATCCCTGAGACTGTGATCCAAGAAGCAAGTGTGGCACCATATCCCTGAGACTATGGGTGAAGAAGTGAGCTGGGCACTAGTTCCCGAGACTGTAAGCCAAGAAGTGTGCTAGGCACTATATCCCTGAGACTGCGATCCAAGAAACGAGCGTGGCGCCATATCCCTAAGACTATGGATGAAGAAGTGAGCTGGGCACTAGTTCCCGAGACTGTAAGCCAAGAAGTGTGCTAGGCACTTTATCCCTGAGACTGTGATCCAAGAAGCGAGCGTGGCACCATATCCCTGAGACTCTGATCCAAGAAGCGTGCATGGCGCCATATCCCTGAGACTATGGGTGAAGAAGTGTGCTGGCCACTAGCTCCCCGAGACTGTGAGCCAAGAAGTGTGCTAGGCACTATATTCCTGAGACTGTGATCCAAGTAGCGAGCGTGGCGCCATATCCCTGAGACTATGGGTGAAGAAGTGAGCTGGGCACTAGCTCCCCGAGACTATGAGCCAAGAAGTGTGCTAGGCACTTTATCCCTGAGACTGTGATCCAAGAAGCGAGCGTGGCGCCATATCCATGCGACTATGGGTGAAGAAGTGGGCTGGGCACTAGCTCCCCGAGACTGTGAGCCAAGAAGTGTGCTAGGCACTATATCCCTGAGACTGTGATCCAAGAAGCGAGCGTGGCGAGCATATCCCTGAGACTATGGATGAAGAAGTGAGCTGGGCACTAGTTCCCCGAGACTGTGAGCCAAGAAGTGTGCTAGGCACTATATACCTGAGTCTGTGATCCAAGAAGCGAACGTAGTGTCATATCCCCGAGACTATGGGTGAAGAAGTGGGTTGGGCACCAGCTCGCTGAGACTGTGAGCCAAGAGGTGTGCTAGGCACTATATCCCTGAGCCTGTGATCCAAGAAGCGAGCGTGGCACCATATCCCTGAGACTATGGTTGAAGAAGTGCGCTGGGCACTATCTCCCCGAGACTGTGAGCCAAGAAGTGTGCTAGGCACTATATCCCTGAGTCTGCGATCCAAGAAGCAAGCGTGGCGTCATATCCCTGAGACTATGGGTGAAGAAGTGAGCTGGGCACTAGCTCCCCGAGACTGTGAGCCAAGAAGTGTGCTAGGCACTATATCCCTGAGCCTGTGATCCAAGAAGCGAGCGTGGCACCATATCCCTGAGACTATGGGTGAAGGAATGAGCTGGGCACTAGCTCCCCGTGACTGTGTGCCAAGAAGTGTGCTAGGCACTATATCCTTTAGACTGTAATCCAAGAAGCGAGCGTGGCGCCATATCCCTGAGAATATGGGTGAAGAAGTGAGTTGGGCACTAGCTCCCCGAGACTGTGAGCCAAGAAGTGTGCTAGGCACTATATTCCTGAGACTGTGATCCAAGAAGCGAGCATGGCGCGATATCCCTGAGACTATGGGTGAAGAAGTGCGCTGGGCACCAGCTCTCTGAGACTGTGAGTCAAGACGTGTGGTAGGCACTATATCACTGAGACTGTGAGCCAAGAAGCGAGCATAATGCCATATCCCTGAGACTATCGGTGAAGAAGTGCGCTGGGCACTAGCTCCCTGAGACTGTGAGCCAAGAAGTGTGCTTGCCACTACATCCCTAGGACTGTGATCCAAGAAACGAGCGTGGCACCATATATCTGAGACTATGGATGAAGAAGTGAGCTGGGCACTAGTTCCCTGTGACTGTGAGCTAAGAAGTGTGCTAGGCACTATATCCCTGAGACTGTGATCCGAGAAGCGAGCATGGCACCATATCCCTGAGACTATGGGTGAAGCAGTGAGCTGGGCACTAGCTCCCTGAGACTGTGAGCCAAGAAGAGTGCTAGGAACTATATCCCTGAGACTGTGAGCCAAGAAGCGAGCGTAGTGTCATATCCCCGAGAGTATGGTTGAAGAAGTGCGCTGGGCACTAGCTCCCTGAGACTGTGAGCCAAGAAGTGTGCTAGGCACTATATCCCTGAGTCTGTGATCCAAGAAGCGAGCGTGGCATCATATTCCTGAGAGTATGGGTGAAGAAGTGAGCTGGGCACTAGTTCCCCGTGACTGTGAGCCAAGAAGTGTGCTAGGCACTATATCCCTGAGACTTTGATGCAAGAAGCGAGCATGGCGCCATATCCCTGAGACTATGGGTGAAGCAGTGAGCTGGGCACTAGCTCCCTGACACTGTGAGCCAAGAAGTGTGCTAGGCACCCTATCCCTGAGACTGTGATCCAAGAAGCAATCGTGGCGCCATATCCCTGAGAATATGGGTGAAGAAGTGAGCTGGGCACTAGCTCCCCGAGACTGTGAGCCAAGAAGTGTGCTAGGCACTATATCCCTGAGACTGTGATCCAAGAAGCGAGCGTGGCGCCATACCCCTGAGAATATGGGTGAAGAAGTGAGCTGGTTACTAGCTCCCCGAGACTGTAAGCCAAGAAGTGTGCTAGGCACTATATCCCTGAGACTGTGATCCAAGAAGCGAGTGTGGCACCATATCCCTGAGAATATTGGTGAAGAAGTGAGCTGGGCACTAGCTCCCCGAGACTGTGAGCCAAAAAGTGTGCTAGGCACTATATCTCTGAGACTGTGATCCAAGAAGTGAGCGTGGCACCATATCCCTGAGACTATGGGTGAAGAAGTGACCTGGGCACTAGCTCCCCGGGACTGTGAGCCAAGAAGTGTGCTAAGCACTATATCTCTGAGGCTATGATCCAAGAAGCGAGCGTGGTGTCATATCCCTAAGACTATGGGTGAAGAAGTGCGCTGGGCACTAGCTCCCTGAGACTGTGAGCCAAGAAGTGTGCTTGCCACTATATCCCTAGGACTGTGATCCAATAAACGAGCGTGCCGCCATATCCCTGAGACTATGGATGAAGAAGTGAGCTGGGCACTAGTTCCCCGAGACTGTGAGCCAAGAAGTGTGCTAGGCACTTTATCCCTGAGACTGTGGTCGAAGAAGCGAGAGTGGCGCCATATCCCTGAGACTATGGGTGAAGAAGTGAGCTGGGCACTAGCTCCCCGAGACTGTGAGCCAAGAAGTGTGCTAGGCACTATATCCCTGAGACTGATCCAAAAGCAAGCATGGCGCCATATCCCTGAGACTATGGGTGAAGAAGTGAGCTGGGCACTAGCTCCCCGAGACTGTGAGCCAAGAAGTGTGCTAGGCACTATATCCCTGAGTCTGTGATCCAAGAAGCGAGCGTGGCGCCATATCCCTGAGACTATGGGTGAAGAAGTGAGTTGGGCACTAGCTCCCCGAGACTGTGAGCCAAGAAGTGTGCTAGGCACTATATTCCTGAGACTCTGATCCAAGAAGCGAGCATGGCGCGATATCCCTGAGACTATGGGTGAAGAAGTGAGCTGGGCACTAGCTCCCCGAGAATGTGAGCCAAGAAGTGTGCTAGGCACTATACCCCTGAGACTGTGATCCAAGAAGGGAGCGTGGCGCCATATCCCTGAGACTATGGGTGAAGAAGTGAGCTGGGCACTAGCTCCCCGAGACTGTGAGCCAAGAAGTGTGCTAGGCACTATATTCCTGAGACTGTGATCCAAGAAGCGAGCGTGGCGCCATATCCCTGAGACTATGTGTGAAGAAGTGAGCTGGGCACTAGCTCCCCAAGACTGTGAGCCAAGAAGTGTGCTAGGCACTATATCCCTGAGACTGTGATCCAAGAAGGGAGCATGGCGCCATATCCCTGAGACTATGGGTGAAGAATTGAGCTGGGCACTAGCTCCCCATGACAGTGAGCCAAGAAGTGTGCTAGGCGCTATATCCCTGAGACTGTGATCCAAGAAACGAGCGTGGCGCCATATCCTTAAGACTATGGATGAAGAAGTGAGCTGGGCACTAGTTCCCGAGACTGTGAGCCAAGAAGTGTGCTAGGCACTATATCCCTGAGACTGTGATCCAAGAAGCAAGTGTGGCACCATATCCCTGAGACTCTGATCCAAGAAGCGAGCATGGCGCCATATCCCTGAGACTATGGGTTAAGAAGTGCGCTGGGCACTAGCTCCCTGAGACTCTGAGCCAAGAAATGTGCTTGCCACTATATCCCTGAGATTGTGATCCAAGAAGCGAGCATGGCGCCATATCCCAGAGACTATGGGTGAAGAAGTGAGCTGGGCACTAGCTCCCCGAGACAGTGAGCCAAGAAGTGTGCTAGGCACTATATTCCTGAGACTGTGATCCAAGAAGCGAGCGTGACGCCATATCCCTGAGACTATGGGTGAAGAAGTGAGCTGGGCACTAGCTCCCCGAGACTGTGAGCCAAGAGTGTGCTAGGCACTATATCCATGAGACTGTGATCCAAGAAGCGAGTGTGGCGCCATATCCCTGAGACTATGGGTGAAGAAGTGGGCTGGGCACTAGCTCCCCGAGACTGTGAGCCAAGAAGTGTGCTTGGCACTATATCCCTGAGACTGTGATCCAAGAAGCGAGCGTGGGCCATATCCATGAGACTATGGGTGAAAAAGTGAGCTGGGCACTAGCTCCCTGAGACTGTGTGCCAAGAAGTGTGCTAGGCACTATATGCCTGAGACTGTGATCTAAGAAGTGAACGTGGTGCCATGTCCCTGAGTCTATGGGTGAAGAAGTGAGCTGGGCACTAGCTCCCCGAGACTGTGAGCCCAGAAGTGTGCTAGGCACTATATCCCTGAGACTGTGATCCAAGAAGCGAGCGTGGCGCCATATCCCTGAGAATATAGGTGAAGAAGTGAGCTGGGCACTAACTCCCCAAGACTGTGAGCCAAGAAGTGTGCTAGGCACTATATCCCTGAGACTGTGATCCAAGAAGCGAGTGTGGCACCATATCCCTGAGAATATTGGTAAAGAAGTGAGCTGGGCACTAGCTCCCCGAGACTGTGAGCCAAGAAGTGTGCTAGGCACTATATCTCTGAGACTGTGATCCAAGAAGTGAGCGTGGCACCATATCCCTGAGACTATGGGTGAAGAAGTGACCTGGGCACTAGCTCCCCGGGACTGTGAGCAAAGAAGTGTGCTAAGCACTATATCTCTGAGGCTATGAACCAAGAAGCGAGCGTGGTGTCATATCCCTAAGACTATGGGTGAAGAAGTGCGCTGGGCACTAGCCCCTGAGACTGTGAGCCAAGAAGTGTGCTTGCTACTATATCCCTAGGACTGTGATCCAATAAACGAGCGTGCCGCCATATCCCTGAGACTATGGATGAAGAAGTGAGCTGGGCACTAGTTCCCTGAGACTGTGAGCCAAGAAGTGTGCTAGGCACTATATCCCTGAGACTGTGATCCGAGAAGCGAGCATGGCGCCATATCCCTGAGACTATGGGTGAAGCAGTGAGCTGGGCACTAGCTCCCTGAGACTGTGAGCCAAGAAGAGTGCTAGGAACTATATCCCTGAGACTGTGAGCCAAGAAGCGAGCGTAGTGTCATATCCCCGAGAGTATGGTTGAAGAAGTGCGCTGGGCACTAGCTCCCTGAGACTGTGAGCCAAGAAGTGTGCTAGGCACTATATCCCTGAGTCTGTGATCCAAGAAGCGAGCGTGGCATCATATCCCTGAGAGTATGGGTGAAGAAGTGAGCTGGGCACTAGCTCCCCGAGACTGTGAGCCAAGAAGTGTGCTAGGCCCTATATCCCTGAGACTGTGATGCAAGAAGCGAGCATGGCGCCATATCCCTGAGACTATGGGTGAAGAAGTGAGCTGGGCACTAGCTCCCCGAGACTGTGAGCCAAGAAGTGTGCTAGGCCCTATATCCCTGAGACTTTGATCCAAGAAGCGAGTGTGGCACCATATCCCTGAGAATATTGGTGAAGAAGTGAGCTGGGCACTAGCTCCCCGAGACTGTGAGCCAAGAAGTGTGCTAGGCACTATATCTCTGAGACTCTGATCCAAGAAGTGAGCGTGGCACCATATCCCTGAGACTATGGGTGAAGAAGTGACCTGGGCACTAGCTCCCCGGGACTGTGAGCCAAGAAGTGTGCTAAGCACTATATCTCTGAGGCTATGATCCAAGAAGCGAGCGTGGTGTCATATCCCTAAGACTATGGGTGAAGAAGTGCGCTGGGCACTAGCTCCCTGAGACTGTGAGCCAAGAAGTGTGCTTGCCACTATATCCCTAGGACTGTGATCCAATAAACGAGCGTGCCGCCATATCCCTGAGACTATGGATGAAGAAGTGAGCTGGGCACTAGTTCCCCGAGACTGTGAGCCAAGAAGTGTGCTAGGCACTTTATCCCTGAGACTGTGATCCAAGAAGCGAGTGTGGAGACATGTCCCTGAGACTATGGGTGAAGAAGTGAGCTGGGCACTAGCTCCCCGAGACTGTGAGCCAAGAAGTGTGCTAGGCCCTATATCCCTGAGACTGTGATCGAAGAAGCGAGAGTGGCGCCATATCCCTGAGACTATGGGTGAAGAAGTGAGCTGGGCACTAGCTCCCCGAGACTGTGAGCCAAGAAGTGTGCTAGGCACTATATCCCTAAGACTGATCCAAAAGCAAGCATGGCGCCATATCCCTGAGACTATGGGTGAAGAAGTGAGCTGGGCACTAGCTCCCCGAGACTGTGAGCCAAGAAGTGTGCTAGGCACTATATCCCTGAGTCTGTGATCCAAGAAGCGAGCGTGGCGCCATATCCCTGAGACTATGGGTGAAGAAGTGAGTTGGGCACTAGCTCCCCGAGACTGTGAGCCAAGAAGTGTGCTAGGCACTATATTCCTGAGACTGTGATCCAAGAAGCGAGCATGGCGCGATATCCCTGAGACTATGGGTGAAGAAGTGAGCTGGGCACTAGCTCCCCGAGAATGTGAGCCAAGAAGTGTGTTAGGCACTATACCCCTGAGACTGTGATCCAAGAAGGGAGCGTGGCGCCACATCCCTGAGACTATGGGTGAAGAAGTGAGCTGGGCACTAGCTCCCCGAGACTGTGAGCCAAGAAGTGTGCTAGGCACTATATTCCTGAGACTGTGATCCAAGAAGCGAGCGTGGCGCCATATCCCTGAGACTATGTGTGAAGAGGTGAGCTGGGCACTAGCTCCCCAAGACTGTGAGCCAAGAAGTGTGCTAGGCACTATATCCCTGAGACTGTGATCCAAGAAGGGAGCATGGCGCCATATCCCTGAGACTATGGGTGAAGAATTGAGCTGGGCACTAGCTCCCCGAGACAGTGAGCCAAGAAGTGTGCTAGGCGCTATATCCCTGAGACTGTGATCCAAGAAACAAGCGTGGCGCCATATCCTTAAGACTATGGATGAAGAAGTGAGCTGGGCACTAGTTCCCGAGACTGTGAGCCAAGAAGTGTGCTAGGCACTATATCCCTGAGACTGTGATCCAAGAAGCAAGTGTGGCACCATATCCCTGAGACTCTGATCCAAGAAGCGAGCATGGCGCCATATCCCTGAGACTATGGGTGAAGAAGTGCGCTGGGCACTAGCTCCCTGAGACTCTGAGCCAAGAAATGTGCTTGCCACTATATCCCTGAGACTGTGATCCAAGAAGCGAGCATGGCGCCATATCCCAGAGACTATGGGTGAAGAAGTGAGCTGGGCACTAGCTCCCCGAGACAGTGAGCCAAGAAGTGTGCTAGGCACTATATTCCTGAGACTGTGATCCAAGAAGCGAGCGTGGCGCCATATCCCTGAGACTATGGGTGAAGAAGTGAGCTGGGCACTAGCTCCCCGAGACTGTGAGCCAAGAGTGTGCTAGGCACTATATCCCTGAGACTGTGATCCAAGAAGCGAGTGTGGCGCCATATCCCTGAGACTATGGGTGAAGAAATGGGCTGGGCACTAGCTCCCTGAGACTGTGAGCCAAGAAGTGTGCTTGGCACTATATCCCTGAGACTGTGATCCAAGAAGCGAGCGTGGCGCCATATCCATGAGACTATGGGTGAAAAAGTGAGCTGGGCACTAGTTCCCCGAGACTGTGAGCCAAGAAGTGTGCTAGGCACTTTATCCCTGAGACTGTGATCCAAGAAGCGAGTGTGGAGACATGTCCCTTAGACTATGGGTGAAGAAGTGAGCTGGGCACTAGCTCCCTGAGACTGTGTGCCAAGAAGTGTGCTAGGCACTATATGCCTGAGACTGTGATCCAAGAAGCGAACGTGGTGCCATGTCCCTGAGACTATGGGTGAAGAAGTGAGCTGGGCACTAGCTCCCCGAGACTGTGAGCCCAGAAGTGTGCTAGGCACTATATCCCTGAGACTGTGATCCAAGAAGCGAGCGTGGCGCCATATCCCTGAGAATATGGGTGAAGAAGTGAGCTGGGCACTAGCTCCCCAAGACTGTGAGCCAAGAAGTGTGCTAGGCACTATATCCCTGAGACTGTGATCCAAGAAGCAAGCGTGGCACCATATCCCTGAGAATATTGGTAAAGAAGTGAGCTGGGCACTAGCTCCCCGAGACTGTGAGCCAAGAAGTGTGCTAGGCACTATATCTCTGAGACTGTGATCCAAGAAGCGAGCGTGGCACCATATCCCTGAGACTATGGGTGAAGAAGTGACCTGGGCACTAGCTCCCCGGGACTGTGAGCCAAGAAGTGTGCTAAGCACTATATCTCTGAGGCTATGATCCAAGAAGCGAGCGTGGTGTCATATCCCTAAGACTATGGGTGAAGAAGTGCGCTGGGCACTAGCTCCCTGAGACTGTGAGCCAAGAAGTGTGCTTGCTACTATATCCCTAGGACTGTGATCCAATAAACGAGCGTGCCGCCATATCCCTGAGACTATGGATGAAGAAGTGAGCTGGGCACTAGTTCCCTGAGACTGTGAGCCAAGAAGTGTGCTAGGCACTATATCCCTGAGACTGTGATCCAAGAAGCGAGCGTGGAGACATGTCCCTGAGACTATGGGTGAAGAAGTGCGCTGGGCACTAGCTCCCTGAGACTGTGAGCCAAGAAGTGTGCTTGCTACTATATCCCTAGGACTGTGATCCAATAAACGAGCGTGCCGCCATATCCCTGAGACTATTGGTGAAGAAGTGAGCTGGGCACTAGCTCCCCGAGACTGTGAGCCAAGAAGTGTGCTAGGCACTATATCCCTGAGACTGATCCAAAAAGCAGGCATGGCGCCATATCCCTGAGACTATGGGTGAAGAAGTGAGCTGGGAACTAGCTCCCCGAGACTGTGAGCCAAGAAGTGTGTTAGGCACTATGTCCCTGAGTCTGTGATCCAAGAAGCGAGCGTGGCGCCATATCCCTGAGACTATGGGTGAAGAAGTGAGTTGGGCACTAGCTCCCCGAGACTGTGAGCCTAGAAGTGTGCTAGGCACTATATTCCTGAGACTGTGATCCAAGAAGCGAGCATGGCGCGATATCCCTGAGACTATGGGTGAAGAAGTGAGCTGGGCACTAGCTCCCCGAGACTGTGAGCCAAGAAGTGTGCTAAGCACTATATCCCTGAGACTGTGATCCAAGAAGGGAGCGTGGCGCCATATCCCTGAGACTATGGATGAAGAAGTGAGCTGGGCACTAGTTCCTGAGACTGTGAGCCAAGAAGTGTGCTAGGCACTATATCCCTGAGACTGTGATCCAAGAAGCGAGCGTGGCACCATATCCCTGAGACTCTGATCCAAGAAGCGAGCATGGCGCCATATTCCTGAGACTATGGGTGAAGAAGTGCGCTGGGCACTAGCTCCCTGAGACTCTGAGCCAAGAAATGTGCTTGCCACTATATCCCTGAGACTGTGATCCAAGAAGCGAGCATGGCGCCATATCACTGAGACTATGGGTGAAGAAGTGTGCTAAGCACTATATCCCTGAGTCTGTGATCCAAGAAGCGAGCGTGGCGCCATATCCCTGAGACTATGGGTGAACAAGTGAGCTGGGCACTAGCTCCCCGAGACTGTGAGCCAAGAAGTGTGCTAGGCACTATACCCCTGAGACTGTGATCCAAGAAGGGAGCGTTGCGCCATATCCCTGAGACTATGGGTGAAGAAGTGAGCTGGGCACTAGCTCCTAGAGACTGTGAGCCAAGAAGTGTGCTAGGCACTATATTCCTGAGACTGTGATCCAAGAAGCGAGCGTGGCGCCATATCCCTGAGACTATGGGTGAAGAAGTGAGCTGGGCACTAGCTCCCCAAGACTGTGAGCCAAGAAGTGTGCTAGGCACTATATCCCTGAGACTCTGATCCAAGAAGGGAGCATGGCGCCATATCCCTGAGACTATGGGTGAAGAATTGAGCTGGGCACTAGCTCCCCGAGACAGTGAGCCAAGAAGTGTGCTAGGCGCTATATCCCTGAGACTGTGATCCAAGAAACGAGCGTGGCGCCATATCCTTAAGACTATGGATGAAGAAGTGAGCTGGGCACTAGTTCCCGAGACTGTGAGCCAAGAAGTGTGCTAGGCACTATATCCCTGAGACTGTGATCCAAGAAGCGAGCATGGCGCCATATCCCTGAGACTATGGGTGAAGAAGTGCGCGGGGCACTACCTCCCTGAGACTCTGAGCCAAGAAATGTGCTTGCCACTATATCCCTGAGACTGTGATCCAAGAAGCGAGCATGGCGCCATATCCCAGAGACTCTGGGTGAAGAAGTGAGCTGGGCACTAGCTCCCCGAGACTGTAAGCCAAGAAGTGTGCTAGGCACTATATTCCTGAGACTGTGATCCAATGAGCGAGCGTGGCGCCATATCCCTGAGACTATGGGTGAAGAAGTGAGCTGGACACTAGCTCCCCGAGACTGTGAGCCAAGAGTGTGCAAGGCACTATATCCCTGAGACTGTGATCCAAGAAGCGAGTGTGGCACCATATCCCTGAGAATATTGGTGAAGAAGTGAGCTGGGCACTAGCTCCCCGAGACTGTGAGCCAAAAAGTGTGCTAGGCACTATATCTCTGAGACTGTGATCCAAGAAGTGAGCGTGGCACCATATCCCTGAGACTATGGGTGAAGAAGTGACCTGGGCACTAGCTCCCCGGGACTGTGAGCCAAGAAGTGTGCTAAGCACTATATCTCTGAGGCTATGATCCAAGAAGCGAGCGTGGTGTCATATCCCTAAGACTATGGGTTAAGAAGTGCGCTGGGCACTAGCTCCCTGAGACTGTGAGCCAAGAAGTGTGCTTGCCACTATATCCCTAGGACTGTGATCCAATAAACGAGCGTGCCGCCATATCCCTGAGACTATGGATGAAGAAGTGAGCTGGGCACTAGTTCCCCGAGACTGTGAGCCAAGAAGTGTGCTAGGCACTTTATCCCTGAGACTGTGGTCGAAGAAGCGAGAGTGGCGCCATATCCCTGAGACTATGGGTGAAGAAGTGAGCTGGGCACTAGCTCCCCGAGACTGTGAGCCAAGAAGTGTGCTAGGCACTATATCCCTGAGACTGATCCAAAAGCAAGCATGGCGCCATATCCCTGAGACTATGGGTTAAGAAGTGAGCTGGGCACTAGCTCCCCGAGACTGTGAGCCAAGAAGTGTGCTAGGCACTATATCCCTGAGTCTGTGATCCAAGAAGCGAGCGTGGCGCCATATCCCTGAGACTATGGGTGAAGAAGTGAGTTGGGCACTAGCTCCCCGAGACTGTGAGCCAAGAAGTGTGCTAGGCACTATATTCCTGAGACTCTGATCCAAGAAGCGAGCATGGCGCGATATCCCTGAGACTATGGGTGAAGAAGTGAGCTGGGCACTAGCTCCCCGAGAATGTGAGCCAAGAAGTGTGCTAGGCACTATACCCCTGAGACTGTGATCCAAGAAGGGAGCGTGGCGCCATATCCCTGAGACTATGGGTGAAGAAGTGAGCTGGGCACTAGCTCCCCGAGACTGTGAGCCAAGAAGTGTGCTAGGCACTATATTCCTGAGACTGTGATCCAAGAAGCGAGCGTGGCGCCATATCCCTGAGACTATGTGTGAAGAAGTGAGCTGGGCACTAGCTCCCCAAGACTGTGAGCCAAGAAGTGTGCTAGGCACTATATCCCTGAGACTGTGATCCAAGAAGGGAGCATGGCGCCATATCCCTGAGACTATGGGTGAAGAATTGAGCTGGGCACTAGCTCCCCATGACAGTGAGCCAAGAAGTGTGCTAGGCGCTATATCCCTGAGACTGTGATCCAAGAAACGAGCGTGGCGCCATATCCTTAAGACTATGGATGAAGAAGTGAGCTGGGCACTAGTTCCCGAGACTGTGAGCCAAGAAGTGTGCTAGGCACTATATCCCTGAGACTGTGATCCAAGAAGCAAGTGTGGCACCATATCCCTGAGACTCTGATCCAAGAAGCGAGCATGGCGCCATATCCCTGAGACTATGGGTTAAGAAGTGCGCTGGGCACTAGCTCCCTGAGACTCTGAGCCAAGAAATGTGCTTGCCACTATATCCCTGAGATTGTGATCCAAGAAGCGAGCATGGCGCCATATCCCAGAGACTATGGGTGAAGAAGTGAGCTGGGCACTAGCTCCCCGAGACAGTGAGCCAAGAAGTGTGCTAGGCACTATATTCCTGAGACTGTGATCCAAGAAGCGAGCGTGACGCCATATCCCTGAGACTATGGGTGAAGAAGTGAGCTGGGCACTAGCTCCCCGAGACTGTGAGCCAAGAGTGTGCTAGGCACTATATCCATGAGACTGTGATCCAAGAAGCGAGTGTGGCGCCATATCCCTGAGACTATGGGTGAAGAAGTGGGCTGGGCACTAGCTCCCCGAGACTGTGAGCCAAGAAGTGTGCTTGGCACTATATCCCTGAGACTGTGATCCAAGAAGCGAGCGTGGGCCATATCCATGAGACTATGGGTGAAAAAGTGAGCTGGGCACTAGCTCCCTGAGACTGTGTGCCAAGAAGTGTGCTAGGCACTATATGCCTGAGACTGTGATCTAAGAAGTGAACGTGGTGCCATGTCCCTGAGTCTATGGGTGAAGAAGTGAGCTGGGCACTAGCTCCCCGAGACTGTGAGCCCAGAAGTGTGCTAGGCACTATATCCCTGAGACTGTGATCCAAGAAGCGAGCGTGGCGCCATATCCCTGAGAATATAGGTGAAGAAGTGAGCTGGGCACTAACTCCCCAAGACTGTGAGCCAAGAAGTGTGCTAGGCACTATATCCCTGAGACTGTGATCCAAGAAGCGAGTGTGGCACCATATCCCTGAGAATATTGGTAAAGAAGTGAGCTGGGCACTAGCTCCCCGAGACTGTGAGCCAAGAAGTGTGCTAGGCACTATATCTCTGAGACTGTGATCCAAGAAGTGAGCGTGGCACCATATCCCTGAGACTATGGGTGAAGAAGTGACCTGGGCACTAGCTCCCCGGGACTGTGAGCAAAGAAGTGTGCTAAGCACTATATCTCTGAGGCTATGAACCAAGAAGCGAGCGTGGTGTCATATCCCTAAGACTATGGGTGAAGAAGTGCGCTGGGCACTAGCCCCTGAGACTGTGAGCCAAGAAGTGTGCTTGCTACTATATCCCTAGGACTGTGATCCAATAAACGAGCGTGCCGCCATATCCCTGAGACTATGGATGAAGAAGTGAGCTGGGCACTAGTTCCCTGAGACTGTGAGCCAAGAAGTGTGCTAGGCACTATATCCCTGAGACTGTGATCCGAGAAGCGAGCATGGCGCCATATCCCTGAGACTATGGGTGAAGCAGTGAGCTGGGCACTAGCTCCCTGAGACTGTGAGCCAAGAAGAGTGCTAGGAACTATATCCCTGAGACTGTGAGCCAAGAAGCGAGCGTAGTGTCATATCCCCGAGAGTATGGTTGAAGAAGTGCGCTGGGCACTAGCTCCCTGAGACTGTGAGCCAAGAAGTGTGCTAGGCACTATATCCCTGAGTCTGTGATCCAAGAAGCGAGCGTGGCATCATATCCCTGAGAGTATGGGTGAAGAAGTGAGCTGGGCACTAGCTCCCCGAGACTGTGAGCCAAGAAGTGTGCTAGGCCCTATATCCCTGAGACTGTGATGCAAGAAGCGAGCATGGCGCCATATCCCTGAGACTATGGGTGAAGAAGTGAGCTGGGCACTAGCTCCCCGAGACTGTGAGCCAAGAAGTGTGCTAGGCCCTATATCCCTGAGACTTTGATCCAAGAAGCGAGTGTGGCACCATATCCCTGAGAATATTGGTGAAGAAGTGAGCTGGGCACTAGCTCCCCGAGACTGTGAGCCAAGAAGTGTGCTAGGCACTATATCTCTGAGACTCTGATCCAAGAAGTGAGCGTGGCACCATATCCCTGAGACTATGGGTGAAGAAGTGACCTGGGCACTAGCTCCCCGGGACTGTGAGCCAAGAAGTGTGCTAAGCACTATATCTCTGAGGCTATGATCCAAGAAGCAAGCATGGTGTCATATCCCTAAGACTATGGGTGAAGAAGTGCGCTGGGCACTAGCTCCCTGAGACTGTGAGCCAAGAAGTGTGCTTGCCACTATATCCCTAGGACTGTGATCCAATAAACGAGCGTGCCGCCATATCCCTGAGACTATGGATGAAGAAGTGAGCTGGGCACTAGTTCCCCGAGACTGTGAGCCAAGAAGTGTGCTAGGCACTTTATCCCTGAGACTGTGATCCAAGAAGCGAGTGTGGAGACATGTCCCTGAGACTATGGGTGAAGAAGTGAGCTGGGCACTAGCTCCCCGAGACTGTGAGCCAAGAAGTGTGCTAGGCCCTATATCCCTGAGACTGTGATCGAAGAAGCGAGAGTGGCGCCATATCCCTGAGACTATGGGTGAAGAAGTGAGCTGGGCACTAGCTCCCCGAGACTGTGAGCCAAGAAGTGTGCTAGGCACTATATCCCTAAGACTGATCCAAAAGCAAGCATGGCGCCATATCCCTGAGACTATGGGTGAAGAAGTGAGCTGGGCACTAGCTCCCCGAGACTGTGAGCCAAGAAGTGTGCTAGGCACTATATCCCTGAGTCTGTGATCCAAGAAGCGAGCGTGGCGCCATATCCCTGAGACTATGGGTGAAGAAGTGAGTTGGGCACTAGCTCCCCGAGACTGTGAGCCAAGAAGTGTGCTAGGCACTATATTCCTGAGACTGTGATCCAAGAAGCGAGCATGGCGCGATATCCCTGAGACTATGGGTGAAGAAGTGAGCTGGGCACTAGCTCCCCGAGAATGTGAGCCAAGAAGTGTGCTAGGCACTATACCCCTGAGACTGTGATCCAAGAAGGGAGCGTGGCGCCACATCCCTGAGACTATGGGTGAAGAAGTGAGCTGGGCACTAGCTCCCCGAGACTGTGAGCCAAGAAGTGTGCTAGGCACTATATTCCTGAGACTGTGATCCAAGAAGCGAGCGTGGCGCCATATCCCTGAGACTATGTGTGAAGAGGTGAGCTGGGCACTAGCTCCCCAAGACTGTGAGCCAAGAAGTGTGCTAGGCACTATATCCCTGAGACTGTGATCCAAGAAGGGAGCATGGCGCCATATCCCTGAGACTATGGGTGAAGAATTGAGCTGGGCACTAGCTCCCCGAGACAGTGAGCCAAGAAGTGTGCTAGGCGCTATATCCCTGAGACTGTGATCCAAGAAACAAGCGTGGCGCCATATCCTTAAGACTATGGATGAAGAAGTGAGCTGGGCACTAGTTCCCGAGACTGTGAGCCAAGAAGTGTGCTAGGCACTATATCCCTGAGACTGTGATCCAAGAAGCAAGTATGGCACCATATCCCTGAGACTCTGATCCAAGAAGCGAGCATGGCGCCATATCCCTGAGACTATGGGTGAAGAAGTGCGCTGGGCACTAGCTCCCTGAGACTCTGAGCCAAGAAATGTGCTTGCCACTATATCCCTGAGACTGTGATCCAAGAAGCGAGCATGGCGCCATATCCCAGAGACTATGGGTGAAGAAGTGAGCTGGGCACTAGCTCCCCGAGACAGTGAGCCAAGAAGTGTGCTAGGCACTATATTCCTGAGACTGTGATCCAAGAAGCGAGCGTGGCGCCATATCCCTGAGACTATGGGTGAAGAAGTGAGCTGGGCACTAGCTCCCCGAGACTGTGAGCCAAGAGTGTGCTAGGCACTATATCCCTGAGACTGTGATCCAAGAAGCGAGTGTGGCGCCATATCCCTGAGACTATGGGTGAAGAAATGGGCTGGGCACTAGCTCCCTGAGACTGTGAGCCAAGAAGTGTGCTTGGCACTATATCCCTGAGACTGTGATCCAAGAAGCGAGCGTGGCGCCATATCCATGAGACTATGGGTGAAAAAGTGAGCTGGGCACTAGTTCCCCGAGACTGTGAGCCAAGAAGTGTGCTAGGCACTTTATCCCTGAGACTGTGATCCAAGAAGCGAGTGTGGAGACATGTCCCTTAGACTATGGGTGAAGAAGTGAGCTGGGCACTAGCTCCCTGAGACTGTGTGCCAAGAAGTGTGCTAGGCACTATATGCCTGAGACTGTGATCCAAGAAGCGAACGTGGTGCCATGTCCCTGAGACTATGGGTGAAGAAGTGAGCTGGGCACTAGCTCCCCGAGACTGTGAGCCCAGAAGTGTGCTAGGCACTATATCCCTGAGACTGTGATCCAAGAAGCGAGCGTGGCGCCATATCCCTGAGAATATGGGTGAAGAAGTGAGCTGGGCACTAGCTCCCCAAGACTGTGAGCCAAGAAGTGTGCTAGGCACTATATCCCTGAGACTGTGATCCAAGAAGCAAGCGTGGCACCATATCCCTGAGAATATTGGTAAAGAAGTGAGCTGGGCACTAGCTCCCCGAGACTGTGAGCCAAGAAGTGTGCTAGGCACTATATCTCTGAGACTGTGATCCAAGAAGCGAGCGTGGCACCATATCCCTGAGACTATGGGTGAAGAAGTGACCTGGGCACTAGCTCCCCGGGACTGTGAGCCAAGAAGTGTGCTAAGCACTATATCTCTGAGGCTATGATCCAAGAAGCGAGCGTGGTGTCATATCCCTAAGACTATGGGTGAAGAAGTGCGCTGGGCACTAGCTCCCTGAGACTGTGAGCCAAGAAGTGTGCTTGCTACTATATCCCTAGGACTGTGATCCAATAAACGAGCGTGCCGCCATATCCCTGAGACTATGGATGAAGAAGTGAGCTGGGCACTAGTTCCCTGAGACTGTGAGCCAAGAAGTGTGCTAGGCACTATATCCCTGAGACTGTGATCCAAGAAGCGAGCGTGGAGACATGTCCCTGAGACTATGGGTGAAGAAGTGCGCTGGGCACTAGCTCCCTGAGACTGTGAGCCAAGAAGTGTGCTTGCTACTATATCCCTAGGACTGTGATCCAATAAACGAGCGTGCCGCCATATCCCTGAGACTATTGGTGAAGAAGTGAGCTGGGCACTAGCTCCCCGAGACTGTGAGCCAAGAAGTGTGCTAGGCACTATATCCCTGAGACTGATCCAAAAAGCAGGCATGGCGCCATATCCCTGAGACTATGGGTGAAGAAGTGAGCTGGGAACTAGCTCCCCGAGACTGTGAGCCAAGAAGTGTGTTAGGCACTATGTCCCTGAGTCTGTGATCCAAGAAGCGAGCGTGGCGCCATATCCCTGAGACTATGGGTGAAGAAGTGAGTTGGGCACTAGCTCCCCGAGACTGTGAGCCTAGAAGTGTGCTAGGCACTATATTCCTGAGACTGTGATCCAAGAAGCGAGCATGGCGCGATATCCCTGAGACTATGGGTGAAGAAGTGAGCTGGGCACTAGCTCCCCGAGACTGTGAGCCAAGAAGTGTGCTAAGCACTATATCCCTGAGACTGTGATCCAAGAAGGGAGCGTGGCGCCATATCCCTGAGACTATGGATGAAGAAGTGAGCTGGGCACTAGTTCCTGAGACTGTGAGCCAAGAAGTGTGCTAGGCACTATATCCCTGAGACTGTGATCCAAGAAGCGAGCGTGGCACCATATCCCTGAGACTCTGATCCAAGAAGCGAGCATGGCGCCATATTCCTGAGACTATGGGTGAAGAAGTGCGCTGGGCACTAGCTCCCTGAGACTCTGAGCCAAGAAATGTGCTTGCCACTATATCCCTGAGACTGTGATCCAAGAAGCGAGCATGGCGCCATATCACTGAGACTATGGGTGAAGAAGTGTGCTAAGCACTATATCCCTGAGTCTGTGATCCAAGAAGCGAGCGTGGCGCCATATCCCTGAGACTATGGGTGAAGAAGTGAGTTGGGCACTAGCTCCCCGAGACTGTGAGCCAAGAAGTGTGCTAGGCACTATATTCCTGAGACTGTGATCCAAGAAGCGAGCATGGCGCGATATCCCTGAGACTATGGGTGAACAAGTGAGCTGGGCACTAGCTCCCCGAGACTGTGAGCCAAGAAGTGTGCTAGGCACTATACCCCTGAGACTGTGATCCAAGAAGGGAGCGTTGCGCCATATCCCTGAGACTATGGGTGAAGAAGTGAGCTGGGCACTAGCTCCTAGAGACTGTGAGCCAAGAAGTGTGCTAGGCACTATATTCCTGAGACTGTGATCCAAGAAGCGAGCGTGGCGCCATATCCCTGAGACTATGGGTGAAGAAGTGAGCTGGGCACTAGCTCCCCAAGACTGTGAGCCAAGAAGTGTGCTAGGCACTATATCCCTGAGACTCTGATCCAAGAAGGGAGCATGGCGCCATATCCCTGAGACTATGGGTGAAGAATTGAGCTGGGCACTAGCTCCCCGAGACAGTGAGCCAAGAAGTGTGCTAGGCGCTATATCCCTGAGACTGTGATCCAAGAAACGAGCGTGGCGCCATATCCTTAAGACTATGGATGAAGAAGTGAGCTGGGCACTAGTTCCCGAGACTGTGAGCCAAGAAGTGTGCTAGGCACTATATCCCTGAGACTGTGATCCAAGAAGCGAGCATGGCGCCATATCCCTGAGACTATGGGTGAAGAAGTGCGCGGGGCACTACCTCCCTGAGACTCTGAGCCAAGAAATGTGCTTGCCACTATATCCCTGAGACTGTGATCCAAGAAGCGAGCATGGCGCCATATCCCAGAGACTCTGGGTGAAGAAGTGAGCTGGGCACTAGCTCCCCGAGACTGTAAGCCAAGAAGTGTGCTAGGCACTATATTCCTGAGACTGTGATCCAATGAGCGAGCGTGGCGCCATATCCCTGAGACTATGGGTGAAGAAGTGAGCTGGACACTAGCTCCCCGAGACTGTGAGCCAAGAGTGTGCAAGGCACTATATCCCTGAGACTGTGATCCAAGAAGCGAGCGTGGCGCCATATCCCTGAGACTATGGGTGAAGAAGTGGGCTGGGCACTAGCCTCCCGAGACTGTGAGCCAAGAAGTGTGCTAGGCACTATATCCCTGAGACTGTGATCCAAGAAGCGAGCGTGGCGCCATATCCATAAGACTATGGGTGAAAAAGTGAGCTGGGCACTAGCTCCCTGAGACTGTGTGCCAAGAAGTGTGCTAGGCACTATATGCCTGAGACTGTGATCCAAGAAGCGAGCGTGGCACTATATCCCTGAGACTGTGATCCAAGAAGCGAGCATGGCACCATATCCCTGAGAATATTGGTAAAGAAGTGAGCTGGGCACTAGCTCCCCGAGACTGTGAGCCAAGAAGTGTGCTAGGCACTATATCTCTGAGACTGTGATCCAAGAAGCGAGCGTGGCACTATATCCCTGAGACTGTGATCCAAGAAGCGAGCATGGCACCATATCCCTGAGAATATTGGTAAAGAAGTGAGCTGGGCACTAGCTCCCCGAGACTGTGAGCCAAGAAGTGTGCTAGGCACTATATCTCTGAGACTGTGATCCAAGAAGCGAGCGTGGCACCATATCCCTGAGACTATGGGTGAAGAAGTGACCTGGGCACTAGCTCCCCGGGACTGTGAGCCAAGAAGTGTGCTTGCCACTATATCCCTAGGACTGTGATCCAATAACCGAGCGTGCCGCCATATCCCTGAGACTATGGATGAAGAAGTGAGCTGGGAACTAGTTCCCCAAGACTGTGAGCCAAGAAGTGTGCTAGGCACTATATCCCTGAGACTGTGATCCAAGAAGCGAGCGTGGAGACATGTCCCTGAGACTATGGGGGAAGAAGTGAGCTGGGCACTAGCTCCCGGAGACTGTGAGCCAAGAAGTGTTCTAGGCCCTATATCCCTGAGACTGTGATCGAAGAAGCGAGCGTGGCGCCATATCCCTGAGACTATGGGTGAAGAAGTGAGCTGGGCACTAGCTCCCCGAGACTGTGAGCCAAGAAGTGTGCTAGTCCCTATATCCCTGAGACTGTGATCGAAGAAGCGAGCGTGGCGCCATATCCCTGAGACTATGGATGAAGAAGTGAGCTGGGCACTAGCTCCCTGAGACTGTGAGCCAAGAAGTGTGCTTGCCACTATATCCATAGGAGTGTGATCCAATAAACGAGTGTGCCGCCATATCCCTGAGACTATGGATGAAGAAGTGAGCTGGGCACTAGTTCCCCAAGACTGTGAGCCAAGAAGTGTGCTAGGCACTATATCCCTGAGACTGTGATCCAAGAAGTGAGCCTGGCGCCATGTCCCTGAGACTATGGGTGAAGAAGTGAGCTGGGCACTAGCTCCCCGAGACTGTGAGCCAAGAAGTGTGCTAGGCACTATATCCCTGAGACTGATCCAAAAAGCAAGCATGGCACCATATCCCTGAGACTATGGGTGAAGAAGTGAGCTGGGCACTAACTCCCCGAGACTGTGAGCCAAGAAGTGTGCTAGGCAATATATCCCTGAGTCTGTGATCCAAGAAGCGAGCGTGGTGCCATATCCCTGAGACTATGGATGAAGAAGTGAGCTGGGCATTAGCTCCCCGAGACTGTGAGCCAAGAAGTGTGCTAGGCAGTATATTCCTGAGACTGTGATCCAAGAAGCGAGCGTGGCGCCATATCCCTGAGACTATGGGTGAAGAAGTGAGCTGGGCGCTAGCTCCCTGAGACTGTGAGCCAAGAAGTGTGCTAGGCACTATATCCCTGAGACTGTGATCCAAGAAACGAGCTTGGCGCCATATCCCTAAGACTATGGATGAAGAAGTGAGCTGGGCACTAGTTCCCGAGACTGTAAACCAAGAAGTGTGCTAGGCACTATATCCCTGAGACTGTGATCCAAGAAGCGAGCGTGGCACCATATCCCTGAGACTCTGATCCAAGAAGCGAGCATGGCGCCATATCCCTGAGACTATGGGTGAAGAAGTGAGCTGGGCACTAGCTCCCCGAGACTGTGAGCCAAGAAGTGTGCTAGGCACTATATTCCTGAGACTTTGATCCAAGTAGCGAGCGTGGCGCCATATCCCTGAGACTATGGGTGAAGAAGTGAGCTGGGCACTAGCTCCCCGAGACTATGAGCCAAGAAGTGTGCTAGGCACTATATCCCTGAGACTGTGATCCAAGAAGCGAGCGTGGTGCCATATCCCTGCGACTATGGGTGAAGAATTGGGCTGGGCACTAGCTCCCCGAGACTGTGAGCCAAGAAGTGTGCTAGGCACTATATCCCTGAGACTGTGATCCAAGAACCGAGCGTGGCAAGCATATCCCTGAGACTATGGATGAAGAAGTGAACTGGGCACTAGCTCCCCGAGACTGTGAGCCAAGAAGTGTGCTAGGCACTATATCCCTGAGTCTGTGATCCAAGAAGCGAACGTAGTGTCATATCCCCGAGACTATGGGTGAAGAAGTGCGTTGGGCACCTGCTCGCTGAGACTGTGAGCCAAGAGGTGTGCTAGGCACTATATCACTGAGACTGTGAGCCAAGAAGCGAGCGTAGTGCCATATCCCTGAGACTATGGGTGAAGAGGTTCGCTGGGCACTAGCTCCCTGAGACTGTGAGCCAAGAAGTGTGCTTGCCACTATATCCCTAGGACTGTGATCCAAGAAACGAGCGTGGCGCCATATCCCTGAGACTATGGTTGAAGAAGTGCGCTGGGCACTATCTCCCCGAGACTGTGAGCCAAGAAGTGTGCTAGGCACTATATCCCTGAGTCTGCGATCCAAGAAGCAAGCGTGGCGTCATATCCCTGAGACTATGGATGAAGAAGTGAGCTGGACACTAGCTCCCCGAGACCATGAGCCAAGAAGTGTGCTAGGCACTATATCCCTGAGCCTGTGATCCAAGAAGCGAGAGTGGCACCATATCCCTGAGACTATGGGTGAAGGAATGAGCTGGGCAATAGCTCCCCGAGACTGTGTGCCAAGAAGTGTGCTAGGCACTATATCCTTTAGACTGTAATCCAAGAAGCGAGCGTGGCGCCATATCCCTGAGACTATGGGTGAAGAAGTGAGCTGGGCACTAGCTCCCCGAGACTGTGAGCCAAGAAGTGTGCTAGGCACTATATTCCTGAGACTTTGATCCAAGTAGCGAGCGTGGCGCCATATCCCTGAGACTATGGGTGAAGAAGTGAGCTGGGCACTAGCTCCCCGAGACTATGAGCCAAGAAGTGTGCTAGGCACTATATCCCTGAGACTGTGATCCAAGAAGCGAGCGTGGTGCCATATCCCTGCGACTATGGGTGAAGAATTGGGCTGGGCACTAGCTCCCCGAGACTGTGAGCCAAGAAGTGTGCTAGGCACTATATCCCTGAGACTGTGATCCAAGAACCGAGCGTGGCAAGCATATCCCTGAGACTATGGATGAAGAAGTGAACTGGGCACTAGCTCCCCGAGACTGTGAGCCAAGAAGTGTGCTAGGCACTATATCCCTGAGTCTGTGATCCAAGAAGCGAACGTAGTGTCATATCCCCGAGACTATGGGTGAAGAAGTGCGTTGGGCACCTGCTCGCTGAGACTGTGAGCCAAGAGGTGTGCTAGGCACTATATCACTGAGACTGTGAGCCAAGAAGCGAGCGTAGTGCCATATCCCTGAGACTATGGGTGAAGAGGTTCGCTGGGCACTAGCTCCCTGAGACTGTGAGCCAAGAAGTGTGCTTGCCACTATATCCCTAGGACTGTGATCCAAGAAACGAGCGTGGCGCCATATCCCTGAGACTATGGGTGAAGACTTGAGCTGGGCACTAGCTCCCCGAGACCATGAGCCAAGAAGTGTGCTAGGCACTATATCCCTGAGCCTGTGATCCAAGAAGCGAGAGTGGCACCATATCCCTGAGACTATGGGTGAAGGAATGAGCTGGGCAATAGCTCCCCGAGACTGTGTGCCAAGAAGTGTGCTAGGCACTATATCCTTTAGACTGTAATCCAAGAAGCGAGCGTGGCGCCATATCCCTGAGACTATGGGTGAAGGAATGAGCTGGGCACTAGCTCCCGAGACTGTGTGCCAAGAAGTGTGCTAGGCACTATATCCTTTAGACTGTAATCCAAGAAGCGAGCGTGGCGCCATATCCCTGAGAATATGGGTGAAGAAGTGAGCTGGGCATTAGCTCCCCGAGACTGTGAGCCAAGAAATTTGTTACGCACTATATCCCTGAGTCTGTGATCCAAGAAGCGAGCGTAGCACCATATATCTGAGACTATGGATGAAGAAGTGAGCTGGGCACTAGTTCCCTGTGACGTTGAGCTAAGAAGTGTGCTAGGCACTATATCCCTGAGACTGTGATCCGAGAAGCGAGCATGGCGCCATATCCCTGAGACTATGGGTGAAGCAGTGAGCTGGGCACTAGCTCCCTGAGACTGTGAGCCAAGAAGAGTGCTAGGAACTATATCCCTGAGACTGTGAGCCAAGAAGCGAGCGTAGTGTCATATCCCCGAGAGTATGGTTGAAGAAGTGCGCTGGGCACTAGCTCCCTGAGACTGTGAGCCAAGAAGTGTGCTAGGCTCTATATCCCTGAATCTGTGATCCAAGAAGCGAGCGTGGCATCATATCCCTGAGAGTATGGGTGAAGAAGTGAGCTGGGCACTAGTTCCCCGTGACTGTGAGCCAAGAAGTGTGCTAGGCACTATATCCCTGAGACTGTGATGCAAGAAGCGAGCATGGCGCCATATCCCTGAGACTATGGGTGAAGCAGTGAGCTGGGCACTAGCTCCCTGACACTGTGAGCCAAGAAGTGTGCTAGGCACTATATCCCTGAGACTGTGATCCAAGAAGCAATCCTGGCGCCATATCACTGAGAATATGGGTGAAGAAGTGAGCTGGGCACTAGCTCCCCGAGACTGTGAGCCAAGAAGTGTGCTAGGCACTATATCCCTGAGACTGTGATCCAAGAAGCGAGCGTGGCGCCATACCCCTGAGAATATGGGTGAAGAAGTGAGCTGGGCACTAGCTCCCCGAGACTGTGAGCCAAGAAGTGTGCTAGGCACTATATCCCTGAGACTGTGATCCAAGAAGCGAGTGTGGCACCATATCCCTGAGAATATTGGTGAAGAAGTGAGCTGGGCACTAGCTCCCCGAGACTGTGAGCCAAGAAGTGTGCTAGGCACTATATCTCTGAGACTGTGATCCAAGAAGTGAGCGTGGCACCATATCCCTGAGACTCTGATCCAAGAAGCGAGCATGGCGCCATATCCCTGAGACTATGGGTGAAGAAGTGCGCTAGGCACTAGCTCCCTGAGACTCTGAGCCAAGAAATGTGCTTGCCACTATATCCCTGAGACTGTGATCCAAGAAGAGAGCATGGCGCCGTATCACTGAGACTATGGGTGAAGAAGTGTGCTAGGCACTATATCCCTGAGACTGATCCAAAAAGCAAGCATGGCGCCATATCCCTGAGACTATGGGTGAAGAAGTGAGCTGGGCACTAGCTCCCCGAGACTGTGAGCCAAGAAGTGTGCTAGGCACTATATCCCTGACTCTGTGATCCAAGAAGCGAGCATGGCGCCATATCCCTGAGACTATGGGTGAAGAAGTGAGTTGGGCACTAGCTCCCCGAGACTGTGAGCCAAGAAGTGTGCTAGGCACTATATTCCTGAGACTGTGATCCAAGAAGTGAGCGTGGCGCGATATCCCTGAGAATATGGGTGAAGAAGTGTGCTCGGCACTATATCCCTGAGACTGTGATCCAAGAAGGGAGCGTGGCACCATATCCCTGAGACTATGGGTGAAGAAGTGAGCTGGGCACTAGCTCCCCGAGACTGTGAGCCAAGAAGTGTGCTAGGCACTATATCCCTGAGACTGTGATCCAAGAAACTAGCGTGGCGCCATGTCCCTAAGACTATGGATGAAGAAGTGAGCTGGGCACTAGTTCCCGAGACTGTGAGCCAAGAAGTGTGCTAGGCACTATATCCCTGAGACTGTGATCCAAGAAGCGAGCGTGGCACCATATCCCTGAGACTCTGATCCAAGAAGCGAGCATGGCGCCATATCCCTGAGACTATGGGTGAAGAAGTGCGCTGGGAACTAGCTCCCTGAGACTCTGAGCCAAGAAATGTGCTTGCCACTATATCCCTGAGACTGTGATCCAAGAAGCGAGCATGGCGCCATATCACACCGACTATGGGTGAAGAAGTGAGCTGGGCACTAGCTTCCTGAGACTGTGAGCCAAGAAGTGTGCTAGGCACTATATCCTTTAGACTGTAATCCAAGAAGCGAGCGTGGCGCCATATCCCTGAGACTATGGGTGAAGGAATGAGCTGGGCACTAGCTCCCGAGACTGTGTGCCAAGAAGTGTGCTAGGCACTATATCCTTTAGACTGTACTCCAAGAAGCGAGCGTGGCGCCATATCCCTGAGAATATGGGTGAAGAGGTGAGCTGGGCATTAGCTCCCCGAGACTGTGAGCCAAGAAATTTGTTACGTACTATATCCCTGAGTCTGTGATCCAAGAAGCGAGCGTAGTGTCATATGCCCGAGACTATGGGTGAAGAAGTGCGCTGGGCACCAGCTCTTTGAGACTGTGAGTCAAGACGTTTGGTAGGCACTATATCACTGAGACTGTGAGCCAAGAAGCGAGCATAATGCCATATCCCTGAGACTATCGGTGAAGAAGTGCGCTGGGCACTAGCTCCCTGAGACTGTGAGCCAAGAAGTGTGCTTGCCACTACATCCCTAGGACTGTGATCCAAGAAACGAGCGTGGCACCATATATCTGAGACTATGGATGAAGAAGTGAGCTGGGCACTAGTTCCCTGTGACGTTGAGCTAAGAAGTGTGCTAGGCACTATATCCCTGAGACTGTGATCCGAGAAGCGAGCATGGCGCCATATCCCTGAGACTATGGGTGAAGCAGTGAGCTGGGCACTAGCTCCCTGAGACTGTGAGCCAAGAAGAGTGCTAGGAACTATATCCCTGAGACTGTGAGCCAAGAAGCGAGCGTAATGTCATATCCCCGAGAGTATGGTTGAAGAAGTGCGCTGGGCACTAGCTCCTTGAGACTGTGAGCCAAGAAGTGTGCTAGGCTCTATATCCCTGAATCTGTGATCCAAGAAGCGAGCGTGGCATCATATCCCTGAGAGTATGGGTGAAGAAGTGAGCTGGGCACTAGTTCCCCGTGACTGTGAGCCAAGAAGTGTGCTAGGCACTATATCCCTGAGACTGTGATGCAAGAAGCGAGCATGGCGCCATATCCCTGAGAATATGGGTGAAGAAGTGAGCTGGGCACTAGCTCCCCGAGACTGTGAGCCAAGAAGTGTGCTAGGCACTATATCCCTGAGACTGTGATCCAAGAAGCGAGCGTGGCGCCATACCCCTGAGAATATGGGTGAAGAAGTGAGCTGGGCACTAGCTCCCCGAGACTGTGAGCCAAGAAGTGTGCTAGGCACTATATCCCTGAGACTGTGATCCAAGAAGCGAGTGTGGCACCATATCCCTGAGAATATTGGTGAAGAAGAGAGCTGGGCACTAGCTCCCCGAGACTGTGAGCCAAGAAGTGTGCTAGGCACTATATCTCTGAGACTGTGATCCAAGAAGTGAGCGTGGCACCATATCCCTGAGACTCTGATCCAAGAAGCGAGCATGGCGCCATATCCCTGAGACTATGGGTGAAGAAGTGCGCTAGGCACTAGCTCCCTGAGACTCTGAGCCAAGAAATGTGCTTGCCACTATATCCCTGAGACTGTGATCCAAGAAGAGAGCATGGCGCCGTATCACTGAGACTATGGGTGAAGAAGTGTGCTAGGCACTATATCCCTGAGACTGATCCAAAAAGCAAGCATGGCGCCATATCCCTGAGACTATGGGTGAAGAAGTGAGCTGGGCACTAGCTCCCCGAGACTGTGAGCCAAGAAGTGTGCTAGGCACTATATCCCTGACTCTGTGATCCAAGAAGCGAGCGTGGCGCCATATCCCTGAGACTATGGGTGAAGAAGTGAGTTGGGCACTAGCTCCCCAAGACTGTGAGCCAAGAAGTGTGCTAGGCACTATATTCCTGAGACTGTGATCCAAGAAGTGAGCGTGGCGCGATATCCCTGAGAATATGGGTGAAGAAGTGGGCTCGGCACTATATCCCTGAGACTGTGATCCAAGAAGGGAGCGTGGCACCATATCCCTGAGACTATGGGTGAAGAAGTGAGCTGGGCACTAGCTCCCCGAGACTGTGAGCCAAGAAGTGTGCTAGGCACTATATCCCTGAGACTGTGATCCAAGAAACTAGCGTGGCGCCATGTCCCTAAGACTATGGATGAAGAAGTGAGCTGGGCACTAGTTCCCGAGACTGTGAGCCAAGAAGTGTGCTAGGCACTATATCCCTGAGACTGTGATCCAAGAAGCGAGCGTGGCACCATATCCCTGAGACTCTGATCCAAGAAGCGAGCATGGCGCCATATCCCTGAGACTATGGGTGAAGAAGTGCGCTGGGAACTAGCTCCCTGAGACTCTGAGCCAAGAAATGTGCTTGCCACTATATCCCTGAGACTGTGATCCAAGAAGCGAGCATGGCGCCATATCACTGAGACTATGGGTGAAGAAGTGAGCTGGGCACTAGCTTCCTGAGACTGTGAGCCAAGAAGTGTGCTAGGCACTATATTCTTCAGACTGTGATCCAAGAAGCGAGTGCAGTGTCATATCCCTAAGACTATGGGTGAAGAAGTGCGCTGGGCACTAGCTCCCTGAGACTGTGAGCCAAGAAGTGTGCTTGCCACTATATCCCTAGGAGTGTGATCCAATAAACGAGCGTGCCGCCATATCCCTGAGACTATGGATGAAGAAGTGAGCTGGGCACTAGTTCCCCAAGACTGTGAGCCAAGAAGTGTGCTAGGCACTATATCCCTGAGACTGTGATCCAAGAAGCGAGTGTGGCGCCATACCCCTGAGAATATGGGTGAAGAAGTGAGCTGGGCACTAGCTCCCCGAGACTGTGAGCCAAGAAGTGTGCTAGGCACTATATTCCTGAGACTGTGATCCAAGAAGCGAGTGCAGTGTCATATCCCTAAGACTATGGGTGAAGAAGTGCGCTGGGCACTAGCTCCCTGAGACTGTGAGACAAGAAGTGTGCTTGCCACTATATCCCTAGGAGTGTGATCCAATAAACGAGCGTGCCGCCATATCCCTGAGACTATGGATGAAGAAGTGAGCTGGGCACTAGTTCCCCAAGACTGTGAGCCAAGAAGTGTGCTAGGCACTATATCCCTGAGACTGTGATCCAAGAAGCGAGCGTGGCGCCATACCCCTGAGAATATGGGTGAAGAAGTGAGCTGGGCACTAGCTCCCCGAGACTGTGAGCCAAGAAGTGTGCTAGGCACTATATCTCTGAGACTGGGATCCAAGAAGCGAGCATGGCGCCATATCCCTGAGACTATGGGTGAAGAAGTGCGCTAGGCACTAGCTCCCTGAGACTCTGAGCCAAGAAATGTGCTTGCCACTATATCCCTGAGACTGTGATCCAAGAAGAGAGCATGGCGCCGTATCACTGAGACTATGGGTGAAGAAGTGTGCTAGGCACTATATCCCTGAGACTGATCCAAAAAGCAAGCATGGCGCCATATCCCTGAGACTATGGGTGAAGAAGTGAGCTGGGCACTAGCTCCCCGAGACTGTGAGCCAAGAAGTGTGCTAGGCACTATATCCCTGACTCTGTGATCCAAGAAGCGAGCGTGGCGCCATATCCCTGAGACTATGGGTGAAGAAGTGAGTTGGGCACTAGCTCCCCGAGACTGTGAGCCAAGAAGTGTGCTAGGCACTATATTCCTGAGACTGTGATCCAAGAAGTGAGCGTGGCGCGATATCCCTGAGACTATGGGTGAAGAAGTGCGCTGGGCACTAGCTCCCTGAGACTGTGAGCCAAGAAGTGTGCTTCCCACTATATCCCTAGGAGTGTGATCCAATAAACGAGCGTGCCGCCATATCCCTGAGACTATGGATGAAGAAGTGAGCTGGGCACTAGTTCCCCAAGACTGTGAGCCAAGAAGTGTGCTAGGCACTATATCCCTGAGACTGTGATCCAAGAAGCGAGCGTGGCGCCATACCCCTGAGAATATGGGTGAAGAAGTGAGCTGGGCACTAGCTCCCCGAGACTGTGAGCCAAGAAGTGTGCTAGGCACTATATCCCTGAGACTGTGATCCAAGAAGCGAGTGTGGCACCATATCCCTGAGAATATTGGTGAAGAAGTGAGCTGGGCACTAGCTCCCCGAGACTGTGAGCCAAGAAGTGTGCTAGGCACTATATCTCTGAGACTGGGATCCAAGAAGCGAGCATGGCGCCATATCCCTGAGACTATGGGTGAAGAAGTGCGCTAGGCACTAGCTCCCTGAGACTCTGAGCCAAGAAATGTGCTTGCCACTATATCCCTGAGACTGTGATCCAAGAAGAGAGCATGGCGCCGTATCACTGAGACTATGGGTGAAGAAGTGTGCTAGGCACTATATCCCTGAGACTGATCCAAAAAGCAAGCATGGCGCCATATCCCTGAGACTATGGGTGAAGAAGTGAGCTGGGCACTAGCTCCCCGAGACTGTGAGACAAGAAGTGTGCTAGGCACTATATCCCTGACTCTGTGATCCAAGAAGGGAGCGTGGCGCCATATCCCTGAGACTGTGGGTGAAGAAGTGAGTTGGGCACTAGCTCCCCGAGACTGTGAGCCAAGAAGTGTGCTAGGCACTATATTCCTGAGACTGTGATCCAAGTAGTGAGCGTGGCGCGATATCCCTGAGAATATGGGTGAAGAAGTGAGCTGGGCACTATCTCCCCGAGACTGTGAGCCAAGAAGTGTGCTCGGCACTATATCCCTGAGACTGTGATCCAAGAAGGGAGCGTGGCACCATATCCCTGAGACTATGGGTGAAGAAGTGAGCTGGGCACTAGCTCCCCGAGACTGTGAGCCAAGAAGTGTGCTAGGCACTATATCCCTGAGACTGTGATCCAAGAAACGAGCTTGGCGCCATATCCCTAAGACTATGGATGAAGAAGTGAGCTGGGCACTAGTTCCCGAGACTGTAAACCAAGAAGTGTGCTAGGCACTATATCCCTGAGACTGTGATCCAAGAAGCGAGCGTGGCACCATATCCCTGAGACTCTGATCCAAGAAGCGAGCATGGCGCCATATCCCTGAGACTATGGGTGAAGAAGTGAGCTGGGCACTAGCTCCCCGAGACTGTGAGCCAAGAAGTGTGCTAGGCACTATATTCCTGAGACTTTGATCCAAGTAGCGAGCGTGGCGCCATATCCCTGAGACTATGGGTGAAGAAGTGAGCTGGGCACTAGCTCCCCGAGACTATGAGCCAAGAAGTGTGCTAGGCACTATATCCCTGAGACTGTGATCCAAGAAGCGAGCGTGGTGCCATATCCCTGCGACTATGGGTGAAGAATTGGGCTGGGCACTAGCTCCCCGAGACTGTGAGCCAAGAAGTGTGCTAGGCACTATATCCCTGAGACTGTGATCCAAGAACCGAGCGTGGCGAGCATATCCCTGAGACTATGGATGAAGAAGTGAACTGGGCACTAGCTCCCCGAGACTGTGAGCCAAGAAGTGTGCTAGGCACTATATCCCTGAGTCTGTGATCCAAGAAGCGAACGTAGTGTCATATCCCCGAGACTATGGGTGAAGAAGTGCGTTGGGCACCTGCTCGCTGAGACTGTGAGCCAAGAGGTGTGCTAGGCACTATATCACTGAGACTGTGAGCCAAGAAGCGAGCGTAGTGCCATATCCCTGAGACTATGGGTGAAGAAGTTCGCTGGGCACTAGCTCCCTGAGACTGTGAGCCAAGAAGTGTGCTTGCCACTATATCCCTAGGACTGTGATCCAAGAAACGAGCGTGGCGCCATATCCCTGAGACTATGGTTGAAGAAGTGCGCTGGGCACTATCTCCCCGAGACTGTGAGCCAAGAAGTGTGCTAGGCACTATATCCCTGAGTCTGCGATCCAAGAAGCAAGCGTGGCGTCATATCCCTGAGACTATGGATGAAGAAGTGAGCTGGACACTAGCTCCCCGAGACTGTGAGCCAAGAAATGTGTGGGAACTATATCCCTAAGACTGTGATCCAAGAAGCGAGCGTGGTGCCATATCCCTGAGACTATGGGTGAAGACTTGAGCTGGGCACTAGCTCCCCGAGACCATGAGCCAAGAAGTGTGCTAGGCACTATATCCCTGAGCCTGTGATCCAAGAAGCGAGAGTGGCACCATATCCCTGAGACTATGGGTGAAGGAATGAGCTGGGCAATAGCTCCCCGAGACTGTGTGCCAAGAAGTGTGCTAGGCACTATATCCTTTAGACTGTAATCCAAGAAGCGAGCGTGGCGCCATATCCCTGAGACTATGGGTGAAGGAATGAGCTGGGCACTAGCTCCCGAGACTGTGTGCCAAGAAGTGTGCTAGGCACTATATCCTTTAGACTGTAATCCAAGAAGCGAGCGTGGCGCCATATCCCTGAGAATATGGGTGAAGAAGTGAGCTGGGCATTAGCTCCCCGAGACTGTGAGCCAAGAAATTTGTTACGCACTATATCCCTGAGTCTGTGATCCAAGAAGCGAGCGTAGCACCATATATCTGAGACTATGGATGAAGAAGTGAGCTGGGCACTAGTTCCCTGTGACGTTGAGCTAAGAAGTGTGCTAGGCACTATATCCCTGAGACTGTGATCCGAGAAGCGAGCATGGCGCCATATCCCTGAGACTATGGGTGAAGCAGTGAGCTGGGCACTAGCTCCCTGAGACTGTGAGCCAAGAAGAGTGCTAGGAACTATATCCCTGAGACTGTGAGCCAAGAAGCGAGCGTAGTGTCATATCCCCGAGAGTATGGTTGAAGAAGTGCGCTGGGCACTAGCTCCCTGAGACTGTGAGCCAAGAAGTGTGCTAGGCTCTATATCCCTGAATCTGTGATCCAAGAAGCGAGCGTGGCATCATATCCCTGAGAGTATGGGTGAAGAAGTGAGCTGGGCACTAGTTCCCCGTGACTGTGAGCCAAGAAGTGTGCTAGGCACTATATCCCTGAGACTGTGATGCAAGAAGCGAGCATGGCGCCATATCCCTGAGACTATGGGTGAAGCAGTGAGCTGGGCACTAGCTCCCTGACACTGTGAGCCAAGAAGTGTGCTAGGCACTATATCCCTGAGACTGTGATCCAAGAAGCAATCCTGGCGCCATATCACTGAGAATATGGGTGAAGAAGTGAGCTGGGCACTAGCTCCCCGAGACTGTGAGCCAAGAAGTGTGCTAGGCACTATATCCCTGAGACTGTGATCCAAGAAGCGAGCGTGGCGCCATACCCCTGAGAATATGGGTGAAGAAGTGAGCTGGGCACTAGCTCCCCGAGACTGTGAGCCAAGAATTGTGCTAGGCACTATATCCCTGAGACTGTGATCCAAGAAGCGAGTGTGGCACCATATCCCTGAGAATATTGGTGAAGAAGTGAGCTGGGCACTAGCTCCCCGAGACTGTGAGCCAAGAAGTGTGCTAGGCACTATATCTCTGAGACTGTGATCCAAGAAGTGAGCGTGGCACCATATCCCTGAGACTCTGATCCAAGAAGCGAGCATGGCGCCATATCCCTGAGACTATGGGTGAAGAAGTGCGCTAGGCACTAGCTCCCTGAGACTCTGAGCCAAGAAATGTGCTTGCCACTATATCCCTGAGACTGTGATCCACGAAGAGAGCATGGCTCCGTATCACTGAGACTATGGGTGAAGAAGTGTGCTAGGCACTATATCCCTGAGACTGATCCAAAAAGCAAGCATGGCGCCATATCCCTGAGACTATGGGTGAAGAAGTGAGCTGGGCACTAGCTCCCCGAGACTGTGAGCCAAGAAGTGTGCTAGGCACTATATCCCTGACTCTGTGATCCAAGAAGCGAGCATGGCGCCATATCCCTGAGACTATGGGTGAAGAAGTGAGTTGGGCACTAGCTCCCCGAGACTGTGAGCCAAGAAGTGTGCTAGGCACTAAATTCCTGAGACTGTGATCCAAGAAGTGAGCGTGGCGCGATATCCCTGAGAATATGGGTGAAGAAGTGTGCTCGGCACTATATCCCTGAGACTGTGATCCAAGAAGGGAGCGTGGCACCATATCCCTGAGACTATGGGTGAAGAAGTGAGCTGGGCACTAGCTCCCCGAGACTGTGAGCCAAGAAGTGTGCTAGGCACTATATCCCTGAGACTGTGATCCAAGAAACTAGCGTGGCGCCATGTCCCTAAGACTATGGATGAAGAAGTGAGCTGGGCACTAGTTCCCGAGACTGTGAGCCAAGAAGTGTGCTAGGCACTATATCCCTGAGACTGTGATCCAAGAAGCGAGCGTGGCACCATATGTAGTGATACACGAAATTGCAACCTTGCCAATCAGGGCTTTAGATGACAGCATTAGCCGCTGAAAGCCAATAGTGTATTCAAAGTATGTGCTAAAAATGCTGACAGTAGTCTGTTGTAGCACTTCCATTATGCAGTAGTGAGCTACAAGGAATATGCAGGCCTAGTATGAAATAGGTCAAATTAAGCATTGTTGATAGACAGGCAGGGAGGGCCCCTAGCTATGTAGGTAATAGGTATTTTTGGAGTGTTTGGAACATCATGGCACCTATATAGCGCTTAGATAGCCAGTCTTAAGCGCTATAAACACTAAGCTATGAGTGCATGCCTTTTAGAGCTTGCAGATGGGGTTAATACATCCCTGCTTCCCTTAGAATATTCAGCCTCACTAACGTTAGCCCTGGCTCCAAGCTAATCTTCCTTTTCTCTGGGAAGGTACTGATAAGACATTCCTCAGCCAGCGCAGATGGGAACAAGGGAGGGGGTAGGAGCGAGCAGGGAGCATCTCAGAGAGAGCTGGGTTTTTTCCATGAGCCAGTTGCACAGGGAAAGTTCTGGAACTGTGCGTCATGGTGACTGACAGCAAGAGGTTATAAAATATCCATGCACACATGGATCAGGGGGAGATCGCCTGTGGACTTGATTCGTGTACAGTCAGGTGCCCGGGATTGGCTCTCACGGTGTCCTCCAGCCTTGTTTTTCTATGAGAAACCCAGGTCTCCCAGGGCTGAGATTAAAGGGACGTAAGACTGTGTTTCTCTATGTTTCTCTATATTTCTCTATGTTTCTCTATGTTTATCTAAGTTCCATGTTTCACTATATTTTGCATTGCTCTTTGTTTTATGCTTTGTAATATTCTCTAACATTAATCCCAAATGTATATGAAATTCACTGCTTAGAATAAATATGCTAAAGCTTTGAGGGTGTCATTTGTCACTAGCATGAGATCACTGCTCAGCACAATAGAACCTGTATTTTGGGCTGAATTGGGTATTTTTGCTCTCAAAGGGCTGGCCCCGAGGAAGATTTTGCCCAATATCAAGACATTTGGTGGCAGCGGTGGGATTTGTGAAGAGCAGTGCCATGACATGACAAATGGTGTGAGAGAACACAGTGTAGAGTGGGGAGCAGGCTGTCGCATTTCCTTGATGGTCTCACTGCAGCTCTGAGACTTCAAAAGGCAGCAATGTTGTGTCGGCTTGCCGTGGCCGATAGCTTGTGTGGTTAAGACTCCCTTCAGTAAATCAGTCGTGACTGACTTATTGCATGGGATTGGTGCCAGGGAGTACAAGGCAATAAACGAGCGGGAAATGGCTTTGTTTAAAGCACTCCGATGAATGGTTAAGAAAGATGTATGCTCAATTAGAAAAAGAATTTTATCATGTGGTTTCCCAAGTTTAAAGTTGTAATTTGGAATGCAGAATGAGACGGAGTTCTCATCTCTATTCTGTCATGAGGGCAGGAAAAATAATTGCAAGAATTTGACATGCAAATTGTGAATAGTGATTTAACCATTGACTCAGCCCCAGTGTGCTAGCGAGTGGGGGCTGTAATGTTCGGAGGCGAAGGTTCGTCTTTTTTGATATATGCTTTTGAAGGGTTGGCATTCCTGAATAATGAGGAAGGGGAATGAGCCATGCTTAGGAGAATGAGTAACATCTGTGCTGAGAGCCTAAAGAGTTTTTTCTTTCTTTTGGCAACTGTAAAATTCCATGTGCTAATGGTGGCAAATTCTGTTTAAAGGAAACACACTAAAATGGTTATATTGCATTTTAGGCTGTGCCATGCTTATGTTGGGTGAGAGACTCACTTAAAAGGAAAGTGAGTGAATGTTATTTGGATTTTCGATTTTTGTGTACTGATTTGAAATTGCAGAATCAGTTTGCAATGGTTGGGGGGAAAAACAATTTATATTTTTCTAAATTGCCCCTGGAGTATTTTTGACTGTCCCCATGCTATGCCATGGATTTGTGCTGTTGCCTTATAAGTGATGTATGCTTTGGAAATAGTGACCTGTTGACTGTGATACATGGGGAAAAATGTTGTTGACACATTAAACAGCCCACAAGCAATAGAGTGTGGGTTGTTCTTGCAGAAAAAAAAAACGTGCAGGGAGCTGCACTAAATATGGCATTTTTATTTTTTAAATGCACTGAAATGAGTGGTTATAGTTTGGCAATGGTACAACAGAATGAAACATCTGTGTGTGATAAGATAGCACAAAGATTTAATGGGTTGTGAGTTCTCTTGAAAGATCGCACATTACAAGAAAAAAAAGACGCTTTGACATTTTGCAAAATTACATGGAGTAGAAAAATGACAAGAAAAGTGCCGCTTTTGAAAAACAAGAGTCTTGCTGTGTGTGCAGAGCTTGTGCCTTGAAGCTGTCTTGGGCGAGGTGCGTGAAGGCAAACAAAAGCAGAAACAGTACAAGAAAGAGGTAATCTGGATGAACTGTCTAAAACGAGTGAAGCCGCCACAGTATAAGAGTTATAGGCAAAAGAGATAAGCTGCGTGCTAATGGCGCTGCCAGGTGCACACGAAAGATAAACATGCCTGCATTCCTGAGGAAGGGGGAGCAAAAACAGAGAGCTGTTCAAAAAGTAAAGAATTTGCCCAGTAAACTGTGGTACGGAGCAAAGGCTTCATGCAGGATGGCAGACGGGCACATCACATCTGAACATTTACCTATGCATCTGTGAATGGGCCAAGAAAAGACAGCTGCCCATTCCAACAGACATTACTGTGCAAACCGCATTCCCATGTGATGTGATGTGAAGTGAAGTAAAGCGCTATTGCTGTGCAAGCTGCATTCCAATGCTCCATGTGATGTGAACTGAAGTAAAGCGCTGTGCACTGGAGAAGAAACCTCTAGGCGCTTTGAGAAGAGAAAATACACATCTGGCAAACTGCAAGCTACATTGCCAGGGGATGGAGTAACTGACAAAGACATTATGGCATTCCAGATGGAAGCAAAACTGACAAAAAGTGCTTAGCCGGTTTGCAAGAGACAACATGCAGAGCGGGGCTTTGAAGTACAACATGAACACTGCACATTAGCCATGATCCAGAAGCCACACGGCTTAGTGCAAGAATGAATGATTTGTTGAAGCAACAAAAGAAACTGGCTTAGACTATCGCACTCAAAGGGGTGGTTCAAAAACAGCAAACGCCCTTTGAAAAAATGACAAGTGAAAAAACCAGAGGCTTGAAAAGACACTGCTAAGAAAAGAAAGATAAATAAACAAAGCTGCTTGTACAACTGTAAGCGGTATTGGACTGAAAGACTTTACCTTTGAAAAATGGAGTGATGCCAGCAGGGCAACCTAAACCAAGATCATGGGACACTGGAAGCAAGTTGGCGCCTGGCATTTGTGATCGCTTTGGTGAAAAAGAAAAGCATTGTGCGACCTGGGTACTTACTATATGGCTTTGTAAAAGCACAGATCAGTCTGAGGTACCATTGACCAGCTATGATTGCATTGCACAAATGAGTTTGTGATTAGGCAGTTACACCCCGTATGGTTGAGTGTAAATAAGCCCCCAGAAACATGCAGAAAGGTGATAAATAATTGCAGTAGCAATGACAAAGTGTGTAGTTACCTGATGAGACTTTTTGAAGATGGGGGTGGTATTAGGGGAAGGGGTGGATAACGCTGATATTGAACTTTTGATGAAATCCTAACATTTCTGTTTGTATTTTGCCTAGGCAAAGCACAACAAGACATTTTACAATATCAGGAAGTTAATATGCAGTTTGTGGGTGACACTGATCAAAGAAGGGTCAGACGCATTCTCAGAGAAAGCGAGCCACTGCGACATGCTATTTCAACTTTAACGTGCCCTGCACCGCACTCAATGCTGTAACCTGCGAATAGTGTCCAACAGAGTAATAACTTTTGCTGAACTGGCACGGTGCAGACTTGGCTAATTATCAAGTATTTGATGCTACACATTTAAATGACATGTTTTGCCCTTTCTTGTTTAAAGGACTATGGACAATGAATTGTGGACTGTAACATCAGGCACCACATACAGCTGTGTGACACAGCAATTGAATGCTAACACATTGAAAAATGGTTTTTAAATGCACTGTTGAGATGAATCTGAAAAAAAAAACCAAATGGTTTTACTCTTCCAACTGAATGGCTTTAACCAGAGATGTTTTGTTTTTTGAAAAAAAAAATATTCTACATTGCACGTAGGCAGGAGAATGATTTATGAACTGTTGGGGCAGCAGAATTATGCAAGCAGGAGCGTAATTTATTTTGAGATAAGATGGGTGCGCACATCAAAGTCACCTGTGCGTAGGTTAAGATTCTTAATTGAAGTAATGCTGCCAAGTGTGTGAGCTATAATTTGAAATGGTAATCTTTGAAACACTGGATACTTTTACAGCCAGCTTAAGGCAGGTAAATGAAACCATGACTGACTTGATGTTTGATTTTATGACACAGAGTGTGACACGGTTTTTTGTTAAACCAACCAGTTTCATGTTTTTGTGGGGACAGCTGTCTCCAGCACACTAATGCAAAGAGTCACCTTTTGATTGTAAACATTTGGAATAATTCTTTGGAAAAGCGCTACAAACGAGTATCCACATGGAATTGCTAGTGTACTGGCCTGGCACATTGTCAGGCATCTTTTGTCACTGAATGGATACCATTTGTTTAATTTGTCTAATGTGATGTTTTTTCTGACCAAGAACTGCAGCGAGTGTTCTCGCCAAGATTTTATGAACTATAACTTGACTAAATGAATTTTTTCCATGGTGTGATGAAACAGCCACTGCCGGATAGTAGTATGGTGTTTGTGGCTAAAGTTAATATTGTATATGGTAGATATCCCACTTGAAGAAGGGTATTCTCCAAGTCACAGAAGGTAGACACTGTGAACCTGTTAGATTTTCCAGTGGTAAGACAACATGTAAATTGTAGACTGGTAATGCACACCTTCATTATTACAGTGATACACTTAGACATAGATTTACCATGAGGCAATGTTTCCTTAGTACTACCAAGCTGCTACAAATGGAGTCCATTTCTATGGCCCATCACTAGAGTGCGCGTAGCTAGGGAGCTAGATTCATTAATTGTAGGAGCTTTATATGCTTGTGACATAGAAACTGTGCACTATAAGCTAGCCACTATGGGTTCTGATGCCAGCTCTGCTATAGAACTTCTGGCCTAGTGGGGCCCATTGATATGCCCAGCACTGCTACAAGTATTGACAGCCAATTGAAGATGACAGAATTTTAGACATGTAGACATTTTTGTCTGCCATAGGGCAGGTCAACAAGACTGCTAAATACACACAATGCATTGTATGGCAAACATTGTTAAATCAGCAGGTGTTGGCTTTTTACTGGGTGGGGGCGACCATCCTCCACACACTGGCACGCAGAGCTACAGTTACCAGCATACATATGGATTGAATTGCTTGCTTTTTGATTGCATGAATAACACATGCCATGCTTTGATGTAAATTAGTAGAATTGTTTTTATTTAGACAACCTGGTGCTCATGGGTTCACCTTGTTCACGAAATTAGATGGTTTCTGGTTGGGTTCCACCTACCTGGGGGAAGTGTCTAGTCACACAGCCCATAGTCACGCTTGAATGCCCTGGGATCAGGGGGAGGGTAGGCCCTTAGGGTGAAAGGCTGCCAGGTTTTAGAATTGGTAACCATACATAAATGCAATAGTGCATTGTAGATTAGACTACACTGGATTGCCTTGACATTTTAACTGCATGCTGCTTTTTAACTGACAATCAGTTATACAAAATTGATTTAGGTATTTTTGTGTAGGCCAGGTTTTGGCTAGAGTAAATGTCCATGTTCACTTTGTGTAGGTATTTTTGTGTAGGCCAGGTTTTGGCTAGAGTAAATGTCCATGTTCACTTGGCGTAGGTATTTTTGTGTAGGCCAGGTTTTGGCAAGGGTATATGTCACTGTTCACTTTGTGTACATTTTTGTTTAGGTAGTGTTTTACCTTGCATGCCACGCTAACTAACCGCTATAAGATAGTTTGCTTAAACCTCTTGCAAAGCCCCAAGGTCTTTATCACTGCACTAAATACTATATTGATAGGTATTAGTCAGCATTTGTCGCACAAACGTTGAATAGGGGTGGAATGTAGTGATACACGAAATTGCAACCTTGCCAATCAGGGCTTTAGATGACAGCATTAGCCGCTGAAAGCCAATAGTGTATTCAAAGTATGTGCTAAAAATGCTGACAGTAGTCTGTTGTAGCACTTCCATTATGCAGTAGTGAGCTACAAGGAATATGCAGGCCTAGTATGAAATAGGTCAAATTAAGCATTGTTGATAGACAGGCAGGGAGGGCCCCTAGCTATGTAGCTAATAGGTATTTTTGGAGTGTTTGGAACATCATGGCACCTATATAGCGCTTAGATAGCCAGTCTTAAGCGCTATAAACACTAAGCTATGAGTGCATGCCTTTTAGAGCTTGCAGATGGGGTTAATACATCCCTGCTTCCCTTAGAATATTCAGCCTCACTAACGTTAGCCCTGGCTCCAAGCTAATCTTCCTTTTCTCTGGGAAGGTACTGATAAGACATTCCTCAGCCAGCGCAGATGGGAACAAGGGAGGGGGTAGGAGCGAGCAGGGAGCATCTCAGAGAGAGCTGGGTTTTTTCCATGAGCCAGTTGCACAGGGAAAGTTCTGGAACTGTGCGTCATGGTGACTGACAGCAAGAGGTTATAAAATATCCATGCACACATGGATCAGGGGGAGATCGCCTGTGGACTTGATTCGTGTACAGTCAGGTGCCCGGGATTGGCTCTCACGGTGTCCTCCAGCCTTGTTTTTCTATGAGAAACCCAGGTCTCCCAGGGCTGAGATTAAAGGGACGTAAGACTGTGTTTCTCTATGTTTCTCTATATTTCTCTATGTTTCTCTATGTTTATCTAAGTTCCATGTTTCACTATATTTTGCATTGCTCTTTGTTTTATGCTTTGTAATATTCTCTAACATTAATCCCAAATGTATATGAAATTCACTGCTTAGAATAAATATGCTAAAGCTTTGAGGGTGTCATTTGTCACTAGCATGAGATCACTGCTCAGCACAATAGAACCTGTATTTTGGGCTGAATTGGGTATTTTTGCTCTCAAAGGGCTGGCCCCGAGGAAGATTTTGCCCAATATCAAGACACCATATCCCTGAGACTCTGATCCAAGAAGCGAGCATGGCGCCATATCCCTGAGACTATGGGTGAAGAAGTGCGCTGGGAACTAGCTCCCTGAGACTCTGAGCCAAGAAATGTGCTTGCCACTATATCCCTGAGACTGTGATCCAAGAAGCGAGCATGGCGCCATATCACACCGACTATGGGTGAAGAAGTGAGCTGGGCACTAGCTTCCTGAGACTGTGAGCCAAGAAGTGTGCTAGGCACTATATCCTTTAGACTGTAATCCAAGAAGCGAGCGTGGCGCCATATCCCTGAGACTATGGGTGAAGGAATGAGCTGGGCACTAGCTCCCGAGACTGTGTGCCAAGAAGTGTGCTAGGCACTATATCCTTTAGACTGTAATCCAAGAAGCGAGCGTGGCGCCATATCCCTGAGAATATGGGTGAAGAGGTGAGCTGGGCATTAGCTCCCCGAGACTGTGAGCCAAGAAATTTGTTACGTACTATATCCCTGAGTCTGTGATCCAAGAAGCGAGCGTAGTGTCATATGCCCGAGACTATGGGTGAAGAAGTGCGCTGGGCACCAGCTCTTTGAGACTGTGAGTCAAGACGTTTGGTAGGCACTATATCACTGAGACTGTGAGCCAAGAAGCGAGCATAATGCCATATCCCTGAGACTATCGGTGAAGAAGTGCGCTGGGCACTAGCTCCCTGAGACTGTGAGCCAAGAAGTGTGCTTGCCACTACATCCCTAGGACTGTGATCCAAGAAACGAGCGTGGCACCATATATCTGAGACTATGGATGAAGAAGTGAGCTGGGCACTAGTTCCCTGTGACGTTGAGCTAAGAAGTGTGCTAGGCACTATATCCCTGAGACTGTGATCCGAGAAGCGAGCATGGCGCCATATCCCTGAGACTATGGGTGAAGCAGTGAGCTGGGCACTAGCTCCCTGAGACTGTGAGCCAAGAAGAGTGCTAGGAACTATATCCCTGAGACTGTGAGCCAAGAAGCGAGCGTAATGTCATATCCCCGAGAGTATGGTTGAAGAAGTGCGCTGGGCACTAGCTCCTTGAGACTGTGAGCCAAGAAGTGTGCTAGGCTCTATATCCCTGAATCTGTGATCCAAGAAGCGAGCGTGGCATCATATCCCTGAGAGTATGGGTGAAGAAGTGAGCTGGGCACTAGTTCCCCGTGACTGTGAGCCAAGAAGTGTGCTAGGCACTATATCCCTGAGACTGTGATGCAAGAAGCGAGCATGGCGCCATATCCCTGAGACTATGGGTGAAGCAGTGAGCTGGGCACTAGCTCCCCGAGACTGTGAGCCAAGAAGTGTGCTAGGCACTATATCTCTGAGACTGTGATCCAAGAAGTGAGCGTGGCACCATATCCCTGAGACTCTGATCCAAGAAGCGAGCATGGCGCCATATCCCTGAGACTATGGGTGAAGAAGTGCGCTAGGCACTAGCTCCCTGAGACTCTGAGCCAAGAAATGTGCTTGCCACTATATCCCTGAGACTGTGATCCAAGAAGAGAGCATGGCGCCGTATCACTGAGACTATGGGTGAAGAAGTGTGCTAGGCACTATATCCCTGAGACTGATCCAAAAAGCAAGCATGGCGCCATATCCCTGAGACTATGGGTGAAGAAGTGAGCTGGGCACTAGCTCCCCGAGACTGTGAGCCAAGAAGTGTGCTAGGCACTATATCCCTGACTCTGTGATCCAAGAAGCGAGCGTGGCGCCATATCCCTGAGACTATGGGTGAAGAAGTGCGCTGGGAACTAGCTCCCTGAGACTCTGAGCCAAGAAATGTGCTTGCCACTATATCCCTGAGACTGTGATCCAAGAAGCGAGCATGGCGCCATATCACACCGACTATGGGTGAAGAAGTGAGCTGGGCACTAGCTTCCTGAGACTGTGAGCCAAGAAGTGTGCTAGGCACTATATCCTTTAGACTGTAATCCAAGAAGCGAGCGTGGCGCCATATCCCTGAGACTATGGGTGAAGGAATGAGCTGGGCACTAGCTCCCGAGACTGTGTGCCAAGAAGTGTGCTAGGCACTATATCCTTTAGACTGTAATCCAAGAAGCGAGCGTGGCGCCATATCCCTGAGAATATGGGTGAAGAGGTGAGCTGGGCATTAGCTCCCCGAGACTGTGAGCCAAGAAATTTGTTACGTACTATATCCCTGAGTCTGTGATCCAAGAAGCGAGCGTAGTGTCATATGCCCGAGACTATGGGTGAAGAAGTGCGCTGGGCACCAGCTCTTTGAGACTGTGAGTCAAGACGTTTGGTAGGCACTATATCACTGAGACTGTGAGCCAAGAAGCGAGCATAATGCCATATCCCTGAGACTATCGGTGAAGAAGTGCGCTGGGCACTAGCTCCCTGAGACTGTGAGCCAAGAAGTGTGCTTGCCACTACATCCCTAGGACTGTGATCCAAGAAACGAGCGTGGCACCATATATCTGAGACTATGGATGAAGAAGTGAGCTGGGCACTAGTTCCCTGTGACGTTGAGCTAAGAAGTGTGCTAGGCACTATATCCCTGAGACTGTGATCCGAGAAGCGAGCATGGCGCCATATCCCTGAGACTATGGGTGAAGCAGTGAGCTGGGCACTAGCTCCCTGAGACTGTGAGCCAAGAAGAGTGCTAGGAACTATATCCCTGAGACTGTGAGCCAAGAAGCGAGCGTAATGTCATATCCCCGAGAGTATGGTTGAAGAAGTGCGCTGGGCACTAGCTCCTTGAGACTGTGAGCCAAGAAGTGTGCTAGGCTCTATATCCCTGAATCTGTGATCCAAGAAGCGAGCGTGGCATCATATCCCTGAGAGTATGGGTGAAGAAGTGAGCTGGGCACTAGTTCCCCGTGACTGTGAGCCAAGAAGTGTGCTAGGCACTATATCCCTGAGACTGTGATGCAAGAAGCGAGCATGGCGCCATATCCCTGAGACTATGGGTGAAGCAGTGAGCTGGGCACTAGCTCCCCGAGACTGTGAGCCAAGAAGTGTGCTAGGCACTATATCTCTGAGACTGTGATCCAAGAAGTGAGCGTGGCACCATATCCCTGAGACTCTGATCCAAGAAGCGAGCATGGCGCCATATCCCTGAGACTATGGGTGAAGAAGTGCGCTAGGCACTAGCTCCCTGAGACTCTGAGCCAAGAAATGTGCTTGCCACTATATCCCTGAGACTGTGATCCAAGAAGAGAGCATGGCGCCGTATCACTGAGACTATGGGTGAAGAAGTGTGCTAGGCACTATATCCCTGAGACTGATCCAAAAAGCAAGCATGGCGCCATATCCCTGAGACTATGGGTGAAGAAGTGAGCTGGGCACTAGCTCCCCGAGACTGTGAGCCAAGAAGTGTGCTAGGCACTATATCCCTGACTCTGTGATCCAAGAAGCGAGCGTGGCGCCATATCCCTGAGACTATGGGTGAAGAAGTGAGTTGGGCACTAGCTCCCCAAGACTGTGAGCCAAGAAGTGTGCTAGGCACTATATTCCTGAGACTGTGATCCAAGAAGTGAGCGTGGCGCGATATCCCTGAGAATATGGGTGAAGAAGTGGGCTCGGCACTATATCCCTGAGACTGTGATCCAAGAAGGGAGCGTGGCACCATATCCCTGAGACTATGGGTGAAGAAGTGAGCTGGGCACTAGCTCCCCGAGACTGTGAGCCAAGAAGTGTGCTAGGCACTATATCCCTGAGACTGTGATCCAAGAAACTAGCGTGGCGCCATGTCCCTAAGACTATGGATGAAGAAGTGAGCTGGGCACTAGTTCCCGAGACTGTGAGCCAAGAAGTGTGCTAGGCACTATATCCCTGAGACTGTGATCCAAGAAGCGAGCGTGGCACCATATCCCTGAGACTCTGATCCAAGAAGCGAGCATGGCGCCATATCCCTGAGACTATGGGTGAAGAAGTGCGCTGGGAACTAGCTCCCTGAGACTCTGAGCCAAGAAATGTGCTTGCCACTATATCCCTGAGACTGTGATCCAAGAAGCGAGCATGGCGCCATATCACTGAGACTATGGGTGAAGAAGTGAGCTGGGCACTAGCTTCCTGAGACTGTGAGCCAAGAAGTGTGCTAGGCACTATATTCTTCAGACTGTGATCCAAGAAGCGAGTGCAGTGTCATATCCCTAAGACTATGGGTGAAGAAGTGCGCTGGGCACTAGCTCCCTGAGACTGTGAGCCAAGAAGTGTGCTTGCCACTATATCCCTAGGAGTGTGATCCAATAAACGAGCGTGCCGCCATATCCCTGAGACTATGGATGAAGAAGTGAGCTGGGCACTAGTTCCCCAAGACTGTGAGCCAAGAAGTGTGCTAGGCACTATATCCCTGAGACTGTGATCCAAGAAGCGAGTGTGGCGCCATACCCCTGAGAATATGGGTGAAGAAGTGAGCTGGGCACTAGCTCCCCGAGACTGTGAGCCAAGAAGTGTGCTAGGCACTATATTCCTGAGACTGTGATCCAAGAAGCGAGTGCAGTGTCATATCCCTAAGACTATGGGTGAAGAAGTGCGCTGGGCACTAGCTCCCTGAGACTGTGAGCCAAGAAGTGTGCTTGCCACTATATCCCTAGGAGTGTGATCCAATAAACGAGCGTGCCGCCATATCCCTGAGACTATGGATGAAGAAGTGAGCTGGGCACTAGTTCCCCAAGACTGTGAGCCAAGAAGTGTGCTAGGCACTATATCCCTGAGACTGTGATCCAAGAAGCGAGCGTGGCGCCATACCCCTGAGAATATGGGTGAAGAAGTGAGCTGGGCACTAGCTCCCCGAGACTGTGAGCCAAGAAGTGTGCTAGGCACTATATCCCTGAGACTGTGATCCAAGAAGCGAGTGTGGCACCATATCTCTGAGAATATTGGTGAAGAAGTGAGCTGGGCACTAGCTCCCCGAGACTGTGAGCCAAGAAGTGTGCTAGGCACTATATCTCTGAGACTGGGATCCAAGAAGCGAGCATGGCGCCATATCCCTGAGACTATGTGTGAAGAAGTGCGCTAGGCACTAGCTCCCTGAGACTCTGAGCCAAGAAATGTGCTTGCCACTATATCCCTGAGACTGTGATCCAAGAAGAGAGCATGGCGCCGTATCACTGAGACTATGGGTGAAGAAGTGTGCTAGGCACTATATCCCTGAGACTGATCCAAAAAGCAAGCATGGCGCCATATCCCTGAGACTATGGGTGAAGAAGTGAGCTGGGCACTAGCTCCCCGAGACTGTGAGCCAAGAAGTGTGCTAGGCACTATATCCCTGACTCTGTGATCCAAGAAGCGAGCGTGGCGCCATATCCCTGAGACTATGGGTGAAGAAGTGAGTTGGGCACTAGCTCCCCGAGACTGTGAGCCAAGAAGTGTGCTAGGCACTATATTCCTGAGACTGTGATCCAAGAAGTGAGCGTGGCGCGATATCCCTGAGACTATGGGTGAAGAAGTGCGCTGGGCACTAGCTCCCTGAGACTGTGAGCCAAGAAGTGTGCTTGCCACTATATCCCTAGGAGTGTGATCCAATAAACGAGCGTGCCGCCATATCCCTGAGACTATGGATGAAGAAGTGAGCTGGGCACTAGTTCCCCAAGACTGTGAGCCAAGAAGTGTGCTAGGCACTATATCCCTGAGACTGTGATCCAAGAAGCGAGCGTGGCGCCATACCCCTGAGAATATGGGTGAAGAAGTGAGCTGGGCACTAGCTCCCCGAGACTGTGAGCCAAGAAGTGTGCTAGGCACTATATCCCTGAGACTGTGATCCAAGAAGCGAGTGTGGCACCATATCCCTGAGAATATTGGTGAAGAAGTGAGCTGGGCACTAGCTCCCCGAGACTGTGAGCCAAGAAGTGTGCTAGGCACTATATCTCTGAGACTGGGATCCAAGAAGCGAGCATGGCGCCATATCCCTGAGACTATGGGTGAAGAAGTGCGCTAGGCACTAGCTCCCTGAGACTCTGAGCCAAGAAATGTGCTTGCCACTATATCCCTGAGACTGTGATCCAAGAAGAGAGCATGGCGCCGTATCACTGAGACTATGGGTGAAGAAGTGTGCTAGGCACTATATCCCTGAGACTGATCCAAAAAGCAAGCATGGCGCCATATCCCTGAGACTATGGGTGAAGAAGTGAGCTGGGCACTAGCTCCCCGAGACTGTGAGCCAAGAAGTGTGCTAGGCACTATATCCCTGACTCTGTGATCCAAGAAGGGAGCGTGGCGCCATATCCCTGAGACTATGGGTGAAGAAGTGAGTTGGGCACTAGCTCCCCGAGACTGTGAGCCAAGAAGTGTGCTAGGCACTATATTCCTGAGACTGTGATCCAAGTAGTGAGCGTGGCGCGATATCCCTGAGAATATGGGTGAAGAAGTGAGCTGGGCACTATCTCCCCGAGACTGTGAGCCAAGAAGTGTGCTCGGCACTATATCCCTGAGACTGTGATCCAAGAAGGGAGCGTGGCACCATATCCCTGAGACTATGGGTGAAGAAGTGAGCTGGGCACTAGCTCCCCGAGACTGTGAGCCAAGAAGTGTGCTAGGCACTATATCCCTGAGACTGTGATCCAAGAAACTAGCGTGGCGCCATGTCCCTAAGACTATGGATGAAGAAGTGAGCTGGGCACTAGTTCCCGAGACTGTGAGCCAAGAAGTGTGCTAGGCACTATATCCCTGAGACTGTGATCCAAGAAGCGAGCGTGGCACCATATCCCTGAGACTCTGATCCAAGAAGCGAGCATGGCGCCATATCCCTGAGACTATGGGTGAAGAAGTGCGCTAGGCACTAGCTCCCTGAGACTCTGAGCCAAGAAATGTGCTTGCCACTATATCCCTGAGACTGTGATCCAAGAAGAGAGCATGGCGCCGTATCACTGAGACTATGGGTGAAGAAGTGTGCTAGGCACTATATCCCTGAGACTGATCCAAAAAGCAAGCATGGCGCCATATCCCTGAGACTATGGGTGAAGAAGTGAGCTGGGCACTAGCTCCCCGAGACTGTGAGCCAAGAAGTGTGCTAGGCACTATATCCCTGACTCTGTGATCCAAGAAGGGAGCGTGGCGCCATATCCCTGAGACTATGGGTGAAGAAGTGAGTTGGGCACTAGCTCCCCGAGACTGTGAGCCAAGAAGTGGCTAGGCACTATATTCCTGAGACTGTGATCCAAGTAGTGAGCGTGGCGCGATATCCCTGAGAATATGGGTGAAGAAGTGAGCTGGGCACTATCTCCCCGAGACTGTGAGCCAAGAAGTGTGCTCGGCACTATATCCCTGAGACTGTGATCCAAGAAGGGAGCGTGGCACCATATCCCTGAGACTATGGGTGAAGAAGTGAGCTGGGCACTAGCTCCCCGAGACTGTGAGCCAAGAAGTGTGCTAGGCACTATATCCCTGAGACTGTGATCCAAGAAACTAGCGTGGCGCCATGTCCCTAAGACTATGGATGAAGAAGTGAGCTGGGCACTAGTTCCCGAGACTGTGAGCCAAGAAGTGTGCTAGGCACTATATCCCTGAGACTGTGATCCAAGAAGCGAGCGTGGCACCATATCCCTGAGACTCTGATCCAAGAAGCGAGCATGGCGCCATATCCCTGAGACTATGGGTGAAGAAGTGCGCTGGGAACTAGCTCCCTGAGACTCTGAGCCAAGAAATGTGCTTGCCACTATATCCCTGAGACTGTGATCCAAGAAGCGAGCATGGCGCCATATCACTGAGACTATGGGTGAAGAAGTGAGCTGGGCACTAGCTTCCTGAGACTGTGAGCCAAGAAGTGTGCTAGGCACTATATTCCTGAGACTGTGATCCAAGAAGCGAGTGCAGTGTCATATCCCTAAGACTATGGGTGAAGAAGTGCGCTGGGCACTAGCTCCCTGAGACTGTGAGCCAAGAAGTGTGCTTGCCACTATATCCCTAGGAGTGTGATCCAATAAACGAGCGTGCCGCCATATCCCTGAGACTATGGATGAAGAAGTGAGCTGGGCACTAGTTCCCCAAGACTGTGAGCCAAGAAGTGTGCTAGGCACTATATCCCTGAGACGGTGATCCAAGAAGTGAGCGTGGCGCCATGTCCCTGAGACTATGGGTGAAGAAGTGAGCTGGGCACTAGCTCCCCGAGACTGTGAGCCAAGAAGTGTGCTAGGCACTATATCCCTGAGACTGATCCAAAAAGCAAGCATGGCGCCATATCCCTGAGACTATGGGTGAAGAAGTGAGCTGGGCACTAGCTCCCCGAGACTGTGAGCCAAGAAGTGTGCTAGGCAATATATCCCTGAGTCTGTAATCCAAGAAGCGAGCGTGGCGCCATATCCCTGAGACTATGGGTGAAGAAGTGAGCTGGGCATTAGCTCCCTGAGACTGTGAGCCAAGAAGTGTGCTAGGCAGTATATTCCTGAGACTGTGATCCAAGAAGCGAGCGTGGCGCCATATCCCTGAGACTATGGGTGAAGAAGTGAGCTGGGCGCTAGCTCCCTGAGACTGTGAGCCAAGAAGTGTGCTAGGCACTATATCCCTGAGACTGTGATCCAAGAAACGAGCGTGGCGCCATATCCCTAAGACTATGGATGAAGAAGTGAGCTGGGCACTAGTTCCCGAGACTGTAAGCTAAGAAGTGTGCTAGGCACTATATCCCTGAGACTGTGATCCAAGAAGCGAGCGTGGCACCATATCCCTGAGACTCTGATCCAAGAAGCGAGCATGGCGCCATATCCCTGAGACTATGGGTGAAGAAGTGAGCTGGGCACTAGCTCCCCGAGACTGTGAGCCAAGAAGTGTGCTAGGCACTATATTCCTGAGACTGTGATCCAAGTAGCGACCGTGGCGCCATATCCCTGAGACTATGGGTGAAGAAGTGAGCTGGGCACTAGCTCCCCGAGACTATGAGCCAAGAAGTGTGCTAGGCACTATATCCCTGAGACTGTGATCCAAGAAGAGAGCGTGGCGCCATATCCCTGCGACTATGGGTGAAGAAGTGGGCTAGGCACTAGCTCCCCGAGACTGTGAGCCAAGAAGTGTGCTAGGCACTATATCCCTGAGACTGTGATCCAAGAAGCGAGCGTGGCGAGCATATCCCTGAGACTATGGATGAAGAAGTGAGCTGGGCACTAGTTCCCCGAGACTGTGAGCCAAGAAGTGTGCTAGGCACTATATCCCTCAGTCTGTGATCCAAGAAGCGAACGTAGTGTCATATCCCCGAGACTATGGGTGAAGAAGTGCGTTGGGCACCATCTCGCTGAGACTGTGAGCCAAGAGGTGTACTAGGCACTATATCACTGAGACTGTGAGCCAAGAAGCGAGCGTAGTGCCATATCCCTGAGACTATGGGTGAAGAAGTTCGCTGGGCACTAGCTCCCTGAGACTGTGAGCCAAGAAGTGTGCTTGCCACTATATCCCTAGGACTGTGATCCAAGAAACGAGCGTGGCGCCATATCCCTGAGACTATGGTTGAAGAAGTGCGCTGGGCACTATCTCCCCGAGACTGTGAGCCAAGAAGTGTGCTAGGCACTATATCCCTGAGTCTGCGATCCAAGAAGCAAGTGTGGCGTCATATCCCTGAGACTATGGATGAAGAAGTGAGCTGGACACTAGCTCCCCGAGACTGTGAGCCAAAAAATGTTTGGGAACTATATCCCTAAGACTGTGATCCAAGAAGCGAGCGTGGTGCCATATCCCTGAGACTATGGGTGAAGACGTGAGCTGGGCACTAGCTCCCCGAGACCTTGAGCCAAGAAGTGTGCTAGGCACTATATCCCTGAGACTGTGATCCAAGAAGTGAGCATGGCGCCATATCCCTGAGACTATGGGTGAAGAAGTGAGCTGGGCACTAGCTCCCCGAGACTGTGAGCCAAGAAGTGTGCTAGGCACTATATCCCTGAGCCTGTGATCCAAGAAGCGAGCGTGGCACCATATCCCTGAGACTATGGGTGAAGGAATGAGCTGGGCACTAGCTCCCCGAGACTGTGTGCCAAGAAGTGTGCTAGGCACTATATCCTTTAGACTGTAATCCAAGAAGCGAGCGTGGCGCCATATCCCTGAGAATATGGGTGAAGAAGTGAGCTGGGCATTAGCTCCCCGAGACTGTGAGCCAAGAAATTTGTTACGCACTATATCCCTGAGTCTGTGATCCAAGAAGCGAGCGTAGTGTCATATGCCCGAGACTATGGGTGAAGAAGTGCGCTGGGCACCAGCTCTCTGAGACTGTGAGTCAAGACGTGTGGTAGGCACTATATCACTGAGACTGTGAGCCAAGAAGCGAGCATAATGCCATATCACTGAGACTATCGGTGAAGAAGTGCGCTGGGCACTAGCTCCCTGAGACTGTGAGCCAAGAAGTGTGCTTGCCACTACATCCCTAGGACTGTGATCCAAGAAACGAGCGTGGCACCATATATCTGAGACTATGGATGAAGAAGTGAGATGGGCACTAGTTCCCTGTGACTGTGAGCTAAGAAGTGTGCTAGGCACTATATCCCTGAGACTGTGATCCGAGAAGCGAGCATGGCGCCATATCCCTGAGACTATGGGTGAAGCAGTGAGCTGGGCACTAGCTCCCTGAGACTGTGAGCGAAGAAGAGTGCTAGGAACTATATCCCTGAGACTGTGAGCCAAGAAGCGAGCGTAGTGTCATATCCCCGAGAGTATGGTTGAAGAAGTGCGCTGGGCACTAGCTCCCTGAGACTGTGAGCCAAGAAGTGTGCTAGGCACTATATCCCTGAGTCTGTGATCCAAGAAGCGAGCGTGGCATCATATCCCTGAGAGTATGGGTGAAGAAGTGAGCTGGGCACTAGTTCCCCGTGACTGTGAGCCAAGAAGTGTGCTAGGCACTATATCCCTGAGACTGTGATGCAGAAAGCGAGCATGGCGCCATATCCCTGAGAATATGGGTGAAGACGTGAGCTGGGCACTAGCTCCCCGAGACTGTGAGCCAAAAAGTGTGCTAGGCACTATATCCCTGAGACTGTGATCCAAGAAGCGAGCGTGGTGTCATATCCCTAAGACTATGGGTGAAGAAGTGCGCTGGGCACTAGCTCCCTGAGACTGTTAGCCAAGAAGTGTGCTTGCCACTATATCCCTAGGACTGTGATCCAATAAACGAGCGTGCCGTCATATCCCTGAGACTATGGATGAAGAAGTGAGCTGGGCACTAGTTCCCCGAGACTGTGAGCCAAGAAGTGTGCTAGGCACTTTATCCCTGAGACTGTGATCCAAGAAGCGAGTGTGGAGACATGTCCCTGAGACTATGGGTGAAGAAGTGAGCTGGGCACTAGCTCCCCGAGACTGTGAGCAAAGAAGTGTGCTAGGCCCTATATCCCTGAGACTGTGATCGAAGAAGCGAGAGTGGCGCCATATCCCTGAGACTATGGGTGAAGAAGTGAGCTGGGCACTAGCTCCCCGAGATTGTGAGCCAAGAAGTGTGCTAGGCACTATATCCCTGAGACTGATCCAAAAGCAAGCATGGCGCCATATCCCTGAGACTATGGGTGAAGAAGTGAGCTGGGCACTAGCTCCCCGAGACTGTGAGCCAAGAAGTGTGCTAGGCACTATATCCCTGAGTCTGTGATCCAAGAAGCGAGCGTGGCGCCATATCCCTGAGACTATAGGTGAAGAAGTGAGTTGGGCACTAGCTCCCCGAGACTGTGAGCCAAGAAGTGTGCTAGGCACTATATTCCTGAGACTGTGATCCAAGAAGCGAGCATGGCGCGATATCCCTGAGACTATGGGTGAAGAAGTGAGCTGGGCACTAGCTCCCCGAGAATGTGAGCCAAGAAGTGTGCTAGGCAGTATACCCCTGAGACTGTGATCCAAGAAGGGAGCGTGGCGCCATATCCCTGAGACTATTGGTGAAGAAGTGAGCTGGGCACTAGCTCCCCGAGACTGTGAGCCAAGAAGTGTGCTAGGCACTATATTCCTGAGACTGTGATCCAAGAAGCGAGCGTGGCGCCATATCCCTGAGACTATGTGTGAAGAAGTGAGCTGGGCACTAGCTCCCCAAGACTGTGAGCCAAGAAGTGTGCTAGGCACTATATCCCTGAGACTGTGATCCAAGAAGGGAGCATGGCGCCATATCCCTGAGACTATGGGTGAAGAATTGAGCTGGGCACTAGCTCCCCAAGACAGTGAGCCAAGAAGTGTGCTAGGCGCTATATCCCTGAGATTGTGATCCAAGAAACGAGCGTGGCGCCATATCCTTAAGACTATGGATGAAGAAGTGAGCTGGGCACTAGTTCCCGAGACTGTGAGCCAAGAAGTGTGCTAGGCACTATATCCCTGAGACTGTGATCCAAGAAGCAAGTGTGGCACCATATCCCTGAGACTCTGATCCAAGAAGCGAGCATGGCGCCATATCCCTGAGACTATGGGTGAAGAAGTGCGCTGGGCACTAGCTCCCTGAGACTCTGAGCCAAGAAATGTGCTTGCCACTATATCCCTGAGACTGTGATCCAAGAAGCGAGCATGGCACCATATCCCAGAGACTATGGGTGAAGAAGTGAGCTGGGCACTAGCTCCCCGAGACAGTGAGCCAAGAAGTGTGCTAGGCACTATATTCCTGAGACTGTGATCCAAGAAGCGAGGGTGGCGCCATATCCCTGAGACTATGGGTGAAGAAGTGAGCTGGGCACTAGCTCCCCAAAACTGTGAGCCAAGAGTGTGCTAGGCGCTATATCCCTGAGACTGTGATCCAAGAAGCGAGTGTGGCGCCATATCCCTGAGACTATGGGTGAAGAAGTGGGCTGGGCACTAGCTCCCCGAGACTGTGAGCCAAGAAGTGTGCTAGGCACTATATTCCTGAGACTGTGATCCAAGAAGCGAGCGTGGCGCCATATCCCTGAGACTATGTGTGAAGAAGTGAGCTGGGCACTAGCTCCCCAAGACTGTGAGCCAAGAAGTGTGCTAGGCACTATATCCCTGAGACTGTGATCCAAGAAGGGAGCATGGCGCCATATCCCTGAGACTATGGGTGAAGAATTGAGCTGGGCACTAGCTCCCCAAGACAGTGAGCCAAGAAGTGTGCTAGGCGCTATATCCCTGAGATTTTGATCCAAGAAACGAGCGTGGCGCCATATCCTTAAGACTATGGATGAAGAAGTGAGCTGGGCACTAGTTCCCGAGACTGTGAGCCAAGAAGTGTGCTAGGCACTATATCCCTGAGACTGTGATCCAAGAAGCAAGTGTGGCACCATATCCCTGAGACTCTGATCCAAGAAGCGAGCATGGCGCCATATCCCTGAGACTATGGGTGAAGAAGTGCGCTGGGCACTAGCTCCCTGAGACTCTGAGCCAAGAAATGTGCTTGCCACTATATCCCTGAGACTGTGATCCAAGAAGCGAGCATGGCACCATATCCCAGAGACTATGGGTGAAGAAGTGAGCTGGGCACTAGCTCCCCGAGACAGTGAGCCAAGAAGTGTGCTAGGCACTATATTCCTGAGACTGTGATCCAAGAAGCGAGGGTGGCGCCATATCCCTGAGACTATGGGTGAAGAAGTGAGCTGGGCACTAGCTCCCCAAAACTGTGAGCCAAGAGTGTGCTAGGCGCTATATCCCTGAGACTGTGATCCAAGAAGCGAGTGTGGCGCCATATCCCTGAGACTATGGGTGAAGAAGTGGGCTGGGCACTAGCTCCCCGAGACTGTGAGCCAAGAAGTGTGCTTGGCACTATATCCCTGAGACTGTGATCCAAGAAGCGAACGTGGTGCCATGTCCCTGAGACTATGGGTGAAGAAGTGAGCTGGGCACTAGCTCCACGAGACTGTGAGCCCAGAAGTGTGCTAGGCACTATATCCCTGAGACTGTGATCCAAGAAGCGAGCGTGCCGCCATATCCCTGAGAATATGGGTGAAGAAGTGAGCTGGGCACTAGCTCCCCAAGACTGTGAGCCAAGAAGTGTGCTAGGCACTATATCCCTGAGACTGTGATCCAAGAACCGAGCGTGGCACCATATCCCTGAGAATATTGGTAAAGAAGTGAGCTGGGCACTAGCTCCCTGAGACTGTGAGCCAAGAAGTGTGCTAGGCACTATATCTCTGAGACTGTGATCCAAGAAGTGAGCGTGGCACCATATCCCTGAGACTATGGGTGAAGAAGTGACCTGGGCACTAGCTCCCCGGGACTGTGAGCCAAGAAGTGTGCTAAGCACTATATCTCTGAGGCTATGATCCAAGAAGCGAGCGTGGTGTCATATCCCTAAGACTATGGGTGAAGAAGTGCGCTGGGCACTAGCCCCCTGAGACTGTGAGCCAAGAAGTGTGCTTGCTACTATATCCCTAGGACTGTTATCCAATAAACGAGCGTGCCGCCATATCCCTGAGACTATGGATGAAGAAGTGAGCTGGGCACTAGTTCCCTGAGACTGTGAGCCAAGAAGTGTGCTAGGCACTATATCCCTGAGACTGTGATCCAAGAAGCGAGCGTGGAGACATGTCCCTGAGACTATGGGTGAAGAAGTGAGCTGGGCACTAGCTCCCCGAGACTGTGAGCCAAGAAGTGTGCTAGGCCCTATATCCCTGATACTGATCCAAAAAGCAAGCATGGCGCCATATGCCTGAGACTATGGGTGAAGAAGTGAGTTGGGCACTAGCTCCCCGAGACTGTGAGCCAAGAATTGTGCTAGGCACTATATTCCTGAGACTGTGATCCAAGAAGCGAGCATGGCGCGATATCCCTGAGACTATGGGTGAAGAAGTGAGCTGGGCACTAGCTCCCCGAGACTGTGAGCCAAGAAGTGTGCTAAGCACTATATCCCTGAGACTGTGATGCAAGAAGGGAGCGTGGCGCCATATCCCTGAGACTATGGATGAAGAAGTGAGCTGGGCACTAGTTCCTGAGACTGTGAGCCAAGATGTGTGCTAGGCACCATATCCCTGAGACTGTGATCCAAGAAGCGAGCGTGGCACCATATCCCTGAGACTCTGATCCAAGAAGCGAGCATGGCGCCATATCCCTGAGACTATGGGTGAAGAAGTGCGCTGGGCACTAGTTCCCTGAGACTCTGAGCCAAGAAATGTGCTTGCCACTATATCCCTGAGACTGTGATCCAAGAAGCGAGCATGGCGCCATATCACTGAGACTATGGGTGAAGAAGTGTGCTAGGCACTATATCCCCGAGACTGTGATCCAAGAAGTGTGCTAGGCACTATATTCCTGAGACTGTGATCCAAGAAGCGAGCATGGCGCGATATCCCTGAGACTATGGGTGAAGAAGTGAGCTGGGCACTAGCTCCCCGAGACTGTGAGCCAAGAAGTGTGCTAGGCACTATACCCCTGAGACTGTGATCCAAGAAGGGAGCGTGGCGCCATATCCCGGAGACTATGGGTGAAGAAGTGAGCTGGGCACTAGCTCCCGAGACTGTGAGCCAAGAAGTGTGCTAGGCACTATATTCCTGAGACTGTGATCCAAGAAGCGAGCGTGGTGCCATATCCCTGAGACTATGGGTGAAGAAGTGAGCTGGGCACTAGCTCCCCAAGACTGTGAGCCAAGAAGTGTGCTAGGCACTATATCCCTGAGACTGTGATCCAAGAAGGGAGCATGGCGCCATATCCCTGAGACTATGGGTGAAGAATTGAGCTGGGCACTAGCTCCCCGAGACAGTGAGCCAAGAAGTGTGCTAGGCGCTATATCCCTGAGACTGTGATCCAAGAAACGAGCGTGGCGCCATATCCTTAAGACTATGGATGAAGAAGTGAGCTGGGCACTAGTTCCCAAGACTGTGAGCCAAGAAGTGTGCTAGGCACTATATCCCTGAGACTCTGATCCAAGAAGCGAGCATGGCGCCATATCCCTGAGACTATGGGTGAAGAAGTGCGCGGGGCACTACCTCCCTGAGACTCTGAGCCAAGAAATGTGCTTGCCACTATATCCCTGAGACTGTGATCCAAGAAGCGAGCATGGCGCCATATCCCAGAGACTATGGGTGAAGAAGTGAGCTGGGCACTAGCTCCCCGAGACTGTGAGCCACGAAGTGTGCTAGTCACTATATTCCTGAGACTGTGATCCAAGAAGCGAGCGTGGCGCCATATCCCTGAGACTATGGGTGAAGAAGTGAGCTGGACACTAGCTCCCCGAGACTGTGAGCCAAGAGTGTGCTAGGCACTATATCCCTGAGACTGTGATCCAAGAAGCGAGCGTGGCGCCATATCCCTGAGACTATGGGTGAAGAAGTGGGCTGGGCACTACCCCCCCGAGACTGTGAGCCAAGAAGTGTGCTAGGCACTATATCCCTGAGACTGTGATCCAAGAAGCGAGCGTGGCGCCATATCCATAAGACTATGGGTGAAAAAGTGAGCTGGGCACTAGCTCCCTGAGACTGTGTGCCAAGAAGTGTGCTAGGCACTATATGCCTGAGACTGTGATCCAAGAAGCGAACGTGGCGCCATGTCACTGAGACTATGGGTGAAGAAGTGAGCTGGGCACTAGCTCCCCGAGACTGTGAGCCCAGAAGTGTGCTAGGCACTATATCCCTGAGACTGTGATCCAAGAAGCGAGCGTGGCACCATATCCCTGAGAATATTGGTAAAGAAGTGAGCTGGGCACTAGCTCCCCGAGACTGTGAGCCAAGAAGTGTGCTAGGCACTATATCTCTGAGACTGTGATCCAAGAAGCGAGCGTGGCACCATATCCCTGAGACTATGGGTGAAGAAGTGACCTGGGCACTAGCTCCCCGGGACTGTGAGCCAAGAAGTGTGCTAAGCACTATATCTCTGAGACTGTGATCCAAGAAGCGAGCGTGGCACCATATCCCTGAGACTATGGGTGAAGAAGTGACCTGGGCACTAGCTCCCCGGGACTGTGAGCCAAGAAGTGTGCTTGCCACTATATCCCTAGGACTGTGATCCAATAACCGAGCGTGCCGCCATATCCCTGAGACTATGGATGAAGAAGTGAGCCGGGCACTAGTTCCCCGAGACTGTGAGCCAAGAAGTGTGCTAGGCACTATATCCCTGAGACTGTGATCCAAGAAGCGAGCGTGGAGACATGTCCCTGAGACTATGGGGGAAGAACTGAGCTGGGCACTAGCTCCCGGAGACTGTGAGCCAAGAAGTGTTCTAGGCCCTATATCCCTGAGACTGTGATCGAAGAAGCGAGCGTGGCGCCATATCCCTGAGACTATGGGTGAAGAAGTGAGCTGGACACTAGCTCCCCGAGACTGTGAGCCAAGAAGTGTGCTAGGCCCTATATCCCTGAGACTGTGATCGAAGAAGCGAGCGTGGCGCCATATCCCTGAGACTATGGGTGAAGAAGTGAGCTGGGCACTAGCTCCCCGAGACTGTGAGCCAAGAAGTGTGCTAGGCACTATATCCCTGAGTCTTGATCCAAGAAGCGAGCGTGGCGCCATATCCCTGAGACTATGGGTGAAGAATTGAGTTGGGCACTAGCTCCCCGAGACTGTGAGCCAAGAATTGTGCTAGGCACTATATTCCTGAGACTGTTATCCAAGAAGCGAGCATGGTGCGATATCCCTGAGACTATGGGTGAAGAAGTGAGCTGGGCACTAGCTCCCCGAGACTGTGAGCCAAGAAGTGTGCTAGGCACTATATCCCTGAGACTGTGATCCAAGAAGGGAGCGTGGCGCCATATCCCTGAGACTATGGATGAAGAAGTGAGCTGGGCACTAGTTCCTGAGACTGTGAGCCAAGAAGTGTGCTAGGCACTATATCCCTGAGACTGTGATCCAAGAAGCGAGCGTGGCACCATATCCCTGAGACTCTGATCCAAGAAGCGAGCATGGCGCCATATCCCTGAGACTATGGGTGAAGAAGTGTGCTAGGCACTATATCCCTGAGACTGATCCAAAAAGCAAGCATGGCGCCACATCCCTGAGACTATGGGTGAAGAAGTGAGCTGGGCACTAGCTCCCCGAGACTGTGAGCCAAGAAGTGTGCTAGGCACTATATCCCTGACTCTGTGATCCAAGAAGCGAGCGTGGCGCCATATCCCTGAGACTATGGGTGAAGAAGTGAGTTGGGCACTAGCTCCCCGAGACTGTGAGCCAAGAAGTGTGCTAGGCACTATATCCCTGAGACTGTGATCCAAGAAGGGAGCGTGGCACCATATCCCTGAGACTATGGGTGAAGAAGTGAGCTGGGCACTAGCTCCCCGAGACTGTGAGCCAAGAAGTGTGCTAGGCACTATATCCCTGAGACTGTGATCCAAGAAACTAGCGTGGCGCCATGTCCCTAAGACTATGGATGAAGAAGTGAGCTGGGCACTAGTTTCCGAGACTGTGAGCCAAGAAGTGGACTAGGCACTATATCCCTGAGACTGTGATCCAAGAAGATCCAAGAAGCGAGCATGGCGCCATATCCCTGAGACTATGGGTGAAGAAGTGCGCTGGGCACTAGCTCCCTGAGACTATGAGCCAAGAAATGTGCTTGCCACTATTCCCTGAGACTGTGATCCAAGAAGCGAGCATGGCGCCATATCACTGAGACTATGGGTGAAGAAGTGAGCTGGGCACTAGCTTCCTGAGACTGTGAGCCAAGAAGTGTGCTAGGCACTATATTCCTGAGACTGTGATCCAAGAAGCGAGCGTGGCGCCATATCCCTGAGACTATGGGTGAATAAGTGAGCCAAGAAGTGTGCTAAGCACTATATCTCTGAGGCTGTGATCCAAGAAGCGAGCGCAGTGTCATATCCCTAAGACTATGGGTGAATGAAGTGCGCTGGGCACTAGCTCCCTGAGACTGTGAGCCAAGAAGTGTGCTTGCCACTATATCCCTAGGACTGTGATCCAATAAACGAGCGTGCCGCCATATCCCTGAGACTATGGATGAAGAAGTGAGCTGGGCACTAGTTCCCCAAGACTGTGAGCCAAGAAGTGTGCTAGGCACTATATCCCTGAGACTGTGATCCAAGAAGGGAGCGTGGCGCCATATCCCTGAGACTATGGGTGAAGAAGTGAGCTGGGCACTAGGTCCCCGAGACTGTGAGCCAAGAAGTGTGCTAGGCACTATATCCCTGAGACTGTGATCCAAGAAACGAGCGTGGCGCCATATCCCTAAGACTATAGATGAAGAAGTGAGCTGGGCACTAGTTCCCGAGACTGTGAGCCAAGAAGTGTGCTAGGCACTATATCCCTGAGACTGTGATCCAAGAAGCGAGCGTGGCACCATATCCCTGAGACTCTGATCCAAGAAGCGAGCATGGCGCCATATCCCTGAGACTATGGGTGAAGAAGTGAGCTGGGCACTAGCTCCCCGAGACTGTGAGCCAAGAAGTGTGCTAGGCACTATATCCCTGAGACTGTGATCCAAGAAGCTAGCATGGCGCCATATCACTGAGACTATGGGTGAAGAAGTGAGCTGGGCACTAGCTTCCTGAGACTGTGAGCCAAGAAGTGTGCTAGGCACTATATTCCTGAGACTGTGATCCAAGAAGCGAGCGTGGCGCCATATCCCTGAGACTATGGGTGAAGAAGTGAGCCAAGAAGTGTGCTAAGCACTATATCTCTGAGGCTGTGATCCAAATAGCGAGCGCAGTGTCATATCCCTAAGACTATGGGTGAAGAAGTGCGCTGGGCACTAGCTCCCTGAGACTGTGAGCCAAGAAGTGTGTTTGCCACTATATCCCTAGGACTGTGATCCAATAAACGAGCGTGCCACCATATCCCTGAGACTATGGATGAAGAAGTGAGCTGGGCACTAGTTCCCCAAGACTGTGAGCCAAGAAGTGTGCTAGGCACTATATCCCTGAGACTGTGATCCAAGAAGTGAGCGTGGCGCCATGTCCCTGAGACTATGGGTGAAGAAGTGAGCTGGGCACTAGCTCCCGAGACTGTGAGCCAAGAAGTGTGCTAGGCCCTATATCCTCGAGACTGTGATCGAAGAAGCGAGCGTGGCGCCATATCCCAGAGACTATGGGTGAAGAAGTGAGCTGGGCACTAGCTCCCCGAGACTGTGAGCCAAGAAGTGTGCTAGGCACTATATCCCTGAGACTGATCCAAAAAGCAAGCATGGCGCCATATCCCTGAGACTATGGGTGAAGAAGTGAGCTGGGCACTAGCTCCCCGAGACTGTGAGCCAAGAAGTGTGCTAGGCACTATATCCCTGAGTCTGTGATCCAAGAAGCGAGCGTGGCGCCATATCCCTGAGACTATGGGTGAAGAAGTGAGCTGGGCACTAGCTCCCCGAGACTGTGAGCCAAGAAGTGTGCTAAGCAGTATATTCCTGAGACTGTGATCCAAGAAGCGAGCGTGGCGCCATATCCCTGAGACTATGGGTGAAGAAGTGAGCTGGGCGCTAGCTCCCTGAGACTGTGAGCCAAGTAGTGTGCTAGGCACTATATCCCTGAGACTGTGATCCAAGAAGGGAGCGTGGCGCCATATCCCTGAGACTATGGGTGAAGAAGTGAGCTGGGCACTAGGTCCCCGAGACTGTGAGCCAAGAAGTGTGCTAGGCACTATATCCCTGAGACTGTGATCCAAGAAACGAGCGTGGCGCCATATCCCTAAGACTATGGATGAAGAAGTGAGCCAAGAAGTGTGCTAAGCACTATATCTCTGAGGCTGTGATCCAAGAAGCGAGCGCAGTGTCATATCCCTAAGACTATGGGTGAATGAAGTGCGCTGGGCACTAGCTCCCTGAGACTGTGAGCCAAGAAGTGTGCTTGCCACTATATCCCTAGGACTGTGATCCAATAAACGAGCGTGCCGCCATATCCTTGAGACTATGGATGAAGAAGTGAGCTGGGCACTAGTTCCCCAAGACTGTGAGCCAAGAAGTGTGCTAGGCACTATATCCCTGAGACTGTGATCCAAGAAGGGAGCGTGGCGCCATATCCCTGAGACTATGGGTGAAGAAGTGAGCTGGGCACTAGGTCCCCGAGACTGTGAGCCAAGAAGTGTGCTAGGCACTATATCCCTGAGACTGTGATCCAAGAAACGAGCGTGGCGCCATATCCCTAAGACTATAGATGATGAAGTGAGCTGGGCACTAGTTCCCGAGACTGTGAGCCAAGAAGTGTGCTAGGCACTATATCCCTGAGACTGTGATCCAAGAAGCGAGCGTGGCACCATATCCCTGAGACTCTGATCCAAGAAGCGAGCATGGCGCCATATCCCTGAGACTATGGGTGAAGAAGTGAGCTGGGCACTAGCTCCCCGAGACTGTGAGCCAAGAAGTGTGCTAGGCACTATATCCCTGAGACTGTGATCCAAGAAGCGAGCATGGCGCCATATCACTGAGACTATGGGTGAAGAAGTGAGCTGGGCACTAGCTTCCTGAGACTGTGAGCCAAGAAGTGTGCTAGGCACTATATTCCTGAGACTGTGATCCAAGAAGCGAGCGTGGCGCCATATCCCTGAGACTATGGGTGAAGAAGTGAGCCAAGAAGTGTGCTAAGCACTATATCTCTGAGGCTGTGATCCAAATAGCGAGCGCAGTGTCATATCCCTAAGACTATGGGTGAAGAAGTGCGCTGGGCACTAGCTCCCTGAGACTGTGAGCCAAGAAGTGTGCTTGCCACTATATCCCTAGGACTGTGATCCAATAAACGAGCGTGCCACCATATCCCTGAGACTATGGATGAAGAAGTGAGCTGGGCACTAGTTCCCCAAGACTGTGAGCCAAGAAGTGTGCTAGGCACTATATCCCTGAGACTGTGATCCAAGAAGTGAGCGTGGCGCCATGTCCCTGAGACTATGGGTGAAGAAGTGAGCTGGGCACTAGCTCCCGAGACTGTGAGCCAAGAAGTGTGCTAGGCCCTATATCCCCGAGACTGTGATCGAAGAAGCGAGCGTGGCGCCATATCCCAGAGACTATGGGTGAAGAAGTGAGCTGGGCACTAGCTCCCCGAGACTGTGAGCCAAGAAGTGTGCTAGGCACTATATCCCTGAGACTGATCCAAAAAACAAAGCATGGCGCCATATCCCTGAGACTATGGGTGAAGAAGTGAGCTGGGCACTAGCTCCCCGAGACTGTGAGCCAAGAAGTGTGCTAGGCACTATATCCCTGAGTCTGTGATCCAAGAAGCGAGCGTGGCGCCATATCCCTGAGACTATGGGTGAAGAAGTGAGCTGGGCACTAGCTCCCCGAGACTGTGAGCCAAGAAGTGTGCTAAGCAGTATATTCCTGAGACTGTGATCCAAGAAGCGAGCGTGGCGCCATATCCCTGAGACTATGGGTGAAGAAGTGAGCTGGGCGCTAGCTCCCTGAGACTGTGAGCCAAGTAGTGTGCTAGGCACTATATCCCTGAGACTGTGATCCAAGAAGGGAGCGTGGCGCCATATCCCTGAGACTATGGGTGAAGAAGTGAGCTGGGCACTAGGTCCCCGAGACTGTGAGCCAAGAAGTGTGCTAGGCACTATATCCCTGAGACTGTGATCCAAGAAACGAGCGTGGCGCCATATCCCTAAGACTATGGATGAAGAAGTGAGCTGGGCACTAGTTCCCGAGACTGTAAGCCAAGAAGTGTGCTAGGCACTATATCCCTGAGACTGTGATCCAAGAAGCGAGCGTGGCACCATATCCCTGAGACTCTGGTCCAAGAAGCGAGCATGGCGCCATATCCCTGAGACTATGGGTGAAGAAGTGAGCTGGGCACTAGCTCCCCGAGACTGTGAGCCAAGAAGTGTGCTAGGCACTATATTCCTGAGACTGTGATCCAAGTAGCGAGTGTGGCGCCATATCCCTGAGACTATGGGTGAAGAAGTGAGCTGGGTACTAGCTCCCGGAGACTATGAGCCAAGAAGTGTGCTAGGCACTATATCCCTGAGACTGTGATCCAAGAAGCGAGCGTGGCGCCATATCCCTGAGACTATGGGTGAAGAAGTGGGCTGGGCACTAGCTCCCCGAGACCGTGAGCCAAGAAGTGTGCTAGGCACTATATCCCTGAGACTGTGATCCAAGAAGCGAGCATGGCGAGCATATCCCTGAGACTATGGATGAAGAAGTGAGCTGGGCACTAGCTCCCCGAGACTGTGAGCCAAGAAGTGTGCGTGCCACTATATCCCTAGGACTGTGATCCAAGAAACAAGCGTGGCGCCATATCCCTGAGACTATGGTTGAAGAAGTGCGCTGGGCACCAGTTCCCTGAGACTGTGAGCCAAGAAGTGTGCTAGGCACTATATCCTTGAGACTGTGATCCAAGATGCGAGCGTGGGGCCATATCCCTGAGACTATGGGTGAAGAAGTGAGCTGGGCACTAGCTCCCCGGAACTGTGAGCCAAGAAGTGTGCTAGGCCCTATATCCCTGAGACTGTGATCCAAGAAGCCAGCGTGGCGCCACATCGCTGAGACTATGGGTGAAGAAGTGAGCTGGGCACTAGTTCCGTGTGACTTTGAGCCAAGAAGTGTGCTAGGCACTATATCCCTGAGACTGTGATCCAAGAAGTGAGCGTGGCGTCATATCCCTGAGACTATGGGTGAAGAAGTGACCTGGGCACTATCTCCCTGAGACTGTGAGCCAAGAAGTGTGCTAGGCACTATAGCCCTGAGTCTGCAATCCAAGAAGCAAGCGTGGTGTCATATCCCTGAGACTATGGGTGAAGAAGTGAGCTGGACACTAGCTCCCCGAGGCTGTGAGCCAAGAAATGTGTGGGAGCTATATCCCTAAGACTGTGATCCAAGAAGCGAGCGTGGTGCCATATCCCTGAGACTATGGGTGAAGACGTGAGCTGGGCACTAGCTCCCCGAGACCTTGAGCCAAGAAGTGTGCTAGGCACTATATCCCTGAGACTGTGATCCAAGAAGTGAGCATGGCGCCATATCCCTGAGACTATGGGTGAAGAAGTGAGCTGGGCACTAGCTCCCCGAGACTGTGAGCCAAGAAGTGTGCTAGGCACTATATCCCTGAGCCTGTGATCCAAGAAGCGAGCATGGCACCATATCCCTGAGACTATGGGTGAAGGAATGAGCTGGGCACTAGCTCCCCGAGACTGTGTGCCAAGAAGTGTGCTAGGCACCATATCCTTTAGACTGTGATCCAAGAAGCGAGCGTGGCGCCATATCCCTGAGAATATGGGTGAAGAAGTGAGCTGGGCATTAGCTCCCCGAGACTGTGGACCAAGAAATTTGTTACACACTATATCCCTGAGTCTGTGATCCAAGAAGCGAGCGTAGTGTCATATGCCCGAGACTATGGGTGAAGAAGTGCACTGGGCACCAGCTCTCTGAGACTGTGAGTCAAGACATGTGGTAGGCACTATATCACTGAGACTGTGAGCCAAGAAGCGAGCATAGTGCCATATCCCTGAGACTATCGGTGAAGAAGTGCGCTGGGCACTAGCTCCCTGAGACTGTGAGCCAAGAAGTGTGCTTGCCACTACATCCCTAGGACTGTGATCCAAGAAACGAGCGTGGCACCATATATCTGAGACTATGGATGAAGAAGTGAGCTGGGCACTAGTTCCCTGTGACTGTGAGCCAAGAAGTGTGCTAGGCACTATATCCCTGAGACTGTGATCGAGAAGCGAGCATGGCGCCATATATCTGAGACTATGGGTGAAGCAGTGAGCTGGGCACTAGCTACCTGAGACTGTGAGCCAAGAAGAGTGCTAGGAACTATATCCCTGAGACTGTGAGCCAAGAAGCGAGCGTAGTGTCATATCCCCGAGAGTATGGTTGAAGAAGTGCGCTGGGCACTAGCTCCCTGGGACTGTGAGCCAAGAAGTGTGCTAGGCACTATATCCCTGACTCTGTGATCCAAGAAGCGAGCATGGCATCATATCCCTGAGAGTATGGGTGAAGAAGTGAGCTGGGCACTAGTTTCCCGTGACTGTGAGCCAAGAAGTGTGCTAGGCACTATATCCCTGAGACTGTGATGCAAGAAGCGAGCATGGCGCCATATCCCTGAGACTATGGGTGAAGCAGTGAGCTGGGCACTAGCTCCCTGAGACTGTGAGCCAAGAAGAGTGCTAGGAACTATATCCCTGAGACTGTGAGCCTAGAAGCGAGCGTAGTGTCATATCCCCGAGACTATGGGTGAAGAAGTGCGCTGGGCACTAGCTCCATGAGACTGTGAGCCAAGAAGTGTGCTAGGCACTATATCCCTGAGTCTGTGATCCAAGAAGCGAGCGTGGCATCATATCCCTGAGACTATGGGTGAAGAAGTGAGCTGGGCACTATCTCCCTGAGACTGTGAGCCAAGAAGTGTGCTAGGCACTAGATCCCTGAGACTGTTATCCAAGAAGCGAGCGTAGTGTCATATCCCTGAGACTATGGGTGAAAAAGTGCGCTGGGCACTAGCTCCCTGAGACTGTGAGCCAAGAAGCGAGCATGGCGGTATATCCCTGAGAATGTGAGCCAAGAAGCGAGCATGGCGTTATATCCCTGAGACTATGGGTGAAGAAGTGACCTGGGCACTAGCTCCCCGAGACTGTGAGCCAAGAAGTGTGCTTGCCACAATATCCCCAAGACTGTGATCCAAGAACCGAGCGTAGTGTCATATCCCTGAGACTATGGGTGAAAATGTGCGCTGGGCACTAGCTCCCTGAGACTGTGAGTCAAGAAGCGAGCATGGCACTGTATCCCTGAGACTGTGAGCCAAGAAACGAGCATGGCGCCATATCCCTGAGACTATGGGTGAAATAGTGCACTGGGCACTAGCTCCCTGAGACTGTGAGCCAAGAAGCGAGCTTGGCACTATATTCCTGACACTGTGAGCCAAGAAGCGAGCATGGCGCCATATCCCTGAGACTATGGGTGAAGAAGTGAGCTGGGCACTAGCTCCCTGAGACTGTGAGCCAAGATGTGTGCTAGGAACTATATCCCTGAGACTGTGAGCCAAGAAGCGAGCGTAGTGTCATATCCCCGAGACTATGGGTGAAGAAGTGCGCTGGCCACTAGCTCCCGGAGACTGTGAGCCAAGAAGCGAGCGTAGTGTAATATCCCTGAGACTATGGGTGAAGAAGTGCGCTCTGCACTAGCTCCCTGAGACTGTGGGTGAAGAAGTCACCTGGGCACTAGCTCCCCGAGACTGTGAGCCAAGAAGTGTGCTTGCCACAATATCCCCAAGACTGTGATCCAAGAAGCGAGCATGGCGCCATATCCCTGAGACTATGGGTGAAATAGTGACCTGGGCACTATCTCCCCGAGACTGTGAGCCAAGAAGTGTGCTAAGCACTATATCCCTGAGTCTGTGATCCAAGAAGCGAGCGTGGCGTCATATCCCTGGGACTATGGGTGAAGAAGTGAGCTGGGCACTATCTCCCTGAGATTGTGAGCCAAGAAGTGTGCTAGGCACTATATCCCTGAGACTGTGATCCAAGAAGCAAGCGTAGTGTCATATCCCTGAGACTATGGGTGAAAAAGTGCACTGGGCACTAGCTCCCTGAGACTGTGAGCCAAGAAGCGTGCATGGTGGTATATCCCTGAGATTGTGAGCCAAGAAGCGAGCATGCCGTTATATCCCTGAGACTATGGGTGAAGAAGTCACCTGGGCACTAGTTCCCCGAGACCGTGAGCCAAGAAGTGTGCTTGCCACAATATCCCCAAGACTGTGATCCAAGAAGCGAGCGTAGTGTCATATCCCTGAGACTATGGGTGAAAATGTGCGCTGGGCACTAGCTCCCTGAGACTGTGAGTCAAGAAGCGAGCATGGCACTGTATCCCTGAGACTGTGAGCCAAGAAACGAGCATGGCGCCATATCCCTGAGACTATGGGTGAAATAGTGCACTGGGCACTAGCTCCCTGAGACTGTGAGCCAAGAAGCGAGCTTGGCACTATATTCCTGACACTGTGAGCCAAGAAGCGAGCATGGCGCCATATCCCTGAGACTATGGGTGAAGAAGTGAGCTGGGCACTAGCTCCCTGAGACTGTGAGCCAAGATGTGTGCTAGGAACTATATCCCTGAGACTGTGAGCCAAGAAGCGAGCGTAGTGTCATATCCCCGAGACTATGGGTGAAGAAGTGCGCTGGCCACTAGCTCCCGGAGACTGTGAGCCAAGAAGCGACCGTAGTGTCATATCCCTGAGACTATGGGTGAAGAAGTGCGCTCTGCACTAGCTCCCTGAGACTGTGGGTCAAGAAGTGTGCTAGGCACTATATCCCTGAGACTATGAGCCAAGAAGCGAGTATGGCGGTATATCCCTGAGGCTATGGGTGAAGAAGTGCGCTGGGCACTAGCTCCGGAGACTAGTGAGCCAAGAAGTGTGCTAGGCACTATATCCCTGAGACTGTGAGCCAAGAAGCGAGCGTGGTGTCATATCCCTAAGACTATGGGTGAAGACGTGCGCTGGGCACTAGCTCCCTGATACTCTGCGCCAAGAGGTGTGCTAGGCACTATATCCCCGAGAATGTGAGCTAAGGAGTGTGCTTGACACTGTGGGCCTCATTACCCGGTAGGCGGTGAGCCATGGCGCTATTAGCGGCATGGCTCATGCCGGTAAAATACCGGCATTGCCTTGGCGGAAAGGGGATTTACTGCCCCATTCCAAGGTTGGAGGGGCGGTAAATCCCCCTTCCGCCATTGCCCTTCCCCATTCCCATTTCTGCCCCATAGGGCTCTATGGGAATGGGGAAGGCGCTAATTACGGCACCGCAACTTTGCGGTGCCGTAATTAGCTCCGAGGTCCCTTGGCGGGTTGGATTTTAACGCCTGCAAAAAGCAGGCGTTAAATCCCCCAACCCGCAAAGGGACCTCGTAGTAAGGCGGTAGGGATTTACCGGTACCGGTATTTTACCGGTACCGGTAAATCCCTACCGTCATCCGTGTAATGAGGCCCTATATCCAAATGATTTCATGCTAGATTAGGGAACCTGGGGAAGATCAGTACTCCCACAGTTAGGCCCTTTATTATTGATGGCGTGTGTCTCCCAGAGCCTGTAGGAGTGATCCCAGATCTACGATGATTCCCTGCAGGCCGATTTCCTCGCATCACATTTTCCCGGCACCGATTTCGCGCTGCAGGGAACCATCCCTTCATTTCCGTGCCCCCTTCCCTCTCCATTTCAAAAGCTGGGGACACCCCTGAGAGCCCTGTTCCCTCCCCGTCCCTCTCCCCCCCAGGCCCAGTCGTCTCATCTACTGCCGCCCCCCATCCTGCACGCCTTTTTCTGACAGAAACGACATTCTTACCCACAGACATGTACGACCTACACACATATATTCGCACACCTCTACCCCTCCCCCAAGCCGCTCTCTACATCAATTTCGGCTGCCTTTGAGTTCCCCTCTCGCTCATTGCCCACTGCACAGTGAACGCATGCGCAGTACCGGCAGGCCGAAAGGTCAGTGAATTCTTTTCGCAGATCCTGAGCCATCCTGACACCATTAATAAAGGGTGTTGGACTTCACGCATGATGCATGTGTGTTCTGTTGATCCCTCGTCACAGGAGGATGGTAGACTGATCTCTCACATTGGTCCCAATATGTGGAGTGAAGCTCCGCTGTTTCAAAAAGCACCCAAATAACTCTTTAAACGTTTAACGCAACAAGCATTCAATCTATAAGCATTGCATAGAGACTTCCTTTGACATTGTAATACAAATCAACACCACCTCCTTCTGGGCACTGATGGTATGTCTCTCACTCTTGCAATTGCCCTCCTTTTGCAATTTGTATAGCACTCCCTGCTTGCATGAGTAATTCTGCTATGGTTTCCACTCGCTGCCATCCCTCTTTGGGCATCATTTATGATATAATGTGGCATTTATAACGCACCTGTACACAAGTGTTCCTAGGCGTGACAAGACAAGGAGGGGGAAACAAAGGAAGGACAAAATAACGATCGTACTAGGCCATTTGTGTCATTCAGATCGTGCAAGTGCTTTGAAGAGGGAAGGGGAGAAGTGCCAGGGTTGAGGGGAGGGGGCAAGTGCGGTTAACTTGCAAGTGCAGCCAGTGGGTGCCTCATAAGTGCAGAGAGAAGGGACTGTAGGATTGCAGATACTGACCCTTAAGTGCTGCGGAGCCCGGAGGCAGTGCAAGGGCAACTGGACATGCAGGAGCCTGGCCCGAGTTCAGAGGGTGACCATGTGACCAGTGCGCAGAGCAGTCAGGTGCATCAGCAGGGGAGAGGAAGAGAGAAAGCGGCAGCAAAAAGGAAGGTCTTGAGTTGCTTCCAGAACCAGAGATGGTTCTGCTCAAGTTTGAGAGAGGCAGGGAGGCTGTTCCAGAGGGAGGCCCCAGCCGAGGAGATAGATCCGCCCCCAACTCTCTGCTTGGAGAAGTGTCTGACCCTCAGAGAGTTGGAGGTGGATGAGGGGAGAGCTGTTTTGGAAGAAAATGTTGGCGGTAGAGCGGTCCCAGGCCCCAGAAAGCTGGATGATGAAGAAGATCTTGAACTTGATTCTTTCAGCCATGTGGCGCCAGTGAAGAGATTGCAGAGCTGGAGAGATACAATCCCTGTGCTTGAGGTTAAGGACAAGTCTTGCAGTCCTGTTCTGGATTAGTTACAGTGGGTGGAGAGTAGAGGCAGGTAGATTTAGAAAGAGGCTTTTGCTATAGTCCAGCCCAGAGAGGATCAGAGCTCTGGAGACAGCGAGCTTCTGGGGGAAAGTGAGAAAAGGAAGCAGTTGAGTAACTTTGCTGAAAAAGTTGGTGGGCACATGACATCTGAAGAAAAGGTGCCCCAGCCAAATGAATGGGGACAAAATGGTGTGCCATGAAAGTTGGGGGGGGACAAACACCCCTGTGACCCCCTAAAATTACGCCCATGAAAGGAAGAATACCTCTGAGGAGGTGCAGCTGATAGTTTGACTTCTTAGAGATGTCAAAGATGTAAGGAGAGAAGGAGAGGGTGGAGTCGAAGATGACACCAAGGTTCTCAGCCACACAGGAAGGACCAGGAAGAGTGCCCAGAGTGGGCGTCCAGCGAGAGAGAGAGGAAAGGAGGGAGCAGGTGTCCCAATGAGGAGGATCTCAGTCTTACTGGCATGAAGGCAGAGATCAGTGGCGGCACACCATTCCCAAATTGCGGCCAGACAGTCTAGTATGAGAGAAGAAGCAGAGGTGGCTGAGGGGAGCCTGTTCGAGAGCTGAGTGGCATCTGCATGACATTGAAAATTGGAGCAGAAAGTAGCGATGCAGTGGGCAATAGGTGCCAGGTAGTGGTTGAAGAGCCAGGGAGAGAGGTTAGACCACAGGGGAACACCACAAGTAGAGAGAGAGAGGAGAGAGAAGAGAGGAAAGACCCCCTACATTTCACCTTTTTGTGCTCAATTTTGGTGCATGCTTATCTGTGACTTGTGCACCTTTTTTATGCAAATGAAGGATGCATTGGTGCATTTTCAGAGACATGCACATGTATCTTTCACTGGCATGATAAAAGGTTTTGGGAGTGGGCCTCTCAGGGTTTCCCCTATAAGTTCATTGCTCTATATCTGTCTCTGTGCATGAATTCTTAGTACTTGCACTCCACTCACTGGTACCAGTGCATACATTTTACCTGACAAGCAATCACAGAGTAAGCACAAAGACAAGACTATACACTAGGGACAGTCTTTATTGAATTGTATCGGTATACATGAATGGGATTTCTAAAGCCTGAACCTAGCCCGGAAGCACAGGAGTGCTGTGGGGAGGGAAGCAAGCCCACTGGAGGGGCGAGCGAGCAGTCTTTAAATACCATCAACATTATATATCAGTGCATCACTGCTTGATGGTGTTGTATATTTAAAGGATAATGGGCCTCATTAGGACCTTGGCGGAGGACCATGGCGCTATTAGCACCATGGTCCATGCCGCTAAGTTCCCAACTCCGCCATGGTGGTTGGCGGACTTACCGCCCCATTCCGACCTTGGCGGGGCGGTAAGTCCCCAATCCCCATTTACCCTTCCCCATTCCCATTTTTGCCCCATAGGGCATAATGGGAGTGGGGAAGGCGTTAATTACGCCACCGTAAATTACGGTGGCGTAATTAACTCCATGGTCCCTTAGCGCCATGGATTTTAACACCTGCTAAAAGCAGGTGTTAAAAGCTCCATGGCGCTAAGGGACCTCGTACTCAGGCGGTAAGGGTCGGCGCTGTTTACGCCGCCGTAAACCCCTTACCGCCTGGGTCGTAATGAGGCCCAATGACGGCCAATGCCCACACATTCTTTAAATGTATGTTTAAAATGTTACTGGCCCTGCTTGTGAAAGCAAAGCAGCGTTATAGCTGGCAAAACATTAACAAGCGCAGAATGTCCACTTGCCGCCTTTCTCTATCATTCCAGCCAGAACCGAATTTCCTGTTTTGTGTTTTTCTCCGTGGGGGCCTCATTCTCCTGTGAGTATGATTTCGATGGTACAAAGCTGTGAGATTTTCGACATGAGTTGGGATCATATTGGACATGGGCTGCATGACTGCAAAGGAAGCAGTGCAAGAGGTAAATATAGTTTACTGACCAACTTAAGAGCTTTCTATTTACACAATAATGTAAATACCCCAGGCCATTCCAACTCATAAGTAGGTGTTATGTTAAAGAGACTGAGGCCCTCATTACGAGGTTGTCGGTAACCAGCCGGAGCTACGGGCGGCTTGCCGCCAACCCTGTATTAGCGTTTCCGCAGCTTGACATCCCGGTGCTACGGGGATATCGCAAGCGGCGGTGGTACGGTAAATCCCCATTCTCATGGGAATGGGAACAATGAAGCACTGGCACCGTTAACAACGGTGCGTGCCGGTGCTTGAGTGGAAAACATGCCAATAGGGGCCAGAACTCCCAGCAGGAAGGTAGGGAGACTGCTAAATATATACATATTTATATGCTTATTCCAATCAAATGTAGATCATAAACTGATTGGGGCATTATATACATTTTCTTAGGACACACCCGTATATTGCTACAAGCAAGCCTACACTGATACTCGATCCATTGGGTTTTGACCTCCGTTACAATTGAGGTAGGCACAAGCCGTATGCCTTATTTTCCTCACCCTACCACTATCTTTCAGAGTAAAGACGACGTACAGGGGGACCCAGTGCTACATATAGCGCCTGTTCCCCCTGTACGCTGCCACCATGTCACAGTGAAGATTAAAGTCTGATTTATATATATTTTTGTATACATCTTTTCCAGTGAACTACTCAGACCAAACCTACTGAGACCTCGCTTGAGGGATTGTATGACCCACTATAAGGGCAGTCACTTAGTGTAAATGAGTGAATCCAGGACAATATTAAAGTGGTTTATCAAGAGAGATACAAATGAATAGTTTAGTTTCTATATTATTTTTATTTCAGAACTCAGCAAAGCACAAGCCCAATATATTAACCTGAAGAAGGGCGTTGCGCATGCCCGAAACGCGTAGTTAGAGATAGGACATAACATCAGCAATCAGCCATACCAAAAGACTGAGCGATTCCTATCAAGATATTGGGATTTTACCCTAAAAGACATTGATAAGTCTGTACATATGGAATTAATATGTCAACAGGAGCTTATACTTTATTCCTAAATTTAATCTTATAATTATGAAATGGTTTTTGTAAGAGTTTTTCTGTTTTAAGAGTTAAATGTGAAAGGAAAAATAGTTTGCTGAAACAATTGGTGATAAACATTGTGTATGACAATTTACAGGGTAATTCATAGAATTTCGCAGAAAAGTGTCGCAAGCGGCTGGCGCAGAGTGCCCGCGTGCGATTGTCTGCGCCAGGCACGTGCGCTAAAACCGATTTCCGCGCACAGCGTATTCATTGATTTTAGGCTCCCAAACCAGCCGTGGCGCAGAGTATCGCAGCGACCCTGCAGCAGCGCCAGTAACGCCCCCAAGAACGCCCTCGCGCAAGGAAAAGCCATCAAAATCGCTAAATCATCGCAAAGGGCTGCGCTAACCCTGGACCAGTCTACAGGGCTGCCAAACAAGGAACGCAAAGCGGGTAACGTGCATATCAGGGGTACGCGTGAAGTCATACACGTGATTAGCCAGGGTACGTGTATTACAGGGGTACGCGTGAAGTTTTACACGCGATTAGCCAGGGCACGTGTATCACAGGGGTACGCAGGAATTATCACACGCGATTTGGCTGGGTACGTGTATTACAGGGGTACACGGGAAGTTCTACACGCGATTCGGCTGGGTACGTGTATTACAGGGGTGCGCGGGAATTCTCACATGCGATTTGGCCAGGTACGTGTATTACAGGGGTGCGCGGGAATTATCACACGCGATTTGGCTTGGTACGTGTATTACAGGGGTGCGTGGGAAGTTCTACACGCGATTGGCCAGGGTACGTGTATTACAGGGGTACGTGGGAATTATCACACGCGATTTGGCTGGGTACGTGTATTACAGGGGTACACGGGAAGTTCTACACGCGATTCGGCTGGGTACGTGTATTACAGGGGTGCGCGGGAATTCTCACATGCGATTTGGCCAGGTACGTGTATTACAGGGGTGTGCGGGAATAATCACACGCAATTAGGCTGGGTGGGTCCTCACAGGTGTTCCCTGTACACCCTCCACGGCCCCTGCAGGCAGCCCACAAAACAGGGGACTACCCTGCACACCTGCTCATGTCCCCCTGCACCCCCACCCCCCAGCAGTGCAGGGGCAGCCTCCACCAGGCCCCCACCCATGTCTCCCAACACCCCCACCCCCCAGCAGTGCAGGGGCAGCCTCCACCAGGCCCCCACTCATGTCTCCCACCACCCACACCCCCCAGCAGTGCAGGGGCAGCCTCCACCAGGCCCCCACCCATGTCTCCCACCACCCCCAACCCCCAGCCACCAGGGGCACCCTCCACCAGGCCCCCACCCATGTCTCCCACCACCCCCACCCCCCAGCATCCAGGGGCACCCTCCACCAGGCTCCCACCCATGTCTCCCACCACCCCCACCCCCCCCGCCACCAGGGGCACCCGCCACCAGGCCCCCACTCATGTCCCCCACCACCCCCACCCCCCAGCATCCAGGGGCACCCTCCACCAGGCCCCCACTCATGTCTCCCACCACCCCGACCCCCCAGCCACCAGGGGCACCCTCCACCAGGCCCCCACTCATGTCTCCCACCACCCCCACCCCCCAGCAGTGCAGGGGCAGCCTCCACCAGGACCCCACTCATGTCCCCTATCACCCCCACCCCCCCCCCCCGCCACCAGGGGCACACTCCACCAGGCCCCCATCCATGTCTCCCACCACCCCCACCCCCCCAGTCACCAGGGGCAGCCTCCACCAGGCCCCCACCCATGTCTCCCACCACCCCCACCCCCCTGCCACCATGGGCAGCCTCCACCAGGCCCCCACTCCTGTCTCCCACCACCCCCACCCCCCTGCCACCATGGCCACCCTCCACCAGGCCCCCACTCATGTCCCCTATCACCCCCACCCCCCGCCACCAGGGGCACCCTTCACAAGGCCCCCATCCATGTCTCCCACCACCCCCACCCCCCGCCACCAGGGGCACCCTCCACCAGGCCCCCATCCATGTCTCCCACCACCCCCACCCCCCAGCAGTGCAGGGGCACCCTCCACCAGGCCCCCACCCATGTCTCCCACCACCCCCACCCCCCAGCATCCAGGGGCACCCTCCACCAGGCCCCCACCCATGTCTCCTACCACCCCCACCCCCCAGCAGTGCAGGGGCACCCTCCACCAGGCCCCCACCCATGTCTCCCCCCACCCCCACCCCCCAGCATCCAGGGGCACCCTCCACCAGGCCCCCACCCATGTCTCCCACCACCCCCACCCCCCAGCATCCAGGGGCACCCTCCACCAGGCCCCCACCCATGTCCCCTATCACCCCCACCACCCAGCAGTGCAGGGGCACCCTCCACCAGGCCCCCACCCATGTCCCCTATCACCCCCACCCCCCAGCAGTGCAGGGGCACCCTCCACCAGGCCCCCATCCATGTCTCCCACCACCCCCACCCCCCAGCAGTGCAGGGGCAACCTCCACCAGGCCCCCACTCATGTCCCCTATCACCCCCACCCCCCAGCCACCAGGGGCACCCTCCACCAGGCCCCCACTCATGTCTCCCACCACCCCCACCCCCCAGCATCCAGGGGCACCCTCCACCAGGTCCCCACTCATGTCCCCTATCACCCCACCCCCCCGCCACCAGGGGCACCCTCCACCAGGCCCCCACTCATGTCTCCCACCACCCCCAACCCCCAGCCACCAGGGGCACCCTCCACCAGGCCCCCACCCATGTCTCCCACCACCCCCACCCCCCAGCATCCAGGGGCACCCTCCACCAGGCTCCCACCCATGTCTCCCACCACCCCCCCCCGCCACCAGGGGCACCCTCCACCAGGCCCCCACTCATGTCTCCCACCACCCCCACCCCCCAGCATCCAGGGGCACCCTCCACCAGGCCCCCACCCATGTCTCCCACCACCCCCACCCCCCAGCCACCAGGGGCACCCTCCACCAGGCCCCCACTCATGTCTCCCACCACCCCCACCCCCCAGCAGTGCAGGGGCAGCCTCCACCAGGACCCCACTCATGTCCCCTATCACCCCCACCCCCCGCCACCAGGGGCACCCTCCACCAGGCCCCCATCCATGTCTCCCACCACCCCCACCCCCCCAGTCACCAGGGGCAGCCTCCACCAGGCCCCCACACGTCTCCCACCACCCCCACCCCCCAGCAGTGCAGGGGCACCCTCCACCAGGCCCCCACTCATGTCCCCTATCACCCCCACCCCCAGACACCAGGGGCACCCTCCACCAGGCCCCCACCCATGTCTCCCACCACCCCCAACCCCCAGCCACCAGGGGCACCCTCCACCAGGCCCCCACCCATGTCTCCCACCACCCCCACCCCCCAGCATCCAGGGGCACCCTCCACCAGGCTCCCACCCATGTCTCCCACCACCCCCACCCCCCCCCCGCCACCAGGGGCACCCTCCACCAGGCCCCCACTCATGTCTCCCACCACCCCCACCCCCCAGCATCCAGGGGCACCCTCCACCAGGCCCCCACCCATGTCTCCCACCACCCCCACCCCCCAGCCACCAGGGGCACCCTCCACCAGGCCCCCACTCATGTCTCCCACCACCCCCACCCCCCAGCAGTGCAGGGGCACCCTCCACCAGGCCCCCACCCATGTCCCCTAACACCCCCACCCCCCCGCCACCAGGGGCACCCTCCACCAGGCCCCCACTCATGTCTCCCACCACCCCCAACCCCCAGCCACCAGGGGCACCCTCCACCAGGCCCCCACCCATGTCTCCCACCACCCCCACCCCCCAGCATCCAGGGGCACCCTCCACCAGGCCCCCACCCATGTCTCCCACCACCCCCACCCCCCAGCATCCAGGGGCACCCTCCACCAGGCCCCCACTCATGTCTCCCACCACCCCTACCCCCCAGCATCCAGGGGCACCCTCCACCAGGCCCCCACCCATGTCTCCCACCACCCCACCCCCCAGCATCCAGGGGCACCCTCCACCAGGCCCCCACCCATGTCTCCCACCACCCCTACCCCCCAGCATCCAGGGGCACCCTCCACCAGGCCCCCACCCATATCTCCCATCACCGCCACCCCCCAGCATCCAGGGGCACCCTCCACCAGGCCCCCACCCATGTCCCCTATCACCCCCACCCCCCAGCAGTGCAGGGGCACCCTCCACCAGGCCCCCACCCATGTCCCCTATCACCCCCACCCCCCAGCAGTGCAGGGGCACCCTCCACCAGGCCCCCACCCATGTCTCCCACCACCCCCACCCCCCAGCAGTGCAGGGGCACCCTCCACCAGGCCCCCACTCATGTCCCCTATCACCCCCACCCCCCAGCCACCAGGGGCACCCTCCACCAGGCCCCCACTCATGTCTCCCACCACCCCCACCCCCCAGCATCCAGGGGCACCCTCCACCAGGCCCCCACTCATGTCTCCCACCACCCCCACCCCCCAGCAGTGCAGGGGCAGCCTCCACCAGGACCCCACTCATGTCCCCTATCACCCCCACCCCCCCGCCACCAGGGGCACCCTCCACCAGGCCCCCATCCATGTCTCGCACCACCCCCACCCCCCCAGTCACCAGGGGCAGCCTCCACCAGGCCCCCACCCATGTCTCCCACCACCCCCACCCCCCAGCAGTGCAGGGGCACCCTCCACCAGGCCCCCACTCATGTCCCCTATCACCCCCACCCCCCAGCCACCAGGGGCACCCTCCACCAGGCCCCCACCCATGTCTCCCACCACCCCCAACCCCCAGCCACCAGGGGCACCCTCCACCAGGCCCCCACCCATGTCTCCCACCACCCCCACCCCCCAGCATCCAGGGGCACCCTCCACCAGGCTCCCACCCATGTCTCCCACCACCCCCACCCCCCCGCCACCAGGGGCACCCTCCACCAGGCCCCCACTCATGTCTCCCACCACCCCCACCCCCCAGCATCCAGGGGCACCCTCCACCAGGCCCCCACCCATGTCTCCCACCACCCCCACCCCCCAGCCATCAGGGGCACCCTCCACCAGGCCCCCACTCATGTCTCCCACCACCCCCACCCCCCAGCAGTGCAGGGGCACCCTCCACCAGGCCCCCACCCATGTCCCCTATCACCCCCACCCCCCCGCCACCCCGGGCACCCTCCACCAGGCCCCCACTCATGTCTCCCACCACCCCCAACCCCCAGCCACCAGGGGCACCCTCCACCAGGCCCCCACCCATGTCTCCCACCACCCCCACCCCCCAGCAGTGCAGGGGCACCCTCCACCAGGCCCCCACTCATGTCCCCTATCACCCCCACCCCCCAGCCACCAGGGGCACCCTCCACCAGGCCCCCACTCATGTCTCCCACCACCCCCACCCCCCAGCATCCAGGGGCACCCTCCACCAGGCCCCCACTCATGTCTCCCACCACCCCCACCCCCCAGCAGTGCAGGGGCAGCCTCCACCAGGACCCCACTCATGTCCCCTATCACCCCCACCCCCCCGCCACCAGGGGCACCCTCCACCAGGCCCCCACCCATGTCCCCTATCACCCCCACCCCCCAGCAGTGCAGGGGCACCCTCCACCAGGCCCCCACCCATGTCTCCCACCACCCCCACCCCCCAGCAGTGCAGGGGCACCCTCCACCAGGCCCCCACTCATGTCCCCTATCACCCCCACCCCCCAGCCACCAGGGGCACCCTCCACCAGGCCCCCACTCATGTCTCCCACCACCCCCACCCCCCAGCATCCAGGGGCACCCTCCACCAGGCCCCCACTCATGTCTCCCACCACCCCCACCCCCCAGCAGTGCAGGGGCAGCCTCCACCAGGACCCCACTCATGTCCCCTATCACCCCCACCCCCCCGCCACCAGGGGCACCCTCCACCAGGCCCCCATCCATGTCTCGCACCACCCCCACCCCCCCAGTCACCAGGGGCAGCCTCCACCAGGCCCCCACCCATGTCTCCCACCACCCCCATCCCCCAGCAGTGCAGGGGCACCCTCCACCAGGCCCCCACTCATGTCCCCTATCACCCCCACCCCCCAGCCACCAGGGGCACCCTCCACCAGGCCCCCACCCATGTCTCCCACCACCCCCAACCCCCAGCCACCAGGGGCACCCTCCACCAGGCCCCCACCCATGTCTCCCACCACCCCCACCCCCCAGCATCCAGGGGCACCCTCCACCAGGCTCCCACCCATGTCTCCCACCACCCCCACCCCCCCGCCACCAGGGGCACCCTCCACCAGGCCCCCACTCATGTCTCCCACCACCCCCACCCCCCAGCATCCAGGGGCACCCTCCACCAGGCCCCCACCCATGTCTCCCACCACCCCCACCCCCCAGCCATCAGGGGCACCCTCCACCAGGCCCCCACTCATGTCTCCCACCACCCCCACCCCCCAGCAGTGCAGGGGCACCCTCCACCAGGCCCCCACCCATGTCCCCTATCACCCCCACCCCCCCGCCACCCCGGGCACCCTCCACCAGGCCCCCACTCATGTCTCCCACCACCCCCAACCCCCAGCCACCAGGGGCACCCTCCACCAGGCCCCCACCCATGTCTCCCACCACCCCCACCCCCCAGCATCCAGGGGCACCCTCCACCAGGACACCAACTTCCCTGGCACTGACGCTGGTGCCCCTCTGCCTCCTTGGCCGGGGGTTGCCACTGGTGCCAGATGTTGTAGTGCCCGACATGGCAACCCCAGAGGCAGGAGTGGGTGGGCAACTGGGTCCTGGGGCTGGGCTGTGGGGCGATGGAAAAGCAGTCGGGAGCCTTTGGTTCCAGCAGGGGTGGTCACAGCAACAGCACCCCTGGCTGATGTGCAGGCAGCAAATGGCAGGGCACGTGGGCAGCAGGCAGCAGCAGATGGCAGGTGGGAGCGTGCTCAGGGCTCTGGGGGGCAGTTATTTGGCCTCCTGGGCAGGAGCGTGGTCTTTCGTGTGTGAACGCGTGGACAGCTTGATACGTAGTGAGTGATTTTGCACGTGAAAATCCCACACGTCTGCGTGTAAATCGATGAAAGGCCCTTAGCGCGTAAACGCGTATGCGCGTCTATGAAGTCACGTGCACGCGTAGGAAAAAGTTGCGTGACACGTCCGAGTGTCAAAGCATGTTATTGGTGGAAATAGCCCTACACGCAGAAGTGTCAAAGCGTGTAATTGGTGCAAATGGACCTACACGCAGAAGTGTCAAAGCGTGTAATTGGTGCAAATGGACCTACACGCAGAAGTGACAAAGCGTGTAATTGGTGGGAATGGGCCTAGCACGTACACGCCGCGTAAGTGACGCTGTACGTGTGGGCCTGCATATAAGGTACGTGTAGAACACCAATTCCTTGTACTGCTTTTCGTGGAGAGCGAGTGGGTGAATTCTGTACTTCTTGTCGTTTCACACGCGATTTACTTCACGGCGTTTCAAGTTCGTACTCCCTGTTACCTCTGACAGCTTTTTCTATTTTTTCTCTTGTACTGGTTTACCTGGGCCTGTTCCCTCAAACAGTGTTCCCTTCTACTGTTGTCCTGTGTCTCCTCAGACAGCGTACATATCTTCTTTTGGCGGGGGTGTTGCCAACCAAACGCGCTCATTTTTCACGCTCTTTTACCTGGCAGACGGTGAGTCACGCACGTATCTAACATCTGTGCTTGCCCCGTGTGTAGCCTACCCCTTCAGAGGTCATTCTAGGCTGCGTGTGACACGCATACATTCATTCTTGTGTTACTGGGTGCCACAGCGTAGTGCAGGTTTTTCTTTCTGCACACGTGGTCTAGGAGGGGTTGCGTGCATGTCATCTCCCTTTTTTGGGCCTCCTGTGCGTTGCGTGACCCGTCATCCTTCCCCAGGGGTTACATTCAGCCTTGCTAGAGCACTAGGGTACAATTACCATCTGGTACCCAACCCCTTTGACCCCCAATTGCCCAGGACAATAGTCTACATCCACTCCCATACGCACATTAACATCAGTGCCATGGCTGGGAGGCTAGGATTCCGTAAGGGTGGCAAAGGTGGAAGAGCCACAAGTGGTGGCCGCGGTGGATCCGGTAGGGGACGTGGTCGTAACTTGCAGGGTGAGCCTGTCCCCCCATGTGTGGAGGACCAGTCACGGGCACCCATAATCCCCCCCCTCCCCTCCTCCCGTTGAGGCTGATGTGGCTGACACCATCCATGCTCAGCCCTTGTTGGACCAGCCCATTGTGGCACCAGACCTGGCTGACTCCATGGCTGACTTCCAGGTCAGCAGGGCTACGACACGTGCGCTGGTGCACGTTGATGCCATCATGCCACGTGGATCTGGGGCAGCAAGGTCATCTGCTGCACCAAGGAGGCAGGGCGGAGAGGCTGCAGGGGCAGCTGCGGCTCCATCCACCCCAGCCCTCACACACCCAGCCAGGACAGTGTCGGTCCTAGTCCATGCTGCTGACATTCCCCCTGACACCATCACACTAGAGCCAATGCCTGCACCAACTCCCATGCTGAGTGTGCAATCCCACACTCCTGATACAGAGTCCACCAGGGCTCCTGCCCCTAGTGTCCAGAGCGGCGCAGGACACTCAGGATCACCACCACCTTCCAAGCGGAAGAGGAAGAGTGCTCGTCCGGCACAGGCTGATGCCCCAGACACGGCTACACAGTCCGGCCCGTCCAGGAAGCCCAGCTTCACGGATGACGAACTGAATGCACTTGTCGAGTATGTGTCCGGACATGACAACGAGATGGTCATTGTTGCAGGATCCAAGACCACACCTGCACAACGCCAGGCACACTGGCAGACCGTTGCGGACATCGTAAGTGCCCTTGGAATCGTGAGGCGCACAGCCAATGATTGCTATAAGCGCTGGAATGACCTAAAGCGCAGGGCAAAGAGTAAGCTGGCCTCAAGTCATGCCGCAACTCTAGTGACTGGAGGTGGGTCTCCAGTAGTAGACATGGAACTCACTCCACATGAGTCAGTCGCTGGGACCTACGTCATGGAGGAACAGATCCAAGGCGTGGGAGATCTGGCTGATTACGAGGCATTGTCCGGTGAGTGCACATGCATGTGTGTGTCATCCATGTGCATGGTGTGTGTGTGAGGGCTTCTGTTTGTGTGCCAGGTGAGAGTGTGTGCGCCTGAGTCGTATGGGTCAGCCATGTGCTTCATGCAATACTTCCTGCGCAGCTGCATTTGGCCATAGCAGTATCCCTTCTGCCAACAGTAGACATCTAGCCCAACTGCACGCCAGTTGCCCTTGAAGTGTCACCTTGCCACAACATAGTTGCTTATTTTTCACTGTTCATTCAGTCAGATTGTTTGCATTCCCCCACTTTTACTAGCCATGTCGCTGTCCACTAGTCACATGTCTGACATGGCTATGGTAAAGTGGAGTGACTTTGTTACCTGGATATCATTTGTACACACATGTCCCTGTGCAATTGGACCATTTCAGACTGGCAGCTCCAGGTGAAAAATCTGACCTGTTAGAATTAGAAAAGCAATTACATGCGGGAACTGGACTGAATGAATAGGTGCTGCCCTCCTCTCCATCTTCACTCAATAGCAATGGTACATGCCATCTGTGTGATGGCATGTGTGTTTCACCTGGCAATCACAGGCCAATGTGTGATGCCACTGCCAGGCAGCATGCAGAAAATGTGTTCATCTTCCATCTTGGTGTCATCAGTGTGTGCCATTTGCCTGCACTTCATACGCAGTGAGGGTGCATGCATGGGAGGGTTTTAGTCATGTGGGACATGTGTCAATCAAGTACTGGTTCTCTTGCTTCTCAGCCCTCATTGTGTGCCATGGTGCTAATGCCTGTTTCCATTTCTTTGTTTTCATTTCTTTGCAGGGGAAGACGCACCTGATACTGCTGGGGTTGTGGAGATGGTGCAGACCCAGGAGGGGTCCGAGGGCCGACCAACCACCAGAGAGGGACGTGGTGTGGTGGTGGGGGAGAACCCACAAGTGCTGCAGGTCGTGCTCTCAAGGGGTGTCTCTGGCTGCACCTCCCCCGAGCTGTACTCAGGTGTTGATTCGGATGAGACCTACGTGCCGTCGCAGGTGAGTGTTCCAGGGAGGGATTCTGTTCTGTCTCACCCACCTGCACCAGGGTCAGAACCCTCCATGGGGATGTCAGTGTTGGCAGCTACGCCTTTGGTGGTTACGGATGCAGGGTCACACTCCGCGACATCTGATCCTGTTCCTGGGCCAGCAGATCAGAGGGGGAATGCAGTCCTGCAGCCTCAGGCAGTGCCGGCACAGCAAGGCGCAGTTCGCCTTGCCCCAGACAGGTGTGGTGCCCGCCGACGTGGTGGCCGTACGCCACCTGGCAATACCGCATGGGAGCAATCCATTTACGGTATGGCAACCCAACAGGCTGCATCATCCGAGATAATGGCTCAGGCCATGGATAGGGTGGCCACTTCCATTGTCCCCCCAGAAAGGCTGATGGAGCGACTAGAGCAGGCAACCGACTCCATCTGCCAGTCACACAGGGAGGACATGTTGGGGTCCAACAGGGACAGGCGGGCGGCACTGGCGACTCTGCAGGAGGCCATCTCCATTGAGTCCCAGGGCCACAGGGAAGCCCTGAGGCAGGAGCTCCTTCACCTCAGGACGACTCTTGTTGAGCTTGAGGCTTCAACACACCAAAGGACAGAACAGCAGCTGGAGCGTCTCACCCGTACGCTCTCAGCTGAGATGCAGGCAACAAGGGCGGAGGTCCGGGCATCCCGTGAGTTGTTGCATGGGGACCTCCGCACACTCATCCTCCAGAACCAGACCTACCACACCCGCATGCTTGCAGCCATGGAGGAGCAGACTAGGGCCTTGCGTGGGCTGCCTCCCATAGTGCAACCACCTCCGGATGCAGCTGCACAGGGTGATAATAGCGACAGCAGTGATACTCCCACAATAGGGTAGCCGTGTGGGCCATGAGCCCATGGAGGTGTTTTATCTTCCCAGGATCCACGCAGGTGGGTTCTGGTGTGCATCCTGTCCTCGGACCTCCTGGGTGGCCTCCCCAACCCCCCCGGGCCCATCAATGGCCATTTTTGATTGTTTCTTATTTTTATTTTTATTTTTATTTATTTTATTCCCTATTTTTTTGGGACGATTTGTTGGCTTCCGTGGTTCCTGTGGGCATACGCTGCATTGTGGCTGGGCACATGCAGGCTTGTAATGTATTTGGTTCAGATGCTTGGGTTTGAGTCACACACACCCCTCCTGCTTCCCGTTTCCATGGGCTTGCAAAGGGTGTGCCCAAGTGACAGTGAATTACACAGTGACGTTGGACTCCCATGAGCTGTGTGGGCAGTCTGTAGTCAATACTGTGTATACATTCCTAGTGCATATTGCTGTTGTGTTGTACACTGCATGTTGCATTGATGTGTAACTCTTCTTCTGTGTCTACCTCCCAATTTGCAGGTCCCTTCCTCATGTCCACACAAGGACCTCTAGTCTGGAGATGGGGACCATGTTGGCAGCAGTGCACCTACAACTCTACATGCCGCCAACACTGCACAGTTGGTAGTGGTGGGAGTGCAGGCATTTCCAGGTGGTGAGACTACTAATATGTAACATTTGTGATGTCATGTTAATGGTAGTACGTGCTCAAGTATGTTGTTGGTCCGGCATTGCTGTGAGCATTTCAGGTGTTGCAGGTTTCTAATAGGGACACTGTACATAGTGACACTAGTGTGATGTTGTGGGGATTACTTTGTTTACCTGCAAATAGCATGACATGGCACGGTGTGTCGTGTGGCGGTGCTGGGGTTGGGTTGGCTGACATGGCACTGTCCTCTTGTTGCATTTTGCAAGTGGGTATTCTTTTTAGCTGCTTGAATGTGTAACTCCACAAAATTGCATTGGTGGTGTCTGTGTGGGTAGGGATGCACACATTGTGACACTTCCAGGTGAACAATCTCAGGCTGATATGGTATTCACGGTTCATTCTCCAGACATTCAGGATCAGTGTCAGGTTGAGTCATCATTGATTGTCAGATGGAATGTGCCAGGGCAGTGTGCACTCCACAGGGGTGTGATTTCTATGTGAGGTAATTAGCCACTAGCTGTGTACGGGCTGCCTCCCCCCGTGCCCTTTCCCCTCCCATGCACAGCGGCTGTGCATGTGGTTGGGGATGTGGGGCCACCACCATGTCCACGGCCAGGCCCCGGCGTGTTGCAACATTGTGCAGGACACATGCTGCCACTATGATCCTGCACACTACTGGGGGAGCGTATAACAGCTGGCCGCCAGAACGGTCAAGGGAGCGAAAGCGTGACTTTAGCACTCCGAATGTGCGCTCCACTATGCCCCGGGTCGTAATGTGGGCTGTGTTATATCTTACCTCGGGTGGCGTGGTGGGGTTCCGAATTGGCGTCATCATGTGGGGGTTGAGAGGGTAGGCACTGTCCCCTGTGGAGGTGGTGATTGGTATCATTGGTGGGGTTGTGACCTTGCTCAGTATCCAACATGCATGCATGTGGAGTGGCATACATACTCACCAAGCAGCCATGTATCGCCATGCCGCCCAGCTTCTAGGTCCCGGCTTAGGGTGGACATTCGGTAAATGAAGCTGTCGTGGGTGGACCCGGGATAGTTGGCATATACTGAGGTGATGATTCCCTTGGCATGACATGCTACCTGCACGTTGATGGAATGCCAGTGCTTGCGGTTCCTATAGATGTGCTCAGATGCCCTGGGGGGACGTAGAGCCACATGGGTGCAGTCGATGGCACCTAGCACTTTGGGGAATCGTGCCACACCGTAAAAATCCAGGGCGGCAGCATGCCTTTCTGCAGGTGTTATGGGCAGGTATATGTGCCTGCGGACTGATGGGCGTGCAGTGATGATGTTCAAGACCTGGTGTAGGCAGCGTGACTGGGTGGCCTGTGACACCCCACCCACTATGGCACTTGTCCGCTGAAATTATCCAGTGGCTAAGAAGTGCAGTACATTGAGGACCTTCTCCAGGGGGCTGAGTGCTTGGGAGCACAGGGTGGGTGATGTGAGGTCATCCTCCCACTCACTCACCAGGTCCAGTATTATGTGTGGTGGAAACCTGTACCTCCCATACACCTGGTCATCAGGCATCCCGAAAAGGCTGGTTCTGGATGTGAATATTCTGGCCCTGACTATCCTCCTCCTCCTCCTTTGGTAGCCCACTGCTGCTAGGAACGGTATGTTCATCCTGGCGTCTGAGCTTGTTATTGTTAAAGTGCGCAAATTTATGCTTTGCGCGTGTTCTAGGCGAGCGTGTGACCCGCGCACCCCTGGAACCCAGTTCCCAGTCCAATAGCGTGTGGAAATTCCCACGCACCACGGAATACAGGTGCGCTGACGTACTTGAGTGTGTAAGTGCCCGCGCAACCATGAAATACACGTACATAGGCCAATCGCGTGTACGCGCACTTTTGTCCAATTACACGCTGACGTGCAGTATTTCCACGTGTGCTCCGTCATCACGTGCTGAGTGGGGAACACCCGTGCGGGTCACGTCACAGACGCGCTTACGCGCTGAGGGACTCTGGTCCAATAGAATCGCGTATGCGTGCTGACGCGCTTACGCGCTAAGGGCCTTTCCTCGGATTTCACGCTGACGTGCAGGATTTTCACGTGCCAAATCACTCCGTATCAAGCTGGCCACGCGAAAACACACAGAAGACCACGCTCCTGCCCAGAAGGCCGAGTTACTGCCCCCCAGTGCCCCGAGCAGCCTCCCACTTGCCATCTGCTGCTGCCTGCCTGCCTGCCTGCCTGCTGCCACCGTGCCCTGCCATTTGGTGCCTGCACATCAGCCATCTGCAGGGGTCCAGTTGCTGTGTCCACCCCTGCTGGAACTGAAGACTCCCGACTGGGATTACATCGCTCCACAGCCCAGCCCCAGGACCCAGTTGCCCACCCACACCTGCCTCTGGGGTTGCCATGTCGGGCACTTCCACATCTGGCACCAGTGGCAACCCCAGGCCAGAGGGGCAGAGGGGCACCAGCTTCACTGCCACCGAAGTTGGTGTCCTGGTGGAGCATGTCCTGGGGCAGTATGATGCCCTCTTTGGATCGTCCCGCACCAGCAAGGAAGGACGGGAGAGGATCTGGGCCGACTGTCTGGTTGCCATCAACGCGGAGGGGGTGGCAACCCGCAACGTCCTGAAGATCAAGAAGCGCTGGGAGGACTTGAGGTCCAGGACCCTTGTGAAGGCCCGGCGCCTCGTGGAGGGGGGCCGGGGCCGCATGAGTTCCATCCAGATGAGGGTCCTGGAACGCGTACGCCCAGCGCTCCACGCCCAGATCCTTGAGAGGGAGGCCCGTCTGGAGTTGAGCGGTAAGTGTCCAAGCATTACTGTGTGAGACAGGGCATGTTGCGGTGTGCTGGTTCTATGATACTTGCCTGTATGTGTGCCATAGGCCATGTATGCATGTATGTGTGCAGGGACATCATAGTAATGCATGTGCGACCAGTGATGTGTGACCCACATGGTTGTTGCATGTGTTCAAATGCCGCATGGGGAGCCCTATGCAGATTTTGAACATGAGAGCATGCCAGTCTCTGTACCTGGACATGGGTGGGGGTGAGGGATGGGTGCTGATGCCAGGTACATATATGGTAGCCATGTCTGTGTGCCTGACCTGCGTGTCTGTGACTTGTGCATGCCATGGATGCATGACACATGTGTGTGACAATGCACAGATTCAGTGAAGCAGCCAAATTACCCTTGTATCCGCTGTGTTTGGTGTGTTTGGGGCCAGATGGATGTGACTGAGGTGAAGTGTGTGCATGTGATAGGCATGAGCCATGATGCATGTGAGTTACATATCATTGAATGTTTCAAGAGTCCATTGGACATGCATGGAAATGTCCATGGCATGCACCATGCCTGTTACTGTGTGTGTTTTGCCTGGACTGACCCATGTGTTGTGGAGGGACATGATGGAAGTGTACTTTGACAGTGGTGCTCATCTGCTATTGCTTCCTGTCTAGGGGACCATTGTACAGTACCCTGATGCTTGTGTTCTTTGTCTCCCTCTACGCAGCGGCTAGTGAAGAAGAGGGCGGAGACGGCGCTGTGGAGCAAGGCGCCGGGGATGCCCCCACAGCTGCAGCGGAAGGGGTGGGTGAGCCCCCACAGGGGCCTGCTACGGTGGGAGACGGTGAGGAGCCATCCAGGTTGGTGGTTTGCACAGAGGAGGAGGAGGCTGCCACTGGGGCACACATGGGGCCTGGTGGGGGCATCCCTGCTGGTGCAAGTGGTGCAGTCCTGGGCCAGGAGGCAGCACAGGTCACTGTGGAGGGGCCTGTGCATGTCGCTGTCCCTGACCCTGTGAGTGCACCACCATGCACCAGCAGGGATGCCCCGTCCCAGGCCCGTCCGCAGGTAGAGGGGATGTCCATGTCACCTGACTCCCCTCCACCTGCGGACGTGGGAACCCCTGGCCGTGTGGAGAAGGTCCTGATTGGGGTCGCGATGCGCACAGCTGTGATTCGTGATGCCGTGCATGCTTCCCGGGAGGAGCACGCACGTCATCACGAAGTGCACCGTGCCGACGTGGCCCAATTGGGATCGGCCATGTTCGGGGGTTTGCTGCATGTGTTGGCCAATCTGGCGGCCCTCTCCTCCTCTGTGCAGGCTATACACCAGTCGTTCTCCTTGCCGTCTTCCGGCCCAGATGCCACCAGGGCCCCCTGTGGACCTGCCCCGACCAATGCAGCCAGCTCGGTGGGGATCCCATCCCTGCCACAGTTGGGAGTCGGAGGTCCAGCAGGGGTGGACAACACAGCAACTGGACCCCAGCAGATGGAAGATGTGACAGCATCATCGGGCTGGGCACGTGCACGACGGCGTCGGTGGTTTCCATTAGCCTGAATGCCGTCGTGCTGGCAGAGGCAGTGGCGTCGGAGGCAGCAGCAGGCTCGACGTGGGAGGCATCATGGCTCGGGGCCATCAAGATCAGAGGGGCAGGCATCGGCCGGAGGGCAGGGCAACCCTGGGATGGTGGTGTCTTCCGTGTGGGAGCAGTTGGTCCAGCGGATAGGTGCGGAGCGGCAGCGGGCAGAAGAGGAGCGGCACACCATGGTCAGGGCGGAGTTCTCCATGCGTCGGGCGTTGAGGCGGGCTGAGTGCCTCGAGGAAGCTCGCAGGGAGTTTGAGCTGGACATGGGGTTATCCCTGCGAGACCTCGGGGCCAGGACAGAGTCCCGCCTCCAGGACATCGACATGGAGTTCGATGATGCCCTGGCCAGCAACATCACCGAGTGAGCCGCAGGACTTGCCCGCTGCCTTTGTATATAGTTATTTAGTTAGTTAGTGTTATGTTTCCTTTATTCATTTTTATTTTTTTGGACCGCTCGGACAATGGCCACTTTTTTGTAGATATTTTTTTCATTAGGTAGTAGTAGGTTTCATTTATGGTGTTGGGCTCATGGACCCTGGAATATTCGTGTATATAGTTTGCTTTTTGAAGAAACATTTTTTTTATTGATTATTGTGTTCACCATGAGGAAATGGTTTTTCATTATTTTCCTTCCACATGACATTGCTTTGGACAACATTTGTTTTTGGATTACTTTGTTTTTTTTATTTTTACATTTGTTCTCGGACATGGACCATTTATTTTGTTATCCCCATTGTTGTATGTTTGATTTGTTTACTTATTTTTCATCTTTAATACATGTTTTTTTAACTTTCACTTGTGGTATTTTCTCATTGGTTTCATACATGTCATGATATGGGTTTTGACATTCACTTGCACCCGTTGTGTATGTGTGTGTGACGGACATGTGTTCATTTACATGCTTGCCATTGGGGTTGTATCATGTAATTGCATTCACTGTGTGGGTGGATGCAATCCTTGCCTGGGTGTTTGTGCTGGGTATGCTGCCCATTACTGCCATGATTGAGTATCGTCAGGACCTGGGGGCAGGGGGACATCTGTGGGTGCCTGGTGGAGGATGCCCCATGCACTGCTGGGGGGTGGGGGTGGTGGGAGACATGGGTGGGGGCCTGGTGGAGGGTGCCCCTGGTGGCGGGGGGTGGGGGTGATAGGGGACATGAGTGGGGGCCTGGTGGGGGCTGCCCCTGCACTGCTGGGGGGTGGGGGTGGTGGGAGACATGAGTGGGGGCCTGGTGGAGGGTGCCCCTGGTGGCGGGGGGGTGGGGGTGATAGGGGACATGAGTGGGGGCCTGGTGGGGGCTGCCCCTGCACTGCTGGGGGGTGGGGGTGGTGGGAGAGATGAGTGGAGGCCTGGTGGGGGCTGCCCCTGCACTGCTGGGGGGTGGTGGTGGTGGGAGACATGAGTGGGGGCCTGGTGGAGGGTGCCCATGGTGGCAGGGGGGTGGGGGTGGTGGGAGACATGAGTGGGGGCCTGGTGGAGGCTGCCCCTGGATGGTGGGGGCTGGGGGTGGTGGGAGACATGAGTGGGGGCCTGGTGGAGGGTGCCCCTGGTGACTGGGGGGGTGGGGGTGGTGGGAGACATGAGTGGGGGCCTGGTGGAGGGTGCCCCTGCACTGCTGGGGGGTGGGGGTGGTGGGAGACATGAGTGGGGGCCTGGTGGAGGGTGCCCCTGGATGGTGGGGGGTGGGGGTGGTGGGAGACATGAGTGGGGGCCTGGTGGAGGGTGCCCCTGGTGACTGGGGGGGTGGGGGTGGTGGGAGACATGAGTGGGGGCCTGGTGGAGGGTGCCCCTGGTGGCGGGGGGGTGGGGGTGATAGGGGACATGAGTGGGGGCCTGGTGGGGGCTGCCCCTGCACTGCTGGGGGGTGGGGGTGGTGGGAGACATGAGTGGGGGCCTGGTGGAGGGTGCCCATGGTGGCAGGGGGGTGGGGGTGGTGGGAGACATGAGTGGGGGCCTGGTGGAGGCTGCCCCTGGATGGTGGGGGGTGGGGGTGGTGGGAGACATGAGTGGGGGCCTGGTGGAGGCTGCCCCTGGATGGTGGGGGGTGGGGGTGGTGGGAGACATGAGTGGGGGCCTGGTGGAGGGTGCCCCTGGTGACTGGGGGGTGGGGGTGGTGGGAGACATGAGTGGGGGCCTGGTGGAGGGTGCCCATGATGGCAGGGGGTGGGGGTGGTGGGAGACATGAGTGGGGGCCTGGTGGAGGCTGCCCCTGGATGGTGGGGGGTGGGGGTGGTGGGAGACATGAGTGGGGGCCTGGTGGAGGGTGCCCCTGGTGACTGGGGGGGTGGGGGTGGTGGGAGACATGAGTGGGGGCCTGGTGGAGGGTGCCCCTGGATGGTGGGGGGTGGGGGTGGTGGGAGACATGAGTGGGGGCCTGGTGGAGGGTGCCCCTGGTGACTGGGGGGTGGGGGTGGTGGGAGACATGAGTGGGGGCCTGGTGGGTGCTGCCCCTGCACTGCTGGGGGGTGGTGGTGGTGGGAGACATGAGTGGGGGCCTGGTGGAGGGTGCCCATGGTGGCAGGGGGGTGGGGGTGGTGGGAGACATGAGTGGGGGCCTGGTGGAGGGTGCCCCTGCACTGCTGGGGGGTGGGGGTGGTGGGAGACATGAGTGGGGGCCTGGTGGAGGGTGCCCCTGGTGACTGGGGGGTTGGGGGTGGTGGGAGACATGAGTGGGGGCCTGGTGGAGGGTGCCCCTGGATGGTGGGGGGTGGGGGTGGTGGGAGACATGAGTGGGGGCCTGGTGGAGGCTGCCCCTGCACTGCTGGGGGTGGGGGTGGTGGGAGACATGAGTGGGGGCCTGGTGGAGGGTGCCCCTGGATGGTGGGGGGTGGGGGTGGTGGGAGACATGAGTGGGGGCCTGGTGGAGGGTACCCCTGGTGACTGGGGGGGTGGGGGTGGTGGGAGACATGAGTGGGGGCCTGGTGGAGGGTGCCCATGGTGGCAGGGGGGTGGGGGTGGTGGGAGACATGAGTGGGGGCCTGGTGGAGGGTGCCCCTGCACTGCTGGGGGGTGGGGGTGGTGGGAGACATGAGTGGGGGCCTGGTGGAGGCTGCCCCTGGTGACTGGGGGGGTGGGGGTGGTGGGAGACATGAGTGGGGGCCTGGTGGAGGGTGCCCCTGGTGGCGGGGGGTGGGGGTGATAGGGGACATGAGTGGGGGCCTGGTGGGGGCTGCCCCTGCACTGCTGGGGGGTGGGGGTGGTGGGAGACATGAGTGAGGGCCTGGTGGAGGGTGCCCATGGTGGCAGGGGGGTGGGGGTGGTGGGAGACATGAGTGGGGGCCTGGTGGAGGCTGCCCCTGGATGGTGGGGGTGGGGGTGGTGGGAGACATGAGTGGGGGCCTGGTGGAGGGTGCCCCTGGTGACTGGGGGGGTGGGGGTGGTGGGAGACATGAGTGGGGGCCTGGTGGAGGGTGCCCATGGTGGCAGGGGGGTGGGGGTGGTGGGAGACATGAGTGGGGGCCTGGTGGAGGCTGCCCCTGGATGGTGGGGGGTGGGGTGGTGGGAGACATGAGTGGGGGCCTGGTGGAGGGTGCCCCTGGTGACTGGGGGGGTGGGGGTGGTGGGAGACATGAGTGGGGGCCTGGTGGAGGGTGCCCCTGGATGGTTGGGGGTGGGGGTGGTGGGAGACATGAGTGGGGGCCTGGTGGAGGGTGCCCCTGGTGACTGGGGGGGTGGGGGTGGTGGGAGACATGAGTGGGGGCCTGGTGGGGGCTGCCCCTGCACTGCTGAGGGGTGGTGGTGGTGGGAGACATGAGTGGGGGCCTGGTGGAGGGTGCCCATGGTGGCAGGGGGGTGGGGGTGGTGGGAGACATGAGTGGGGGCCTGGTGGAGGCTGCCCCTGGATGGTGGGGGGTGGGGGTGGTGGGAGACATGAGTGGGGGCCTGGTGGAGGGGGGTGCCCCTGGTGACTGGGGGGGTGGGGGTGGTGGGAGACATGAGTGGGGGCCTGGTGGAGGGTGCCCCTGCACTGCTGGGGGGTGGGGGTGGTGGGAGACATGAGTGGGGGCCTGGTGGAGGGTGCCCCTGGATGGTGGGGGGTGGGGGTGGTGGGAGACATGAGTGGGGGCCTGGTGGAGGCTGCCCCTGCACTGCTGGGGGGTGGGGGTGGTGGGAGACATGAGTGGGGGCCTGGTGGAGGGTGCCCCTGGATGGTGGGGGGTGGGGGTGGTGGGAGACATGAGCAGGTGTGCAGGGTAGTCCCCTGTTTTGTGGGCTGCCTGCAGGGACCGTCGAGGGTGTACAGGGAACACCTGTGAGGACCCACCCAGCCTAATTGCGTGTGTAACTTCCCACACACCCCTGTAATACACGTACCAAGCCAAATCGCGTGTGATAATTCCCGCGCACCCCTGAAATACACGCGCCCAGGCTATTCGCGTGTGGAACTTCCAGCGCACCCCTGAAATACACGCGCCCAGGCTATTCGCGTGTGGAACTTCCCGCGCACCCCTGAAATACACGTACCCTGCTGTAATCGCGTGTGGGACTTCCCGCGCACCCCTGAAATACACGCGCCCAGGCTATTCGCGTGTGGAACTTCCCGCGCACCCCTGAAATACACGCGCCCAGGCTATTCGCGTGTGGAACTTCCAGCGCACCGCTGAAATACACGTACTCTGCTGTAATCGCGTGTGGAACTTCCCGCGCACCCCTGAAATACACGCGCCCAGGCTATTCGCGTGTGGAACTTCCCGCGCACCCCTGAAATACACGTGCCCAGGCTATTCGCGTGTGGAACTTCCCGCGCACCCCTGAAATACACGCGCCCAGGCTATTCGCCTGTGGAACTTCCCGCGCACCCCTGAAATACACGCACCCAGGCTATTCGCGTGTGGAACTTCCCGCGCACCCCTAAAATACACGTACCCTGCTGTAATCGCGTGTGGGACTTCCCGCGCACCCCTGAAATACACGTACCCTGATGGAATCGCGTGTGGAACTTCCCGCGCACCCCTGACATACACATGAGTGGGGGCCTGGTGGAGGGTGCCCCTGGATGGTTGGGGGTGGGGGTGGTGGGAGACATGAGTGGGGGCCTGGTGGAGGGTGCCCCTGGTGACTGGGGGGGTGGGGGTGGTGGGAGACATGAGTGGGGGCCTGGTGGGGGCTGCCCCTGCACTGCTGATGGGTGGTGGTGGTGGGAGACATGAGTGGGGGCCTGGTGGAGGGTGCCCATGGTGGCAGGGGGGTGGGGGTGGTGGGAGACATGAGTGGGGGCCTGGTGGAGGCTGCCCCTGGATGGTGGGGGGTGGGGGTGGTGGGAGACATGAGTGGGGGCCTGGTGGAGGGGGGTGCCCCTGGTGACTGGAGGGGTGGGGGTGGTGGGAGACATGAGTGGGCGCCTGGTGGAGGCTGCCCCTGGATGGTGGGGGGTGGGGGTGGTGGGAGACATGAGTGGGGGCCTGGTGGAGGGTGCCCCTGGTGACTGGGGGGGTGGGGGTGGTGGGAGACATGAGTGGGGGCCTGGTGGAGGGTGCCCCTGGATGGTGGGGGGTGGGGGTGGTGGGAGACATGAGTGGGGGCCTGGTGGAGGGTGCCCCTGGTGACTGGGGGGTGGGGGTGGTGGGAGACATGAGTGGGGGCCTGGTGGGTGCTGCCCCTGCACTGCTGGGGGGTGGTGGTGGTGGGAGACATGAGTGGGGGCCTGGTGGAGGGTGCCCATGGTGGCAGGGGGGTGGGGGTGGTGGGAGACATGAGTGGGGGCCTGGTGGAGGGTGCCCCTGCACTGCTGGGGGGTGGGGGTGGTGGGAGACATGAGTGGGGGCCTGGTGGAGGGTGCCCCTGGTGACTGGGGGGTTGGGGGTGGTGGGAGACATGAGTGGGGGCCTGGTGGAGGGTGCCCCTGGATGGTGGGGGGTGGGGGTGGTGGGAGACATGAGTGGGGGCCTGGTGGAGGCTGCCCCTGCACTGCTGGGGGTGGGGGTGGTGGGAGACATGAGTGGGGGCCTGGTGGAGGGTGCCCCTGGATGGTGGGGGGTGGGGGTGGTGGGAGACATGAGTGGGGGCCTGGTGGAGGGTACCCCTGGTGACTGGGGGGGTGGGGGTGGTGGGAGACATGAGTGGGGGCCTGGTGGAGGGTGCCCATGGTGGCAGGGGGGTGGGGGTGGTGGGAGACATGAGTGGGGGCCTGGTGGAGGGTGCCCCTGCACTGCTGGGGGGTGGGGGTGGTGGGAGACATGAGTGGGGGCCTGGTGGAGGCTGCCCCTGGTGACTGGGGGGGTGGGGGTGGTGGGAGACATGAGTGGGGGCCTGGTGGAGGGTGCCCCTGGTGGCGGGGGGTGGGGGTGATAGGGGACATGAGTGGGGGCCTGGTGGGGGCTGCCCCTGCACTGCTGGGGGGTGGGGGTGGTGGGAGACATGAGTGAGGGCCTGGTGGAGGGTGCCCATGGTGGCAGGGGGGTGGGGGTGGTGGGAGACATGAGTGGGGGCCTGGTGGAGGCTGCCCCTGGATGGTGGGGGTGGGGGTGGTGGGAGACATGAGTGGGGGCCTGGTGGAGGGTGCCCCTGGTGACTGGGGGGGTGGGGGTGGTGGGAGACATGAGTGGGGGCCTGGTGGAGGGTGCCCATGGTGGCAGGGGGGTGGGGGTGGTGGGAGACATGAGTGGGGGCCTGGTGGAGGCTGCCCCTGGATGGTGGGGGGTGGGGTGGTGGGAGACATGAGTGGGGGCCTGGTGGAGGGTGCCCCTGGTGACTGGGGGGGTGGGGGTGGTGGGAGACATGAGTGGGGGCCTGGTGGAGGGTGCCCCTGGATGGTTGGGGGTGGGGGTGGTGGGAGACATGAGTGGGGGCCTGGTGGAGGGTGCCCCTGGTGACTGGGGGGGTGGGGGTGGTGGGAGACATGAGTGGGGGCCTGGTGGGGGCTGCCCCTGCACTGCTGAGGGGTGGTGGTGGTGGGAGACATGAGTGGGGGCCTGGTGGAGGGTGCCCATGGTGGCAGGGGGGTGGGGGTGGTGGGAGACATGAGTGGGGGCCTGGTGGAGGCTGCCCCTGGATGGTGGGGGGTGGGGGTGGTGGGAGACATGAGTGGGGGCCTGGTGGAGGGGGGTGCCCCTGGTGACTGGGGGGGTGGGGGTGGTGGGAGACATGAGTGGGGGCCTGGTGGAGGGTGCCCCTGCACTGCTGGGGGGTGGGGGTGGTGGGAGACATGAGTGGGGGCCTGGTGGAGGGTGCCCCTGGATGGTGGGGGGTGGGGGTGGTGGGAGACATGAGTGGGGGCCTGGTGGAGGCTGCCCCTGCACTGCTGGGGGGTGGGGGTGGTGGGAGACATGAGTGGGGGCCTGGTGGAGGGTGCCCCTGGATGGTGGGGGGTGGGGGTGGTGGGAGACATGAGCAGGTGTGCAGGGTAGTCCCCTGTTTTGTGGGCTGCCTGCAGGGACCGTCGAGGGTGTACAGGGAACACCTGTGAGGACCCACCCAGCCTAATTGCGTGTGTAACTTCCCACACACCCCTGTAATACACGTACCAAGCCAAATCGCGTGTGATAATTCCCGCGCACCCCTGAAATACACGCGCCCAGGCTATTCGCGTGTGGAACTTCCAGCGCACCCCTGAAATACACGCGCCCAGGCTATTCGCGTGTGGAACTTCCCGCGCACCCCTGAAATACACGTACCCTGCTGTAATCGCGTGTGGGACTTCCCGCGCACCCCTGAAATACACGCGCCCAGGCTATTCGCGTGTGGAACTTCCCGCGCACCCCTGAAATACACGCGCCCAGGCTATTCGCGTGTGGAACTTCCAGCGCACCGCTGAAATACACGTACTCTGCTGTAATCGCGTGTGGAACTTCCCGCGCACCCCTGAAATACACGCGCCCAGGCTATTCGCGTGTGGAACTTCCCGCGCACCCCTGAAATACACGTGCCCAGGCTATTCGCGTGTGGAACTTCCCGCGCACCCCTGAAATACACGCGCCCAGGCTATTCGCCTGTGGAACTTCCCGCGCACCCCTGAAATACACGCACCCAGGCTATTCGCGTGTGGAACTTCCCGCGCACCCCTAAAATACACGTACCCTGCTGTAATCGCGTGTGGGACTTCCCGCGCACCCCTGAAATACACGTACCCTGATGGAATCGCGTGTGGAACTTCCCGCGCACCCCTGACATACACATGAGTGGGGGCCTGGTGGAGGGTGCCCCTGGATGGTTGGGGGTGGGGGTGGTGGGAGACATGAGTGGGGGCCTGGTGGAGGGTGCCCCTGGTGACTGGGGGGGTGGGGGTGGTGGGAGACATGAGTGGGGGCCTGGTGGGGGCTGCCCCTGCACTGCTGATGGGTGGTGGTGGTGGGAGACATGAGTGGGGGCCTGGTGGAGGGTGCCCATGGTGGCAGGGGGGTGGGGGTGGTGGGAGACATGAGTGGGGGCCTGGTGGAGGCTGCCCCTGGATGGTGGGGGGTGGGGGTGGTGGGAGACATGAGTGGGGGCCTGGTGGAGGGGGGTGCCCCTGGTGACTGGAGGGGTGGGGGTGGTGGGAGACATGAGTGGGCGCCTGGTGGAGGGTGCCCCTGCACTGCTGGGGGGTGGGGGTGGTGGGAGACATGAGTGGGGGCCTGGTGGAGGGTGCCCCTGGATGGTGGGGGGTGGGGGTGGTGGGAGACATGAGTGGGGGCCTGGTGGAGGGTGCCCCTGGATGGTGGGGGGTGGGGGTGGTGGGAGACATGAGCAGGTGTGCAGGGTAGTCCCCTGTTTTGTGGGCTGCCTGCAGGGACCGTCGAGGGTGTACAGGGAACACCTGTGAGGACCCACCCAGCCTAATCGCGTGTGTAACTTCCCACGCACCCCTGTAATACACGTACCAAGCCAAATCGCGTGTGATAATTCCCGCGCACCCCTGAAATACACGCGCCCAGGCTATTCGCGTGTGGAACTTCCCGCGCACCCCTGAAATACACGCGCCCAGGCAATTCGCGTGTGGGACTTCCCGCGCACCCCTGAAATACACGTACCCTGCTGTAATCGCGTGTGGGACTTCCCGCGCACCCCTGAAATACACGCGCCCAGGCTATTCGCGTGTGGAACTTCCCGCGCACCCCTGAAATACACGCGCCCAGTCTATTCGCGTGTGGAACTTCCCGCGCACCCCTGAAATACACGTACTCTGCTGTAATCGCGTGTGGAACTTCCCGCGCACCCCTGAAATACACGCGCCCAGGCTATTCGCGTGTGGAACTTCCCGCGCACCCCTGAAATACACGTGCCCAGGCTATTCGCGTGTGGAACTTCCCGCGCACCCCTGAAATACACGCGCCCAGGCTATTCGCCTGTGGAACTTCCCGCGCACCCCTGAAATACACGCACCCAGGCTATTCGCGTGTGGAACTTCCCGCGCACCCCTAAAATACACGTACCCTGCTGTAATCGCGTGTGGGACTTCCCGCGCACCCCTGAAATACACGTACCCTGATGGAATCGCGTGTGGAACTTCCCGCGCACCCCTGAAATACACCTACCCTGATGGAATCGCGTGTGGAACTTCCCACGCACCCCTGAAATACACGCGCCCAGGCTATTCGCGTGTGGAACTTCCCGCGCACCCCTGAAATACACGCGCCCAGCCTATTCGCGTGTGGAACTTCCCGCGCACCCCTGAAATACACGTACCCTGCTGTAATCGCGTGTGGGACTTCCCGCGCACCCCTGAAATACACGTACCCTGATGGAATCGCGTGTGGAACTTCCCGCGCACCCCTGAAATACACCTACCCTGATGGAATCGCGTGTGGAACTTCCCGCGCACCCCTGAAATCCACGTACCCGGCCAAATCGCGTGTGAGACTTCCCGCGCACCCCGGTATACACGCACACGTATTTTTTGTCAGCGTGTCCGTGTTTGTGGTTACCCCTTTGCACGTCATTTGTCCTGGAGGGCCACAGTATAGGACATTCATCATGGCAGTATATGGGTGCTATTTGTTGGCGCACCTTTTGGCGCACATTTCTTACAGCCGCAGAGACGCTACCGCCTGCTTTCTTGTGGCGGTCATGTTTGTGCCTGTGCGCTGGTTTGAGCGTGCGATTTTTTGCCCTATTCTATTCCATGAATACGTGTTGTAGGCGAGCGTGTGGGCGTTCCGCGTACTTGTGCCCTGTACTTCCCCCGTGACGCCCACGTTTTTGCAAGTTGTTCCCCATTCCGAGTGTTACGCCCGTGTTCCGCCTACTTTTGTTGCGTGTGCCGCGCTATGTGCGAATTTCGCTGTGGCCTGTGCGATTATCGCTGTGACCTGGCGCACGCTGTTAGATGGCCTGTGCGCCAACTTGCGCGGCGCACTTTTTATCGCACATCCGCTGGTTTTCTCGCGCACGGACTTCCATGAATCGACGTGCGCTGCTTTTCGTGCGATTTTCGCACTGGCACTGCGATTTTCGCTATTCCACTGCGATTCGCACGTTTTTGCCCACTTGCGCCGCGCTAATTATTCCATGAATCGGCCTGATAATATACACTTGAGAATCACAACGTAATCACTTGTATTTTCTTGATTGAATGCATATGAATAATGTAGATACACAACTCGAATCTATTTTGCAGAACAAATTGGTTTTGCCCATTACTGTGCCCTGGTTTGTTCCTCGTTTCTTCACAGTGAACCCTCCACCCTAGCATTTATTTCAGTAAAGGTAGCACTTTACTAACCAGGAGCACCTAAAACTTTAGCTAACCTTGTGCCAATATTTAGAAAACTCTGACCATCACTTGAGTGCGCCTCCACACCCACCTCCGGGCCTGCCGGTAATTCAGTGCCCCTACCGGCAGACTTGTAGTTTGGGGGTCTGGAAAGGGTGCTGCACGTTGCTACCCGCACCTTTATTTCTGGACTGGCAAACTCGAGTGTGTAAATTCTACTTATTATGTCACTGTAATACACTGTCTGTCCAGCAGAGAGAGGCATTGCAACTCTAAAGGCAACCTTGTTTTATTCTTCACTCTCCCCTCTTCTTCTACAGCCCTGGACATTGTTTACACGCTTTTCTTGTGCTCTAATCTATAAAAAGAGTGACCAGAGTTAAATCATAGTGTTTTAAAAAGAATAATCTCTTTATATTTTAAATGATCCACTGATAGTATTAATACTTGGCATAATTCGATGAGCACAACAGCTGAAAAGTGAGGACTATGGCATGGACACACTAGACACCAGTGACCTTGCAATGGCAAGGGCATTATCATTATATTAAATCTAGCACTGACACGCGGTTTTCTAGCCCTGCCATGATCCTAAAAATCAAGTAATCTGACCACAGGTGAGGCCTCAACTCGCCCTTAGGAAGAGTCCAGAATTAAGCGTGCTGCAAATAACCAATAGAATAACATACATATATGTTGGCAGTACTTGGCCCTATGAGGCCACACACATGCCAATAATGGTTTTTCATATGAGGTCGTATGGGACCATGGTTGGTGTTTATCATGGACCCAGGTACAGATTTGTTTGACCCTGCACTGCTATCATATATAAATTTGATGTTTTTCCCCTGATTCTGAAATATGCACGCAAGTAAAAAAAGGGCCAACGATGGACTATTTTTTTACTTGCGTCATTCTACGAAATGCACAAGCCACCCTACTCACAAAGGTTGCTTGCACATTGCTCTGGAGCGGTGCACCAGTGCAAATGATACGATGGATAGCCCTCTTTCATACATTCGTGTTGGGAGCATGGTCTGGGCGTCAAGGTATGATAGGTTCCTGGGTGCTGGAAGTGCAATTCACAGTGAATGACCCTTTCAATCTGTACTTTGACTGTCTTCCATTGCACACCTCTTCATCTTTACCTGCCTGGCTGCTAGACCACCTGCTAGGCAACCTGGTGAGATATTCATGCATCGCGCAGTTCCCCTGCCTGTCTCCTCTCTTCCTGGTACTCCCATGCCACTCTCTATCTCCCCTATCTATTCCAACTTCTACTCTATCACCTATCCTATCGCGCTCACAAAGTCTGGAAGAAGAAAGCTTAAAAGAGCTCTCCTGGCTTCTAACCCAGGCCTACCTATTGCTGACACCTACTTCAATGCTACTTCCAGGCAAGCTATTACCTCTTTTCTGTCCCCTCCCCTGACCTATGGACCCCACATCTGGTCTCCACTCTGTCCCCTTTCTCCTCCTCACCCATTAAAGATGGCGCTAGATGGGAAGTACTCTTGGCTTATATTTCTCGTCCTCTAGGTGCATCATTAATGTCTATCATAATTGCACTGTCATGGCCCAAGGCTCTCAACCTACTGTCCTCCTCCTTGACCAGTGCTTGCCCTTTCTCATAAACTTCCTTCCTTCTCCTGTCACTCCTTCTTCCCCTACTCTGATCACTCCACCACCACCGATGAGAGTACCACGCCTCTGTACCCCCCCCCTCGGCAAACCTTCAAAGAGGGTAACCAGCTTCACTTAGTTACTCTGAATGCGTGCTCTGCAGTCAAACACTCCTCTGACATCTGTATCCTTCTTGAAGGCTTTGACCTAGACAGCCTCACTCTTACCAAGATGTGGTTCAATGCCAGCTCCGTCAATGCTCTTGACACTCTCCTTCCTGAGGGCTAAAAATATCCTCTCCAAACCCAGAACCAAAAGGCCTGGAGTTGGACTGGCCCTGATCTTCCCTGAGTGGGCCCCTGCATCCATCATACCCACTCAATCTAACTCCTCTTTTGATTGTCTCATCTGTAGGCTTGGGGTCTTGCATCCTCTCTCTCTCACCCTCAGCACTATCTACAGGCCCCAGAACCCTATCTCTCTCTTCCTCTCTGAATGGGCTGACCTCGCCTCCTCCCTCGCAACCTCTTCTTCCAAACCCCTTCTCCTTGATGACTTCAACATCCACCTGGACTCTCTTGAGTCATCCACCTCTCAGTTCTGTGCCCTCTGTGAATCCCTCTCTATCCCTCCGTCTCTCTCTCTCTATTCTTCCTTCTGCCCCGACCCACTCTGCCGGGCACACTCTGGATGCCCTCATTTCTGGCAACATCCCTATCTTTAATCCTGTCACCACTCCCCTCTCCTGGTTCGACCACTCTCTCCTTTCCTCCCACCTGGGGCCCCTTGGCCCTCTATCCAAGCCACCCCCAACATGCCAGCTTCCTTCGCCGTCTTCCAACTTATGAAGAGAGTGTCAGTCACTGCTTTTGCCTCCACCTTCATCCCGCCTCCCATTCCCACTCCCAATTCCGACTCTCCCTCTGGCTCTGTCTTTGCTAACCTGCAACTCTCCATCTCAAACACCCTCAACATCCTTGCTCCTGTCATGAGGATCCACCAAAAACCTGCCTCCAAGAACAACAACAGGTAGGACTCTGATCTAGCATCTCTGAAAGGCAAGTGCTGAGTTGCTGAACGGAAATGGCAGACCTTGGGTTTACCCTCTGCCAAACTGGCCTGCCGCCTTCTCCAAAGGCAATATCGCTTCTCTATCTGCTCCATGAAGCGGGCCCACATCCAAGCCCGCATCTTTGGAGCCATTAATAACACAGCCAAACTTTTCAAAGTTTGCAAAGAACTCGCCTATCCAGTTGCAGTTTCCACCTCTCTCCTTCCTTCCCTGGCTCTCTGCACCGCATTTGCCTCCCATTTCACATAAAAGCTCAGGACATCTTGTCCACACTCTCTTCCACCACATCTCCACTCCAGTGCCTGCTCCCCTGCCTCCTTTGCACCCCATCCTTCTATCCCCTCACACTCCTCCCTCCTGCCTATAACACCGGATGAGGTCTCTAAACTGGTCAGCTCTATGAAGGTCTCCTCCAAACAGGTGCTCCCCTGCTCTTCCAGAACCATTAAGGACATCTCCTCTCTTGCCCTGGCTCTTGCTGACTTATGTAACTACTCCTTCACCACTTGCTCTATCACACTATCCCTCAAGCACTCCTTTGTGCATCCTCTCTTAAAAAAGCTGTCAGCTGACCCCTCCTGCCCGGCTAACTAGCACCCTATTTCCACTACCCCTTCCTGGGTAAACTTATGGAGAAGCTGGTCCTCCCCCAATTTACCCTCCACACTGATCTTGTTGGTTGCCTTCATGGCCATCAATCTGGATTCTGGGCATCCAGAGGCATGGAAACTGCTCTCCCGAAAACCTGTGAAACCATGCCTGCAGATCTAAATTCCAACTCTCCCACTGTTCTCATTCTCCTTGATCTCCCCTCTGCCTTTGACACGGTCAACCATTCTATCCTCATAAAATGACTCTGTGACACCCTCAGCATCATTGACCGGGAACTGGATTGGCTGACCTCTTTCCTCACTAACCACCCTTCGCAGCTGCAGCTGGGCCCTTTCTCCTCCAGCACCACACTCTTTACCTTTGGTGTCCCCAGGGCTCTATCTTGTCACCATGGCCCGTCAATATATATATATATATATATATATTGTTTTATTTATTGGGCATTTGTTAGGTGCTTATACAACAAATACATTGCGTTTCAAAGCACCCTATCACACTCCTCTTGCTCACCTGATCTCCTTCTTCTCTTCTCATTTCCAGTGCTATGCTGTCGACACACAGCTTTCCTTCAAATTTCCTTTTACTACCTCCTCTTCCTCCTCTCGCTCATCCCTGACTATCTGTCCGCCATTCAGGCATGGTGTGCCGCTAATGATCTTTGTCTTAATGCCAGTAAGATGGAGATCCTTCTCAATGGGACAACTGCTCCCTCTTTTCCTCCTACCCTCTGGCCACCCACTCTGGGCTCTCTACGTTCGCTGTCCTGTGAGGCCAAAAACCTTGGGGTCATCTTTGATTCCGCTCTTGCATTCACCCCTCACATCATGGACCTTACAAAGAAGTCCCACTTCCAGCTCCGCCTCCTCAGAGGTATTCTTCCTTTCCTCACCTTCCCCCAGAGCTCAATTTCTCCAGAGCTCTGGTCCTCTTTAGGCTAGACTACTGCAACAGCCTCTTTTCCAATCTCCCTCTTTCCTCGCTATTCCCCCTCCATCTAATCCAGAAAAGGGCTGCAGACTTATCCTTGACCTCTAGCCCTGGGACTGTATCTCTCCAGCCCTAAAATCTCTCCACTAGCTCCCGGTGGCTGCAAGGATCAAATTCAAGACCCTCTGCATTCTCTACAAGGTCTTCTGGGGCCTGGAACCATGCTAGCTCCAACTTTCCCTCCCTAGATACTCACCTGCTAGAGCCCAATGCTCCTCTCACTCAACTCTTTGACTGTCAAACGCTTCTCCAAGTAGAGAGTGGGGGGCAGGTCTCTCTGCTCGGGTGGTGCCTCCCTCTGGAACAGCCTCCCTGCCCCTCACAGACTTGATCCAGACCTCCTTAGGTTCCGGAAACTGCTAAAAATTCTGCTTTTCTCTACCTCTTTCCCTTCCCTATTATTCACCCCACTACTGCTGTGATTGATGGTCCTGATCCGCAAGAATCTCAAAGGATTCCAGGCCCTTCTTTCCAGTCGACAACAACACCCTGCCCCCACACTGCGCTTCCCTTGTAAGCCCCTGCTTGGCAGCTCTGCCGCTCACCCTTGGGAGTCGCCTGCGCCAGCACGTAGCCTGAGGTTCTCCTCCTTGGCTCCCCTTAGCACTTCCCTCCCATATGGGCATGTCTACTCCACTTAGAGTGACTGAGAAAAGCTTGAAAATGTGAAGGATTGGAAACTTTAAATGAATAACATTGAAGACGGGAGAGTCCTCTGCGTATCAAGCATAGCGTCTCGCTTGTGCTGAGTACCTGATTTTTTCTGATAAGTGTCGCAGAGGCTGTTCATTAGGCTGATTTCCTCCAGCTTGAGGCATCTGGGGGAAATAGCAAAGTGTGACGATAGTCCTTGGGGACCCTTCTCAGGTAGAGATCAGAAAGGCCGCCCAGTTTCCCTGCTCCCCACCCCACAGTCTCCAGCCACCCATGTTTTACGTGCAGTATAAATAGTGCTAAGAACTGTAAATGTACCTCTGTGGCAAGAAGTTAGTAAGCCAATAGAACAGCACTTCAAAGATAAGATGAACAGCAAGAGCAGGGCAGCATATAATGAGACTGGAATGGACAGGAAAAGGTCCAGAGTATACAGGATAAACAAAGTACAGTAATATAGACGGTTGTGTCCTGTCTTTATGGGCACCTTTCGGCACTCACCAGTGCTGCAGTGCAGGCGGGTCACCATCCTGGCCTGACCCAGATCTGAAGGGGCTAATCCACTGGGGATTGAATTCCCAGCATCAGGCTGTAATCACTGGTCGCTGCACCGCCAAGAACACACAAATACTGAATTAATGTTGGCTGGTGACTCCCCGCAAGTGCACTGGGCCTGGCACATTTATTAGGCGTGGTGATGCGGCCTCGAGTCACTATATGTATGGCTTTTAGTGCACAGTACCTGCTCACATAGCGGCACTGCGCTCAGTAAAAACAAGAGCACAACCTGCTCTTACATCCCTTCTTCTTTCCACTAAAACATTCTAATAGCCCATCATCTCTTTCTTGAGATTAATCACAAACATAGGGCCTCATTACAAGTCTGCCGGTAACCCGCCAGTGCTACCGGCGGGTTGCCGCCGGACTGTAACACTGTTTCCACCGCCTGAGATCCCGGTGCCACTGGGTCATTAGAAGTCTCAGCAGCCCGGGATATCAGGCGACGGTAAATGTTGGTCCCCATTCCCATGAAGCCCCAAAGGACTCCATGGGAGTGGGGAGACGCAAACACTGGCACCGTTGCTAATGGTGCATGTGCTTCCATGACAAGTCTGCCTGCGGGGCCATTGCTACCGGCACCCTTAATTCCAGACCAACACACTCGTAATAAGGCCCATAGTCCTTGTACTTTACCAGTGGTCTAGTGCTCCTCTTGGGAGTTGTCATACCGCCTCTTTTGTTTCAGGTTGTCTTAGCATTTCTGTATCACATTGTCCATCCACGGGGGCAGTGTCTTCCTGCATCTCCTGCTTGACCTCCTGGTGCTTCCCTGACTCCAAGAATGTGTGTAGAGAATATACTGGTGAACTCTCCACATTTATCATAGTTGAGTTCTCTGGTAGATGATGAAATGGGTTTGTAAAGCAGGTGATGGATGACGACCCTCTGCTTGCAGTAATCATGCTTCCTTCCCGTGACTTTCATGGGGGATGGGTTGAAAGAAAGTGAGAATTTTATCGCCAATATCGATGGTAGGTTGACACACACCTCTCCTCATGCTCTCGTTCTTATTACATGTCCTCCTCTTATCTAAGAATACTTCATTGTCAAATGCAGGTACTCACCATCATTATCATGATCCTTGGTGCTCTAGTAATCAGCACTGTTGCAGGAGCAGTACTGGTCACAGCATATGAGATGGAGCAATATTCTCTAAGGAATTGATAGATGGCCCTCTCCAGGTCTGCCTGGCACTCCACTGTGAACCACATGGTTTTATTCAGAGTTTGTATGAATCACTCTGCATCGCCGTTAGCTTGCATCCAGCATGGCGTGATCCTCTGGTGGTGCACCCCTTGCCTCTCAAAAATGCTTTCATATCTGAACCGTGGAAAGGAGGTCCATTGTCTGTCTTGAACACCTTTGACAGACTGTGCTTCACAAAGATCTTCTCAAGTTTCAGGATTACTGACAATGAGGCTGTGGATTCAATGATCTCTATTTCCGGATTGATAATTCATCGACCACAACCAAGATATATTTTCCATCGGGTAGCAACCTCAAAGTTTGCACTCACTTTCTCCCAAGGTCGCCCTGCTTAGGGCATTGACTGAATTGGGGCTGGGCATCCAGCAATCCCTATTGGCTGACCCGGGCTGCAACTTGAAATAATTGCCTTGACTGCCAGCTCCAGCCTTAGGAACCAGACTTTTTTCTCTCAACCAAGATTTGGTCTTACTGACCTCTTGATGCACTGTGTGCACCAGGCATACTACTCTGTTGGTGAGCGAGGCAGGAATGATGATACAAGATCCTCACAACAGCACACAGTCAGATGAGACAGACAATCTCTCCTCCTGAACAGACTGTTGACGTTTACCAGCCTCTGTCTTGTGGTGGTGCCCATACAAAAAGGTCTTCCACTTCCTCAACATCAGTACTGCCTTGATGGGTATGAAACATTTGTCATTCATAGAGGCTTCTCTAACATCAAACAGATTCAGAGCCTTTGGAACAAGGTCTTCAGTAACTAAATTGACGTGAGCTTCCAGCTGTGCCGTGGCCCTTCACTCACCGACTGTCGCTCCTCTCCAATAGGATAGAAAATCAGCAGAATTGGTGGCTCCACCCTGGTGATCAATGGAGGAGGGAGTAGAGATGGTCCATTACATATTGGAAATTAACGGTTTGTGGTTCATCAACATCTTGAATCTCCTACCATACTTGCTTGACTCCTCTTCAATAGCAGTTAAGAACTGCGTCAACCCGCTTCCTGACCCTGCCATACCAAACTTCATCGAAAAATCCACCACCATCAAAACCTTCTCATCGACAATATCAGCAAGATTCGCCAGCACATAGACACCAGCTCTGCATCCACAGACCCACCTCAAATCCCTCCTCATGAAATCTCCATACCCTGGACAACATTGAAGACACTCTCGACAGAGGACCTGGTCGAAACCCTGACCACCCTCTAAGTCACATTGTATACAGACAACATCCTCCCAGCATCAAGACCCTCCCCGCAGAAACTCTGCTTCCCTACCTGGAGATCATCAATAGCTCCCTAACTCAAGGCAAATTCCTATCGACTCTAAAACAGGACAAATCTTCACTCTACTAAAGAAACCCACTCTGGATCCTGACAACCTAGGTAACTTTGGTCCCATCACACATCTTTCCTTCCTTAGTAAGATCATTGACTAACACACAACTGCAGCAATACATCCACACCAACAACCTCCTCCAAACCTATCAATCCAGGTTCAGACCTAGATGCAGCACAGAGACGGCAACCATACAGGTGGTCATTGACACCCTCAACATCCTTGATTATGACCACCCCTGCCTCCTGGTTCTACTCAACCTCTCGGCTGTTTTCTACACAGTAGGCCACCAGGAACTTATGGACACCCTACATCGGTGCATGGGCATCAGCAACCTTGTCCTACGCTGGTTCAAGTCCTACCTTGCTTGCCGCCAGCAGTTTGTTCAGATGGACTCCTCTAGATCGCCAATGCCACCCATTACCTGTGGAGTCCTGCAGGGTTCCATTCTCTCGCCAGTGATCTTCAATCTATACATGGAGCTACTGGGAGCCTTCCTAGCCATACACAAAATCCACTTCCACCAATACACCAAAAATGACAGCTATACCACAAGATCGACTCCATCAAGGACATCCATAGGCTCAAAACCTGCCTCTCGCTGATCCAGTCATGGATGTCCAGTGCATATTAGAAGCTCAACCCTTCTAAGACCAAATTCCTACTCCTCACCAACAACACCGAACACCCAGACATACAGATCTGGCTATTCACCATGAACTCTGAGGACTTTGTTCACTAGGACCCCAACCGGGCCATAAAGCTGGGGGTTGCCCAATGGCACTTTAGGATGGAATAGCAGCACCCGTGAGATGGATGGGGATGCAGATTCGTACTCTAGCATCAAATCAATAATGACAACTCAATAGTTTTGCAAAGGGAGTCCGTTTAATGACAAGTACAAAAAACAGGGAGTTTCATGAATATCAGCAGTTGCTTGATCTTCCTTCTCGCTTCACAACTCTGACGAACTTCATAAAAAACACATCATTTATACTAAAAACTCATCATCACTGACGTATGATGCCTAAAATGTTGCATGCAATTTTATTGGTTCTAGGAAGGTAACTTTAGTATCGGTGCTATATCTGTATATGGTAACGGAGTGAGGGGATTGGGTAAACATTGTCAGGTGGGGCATCTAAGCCCTATCTTAAAAAATGGCTACTGTAGACATCACTAAAAGTACGATGTCCCATTGGTTCTACTAACTATAGGACCCTAGATTACTTGGTCCACTATGATTGGGTTGGAACCAACCCCACTCATACTTTTCCACTTGGCCTAGCAGCATGCAGAATGGTCGGCCAGGTGCATTGTGCTTGTCAGCTCCCCCGGCCTTCCTCCAATTATTGCTACAATCAATCATCACTTCAGTGGTCATCTGTCAATTATTTCACTGTGGTTGGTCTCGAAACTGCATCTCTTGTCTGGAAAAGTTCTGATATCTTTGCATGGCCCACTGCCATGTTTAGGTGTGAAAGTCCCCCTTATTCTTGCTTGGCTGGTCACGTGATTCAGACACTGTAAAATCGCCTAATTTTTCATGTAATTCGTGTTTTTGATTTTTGTTTTACCCACCACCTTCCTTCGGCTCCTTATCTTGACCTTTCTGAGCAGGATATTCTGTTCTTTGCTTCATTAATTGTAGCTACTGTAAGTTCATTTTAGCTGATACAACCTTGGCTTTGTGGCACGATTTGTCTCTGTCTGGGTTTTGTTTCTGCCTTTTATTCTTGATTTTTTAACTATGAAACTCTCCTCATGCGGCCTCCAGTAACTTTTGGTTGATTCTGCCTTGTGCATAGTATACTTATAGTATACTTATATAACATGCTTATTTTGAAGTAGATATGTATAGGTGGCGCTTGCCACAATCTATCTTACTACTAAGCATAGCAAGCCTCACGATTTTCTTAGCTTTCTTGCGTTTCCAAGCATATGTACATGCGTAAACTAACTGAATATCTTCGTCATGCTCATGGCATAAGCTTTTTACATTTGACATCGTCCTTTCACTTTTAGGTTCGCGATGTCCCTTATCCATGGCGTTTCATCTCTTTTCGTCATTCGCAGGTCGTCATATCTTCTATATGTGAGTCAGTCCGGGTTCTTGTGACATCACCATTCGTCTTCCATTAGGGCCTTTTTGGCTTCTTCAGGGACAGCATTCAGACGATCTTCATTCCGTTTCATTTGATGATATGGTTTTCACAATGGATTTTTATTTTATTTATTTTATTTGTTTCATTTGTTACACGCCCAGACCCTTAGGTATCACGGCGAGGTTACAGAGAGCTTAATATTTACTTATACATGTTGCAATAATACAGATAAAAAGACAATAGGCCAAGTGGCTAAAAATGAAATAGTTACAAAAATTAGCAAGCAAAGAGCGCTTATGGAGGTCGTGCATTGTTCATACATATAGTGTAGTACTATGTTTACTAGATATATACAGGATATCTGAGTCCATCAGTATTGGTTGAACAACTAACTTTTCATTGATTTTTTGAAACTCGCAATGGTTTCCTCATTTTTAATACTGAGTGGAAGGGAGTTCCATAATGTGGGGGCAAGGACTCTAAAACTACTCTCTCCTGCTTTGGTGCTTTTATAGCGCAGAATTTCTAATAGGGCCTTTTTGTTTGATCTGAGTGTTCTGTTAGTAATTTTTTTGTTGTTTATAGCATTATTGAGGTAGCTGGGGGCTTTGTTAGTGAGGCATTTATAAACAGTACACAGAGTTTTGAAAATGATTCTGGCTTTGATAGGCAGCCAATGGTTTTCTTGCCTGATGTTAGAGATGTGGTCTGATTTCTTTATACCTAGTGCCGCTCTTACTGTCCAGGTTTTCTTAGGTGTAGGGACCTCAATGGGTGCGGTTATTCTAATTGGTACTGGACAGAGCCCCACTGTGGCTCTCTGCTGGTTTATTTGCTCCTTGTACGTCACAGTTCGGCGTGAACATTCCTGGTACTTCAAAATGGACGATTGGAGTGCAGGCTTTACTTGGGACCTCTGCTACACTCCCCCCTCTAGGCGATTCTTCGACCACTTTCATTTCTTTCTTTGTATCCATCTTCTTTGGATCTTCTGTATTCACTTTCACTCCATCTTCTGGGTCAATTTTTTCTTCAACTTCTGGGTCTATGCATGACGGTTTAAAGAAATGTCTCTTTGGGGTCCATATTTGTATGACTCCTTTTAGACTTCCTGCTGTTCTTCCGTGTTCATCTTTGTTCCACGTCATTAGTTGACACTGTCCATTTGGGCTGCAATAGATCCATCTTCCCACATAATTTCTATGCTTCCTGGGATATTGAAACTTTGTTTCTTCTGGTGCATGAATTCTGGCTTTCACAAAGTCTCTTATTTCTTCATCAGTCAGGTCTTTGGGCTTCCACCCTGGTTCGATATCAATCATGATCTTCATTCCTTTGGCTTTTTTCGCAGTCTTCCAACAGTGAGATATTATTATCTTGATAACACAGAATCCGAGCAATATCATCACTAGTAGGGCTCCTAAGAATTTGAATGCGTCTGCCATCCATTGCGGAACCCATGCGAATAGTGCCCCAAACCAACTGTCATCATCCACTTTGTGAGTTTCATTATTCATTTGATTCTGTAGTTTTGTCAGCATACCTATGGCCTCTGTGAGAGTTCCATTTTCCTCGTCGTGAGAAGGTATAAATGTGCAACATGATTCTCTGATTTTTGCACAAACACCTCCATCCATGGCTGTGATAATGTCAAGAACATATTTGTTCTGGAGAGTCATTAGTCATATCGCTCTTAACTCTTCCCTGATTGCGTTGAATCTCTTTAAGGTCGTGTTGATGGCCTGCAGCAACTCCCATCTGGTTATCTGCAACCATTTAGTATTTGCTCCAACTTGAATTCTTGGCATGAAGATTGTCATGAACAGCCTATGTTCATAAGGGATAGCATCAAAAGCTTCCTCAGGTGAGCATCTGCTTTCGGGAAACTGTCAATATTCAGGTCTATTTTCGGAATAACCAACCCTGGAACATAGACATTCACTATTGTGCATATGCCTCCCCAGTTTCTCAGCAGTCTGATATATGCTTTGGATCCACATGCCCAATAATGATCCATGATCACTGCAGTACAGTGTACCATTCCTGGAGCGTCAAAAAGTCGTCCACAGTTCTGATTCTCCGCCATCTTCCTGGTGTCATTATTCCTGAAGCAGAGTTTTGGATTCTCCAATAGCACTATCTGTAAGGGTCCTCCTCTGCCTTCGACCCATGTTAGCAGTTTTGCAAGCTTTGCACTATGTTAATGGTGGGCTCGTAGTGACCGAAGACCATCCATGCTCTACAGATCACCACTCCTTTCTCCCATCCGTCTGGTGAAAGCACTGTTCCCCAAATTTGCATTTGGCCTCTGTTCTTCCACCTTCGAGCCTCTTCTGGCATCTTTCCTAGAACATTTAGTTTGTGATTTGCTTCTCTTCTAATTTCTGCTCCTTCAACTCCAGGCTTCTCGTATCTGATCACAATGTGTTTTTTTTTCCATTGTTTCTTGTCTTTATGTCCTGGACATAATCATCTTCATTTGGATCGGTTGCTTCAGTTGCCCATTTCAGTGAGGCATCACTTCCCATGAACTGGCCTCTGGTCTTGCACATTGCTACGTGTCATAGACAATGCGCTGTCTGGACATCAATTTCTACAGCTAGAAAGATCTTTGACTTCCCCATGCTGTAAGGTAGGAGTGCACAAACAAAGCATTCCCCCTGTGAACTCCGTCTTCCAACTTCTTTCATATGCTGGTACCATATGTTATTTCCCAAATGTGCTGTGCTGTCCAGGTAGTCATTTAGCTCACTGTCATGTCATTGTATGCTTCTCTTGATTCTCAAGGTTTTCATGTAGTTTGCTATAACTAAATCCTTGAATGCATCCGTATGGCTTCTTCTTGCTGGAGGATTCTTAGGTATCCTGATCCATGGTGCAGGCATCTTCATCTGTGCCAGTTGACTAGAGGAAAGTCTGGCAATCCTTTCCTCGTCCTCTTGTATTTTCCTGGCTCTGGTTATGAACAACCATATTGATTCTGCTATCATCTGTGCCTGTGAGATTTTCTCGGGGCTTGCCTTTGTCTCCATCAGTGCTGTATCAGGGGTGTTCATTAATGTTGTTTCAGTTGGCTTCCTCTTCAACTTATTTTGTCTCTTCACTAGTTCAGCTTCCTTCATTTGGCTTTTAACTTTACTGATAGTAGAGCTTCTCATTGTTGGCTGTCCAACCTTCCCTTCTTCTTTGGCCTGTGGTTCTGTAGTTATTGACACGAGACCTGGTGTGGGTGCATTCATCGTTTGCATGCATGTGGTTGTCAGTAACCTTCTTTCATTCTTACTCTGCCGACCTTGTCTCTGGCTTTTTAATTAGCTTGTTACCATAAGTGTGTGTGTGTTGTTGCTAATCACATCCATCTTAAGTTCACCCATTCTGCTATCAGACCTTCTAGGGACTGGAATGAATATATGGCGTCTGGGTGCCTTCGTGGGCTCCATGTGTGCATCATTAGGTGGGTGCACTGGAATCGGAACACTTTGTGCACCAATAAAAAATGCAGTTCTAATTGTCAGTGACAGTAAAACAATGATGAATACAATGCATAGGTACATGATACCCCCAAAGGTTAAGCTTCAACATTTAGTTCCGGAAATATAAGGGCGTCTCTCCTCCTGAGGGATGACAAGATTGCTACTTTGGTTTCCCATCTCGATCATCTGGACACTGGATTGTCTATTGTCTCTGGATACAGTTCCTTTTTCTACATATGCGGAAATGTCAAAATTGAGTAATAAATTCTGCAAGTTTCTTTACTGTGCATGTTCAAAGTACACGAGTTCCCACTCAATGCCCCTTATTTGCTTCACTCCAGAAGACATGTCGTTCTTGTAAGTATAACAATAGTGAAGTCTCTGGCAATACTTTTTCGATCTGTCCCTCGGCGGAAAGTTTAAAATCTTCTCAGATAGTTCTGTTGATGGTTAGAAAGTTCAACCTGAATCAAGATACCATGCAAGAGCATGCTCATATGTGTAGAATTAGCTGGGTTCCTGATGAACGTGACGATGTCAACACTGGCAGGCCTCCCCACAAGTTCTGGAAAATTCTCGATTAGGCGAAAGAAGACGTTGCTCACCAACCTACTATCTTCTGGTGACAGGGACATTTGTCCTGTCTTTGCTAAAGTTTGAACTGTTTGGCTTTCACTCACTGTGAGCAGTTTCTGCAATCTCTATGTGTGTGTAGAGCAACTTGGATGATAATTCCGTTCAGGATTATACTTAAACGTTCTGTGTTTGCTGGATCCCGAAGAAATGTCAAAACGTCCGTGGTTCTCCCGACAAGATCTGGACGGTCTTCAATTAAGCGAAAGAACAGCACATTGATAAGCCTATTCGCTTCTTCCTCTGCTTGGGGCATTTGTTTTTTCCTCGCTGCACTCCGGAAGCAGGAGGCACTGCTCAGCAATCACAGTGAGCAGCCTCCTTATTATCTTTTCGTTTTGAGGATCTTGAAGAAATTCAGTGATGCTGCTGAGCCTCCCCACCAATGAAGGGTATGACCTTAAAACTAGATCAAAATAACTCAGGACGTCTTTAGTGATGTCGCTACTGTGGGACACCATAAGTGAGTCTGAAAAATATATCTGTTATGGAATGTGTCTGGATACTGTATTTTCTTCCAATTGGTGTGTCCTCGATCAAAGTTTGGCATATTCTTTCTTATCAAGGCTTTAGTGTGCCTCAGTCCAAAGTTCAAAGTCAACACATTATGTTATGGCTTATACATGTAGTTTTCTTCTTCACCTTGCAACTGGGATGCACAGAGTGTCCGTTTTTATATCCTTATCCTCTTTTTGCTCAGAGGAAATGTCCAAAATTAAGCCACAACATTGCACAAAAGTTATTTTATTCTTTGCTGGTCATGCGTCCTTCTTCCTCGTCATGGATCTCGTCTGCACGTGCTGTGATTATTCCCCATCGTCTGTAGTCTCTACGTGTTGGGATACAGACAGGGGGCTTTCTCCGATGTATGGCTTGATGTTACCCAGAAAGATCCAAGCTCTTTGTGAGGTGGTCAAAGAGGCAACAGAGCCAAGGGAGAACCCTATTCTAGTAATGAGACCCAGCCAACAAAAGGTTAACCCAGCAAATCAAAATAAAACTACATGTCCCAGAAACCACCACGAGATACGAAACCAAGGAGGGGGCAGAGACAGAATTAAAAAGGGAAAATGGCATAGGTACAACTCAATCATGCCACATAGAGATAGGTATACCAGAGACTGGCACTGGTACAATACAGTCAGCCCGCATAGAGATAGGTGCCCCCAGAGACATACAGGGTGGGGTCAAGCAATGCATGGAACTGGGTGGAAGGAGGAAAGAAAACGCCCTGCAGGTGTGGGGAATGGGAGGGAAAACTGTGTGGAGGTGGAATGGAAGGGAGGAGCAGAGAAGGGGTTAAATGCGGCAACAGAGCTCACAAGGAGTTTCTGATTACAGCTGCAATCCAGGCCGGAGGCCAGAGAGGAATGGGATGAATCCCCAGGTGATTTGCACTGGGCGTACTAGAAGGCTTACTGAGAGGCACCGAAGAGATCCCTATCAGAGACGGACTCGCTGAGGAGAAGCGCCGGCCGTCAACCATTAATCAAGGACTGTGCATTTCATGTGGATTTTTCCTTTTTATTTCTTAACCCAGTGGAAAGAGGGTCGGACAGACTGAAAGCTAATGTCAGTGGAGAAAAGAATTAAGTTGACTTTATTTTCCACTTAACGAGGCGAGAAGCCAAGTGGAGCGTCATTTGAACTTTGGACTTATTTATCCCTTTCACAGAATCCAAGTCTCGCAAAAACTAATACTGTTTGATGTGCTCACTGAGGGCTGATGGTAGATTAACACCGCAATAAATCTTGAATTGTTAACCTGGCATCCGACTACAACCTACTATTTTACACTCTTCTTCCTTGTAACTTGACTGCAGAGGGAGTGACATCTTCCACTGTAAAGAGACCGTTAAATCTTGGCTTGTCCCACTTCTTTCTCGTATGATTCTTTACAAGGATGGTGTTTCCAGGGAAGATTGATGGAACACATTGGGCCTCATTACAAGGAAGGAGGTAACCATGCCGCTTTTTGCGTCACTGTACACTGTTTCTTCCTGGTCTGCGTGATTCTCAATCGCGAGTATACCTTCCTCCATGGTCTCAGACCATTCAATTTTTCCTTTCGTCACCTATGCCTTCTTTAGGGCCTGTAACAAGAGATTGGGTATATGAGCTATAGTCAAAGACCCAAGCTCTGACATAATTGGAAAGACCTACAAAGCTCTGCATCTGCTTTATCATGTGTGGCTTAGCTGTGTTCAGTATGGCTTCAGCCCTTTCAGGGGTAACCCTTTTCCCCTCATGCAAGATCAGTTGCCCTATGTACAGCACTTCGTGCTGACAATATTGTAACTTTGCTTTGTCAACTTTATATCCTTTTTCAGCCAATATGGTCAATAACTGAACAGAATCGCGTCTACATCCTTCCTCTGTAGTGCTGCAAATCAGGTTGTCATCCACATATTGCAAGACAACACTCTCTAATGCAATATTGCTTAAGTCCATCTGCAGGACTCTGTCAAAAATCCACTGAGACTCACAGTACCCCTGGGTCAAACTCATGCTTTTCAGACCCATCTGTCTGAATGTAAATGACGTCAAATCTTGTGATTCTGGGTGCATGGGATTGAGAAAAATGCATTTTTCAAGTCAATCACTGTGAAATATTTTGCCTCAAAAGGTATATTGCATAGGATTGTGGCTGGGTTAGGGACTAAAGGGAACTCGGCCTCTACTATATCATTTATTGGCCTTAAATCCTGGATTAAACACCAAGACCCTCCCTTTGATTTTTTTGATAGGGTAAACTGCAGTATTGCATGACGACTCTGACATCACCAAGATGCCCAGTTCCATCATAGCTGAAATTGTCTTGAAAAGTCCTTCATCTGCTGCCCTAGACATAGGATACTGTCGTACTTTGGGTAGAATTGCTCCTGGCTTCAACTTAATCCTTACTTATCAGACTCCTTTCAATAAGCCTAGGTCATAGGGGCCGGTGGTCCTTACTGAGAGAGGCTCCTGGGCCATGTCGTCCTCAAAATATTCAGGACGAGTCTGTGCCAACATCATTCTCTGAGGCCCTTCTCTCTTGATCATTCTCACCCAAAAAGTGAGATTTACCTGAACTGTTGTTTCGTCTCCATCTGCCTGCTCGTCAAACAGATCATCATCAGTGACGTCAGTCAATCTGTACCCTTCTTCAATGGCGATTACTGTGCACCATTGTCGGCATTCGTCATTGCAACCATCGATCAAAGCCATTTTCCCTTACGCTATAGCTGTGGGTTCCTAGTGATTATTTTGAATGCCAAAGTTTAGAAAAAAATGCATCGAAAAAATGAATTTACATTTTTTTTTTAATTGGGTGTACCCCCCAACCTCTGTTTTTTTACCCCTTAAAACCATTTTTGTAAAAATAAAAAACCTTTACCTACAAAAAAAAGCATTTTTGCGATGCATTTTTTTTCAAAACTTTGGCATTCAAAACTGTATATTCGAAACAATGCCTGGATACCTAGCTTTGTGTATCGTCAAGGGAAATACTTGTCCCTTCTCCTCGTGCATAGGTATTCTTGAACTAAATAGAAATTCCTCTGGGGTTCTCATAGTTTTGTCTGCAAGGCCTGGTAGCCCCGCCATTAGAACGCATACTCCATATGGCAAGATTTCTGGCTCTAATGGGATAGCTCTTATAGCTGTGTGTCCCGCGTATGCTCTAAACATCTTGCATACATTCAAATAGTGCAGTCCTGGAGTTGAACATATTATGCCCTTCTCTGTGAACGAGATTGTCATGTTTAACTTTGTCATTAGGTCTCATCCCAAGATATTTACTGGGGTTTGTCTAGAATATAACAGTGGTACATTCATATCACATTCTCCTATTGAGACTGGAAGTGTATCTGTAAAAGGAACATGACTTGTAGCTCATGTGAAGCCCTGAGTATTTATAGCATCGCCGGACAAGGAATATTCGCCTTCCGTATACACAAGCATGTTGCACCTGTGTCAGCTAAGAAGGAATATTATTTATCCCCTATAACGACATCCACCCTTGCTTCCTGGAGAGGGTCTGGTGTCACTGATAGGATAGAACACATCAGGGTTCCCAGTGAGCTGTCCTAGTCCATATACAACTTTGTCTGGACTTCCTCCATCACCAGTGTTAGCTCTTATTCCAGAGTTTGCAGCCTGTCCTGCACTTACTGTCTGTGACAGTTGCATCGGGGACTGTTGAGACTGTCCTTGTGGAAAACTCATCAAGTTCTAAGGTTGCAAGCTTTACTGTGCTCCTGGCGCTTGCTGCTGCACTGTGTAATTTTGTGCAACTCCATTTCCTCCCTGCTGTAAAAACACAGGTGGATTCACCACACCTGCTCTTGTTCCTGGGTCGTTTTGCATCATGCCTTGGCTTCTGCATGTGCGTGCTAGATGCCCTGTCATCCCACACGTCCTACATACTGGTGGTGGTCTGATTAATTGCCCGTTTGACATATGTTGATTGCCATTTTGCATGTTTTGAAAGCCTCCCTGATTGTTTTGAAAACCTCCCTGATTACTCTGCCATCCTCTTCCTCTAAATCCTCTCCCTCTGGGGTAAAACCCATTATTGCCCTGATTACCCTGCTGTGGATTATTGACCTGCTGTGCGTTCGACCCATTTGTGTTAGTGATCATTGCCCCTTCAATGGCATATTTTGACAATTTTTTCTGCACTCATTTTGCTCATTTTGCCTCTTCGGCTTTTTGTGCAGCCTCTTTTTTGCGATTCTTTTCCTGCAGCAGTCTGCAATAGTGCGCTATGGTCAACTGTATTTCAGACCACAGTTTGGCCTCGATTCCCACCAATTTCTTGAGCTGTTTCTGTACCTGATCTTATATATGGTAAAACACAGGTATGGATTTCCCTCAAGATTAACGAGTCTCGAGCACCCATTGGGCCTCATTCCGAGTCGGGCGGTAAGGGTTAACGGTCACCGGTAATGAGACCGGTGCCGTTAAACCCTTACCGCCATATTCCGAGTTCCCTTTGCGGGTTGGAACTTAACACCTGCTTTTTGCAGGCGTTAAAAAACCAACCTGCAAAGGGACCTTGAAGCTAATTACGGCACCGTAATTTATGGTGCCGTAATTAGCACCTTCCCCATTCCCATTGAGCCCTATGGGGCAAAAATGGGAATGGGGAAGGGCCCATGGTGAATGGGGAATTACCGACCCCGCCAACCTTGGAATGGGGCGGTAATTCCGCCATTCACCATGGCGGAGTCGGAAAGATAACGGCGTCAACCAAGGCGCTAATAGCGCCTTGGTTAACGCCAGGGTCGGAATGAGGCCCATTGTCATGAACCGCCGTTCGCATCCCTTCTGGACTTCGTGGTCCCTGACCCATAGGGGACTGAACTCAGTAGTAGTCCCAACATGGCCGCTGAACGCGGAACGCTGTTTTCCAGTCTCCGCGTTGTATGCTCTACGTTCTACAAAGCAGACACGTCCCCGCGGCCCTGCACGTCTCAACACTACAGCTTGCAGTAGTCGGACGTGTGTTGCCAGAGCTCGTTCAGCGCTTACCTTTGCTTCCTGGTTCCCAGTCCCCTGAATTCCTCTTCTTTCTTCCTTCCCCTTATCCTTACCTTTGCATATCCTGGATTTCCGTTGCATTCGGATCTCTGAGTGCGAACCTCATTATTTCCTGATCTTCGTCCCGGACATCTGAACGTATCCTGCAGCCGGGTCACGAACCGCATGCTGGAATCCGAGGACACGCGCACAGGGTTATATAAATCTCGAACAGTGCGAAAGAAGACATCTCCGAAGATCACGAGCAAACACAGACAGGTGAGAAGGCGGGAGAACTGTGACACTGTAACGCTCACCTGGTATCCACGGGGACGTCACTCAGCCTGTTCTGACCTCTTACAACCTCAAACCCTTTCCTGGAGGCTATTCGACTGGAGACTGGGAGACTGGGCCTGAAACACAGGATTGCTAGAGTTTAACTCCCTATTGTCCCTGTGTGCTTGAACCCCTTCTTCCCCGGGGTCCAACCCTTCCCTTTGATCCACAGCTCACCTTGTTTTCTTGGATAGTGTGCTCTCCTTCCTGCTTTCAGCGCAGGGCCGCATTGATTGATGCAGGCTCGTTGCTGCCTAGTTAGTTCACTGGCAAGAGTCCGACAGGTAAGCATAATGAGTCTTTTGACCGAAGATGCCCCCAGAACTGAAGGAGCGATGAATGATGGGCAGAAGTGCTGCAAGGTAAGGCTGTTCCTAACGGTGTTCTTGTTCTTGTAGGAGCTGAGCGCAGAAGAAAGATGCAGGCCTACTGGAGACCGATCCGAACACACTGAGTGTCACGCTGCAGGTGCAGAAAACGCAATGCATGTTTCTCAGCCTGGGCGTGGCTTAAATAGTCTCTGGGTATCCCAGATGTCTCTGGGCTGAACCACACCCAAAAGACTAGACTGCACATGCAGTTCTGGGAACCGAAATATGTGGGGGCATCCATCTTGTCCCCATCAATGCACTATAAATCCAATCCCCAATGTTATCCTATGGGAGTGAGTGAGTCTGGTGCCACAAGCGCCAAGTCTGACTCCAAGTGGGTATTTGGAGTGATGGAGAGGCCTTTGAGGGCCATGTAGGTGATTGTGGCCTGGCTCCAGCCTGACAAATTGGGGGGCTGGCGACATGAGGGGCAGGAATCATGACAGACACCCATGCGTCTTGGAAATTCTGAATGTAAAGGAAAGGATCCTCTGACTCTTTCATTTTACCCATCATTATAGCTCCCATGTCGGAAGTATCCGGATATAGCAATCGTAATGCTTTCCATACCGCGACTCTGCAGTTGTTAAATGGCGCTCCGTCGTGCGCAGTATTAACTGTAGTTCACACATCGTCAGCTCTATCACCAAGTATGGTGATTAAAAGACCTTTGATATCCCCTATAGCTAACGTGTTCCCTCCCGTCATTTTTTTTAGCTCATGTATCCATTTTCCGGCTCCCGATGTCAACAATGGAAGCTTATTTTGCAGGTTTTCCCGATCCATGTGTGGCCATGGAATATACTGTGGTCTCGTTCCTCCTTTCTCGAGCAACGGAAATTGTGACACATAGCCCTCCCTCTCTTCTCTCATTGTTTTTCTGTCTATTGCAGGAGTAATATTTCTGCATCGCCGCCTGCATGGCAATGTCCAGAGTCGGCTCACATAGGGTGGTGAAGACACCCCCCTCTGACCGTAAGATACTTCTTTGTGTCGGTCTGACTGTGTGGCTGACTCTGATGCCCTAGGTGCAGACTCACTAGAATCTGACCATCTTATCACTTTTCCCCCAGAGAAGCGTTTTCCGCTTCTTCTCTCTTCCTCCTTTTTTTTTCTTGTTCGTCTCTTTTGGCGTCTGATACCTTCTGTGCCCAACTCGTGCAACTTCTCTCCTCCTCCTCGTCCCTATTGATTGTCATCCTGTCTAGGGAAAGTTCCCTATTTCTACTACTTCAGGAGGCGTCCTCAGTGTCATACAACTGAGTGCTTTCCAGGCGCTCGTCCTCCCCCTTCCCTTGGGGTACTTGTTCTAGACCCATTTCATCATATATTCTATCGATCGTCTCTCCGATGCTTCGGGTATCGAAGTCATCCTCGATATTTGCCCTAGAAGTGCCTGGTACTAGATCGTACTCAGGAAAGAATTCTTTGATGTCTTCCAAATCTACAACTGGGTCGGGTTTCTTAACCTCTCTTTCCAGATATTCAAGATTGCGTGCTCTCTGTCTTTGCTTGCGTTCTACGTTGTCATTGAATTCTTTGCGCTTCATCGCTTCTTCTCTGACCCTATCTTCTTCCTGTTACTTTGCATCTCTTCGTTCATTTGCCCTTCGTATTTCTTCATCCCTTCGTCTTTTTATTCTTTGCTCCCGTATCTTTTGCTCTTCTTCTATTCTCCACTGTTCATGCCTGTTCTGATCATTAGCTGCTCTCTGCGTATGATTGCGTTGTCTTTCTTGCTCTTCATGATATAACTGCTCTCGTCTATGCCTATCTTTTTTGCTGATCCTTTCATCTCTCAATCCTTTTTCTTTTTCCTGCTCCTTTCTCTGTAAATCATCTAGCTTCCCTTTTTGTTTCGCGTCCTCAATGCCTTTACCATTCAGTTTCAATAAAATCCGACCCCCCATCCATTTGTTCTGTGTGAATGCTATCTCATCAGTGCTATCCTCATTTCCTTTCTATCTTTTGCCCTCTTTCTCTGTATCAAGAGATGTACTTGCTTGTGCGTGGTCTTTTCTCTCGTTCTCGCGTCTCTCCTTGCCCGGCGGGACCTTGGAGGTGATATCTCTATCTCTGTCTTTGTCTGGATTTTCGGCACTACTTTGCATAGGTGACTCATATACCGGGTTGCTATACCCCGTGGCTGCTTTAAGTTCCCTTAGCGTGTATAATCCTTCATCTTTACTGACTTCATTTTTTGTTTCAGACGGGGCGGTTGGCATGGAAGGCGTCTTACCCCCCTCTGTGCATATGTTAAATATCCAATCTAATGACAGCTCCTCTTCCTTATCATCTTGATACATCTTCCAAAGCTCTAAACTAGCTAGGCGTTTGTCCAACTTTTTGCCAGTGTATGTGGCATGCAAAGTTTGTCGTCATATGCTGCAGGACCGTCATAGGCAGCGATCCAGCCTGGGGCCATGGCATAAACATTTTGTTCGCGGTACGTTTAACCCATTCTCCACTGTGCTTTTTCAGCTTAGGTGTGTGTTTTGGCAACTGCTTGCACAAGTGTATTAATGGTGTCATGTCTTCCATGCTTAAATCTGTTCACCTTCTCTTTATATAACACTTGTTACGCTTTTCTGTTTCTTTAAACAACTTCAACAAGATGAGCGAGCACCAATCGTCGCAAGCTCCAATCCCGTTTTTTCTCAAAAATTATACTTTCATTTTTGAACTACAACCATCAATTCATATCCTACACTGTCTCAGCTAAACAATCGTGTCATTTTTATGATAATTTCTCGAAGTAAAAATTTCATTCTATGACGTCACAACAAACAACACATAAGACAGATGTTGACAGACTAGACAGACTCCAGCTGGCTACACAAATCTCTGCACCTAATTTTTACCCCGACATGGGGTGTAAGCCCATCCCTTTTGAGAAAAGTGTCTTTAACCACTTCGGTTTCCTAGCTATTCCTATTTTATTCAGGACTTTGGATGCAGGCTTCTTCCAACTGCTATATTAAGCGTAGGAATTGGGTGTATCCTCTCTTCTCAGGCCCCCCCCGGTATACCTATTTTCTTCTCCTTACATATATATACATTCAACTCTACTTCTAACTGTATTTTTGTTTCCCGCCTCCCTTTGTTACCTTCCCTACTTGTTCTAAGGCATGCAGTTTTTGCCAAATCATTCAGTCTTTTTCACCCACCGTTCGCATATTTCCTCTCTGGATGCTCGGGATCACCGCCTTCGTCACCGCCTCTCCTGCCGTTTACCCGATCAGCTGCTCGTAGAAGTGGGAAGGGGTTTTGTGGGGGAAAGCACAGGTCCCTTCAGACCGTGACCTGTAGGTTTTTTATTTATTCTAGCCACTGTCGACAGGGAGCTTCACGTTCTACGTAGCCGGTTGGCAAAGGACTTGTAATATTGTCGAAGACCTAGTGTTACTTTATGTCGACTGTCAATGGGTGTCTTGTCTAATCGATAATTGATAAACCATCCTGTTTCTGCTACCAAGTGTGCACTAGGACCCCAACCGGCCCATAAAAGTGGGGGTTGCTGTCATGCGCTATCTGCGCACACCATCGTGGCAGGTATGGAGTAAGTGGAGGCTCTGCCGGAATTGAAATGTCCAACTAGGATATCTCTACTTCCCGGTTTACCGGTCCAGTCTACTTTCCCCTTTTGTTTTCCTTCCAGTATTTAGCCACGCCTACTGATCTGTCCGGTGAGTTGCAACCCTTCGCTTTCTGCTCTGGGTGCTGTCGCTCTCTCTCATACTCTTTAACTTTTTTGCTACTTTCCTGGCCACTGTTTTTTCCAGGTGGCTCGAATTTGTTTCCCTCCCGAGTTTTTCCCCTTTGTTACTTTCTTTCTATACTTCTCGCACCCCGCGCCTGCCACTTGGGTTTCGTGTTCGCGGTGGGGGCGGCGCTGTCTTTCCTTCGGCTCTCTCTGTGGTTCTTCAAGTTTGTTATTTGGAAGCTTTCCCTAGCCCTTCCGCTCTCCTTTTACCCCAGGATTCTTTCCCTTCTATTTTTCTTTATTTCCATTCACGTTACTGGCAGCTTACCTTTTCTTTCCCTTTCGGTCTGTTGTTCGATCTTTCCTGGTGTTCCTTCTCTCTCTTCCAGCGGTGGAGTCACTCTGGTATTCCGTTCAACGAACAGGAATCTCCTGCTTACCGTGGACACTCCTCCCAGCTCCACGGCAACAAACTACTTTGAACTGCTTCCGGAAGTATACATCCTCCTATTCTACTGATCTTCTACCCTGATGGCATTTTGCTATCTGTGGTCAGCAAGCTAGAAGTCTTTCATCCAAACCAGCCCTTCAACATCCTGAGAGGTTTTTTTAAGCGCTGCTTTTTTCCTCTCTTCTGGCGTTTTCCGGAAAGGGGTCCCCTGTTCCCCTGTGTAATTAGGGTACCAGGGTGGCTTCTTCCCGTGGACGACCATATCTCTTCTCAAGGAAAAGGACTCCTAAGAAGAAGGGACAGAAAAAGAAATCCTCCTCAGAAGAATCAGGTGAGGAGGAGTGAGGTTCTGAAGAGCGGGAGGATCTCGGAGTTGACAGTTCCTCAATGGCACTTTAAGATGACATAGCAGCAACCATGAGATGGATGGGGATGCAGATTCGTACTCTAGCATCAAATCAATAATGACAACTCAATAGTTTGGCAAAGGTAGTCCATTTAATGACAAGTACAAAAAATGGGGAGTTTCATGAATACCATTGGTTTCTTGATCTTCCGTCTCGCTTCACAACTCTGACAAACTTCATAAAAAACACATCATTTATACTAAAAACTCATCATCACTGATGTATAATGCTTAAAATGTTGCATGCAATTCTATTGGTTCTAGGAAGGTACCTTAAAAATGGCTACTGTAGACATCACTAAAAGTATGACGTCCCATTGGTTCTACTAACTATAGGACCCTAGATTACTTGGTCCACTATGATTGGGTTGGCACCAACCCCACTTATACTTTTCCACTTTGCCTAGCAGCATGCAGAATGGTCGGCCAGGTGCAGGGTGATTGTCAGCTCCCCCGGCCTTCCTCCAATTATTGCTACAATCAATCATCACTTCAGTGGTCATGTGTCAATTATTTCACTGTGGTTGGCCTCGAAACTGCATCTCTTGTCTGGAAAAGTTCTGCTATCTTTGCATAGCCCACTGCCATGCGTAGGTGTGAAAGTCCCCCTTCTTCTTGCTCGGCTGGTCACGTGATTCAGACACCGTGAAATCGCCTAATTTTTCATGTAATTTGTGTATTTGATTTGTGCTTTACCCACCACCTGCCTTCAGCTTCTTATCTTGACCTTTCTGAGCAGGATATTCTGTTCTTTGCTTCATTAATTGTAGCTACTGTAAGTCCATTTTAGCTGATATGACCTTGGGTCTGGGTTTCGTTTCTGCCTTTTATTCTTGATTTATTAACTATGAAACTCTCCTCATGTGGCCTCCAGTAACCTTTGGATGATTCTGCCTTGTGCATAGTGGAAGTATACTTATATAACGTGCTTATTTCGAGGTAGATATGTATAGGTGGCGCTTGCCGCAATCTATCTTACTACCAAGCATAGCAAGCCTCACAATTTTCTTAGCTTTCTCGCGGTTCCAAGCATATGTACATTCGTAAACTATTTGAATATCTTCGTCATGCTCATGGCATAAACTTCTTACATTTGACATCGTCCTTTCACTTTTAGGTTCGCGATGTCCCTTATCCATGGCGTTTCGTCTCTTTTCGTCATTCGCAGATCGTCATATCTTCTATATGTGAGTCAGTCCGTGTTCTTGTGACGTCACCATTCGTCTTCCATTAGGATCTTTTTGGCTTCTTCACGGACTGTACTCAGACGATCTTCATTCCTTTTCATTTGATGATATGGTTTTCTCAATGGATACCGTAATGTCCAGGATTTTTTAGGTTTAGATACCTCAATGGGTGCGGTTCTTCTAATTGGTACTGGACAGAGCCCCACTGCAGCTCTCTGCTGGTTTATTTGCTCCTCGTACATCACATACTTCGGCGTGAACATTCCTGGTACTTCACAATGGACGGTTGGAGTGCAGGCTGTACTTGGGACCTCTGCTACAACTTCACACCCGAACCCATCACCTACGCCAAATCCCTTGGGTTCCACAATAACAAACAAGATACACATAGCTAAGAGAACTCAGGCAGCTTGTTACCAGCTCTCCCTCCTGTCAAAAGTCAAGCCCTTCCTCCGTCTGGTCATATTTAGATCCAACGTTCAAGCACTGGTTCCATCCCACCTGGATAAGGCCAATGCACTCCTCGAAGGCCTCCTGTTGTCCTCCCTCATGCCCCTGAGAAAAGTCCTACTTGTGGCTGCATGCCTCATCAAGGGTGTACATAGATATGACCACATGACCCAGGTCTTCATTGACCTTCACTGGCTCCCAGTGCATGCACAAATCACCTTCATGTCTTGTTGCATAATCTATAAGGTAGTCACGTTCAAGTCAGCCGGCTACCTCACAGAGAAACTCAGCATCTCCGGTGGACAGCGCACCACCAGAAGCCAGGACACGTGCATACTTGAAATCCGCTACTGAAAAAAGGAAAGGACCAGAAAACAAGCCCTCTCTGCCTATGCCCCAAGACTATGGAACCTCATCCCCGTCAGCCTCAGACTCCCCCACGTGCCTACAATTCAGAAAATAACTCAAGACTCACCACTTCAAGGAGTCCCTCCTCCTCAACACCTAGGCCACCGCATCTTCCCTCATGCCAACAGACTTGCTAGATTCCACCCGCCCCTCTCTGCCACCCGGTACAGCTGTACTCCTCCTCTGTGCCCCTCTGTTTCCTACCCCCCGCTGTATAACTGTTTTTTGTTACCTCTGAAAAGCACTACTTTATGCATGTGTACTGTTGTACACATCTGTAAAGCTCTCTGTTATGTATTTGTATTGTATACCTCTGTAAAGTGCTCTGTTGCTTCTCGAAGCTAGGTCCACGCTAAATAAAAATCATAAACATATTAATCATTGCAAGGATTCACATATTGATGCTAGGTGAATGATGAACCTTCCAGACTAGTTGACATACAGAGGAAGCTACGTAGTTCAGATTGGTTGCTTGGTGCAGTAGCTCACTTAATGTCTTTGACTTTCTTTGGGTCTGCTGAGACACCTGACTGTAGTAAATAATACATTCGTCACTTCAGTAAGTTATGATTATATATTCTGGTTTATTGTACTAAGGAAGTACCCAAGTGGGCCATACCTCTCATCGCCAATTCCGCTTTGTGTATGATTCTGGAATGAGCATTCCAGAATCATACACTGATGCGTATACATCAGAACATAGAACTATATACATCATACAACTATAATACACCATAACATCTCCCCCTCCACTTTCTTCATATAAATGAACAGAGAGTAATATATAACATGGCTGAAAATGAAAAATATTGAACAGCGAAACAAATAGAGGAAATCTAGAATAAGAATAAAAATAGCAAAATGCTAACATAAGCTAAATAGGATGTAGAACATACAATATATTACAAGGAAATAAATAACAGAATGCTAATAAACAAAGTTGAAGGTATCTCAATATTTTGTAAATGATATGGTCAACTGCAGCAACACTCTCACGGATAGAGGTGGTTCTCAACTTGCCGCACCGCCAATGTTCAGTAATAAATAAATTCCTGCATGCAGTTCCGCGCAATTCTTCTGTTTCTTGAAGACAATTGATTGTTCCCAAACATCTCTCCAGTAGACCTTTGAATTGTATTATTCTCCACTGAATCACCATCTCTTACAGTTATGATATCATCTCTTGAAGACAAATAGTTGTTCCCAAAAGTATTTCCAATAGGCCCTTGAATTACATCATTCTCCACAGAATCTCCATTTCTTGCACATATGACATCATCGCAAAACCACTTCTTGCCGTCCTCTAGAAGAACTGACTTCCCTGAACACTCCACCACTTTTTGGGGGTCCCTATATTTTGACTCCCCTTTCAGTACTTTCTTTACCCTAATCCAATCTCCTTTCTCAATCCTGCTCTCCACCACATGTTTTTGCCTGACATAATATTTCTTGTACTCATCTTGTACTCATCTTGTCTTTTTTTTCGCCTTCCTTACAATTTCCTCCAAATTGATTTCTCTATTCTTTATCAACACCACATAAGCAGGTCTGAGTCTATTGGTAGCTATTCTTCCTCTCATAAGAGTGAACGGTTCTTCCTCTGTTGCAGTGTGTGGAGAGACTGTGTTAAGTGCTTCTTTGAGCGTCTCCTTCCATGGTAAACTGTTAGCAATCGCTAGTTGGATGATCCCTTTTATAAACCGATTCATCCTTTACGCTAATCCCTTTCCCATTGGATGATACAACACCGTTGTTCTATGTTTGGTAGCTCGCTCTTTTAAGACATTTTATACTTCTAGTGATAGAAATTGAAGTCCATTATCTGATATCAATTCTTATGGGTCACCTTCTCTGTTGAACATTTCTTCTAAAAACATCATCACCTTCATAGCCGTAACAGTGCCTTTAGCCACTCTGCACTCTACCCACTTAGACGTATAATCTACTAACACAATGAAATATACTTTTTGGGATCCAAGCATTTCATAAGGGCCAGTTATGTCAATGGCCAACTTAGTCCATACCGAGCTAGGTATTTCCACAGGTTGCAACGGCCTGGTTCGAGTCATTTTCCCTTTATCACTTACTGCACATGCAGTGCATTCTTTAACCAAAGCTTCTAACTCACTACACATATTAGGCCACCAGTAAGCTTCTCTCACCCTTCTCTTGGTAAGACTTCTTCCCACATGGCCCTCATGAGTGATCTCCATTATTCTCTCTCTCAAGATTATTGGTGGGATTATGCGATCACCTCGGTAAATACATGTATTATCACTGGAAATCTCATCTTTTATCTTTTCCCACGACTTGATGCACACATCCACATCTTTCCAACCATTCTCAATTGCTCTCCTCAGATGCCCTTGTTGCACATCATCCTTCACTGCCTTGATCCAATCTTCCTTTGAGAAGCTGAGATGTATGTGTGCTATGATACATTCCGCACCTTGATCTTCTGTTAATTCAGTATAAATATGATCATCATTTTCAGAATTACACTGTAGCCGAGAAAACCAGTAAGCAACAACATTGGTCCTTCCCGGGGTATATTTCACTTTAACATTGTATTGCATGATGACTAATGTCCACCTCCTTATTTGTGGAGATGTCAAATGTGGGTTCTTTGAATTTAACACATGAATGAGTGGTTTATGATCAGTCTTAAGGTCTACAGGAATACCCCAAATTGGTCCTTTAAAATGTTCCAAAATCCATTTGACTCCTAATGCTTCTCTCTCGATGGTGGAGTAATTTTTCTCTGCCCCTCTCAAGATTCTGGAAGCAAAAGCAATCAGAATCACCATTCCTCCCTGCACCTGCTCCAAGACACCCCCCAAACCAACTATGCTGGCATCCACTGAGATCATAGTCTTGGCGCTATAGTCAAACATTTTGAGGGGTTGGTGCTTTGTTTATCAACTTTTTGATTTGATTAAACTCATTCCTGCATTCATCAGACCATTTTGTCTTGTCTGAGTAATGATCTACAAATTTAGACTAGCACTCCGTCAGTCCCAAAAAACTCCGGAGTTGATCTTTATTGATTGGATCTGGGATCTTTAGAATTGTGTCCACCAAAGTTTCCTTGGGTTTTATGCTGTCAGCATTTATATAATGACCCAGGTAAATTCCTTCATTTTTTTTTACTTTAGATTTCTCAATCTTGAGCGTGAGGCCTTTCTGTTGGATAACTTGCAATACACCCAATAACTTTGCATCATGCTCATCTTCTGACATCGCAGATATAAGTATATCTTCTTGAAAGTAGTGTACTCCTCGGAGGCCATTAAACAGATGATGCATCAAACTCTGAAAAACAGCTGCTGCTGACGCTAACCCGAATGGCATCCTCTTATACCTAAATGCTCCTAATGGTGTAATAAAATATGTGAGATGCCTGGATTCCTCATCCAGTACCACTTGATGATAGGCTGAAGATAGATTTAGTGTCGTGAAAAACGTTGCCGGTTTCATCGTGGTGAGCATTTCTCCAATGTTTGGCAGCGGGTGTCGATCTACCCAGATACTGCTGTTAAGGTCTCTCAAATCGACACACATCCTGATCAACTAATCTGGTTTTTGTACAATGACAATTGGTGATAATCATTCAGAACTCTCAATCGGTTCTATTATGTCTTGCTCACATAGTCTCGTTAACTCCTTCTGTAATGCCTCCCTGGTGCCGATCGGTATGTTTCTTACTTTGTGAACTACCGGCTTGGCGCCTCTTTTGAGTACAATGCGATGCTTAAACCCTTTTAAAGAGCCAATGTTATCATTGAATACTCTCGGAAAGCTTCTGGCTACATGTTCAGAGGTGTACATTTTTAAAATGGGTACACTTTCACCTGGATGTATCCTGATTCTCAGCGACGCCTGTTCCCACCATCCAACAATGGAGAACGCATTTTAAGCTACATATAACCTGCAATAGGTTCTCCTTCCTTCAAAATCCAGATGTACCCATGTGTAACCTATAATGTTAATGGGTGTCTTACCATAACCGGTTGCTCTTACTGTTGTTAGTTGAAAATCCTCCATTCTTCCTTTTAAATCTTTAAGGAATGTCTCCACATCCACCATTGTATAAGGATACCCAGTATCAACCATTACTTGCAGCGATATACCATTGATAAACATAGGTACCCATGGACCCACAATACCTTCAGTTGGTGTGAAAGCTAGGATGTGTACATCCTCTTCAAATCCATTTGTAACTGCCAGTAGACTACTTGGACCACCTATCTCTTCTAATGCCTTTATACTTGTCATGTTGCTTCTTCCAAAACGACCACCATTCTTCTGCACACTGCTCATGGAATGTGAATTGAACCTGCCCCTTCCTCTGGTGTACCGGCATACTTTACCAAAAGGACCAACCTGACCACATCTATAGCTTTCCGCAGAAGCTGCAGGACAATCCTTTTCTATATTGATGTGTTTATACCAACCACATTTGTAGCATCTTCCTTGCATCTTGTTTGTGGTTTCTCTATCTTTTCTGGCACCCATACCAAAATCAGTTTTGGCCATTTTTCTTACAATAGCAATTAATGCTTCCTCATCCTTATTATGCTCCCCATCATGCATATCTTGCACAGACTTTACTTCACAGCACTCTGACTTGTTCTGTATTTCCCTCATGCATTTCTCTCCCAGTACCACTGATGTGGCTATTTCAACGGCTTGTTCTAGTGTGAGGTCCTTCGCCTGCCATAAGCGTTGCTGAATGTGGGGATCCAGCACATGTAAAACTAATTGGTCTCTTAAATATTTATCTGCCACCCCAGTAAAGTTGCACGATGATATAAGGCCTCTTAATACAGCTATATAGGTGTCAACACTTTCCCCTTTACATTGTTTCCTGGAGAAAAATCTCTATCTCTCCAATACAATGTTGGTCTTATTTCCAAAATGTTTGGTTAATTTTGTCATTGAAGTCTCATATTTCCGAATACTGCTGGCGGAGTCTCTAAAACCCTCTTCTGTGTCAGCTAAATCAGGCAATGTCCTAAAAATCCTCAGAGCTTCTGCACACAGACAATTCAACAATGTGGCTTCCTTCAAGTCATCATTGTATTTAGCCCCTCCAATTGCTCTTAGGTACACCCGAAAACTGTCTTGCCACTGTTCCCAATTGCATATTGGGTTGCCGGGGTGTACCAATAATTGCACTGGGGCTGCAATGTTCTGCATGTTGCATTCGTACAAACTTCCTATAGAAAGAGTTCTTTGTCAATTTTGAGGTGTTTATGTTCAGTCACGTCCTCATGGCATTGCTCACTGTGGCATTATTATCACACATGTACTATAAGTCTGTTTAAACAAAACCACCTTTATGTGAAAAATTGTCTGGCAAAAGTCTTTATCTTGTCAATGTCGGTGACAAAACATTGCGATATGCCTTTTAACGTTTATTCACTGCCTCATTACACCAGCACTTGACATTTCATTCCGCTCCGTGCAACGTTTATGCGGTCAGCATGGCAACCTAGGTTTGTGATACCAAAATGGCGGCACGTACCAGATGTTTTTCAGGTGCTTTACTCTAAAGTTATCACAGTTGGCCACTTGTAGCTCGCGCACCGTTTGTAAAGTGCAGCGCCACATAAACGTCTGACTACAAAGGTATTTTCACCCTTTTTTTTTTCTTTTTGATTTGTTTCCGCTGCCGCACTTACAGTACAGCCTTGACTTCTGTTTTCTCTGTCCAACGTGATGCTCGAGATTCTACAAACGGCCCCTGTTCACTCACGGTTGGGTTCGTCAATTCGGACACACTCGATCACAGCCAGGGACTTCCTTGTAATGACGAACAGCTCCTTGTCGCCAATTTGTAGTAAATAATACATTTGCCACTTGAGTAATTTATGATTATATATTCTGGTTTATTGTACTAAGGAAGTCCCCAGGTGGGCCAGACCTCTCATCGCCAATTCCGCTTCGTGTATGATTCTGGAATGAGCATTCCAGAATCATACACTGATGCGTATACATCAGAACATAGAACTATATACATCATACAACTATAATACAACTATAGTACATCATAACACTGACTTTTAAAAGAAAAATCCAAAGAAATCAAGGTGGTCTTTTAGGAATTCATCACTGTTGAGCGTGTTCCCTTATTCTGCCTAGGGCCTCTCTTAATCAGGAAATATGTTCACCATACAATGAGGCGACAATAAGAATGTCATTGCTGTTCCTAGCGTCCGGCTGCATTCAACAGCGGCTAAACCACAAAGAACACACAGAGACTGATTTACTATCAGCTGATGACCCCCCCTCACGCGCAGGGCCCAGTGTATTTTTTATCCATGGTGAGGCAGTCTCGGATAGCCACGTTTTTGGCTCAGATTCTGGCTATCAGCGCACGGTGCCTGCTCGCACAGTAAAACCACAATGGTTTCACTGTGCGACGTGCTCTTACATAGACCAAAGCTGGCAGAGGGGCCTAGAATAGGAGCCAGAGAGAGGGTGGAGGACCGGAAAAAGGGAGGCCAGAAAAAAGCTCCAGGCCCAGAGACGCAAGGACCCACATTGAGGAAAGCAACCAACCTGAAAGTAGGGCAAGGTCATGGCCAGAACAGAACGTGTTAAGAAGTGCTTTAAATAGAAAAAAAGAAGTGCAGGTACTCACCAATCTAGGCTTTAAGTGGGCTCGGGCTCAGCTTGCGCGGGTCTTAAAATCACTCCCGTGCTGGATCCATCCGAGGTTCATTGACTCATTTCAATTAATCTGAAACTATGTGTACTTTTCCAACTCTGTTTTCCTAGTTCCCCATTTGCCTCGCTTTCTATGTGTGGCTCACTATTTGTGTTTCATTCTCTATTTGTGCCCGTTTCTATATGTCTCACTCCCCACACTGTCACTTCAGGTATGTTCTCAGACTCTAACTCTCTGCGGAGTCTGGTCTTTCAAGCATGTGATGCTCTGCTAAAAGAGCTCAGCGTTTCCAACCAACATTTCAGTATAATGCTTTATTATTAAGTCATTTCCTTTAAATCTGAGTCTGTCAACATAAACAACCATCGCTCAAAGATGCTCATGAATCACAGTCTTATTTTTACCTGTTTTGACACGAGTCTTGTTATGTATAAAATATGCCATGCTTTCAGAACTCCCAATTTTTGCAGGCAAGGCACAGTAATATTATATTATGAGCCAAGGGTCACACACTTTGGTTAAGCAGTGTATCTCAGATTCTGTCACACAAACTTCCTGTTTGTTGTTATGCACTGTGTTAAGAAAATTAGAATGCCCATATAAATGGGACTTTCTTTTTTGCGTGTCAAACTAGCAGATATCATAGCTGTGTACTAAGCTTTAAAAGGGGAGTTTTATTATTGCTCGCTTTCACTGTGAAATAATAAGGAATTGTGTAGGTAACTGAAGCTGTGGGCAGGTTTCAGTCCAGAACCTTCCATCACAACTCCAATTACTTTAAGATTTACGTATTAGAAAAAGGTTTAATATTTGGGGCTATCCTGGATTCAAGGTGCGCTTAGGTTTAAACAACTTCTCTATATGGTATATCTGTATGGTAGTAGTGGACAGCTGCAGACTCCAGGTTGCAGAGACTCTGCCCCTGTCTCTAAAAGTATACTGTGAAGAAATGTCTCTGACAGAGTATTGTGCTTGTCCTATATATTCTCAAACAAAAGTGCTACAATTCAAATATGCATTCTCTAGACTATGGTTAGACAATATTTATTAAATGTGCTCAGCCAATGCGTGTTTCGACCAATGGTCTTCCTCAAGGCTTTAAGCATGCGCTTTTAAAACTACAAATACACTTCCTGATTCTTCTTAATCTCTTATTCTTCAGACAATTAGTTTTCATGATCACCATCCCTTTCCTTGATTTGCGGTTTCCAAATTCACATTTGTGGTCAGTCAGTAATAAGACCTCAAAACGAGGAGGAGGATGGTAATCATGACAAGTAATTGCACCATTACATGATGTTTAGGTTATCCGGGCGAGGTCAGCAGCGAAGTGCAGAATGACCAAGAGACCAGCAGGAAGAGGGAAGGGGCAGTGGAGTGTATAGGCTATCATTTGAGAAGGAGAGATATTGGTTTAGTGAGCGAAAGGATACTGCAGTGTGAGTGAGGGTGTCTGTGTAGCGAATAAGGTTAGTTTAAATTGGTGTAAGGAGTGTCTGTGTAGTTAGTGGGTGAGTGAAAGGAGAGTGGTGTTGTAGAAAGTGGGCAGTGGGTTAGGAGTAGTATATTAGCAGGGGGAGTAGTAGTGCAGGAATAGGAGCTGAAGTCATGTGGAAGAAGGAGGAGTAGTAGTGTGAGAGTAGTAGTAGTAGTAGTGTGGAAGTGGAGTAGTATTAATAGTAGTAGAGGAGGAGAAGTGCTGTAAGAGTAGTAAGTGGGTACAGGAACAGTAGAAGGAGTAGGAGGGAAGTAAGGGACGGAGTGGTAACATGAAAGGGTGGAGGCGAGGAGTAGAAGTGTGTGACATCAGAGGTAAAGAAGGAGGGGTAGGGATAACACCCAAACGGAGTAAGTAAGTGGAGTAGAGAGGGTAAGATGAGTGTTGGCGTGAAAGAACCTATGTGTGCCCCACTGAGTAAGAGCAAGGCACTATCCCAGCTCTCCATAGAAACTAACACCTGAGGTTCGGCCCACCACCTCGATTTCCCATTCCACTTAAAGCACTGGTGGTGGAAAGAAGGAGGAAGAGGGGGGAAGAGAGAGGACGGGGTCGAATATTTTAGTAATCTTGATGGAGAAGTGAGATGCAAAGTCTTCAGCAGAGAGGGTGGAGGACAGGCAGCGATTCTTGGAGGGGCGTGGCCTGGCGGATCAAGGAGAGTTTACAAGGATGAGAGTGGAGAGACTTCAAGGTAGGTATGATAAGTGGATTTGGCAGAGCCCAGGGCTTTATTAATGGTAAACAGAAGGTTTTTGAAGGTGGTAAGAAGAGTAGTGGAGGAATATTAACTTGTAGACTATCTTATACTTTCCAGATATTTGTAGGAGAATTAAGTTCCCAGTAAAATTAGGCCACAGCGCAAACTTCCCCCATTCTGACTCATGTTTCAGGGGAAAAAAATCACCAGTTATCTTGTGAAAGGATATACTGAGCACCAACATGACTGTGCCAGAGCATATGCTTACCATTGTTAATTGTTTCACCATAAATGTGCAGATTTCACGACAATTGAAGTGGTGGTGCCCATTAGAATTCCTGCACCATTGCTGTGGCCTTTCGGGGAAATGTGACCAGAGCACAGCAGTGATATCACTTGCTGGTAGTAGCGCCACCGGCACCGACCTCATGTTTCCCATTTAAAGTATATAGGGCCTCATCAAGAGTTGGGCGGTAATGCTGTTGGTATTAATACCGGCGGTATTAGCCCTACTGCCAAACCCCCCAGCGCTATTAGCGCCGGATCACGGGTTTGGCGGTAATGGATTTCCCCATTCCCCACTGAGCCCATTCGGGAATGCCTCATTCCCCATTAGGCTCAATGGGGAATTTTCGCGCTCTTACTGCCGGCGGATTTCGCGCCAGCGGTAATAGCGTGAATTTTCAGCAGATTTCCCCCCAGCTCATAGCTGGGGAGAAATCCGCCAAATCCCTGATTTGACTGACCCTTAAATCCAGCGGTAATAGCGCGACCGCCGGATTTAAGGGTTACCGCCAAACTCGTGTTGAGGCCATATATAGTCTTCTACACAGATGGCCGAGCCCCGGAGCACCCGCGCACTCGGCACCCCTGAGTAGCGCTATATGAGAACAAGCATTAGACGTAAGGACACGTGAACAATATGTTGTAAATAGCTTGTGCCATGCTGGTGTGGAATTCTACCATGGTAGAATTCCACACTCCAAGTTCCAGGTTTGTTTACCTACGTGTGGGGTTCTACTGGACAGTTGAAGGGAGTTGCTGTGGGAGCTGGAGCACGGTTGGCTACAGGTTGATCTAATAAAGAAGTCACTGGTTCACTTCCCAGTGTACGTCTTGTTATTACACTGGCGACGAGGATAGCATCAACCTGTCTACCCACGCGCCTGTCTGCCGCCAGCCGTTGCTGCCCAGTTTTTGCCTTGTCGGCTGTCCTCCGCCCCAGTGGATTTGTCTACGCTCCTGTTGTGGTGTCCAGAGCCTCCGGAGCGAGAGGCTGTTTGGTAGGGGGCCCCTTCCTGCATGCCGGCGTGAGATACGCACTGGAGCCCAGCCACGTTCATATCCACGGGTCGGTGCTGCTGTTCAGAAGACCTACCTCACTCGGCGAGCGGCGCATCTTTCCGCACCAGCAAGCTGCCCTCCTCAGCCTGGGTCAAGCGTGGCGCGGAGCAGGTGAGGAAGCCGCAGCGCATAATCTCCCTGCCTGCCCCGCAAGCCATAGGAAGGGGCAGGGCCCTGTAACAACCTTGAACCAATCGGCATACGAGACATAACCCTGTCTCAATGAAGGACGTCCTGCACTAAACAAAGCGCGCTCGCCCTGCAGGCATAGAAAGGGGCGGAGCCCTATCGTAACCCCGGTCTCCAATCTGCGTACAAGACTAAGTGAAGTCTCATCAGGGACGGCTCCTGCATGTGACAAAGCGCAGGTTTTAACCCTCGCTGGCTCCAAGTGATTTTCCCACATTCTGGCTGCACTTAGAGCAAAGTTAATCCTTAAGGGTTAGAGACACATTATTGGCCCATCTAACAGAACTCTTTGCAGTTGCTAACGCAAGTTTTTTTCATCTGAAGTACTGTTCATTAGTTTCACAAGACATAGAGACCGTGCCCAGGATCTTGTTTCCCTCAAGTTTGAATATTGTCTGCCAAGCTCCCAAAGCGACTTTTGGCACCTAGGTGCTGCCAGTGTTGGAAAGGTCCTTCTTAACCTCGGATACAGTGCCCTTCAGCCATGCAGCATAGTGTCATACCCTCTGCTCATTCCACTAGTGAACCCAGGTCCCCTTCAGCCCGACTGACCCCACAACCCCCACAACTCACTTCACGTAACTCTCATGGTTTCCGGGGCTCACGTTGGCAATCCGGTTTTGACCGCGGACGGGCGCAACATCGGCCCAAGGTTTGCACCCTGCATTCACGCCTACGACCTTTTCTTCATTGGCAGTTGCCCTGGAGACTAGGAAGCAGCACGCTTCGAGGAACGCATCCGTGTCGCGTTGCCGTTTCCACCCCTTCACGTGACCCAGAGTCTCGGTCACGTGACACGTCCTCACTTCACGTGACCGAGACTTCACGTGACCAGGAAGCGTTCAGTACAAAAGCTGTAATTTGCTTTCGTACCGCGCTTTCCCCGCCTTCGTCCCACGGACTGTGTTTGGATTACCCTTGGCTTTGGATTGGAACTTGAACTTGCTACTTGCCTGCCGACCTCGGACCGTTATATGGACTTGCTTTTGGATTGCCCCTGGCCTTCGTTCTACTGACTCGGAATTCTACGGACTCTCCTGCTATCATGTGCTCTTGCCAAGTACCTAGTAACCTGCTCCAGGAACGAGCCCAGGTGGGGTTTCTTTCCGGCCGCTTCTGTGGCATCCTGAACGTGTCTACGTGAGTCCTGGAACCCTTCCACACCCCTAGGTTTCCCTCAGTACTTATGACAACATTTGGTAAGGTCTCTTGTTTAACCTACCTTTGCACAAATTATTCCTGCTTGCCTGGTATTTAACCTACGTTTCTTTTCAGCTTCCTTGGGGTTTCCAGCACTCGGCGGCGTCGGATCTCTCCACCTGTGGCCTCAAGGGTTATACAGGGAGTAATATTATATCTCCCTGTGTGACAGTTGGGGACGGAGGTCTCACATATCTGCACGACGATCAAGGTCTAACAGACTGTGAAGCCATTGTCGTGCCAGATATGGAGGGCGCCGCGGAGGACCCATTGGCTGCTGTAATTCAGGCAATCACGGTACTTCGGGCAGACATGGTTGCGGCTAATACTGCAATCCACCAATGTCTTGATCTGTTACAAAGTGCCCAGCATCCCCTGCCCTCTGATCCGGAGCTCGGGGATGCTGCTCCGCTTCCCCCACTGCCCGTAGTCCCGAACCCAAACATCCCGAATCCCGTTCCTGTAGTGCTACCTTCCCCCTTTCCCTTGGCAGCCCCCGAAAGGTTCCAGGGAGACCCTGGGAAGTTCAGAACGTTCCTTAATCAATGTAAGTTGCACTTTCTATGCAGGCCCCTTGCTTTCCCCGATCCCACTACAAAAGCAGCATTTATCCTTTCACACTTGTCCGGCATAGCTGCTACATGGGCCAACCCTCTGTTAGAAACCGACCACCCCGCCCTCTATGATTTCGATCTCTTGATAACTGAAATGTCACGTGTGTTCGATACCAGACACAAGGCGCAGTCTCATGACCTAGAACTGTTAGAACTCACTCAAGGCAGAGGGTCTCTTATCGAATACATCACTCGATTTAATCAACTAGTGGCGGAAACATCATGGCCGGAGAATAAGAAATCAGTGGTCTTTTACCAGGGTTTAAATAATCCGATGAAAGACGCCCTCTCAGTGGTCCCATCCTTGCCTACCCAATTTCCTGATCTGGTTGATTTGACTCTCCAAGTGGACGCTCGACGTTCTGAACGGAGGGCCCAGGCTGGGTCTCCCTTCCCCTCAGGTACACCCACACCCGCGTCCTCTTCTGATGCCTCCGGGGAACCCATGCAGATCGGAGGGGTTAGGTCCCCTATTACTTCAAGGGAAAGAGAGAGGAGGAGAACAGATAATGTCTGTTTCTATTCTGGCTTAAACGGTCACTTTGTTAAAGAATGTCCCCGTCGACCCAAACCAAAGACTCAGGTTTTTCACACAGCTCGACCCTAGAATTGGGGCCTGGATCGAGCGCTCTCTGTCAGACCCCAGACTCTGTTCCCGCATTTGGCCGTGTTAGGCCCATTCAGGTACAGGCCACCCTTCAGCCTACCCCAGGCACCATTCATCCAGTCACTATCATTATCGATTCAGGAGCCACGGGGAATTACATTGATGTCACCCTAGCCCGAACACTGAACCTACCTTTAGTTAACAAGATCCGACCAGAACCTGTACAAGTAGTCGATGGAACTGCATTGACCTCCGGTCCCATCAAACAACAGACAGCACCACTCATGTTAACAATCCAGTCCGTGTACAGTGAAACCATTCATTTTGATTTTATCGCCATTCCCCAGTTTGGGCTGATACTAGGGATACCATGGTTATGGGACGATAACCCTCATATCAATTGGGGAACGGGTCAGGTGCACTTCGAGTCGGAGCTATGCCAGAACTACTGCCTCCCTATGGTCAGAGAGGAAGGGACACCTGCGTCAGTATCAGGGGCTATCGCCCATCTCAGGGTGGCAGACGACCTCGAATCTCCACATATAGTGGGCATGGTTGCCGCTAATGTCCCCGCGGTATACCATGATTATGCTGAAGTCTTTGACCAGGGTTCCTCCGAGGTTCTTCCCCCGCATCGCCCCTATGACTGTCCCATTTATCTAACCCCTGGGATCCCAGTACCTGTGGCTCGTATCTATTCTCTGTCCCCATCCGAGGATCAAGCCCTTAAGGACTATATTACGAAATCCCTACGTTTGGGCCATATTAGACCTTCCAAATCATCAGCTGCCAGTCCAATCTTCTTCGTCCCGAAGAAGGAGGGCGATCTTCGTCCCTGTGTGGACTACCGGCGTCTCAATGCCATTACGGTTAAGAATCGGTATCCCATACCACTTATCTCTCCCTTATTGGACCGCCTAACCGATGCTTCCGTTTTCTCCAAACTAGATCTACGGGGGGCGTATAACCTTGTCTGAATGCGCAAGGGGGACGAGTGGAAAACCGCCTTCTGTACACGATATGGTCTTTTCGAATACACTGTCATGCCTTTCGGGCTCTGCAATGCCCCGGCCACGTTCCAGCATTTCATGAATGACGTTTTTTGTGATATACTGGACGTGTTCGTGGTAGTATATTTAGATGATATACTCATCTTTTCGCGTAGTCTGGAAGAACACGTACAACACGTCCGAGAAGTGCTCTCTCGCTTGAGGAAGCACTCCCTATTCGCTAAACCTGAGAAATGCCAGTTTCATGTCGATAACATTGAATTCCTGGGGTTCAACATCACACCTGGTGGTCTGGCGATGAATTATTCCAAGGTACGAGCAGTCTTAGAATGGCCAACTCCGAAAACCCTAAAGGCCCTACAATCTTTCTTGGGCTTTTCCAATTTCTATCGCCGCTTTATCTCTGGGTTCTCTTCCATAGTGTCACCGCTTACGTCCCTTACGAGCCCCCACACTCCTTTCGTCTGGACAGAGGTACACCAAAAGGCCTTTGAGGATCTAAAGACGGCCTTTACTACCGCTCCCGTATTGCAATATCCGGATTCCGAACGTCCATTCATTGTCGAGGCAGACGCCTCCTCATTTGCTCTAGGGGCAGTTCTGTCACAAACCTGTGCCTCCACTGGTCGTTTGCATCCCGTGGCCTACCACTCCCGTAAGCTTAGCTCCTCGGAGGTCCATTACACTGTCACCGAAAAGGAGCTCCTGGCAGTTATGGACGCCTTTCGGGTTTGGCGACACCACCTCCTGGGGGCGAAGCATAAGACTACTGTATTTACCGACCATCAGAACCTGCAAGACCTAGCCTCCCTTAAGTGTGTGAATAGCAGACAGGTTAGGTGGCATCAGTTTTTTGCAGCCTTTGACTTCCAAATCAGGCATCGCTCTGGCATGGCTCACGGCAAGGCTGATGCGCTGTCTTGTTCTCCTGGGGGGGTTGCACTACCTGTCTTCCCCGAGACACTCCTACACCAAGGAAACGTTATTTGTACCTGTACACCCCCACTGGCGCTACTCGACACGATCCGTACTTGGGTACTGCAGCACCCCGATCAGGCATCAGAATGGGATCCTGTATATTATGATGGATTACCTTATGTACAAAACCGTCTAGTCCTACCCACCAGCGAAACCAGAACTATAGCCCTGGAGTGGTCCCACGACTCCCCTGCCAACGGCCACCTAGGTCAGGACCGTACCCTGGACCTCTTGAAACGCTGGTGCTGGTGGCCCTCCATGAAGCGGGACGTGGTACAGTACGTACAGACATGCTCAGTGTGTGCCCAGTGTAAACACCGCAGGGGTCGACCGGTGGGCCTCCTACGACCGCTGCCCATTCCACCGAGACCTTGGCACACTCTGACCATGGATTTTGTAACTGACCTTCCTAGGGTCCGGGGATTCGACACTATCTGGGTGGTGGTTGATACCTTCACTAAAATGGCCCGTTTTCTTCCCTGCCAGGGCATTCCATCAGCCCCTAAATTAGCTAACCTCTTTTTTGAGTCCGTTTTTTGTTTTTTTGGCCTGCCATCGGAACTCATTTCGGATAGGGGTTCCCAGTTTACGTCCTGTTTTTGGCGTGCCCTGACCGGCCTTCTCGGTATTGACACACGCTACTCCTCTGCCTACCACCCAGAAACCGATGGTCAGACCGAAAGGACGAACCAGTCTATGGAACAGTACCTGCGTTGTTTGACTCTGCAACTACAGACAAACTGGTTGCAGGCCCTCCGGTTTGCGGAGTTTGCCTACAACAATGCTGTCCATGTTTCCACCGGTTCATCACCTTTTTATGCTTTGTATGGCCAGAATCCGCGGGTTTATCCCGTCCCCGATTTATCTTCGGCAGTCAGTCCGGCCGCTGCTGCCTGCATTCGGGATATGTCCTCCGTTCACGCACACACCATCACTCACCTCAGAGAGGCGCAGGCATCAATGAAGTCCCGGGCAGACGCTAAACGCGACCCGGCCCCGGTATATTCTGTGGGGTCCCGGGTATGGTTGTCCACCCGTCACCTTCGCCTGGCGGGTTGTCGGAAGCTGCTGCCCCGTTTCATTGGTCCCTATGTGGTTTCCCGAGTCATCAATCCCGTGGCTTACCGTTTGGTTCTCCCGTCCTCTTGGCGCATACATCCCGTCTTTCACACATCCCTGCTCAAACCCTGTCCGGACACTTCCCGTCTTCGTCCCTCTACGGCCCCGGTGTCCCTAGGTTCCCCTGATGTTTTCGAGGTTTCTGATATCCTGGGTTCCCGTATCCTTAGGGGTGGCTTGCAGTATTTAGTAGACTGGAAGGGTTATGGTCCGGAAGAGAAGTCCTGGGTTTCCACTGCAGACGTCCAGGCTCCAGTTTGGTGGCCCGATTCCATCAGGAACATCCTTCCTGCCCATGTGGTCGTGGGCCTTTGGGGGGGGGCTCTGTCATACCCTCTGCTCATTCCACTAGTGAACCCAGGTCCCCTTCAGCCCGACTGACCACACAACCCCCACAACTCACTTCACGTAACTCTTATGGTTTCCGGGGCTCACGTTGGCAATCCGGTTTTGCCCGCGGACGGGCGCAACATTGGCCCAAGGTTTGCACCCTGCATTCACGCCTACGACCTTTTCTTCATTGGCAGTTGCCCTGGAGACTAGGAAGCAGCACGCTTCGACGAACGCATCTGCGTCGCGTTGCCGTTTCCACCCCTTCACGTGACCCAGAGTCTCGGTCACGTGACACGTCCTCACTTCACGTGACCAGGAAGCGTTCAGTACAAAAGCTGTAATTTGCTTTCGTACCGCGCTTCACAGCTGTTTTTCCTTTGGAAACTCTGTTTTACTCTCCTGCTTCCTGTGTTTTGCTCTTGGAACCTGTACCCGGCTTCGTCCCACGGACTGTGTTTGGATTACCCTTGGCTTTGGATTGGAACTTGAACTTGCTACTTGCCTGCCGACCTCGGACCGTTATATGGACTTGCTTTTGGATTGCCCCTGGCCTTCGTTCTACTGACTCGGAATTCTACGGACTCTCCTGCTATCACGTGCTCTTGCCAAGTACCTAGTAAACTGCTCCAGGAACGAGCCCAGGTGGGGTTTCTTTCCGGCCGCTTCTGTGGCATCCTGAACCTGTCTACGTGAGTCCTGGAACCCTTCCACACCCCTAGGTTTCCCTCAGTACTTATGACAACATTTGGTAAGGTCTCTTGTTTTACCTACCTTTGCACGAATTATTCCTGCTTGCCTGGTATTTAACCTACGTTTCTTTTCAGCTTCCTTGGGGTTTCCAGCACTCGGCGGCGTCGGATCTCTCCACCTGTGGCCTCAAGGGGTAATATTATATCTCCCTGTGTGACAGTTGGGGACGGAGGTCTCACATATCTGCACGACGATCAAGGTCTAACACATAGCAACGCTCACCCTCCTCCCTCCTTCCTACCCAACCCGGGGGAACCACCCATTGCCTGGGAACTGTGGGTGGACACGTTCAAGGTATATCTTAGGGCCTCTGGGGGTGCAAGACTATCGGATGACGACAAGGAGACGGCCTTACTCAATTGTCTTGGCACAGAAGGCCTCAGAATTTTCAGACATTTGCCTGGGCCCCCTGTACTGCCCCCCCCCGATAGTGGTGAAGGGGGTGATGCTTCACAAGGAGTGGTGCTTGCATATGAAACTGCACTTAGCGAATTGGAGGGGCGTTTTGGAAAGAGAGCTAACGTGGTTCTAGAAAGATATCATTTTTTCTCAAGGGCACAAGGTCCGGGTGAGGGAATTGATTCTTATGTAACTGCCCTACGCACATTGATAGCCACGTGTAAGTTCACGGGTGTAGTGGAAGAGTATATATCCGTGACCAGATTATGATGAGGACAAGCGACTCTAGGGTCAGGGAAAGGTTGTGGACTGAGAAGGACCCACCACTGGAGAAAGTGATCGAAATTGCTCGAGCCATGGAGGAGTCTAGAAAAAGTGTGAAGGAAATGTCAGAAAAAAATGAGATCGTACATGTGGTTTTACCCCGCAAGAGTGAAGATGCCAGAACTAGAGACAGGGACACCAAAGGGACGTTCAATACAAGGGATGTATGCAAGAGATGTGGCTGGCGGGGGCATTTGGCAGGGTCGACGGAATGCCCAGCTGCCACAGTAATGTGCAGGAAATGTAAAACGAGAGGCCATTACGCCCGTATGTGCAGGAGTGGTGTTTCCACTAAGGAAACCGTGAGAATGGTAGATTCCAATGATGGGGAGGAAGGGGTGACGGTGATTGGTTACATAGGATCTTCTCAAACCAACAATATGTGTGTCAAGGAGGGTTTGTTGTTGAGTTTGGGTTCTGGAAGAAAGAGCACATGGGCCACTCTCAGCATAAATGACGTGTGCTGAGAGACCTAAATTCCAACATCTGTATTGACAGTCGAGACGTCCAATGCCGAACATCAATGAGATGCTCTCCTTGGTGGGGGGGCCTCCTGTTTCTCCACTTTTGACCTCTCGTCCGCCTATCATCAGATAGACCTACACATCGAGTCATGTCCCCTCACCTCCTTCATCACTCCTTTTGGGGCATTCCGCTTCTGCCGTTTTCCAATGTGTTATGCAGAAGCTATTCACTGGTGTCCGTGGATTGGAATATTTTCAAGATGACATTTTGGTCTGGGGTAGTTCTCGCCAGGAACACGGCATAAGGGTCTTGCAGGTCATGGATATATTGAAAAAGAGTGGTCTTACTGTTAAGCTGAGAAAGTGCAAGGTGGGTGTAGAAAATGTGACTTACCTTGGACACACCTTGGATGTTGATGGTATCCATCCCAAGGAGGATTTGGTAAAGGTGTTACGTGACGCGCCTTCCCCAGCCAATAAGGAGCAGTTGAGATCCTTTATGGGCCTCGCTGAGTATTACAGCAGGTTTGTGTCAGCCTATGCTGACAAAACGGTTGCCATGAGGGCTTTACTCAGGAAGGGAGCACACTTTGACTGGTCGGATCAGTGTCAGGACGAGTTTGAGAACCTGAAGGCGGACGTGGATCAAGCTCCTTCCTTGGCTTCCTTTTGTCCATCAAGGAAAACTGTCTTGACGGTGGACGCCAGTGAGTACAGTATTGGGGTGGTTTTGGAACAGAGGGAAGGTAGCATATTTCGCCCAATTGCATTTGCGTCCTGAGTTCTTAAAGATGCAGAACGGAAGTACACAGTGATTGAGAGGGAGGCTCTGGCTGCCGTCTGGGCCTCAAAGTATTTTAGAACTTTCCTCTGGGGTGTTGAGTATAAACCATTGGTACATGTTTTAACCACTAAGGGGCTGTCCCAAGTTTCGTCTAAGGTCATGAAATGGATGGCTGATATGGGGGAGTTTAATTTCAAGGTTGAATATCTTCCCGGTCTAAAGAACGCGGTCGCCGACTGTCTGTCGCGTTTTCCGCATCGGGGGGGGGGGTTGATCAAACTCAAGAATTGGCTGGTGACGATTGTACTTTGATAGCTGGTGTTACCCCTATAATTTGTGAACAAGTATGGAGTGAGGAGTGTAGTCGAGATCCTGTGTTGATTGATATCAAGTCTGCACTTAGAACTGGTTCCCGTAGTGAGGAGTTGTCGAGGTTGTATGGACATGTGTGGCCATAATTGTCTGAGGGTCCTTGGGGTATCCCCAGGGGACACCTGGGAAGATCTATGACCAAATGAAGACTCAGGGAAGTGTATTGGTGGCCCAAAATGGATGATGATGTCGAAAGTGTTGTTAAGGATTGTGCAGCATGTTCAGCTAGTGATAAGAGCAAAGTGCCCACTACCCAACCTGTTTACCCTGTGGAGGTGCGCGAGGATGTGTGGTTCAAGGTAGCTGTGGATGTAATGGGGCCCATAGACTCTTTGGGTGGTGGTTTGAGATTCATTGTAGTGATGGTGGATTACACTTCTAGGTGGGTAGAGGCAACGGCCCTGTCCTCTGCAACGACAGAGAAGGTGGTAGAGTTCCTTTCAGCTGTGTTCGATAGGGAGGGCGTTCCTGCTGGAGTTGTCACGGACAATGGCTCGCAATTTATGTGAGGTGTGATGCAGGAGTTTTTCAGTAATCTAGGAATTCGCCACCATAGGGTGTCCCTGTATAATCCAGAAGCCAATGGGCTAGTGGAGTGCATGAACCGCTTTGTGAAGGGAGCCATACAATTGGCCCTCGCTAATGGCTTGCCGCGGTGCAATGTAGTTTCTGAAGCACTTACAGCTTACAGGCTGACCCCTTCTTCTCTTACAGGATTATCTCCGTTCGAGGCTAATGAGGGGCTGGAAGCCTGGCTCGAAACTGAGGGTTCCTGCTCTCGGTGGTGGTCAGTCACAAGTAGACATGCGTGAAGTTCTGGATAGGGTGCGTCGTAAACAGGCCTCGTTTTGGCAGGAGCAGTTAAGACTCAAGAAACCTCGGCATGTGGAGGTTGGGGATCAGGTTGTTGTGAGAAAACCGAGGTTTGTTGCTAAAGGTTTGAGTAAATACATGCAGCCACGTGTGGTGACCAAGACTGGACGTGGATATGTAAAGCTAGACGACGGTTCCAGATGGAGTTTGAGACGGATTGTTGTTGTGAAAAGGGGTGGTGTGGTCCTGGGTGACGGAAATTCCTCGGGTGCCAGTGGCACGTTATCTGGTGATAGTATTGACGCGTGTTCCGATGGTGACTTTCATGAGGTACTACCTCCTATTTCAGTTGACCTTGGTGGTGGTGGCTCTACGAAAGGGGTAAGAGCAGAAGGCATGGACGCAGAGAGTGTGGAATCAACAACCACGAGTCCAGTAGATTCTGCCGCGACTTCTGGTGGCAGGGAGGCAACAATACTGACTCCTAGTGTGTGTGACTTGGAGTTTGGAATGCTCAATACTAACCCGGCCAGGGAGAGGAGGTTGCCCTCCAAGTACAATGAGTTTGTTGTTGGTGCTATCGCACGCTAATCTTTCCTCCTTTCCTTTCCTTTTCTTTCCTTTCCTTTTCCCTTCCTTCTTGTTCCTTCATTCTTCTGGGTTGTGTTTGGCTTGTGTGCTGTTCTGTTGAATGTCTAAGGGGGGGAGAAGTGTTGTAAATAGCTTGTACCATGCTGGTGTGGAATTCTACCATGGTAGAATTCCACACTCCAAGTTCCAGGTTTGTTTACCTACGTGTGGGGGTTCTACTGGACAGTTGAAGGGAGTTGCTGTGGGAGCTGGAGCGCGGCTGGCTCCAGGTTGATCTAATAAATAAGTTACTGGCCCACTTCCCAGTGTACGTCTTGTTAATACACAATACACACATTCAGCCACTGTATCATGAGAAAGAACACAAGATGCCAAGTGCGATGTACACAGAAGACACTGCAGTATAGTTAAGCAGGTAAGAGTTAGGCGGGTGCCTCCTGCGTATATGTACAAAATGCTGACACAGGTCTAAATCCCGACCAAGCTGATTCAGTCCTTCGCTCTTCTGAGGGTCGGTCATGAACTGAGAACCATTAAATCGGGTAAAAATAATGGATTTAAACAGGAGCCATTGGCCCTCGTTATCCCGCTGCAGTATCCCGATTGCAGTGTATCGATTCTTTCCCGCCCTTCCAATCTATATGTATTGGTTGGTCCTCCCTCCCCTCATAACTCCAATTTTTCCTGCATCCTTTGCACTAGACCCCGAGTCCACTTAGGCTCTTCCTGCAATAACCCTTATTTTTTAAGATGTGTCCATGTTACCCTTTTGTAGTTTTTGGTAATGAAACCTTAAAATGCAACCAGTTCTGGCAGGATAATGTTTACGCTCCAAAATACTAATTGAAGAATGATCCCAAAGGTAATGTACTCGCTGATGCAAGGTACCTATGAAATAATGAGATAGAAGGGTCCTGAAGAAGACGTATTGAAGGACAGTACACCGAAACGTTCATTAGCACCCTGCATGGCATCCTAAATCAATCAAAATGCTCGGAACGCGGGTTGTATTCATCAAGAACAGCTCGTGCTCCGAGCATAGGGGAGCTGTCGCCCCCTGTGACATACATATTTAACCCTTGACCTATGGCTTCAACACAGTCTCAGCCCACAGCCATTTTTTACAAAAAAAACAGAAAAAATCTTTATGTCCAAAAACAACTTAACTTAGCTGAAATAGAACATGCTGCAGGGAGCAGAATTCCTCAGTTCCTGGAAACGGAGTGTCCAAGCCACACGACCATTTCCTGAAACGCCTCCTCTTCACAGCAAACATCAAAGCAGTAACCAAGGCACACAGACCACGGTCACTTTTGACATTCTTGGGGAAAATGCTGTTGGAAACTTGGCTGCATGTAGACAAAAATCCAGGCCATTCTACTTTCAGTCCACCAGATGGCAGTCCACCATGCAAAAAGCATCATTCCATGCCTGTTAATGATCTTGCTGAAAAGGGAAATAGCAAACAACGAAATTACTACTCAAAATGCAACAAGGTGGGCTACAAACATTTTTAAGTCTTGGCTTATTGAAAAAAAAAACATGAGCAGTAGATTTGAATATCTTCAAGAAGGTGAGTTAGCACACCTGCTGAAACTTCTTATGCTGAAGTACGCACATCCAATGGCACAGATTATCACCCTCAAAGCCTAATTTCAATCCATTCCGGGATGGATAGGCATTTAAACAGTTCACCCCACCCCCGCAACACTAAGGTAATGCACAATCCAGCTTTCCAAAGTGCAAAGAACATTTTCACTGCACTCATTAAAAGAAGCAGAGGAGAAGAAAAGGACACCTCAATTCCAAAGCAAAGCTTAACAAAGATGGATCTTATTCCCTCCCAAATCCAGAATCCCTGCAAATGAAAGTGTGGTTTGATATACAATTGCATCTTGCACCTAGAGGAAGAGAAGGATTCGGCAACTACCTCGCAATGCTTTCAGAATAATTACAAATGAAAATGTCCAACAGTATGACACACTAACGTCCAATGAAGCAACGAGAAACCACCCTTCACTAGCTGAACGGGACACATGTCAAAACAGAAGCTTCATGTTTGACAGCAAGGCAGCCCTGCCTGTCCAGTCACATCTTTAGACATGTATTTACAAAAGCGACCTCTTAATGCACCTTGCTTTTTCGTGTATGCACTAAAACTAAATGAAGATCAGTTACAAAAGACACCCACATGGTACTCAAACAAACTCCTCGGGAAAGATGTACTGGGTGTTCTGAGGAAGGAAATATCCCGAAAAGGCCATTTTGAGAACTACCTACACGAAACGTTGTATTCGAGCTACAACCGTGCAGCTTCTTGCAAATGCCGGATTGGAGACCATACAAATGACGTCTGTAACTGGGCACTGAGCTGATTACTCCATAAAAAACGATTGGTGGCCTCAACTTTCAGAACGAAATGCATGGTCTTCAATCCTTTCAGAAGCTGGATCACCGCCCAAAAATCCCCCTGGTTCCCAACATGCAACTAATTCTAGTATCCCCAACTTCCTGTCTAATGCTTCCATATTCCTACTTCCCTATCTCCAGTGACCCCCTCGCTGCGCTCGGGCCCTTAACTTGGGTGGTGGGCGGTTACCTACTGGATGGGCCCGCCACCTCGGGCATATCGACCTATGACCTACAATCCCTTGGGTCTTCGGGATATAGTCAACATTAATTTAGGACTAGAGACTCTGAGTTGTAGAAGGGAACTATTAAGAGTGATTCTTCAGTTGAATAATGTTACATTCGTCTATGTATGATATCTGTTGCACTTATATGTATGATGTTATATATGTATGTGTGTGTGTTTTATTCAATAATGGAACAACGTTTTTCTTGCTAAGTATGCACTAGCACCTTTGATGTGGATTGCTCAGGCATGCGCTAGCACCTTTGATGTGGATTGCTCAGGCATGCACTTGCACCTTTGATGTGGATTGCTCAGGCATGCACTAGCACCTTTGATGTGGATTGCTCAGGCATGCACTTGCACTTTGTTGTTGGGATACTTAAATGTGGCTGAAAGAATTGCTAATTGGTTGACTTGATGCTGTCCTTGTACCTCGCGGATTTCATTAACAACTGCTGTCTTAGTAAATGTTTTGCTGTGATGGCAATAATGTATGTCCTTGAGCAGGAACATTCATTTGCTATACTTCATGATAGCCCTCAGTTCCTGGCATAATGAGGACACTCGTAGTATAACATCATAGAATGTGGCAGCACTGGACCTGTTCCAACATGCTCCTAGAGTTCAGGTCTCCCGCATAAGACCTGCACTCCAGGACAAGCACCATCCCAGCTCAGAAGCTCATCTGGCACCAGCAGAACGTTGCCATTGTGTACCTTGTCCTCTTGGTTTGCAAAAGACTCTGAATTGTGGCTGTAGCTTTGCTAAAGTTGCCCTTACAGGTGCAACAATTGTGTTGGCCTGAATATGCTGCTACACAAAAAAGGTAGACAGCATGCCCGAAATAATTGGGGCATGACACTCGCTCGTCTCTTTTACAGGGATCCCAGGATTTTCTGCCTGAATACCAGCTGTAGGGCCAAATATCAGCAAAGGCGACTCCAGAGGGAACCTCATCGTGTTGGGCCTGACACAGCTGGTATGCCATAGTATGCCATGCAGCAATGCATCCCCTAATGTGCACTGTCACCATAAACACCTCATCTCATCTCATTCTAATATCAACCCTTGCCTGACCATACCTCCACCCACTCATCTTGGCTGGACTGGCCACATTTCACTAATATTCCATATGAATCCCCCAAAACTCCCCACATTGGACTGCACACACCATTCATTGCCACAATATCATTCACAGCCTTCCCAATCAAGTCACGACCATTACAGCATCACCGTACCTCCATCTTAATGCACAGGCATCGCTGACTACATCAACCACAATCTCAAGACCATATTTCACAGCTTCAAAGACTCCCACACATCTCACCACCACACAAAAGTTTCAGGTCGAAAACAAACTGCACACTGGACCCCAACCACAACAAATCTGAAGACAAAAAAAACACCTGCCGATCCAGCCCAAACCATGGGAACCTGACCACCATCAAACCTGTTTACATGGGCACTCAATCAAGGAAAGAGCTCTTTGAGGCAGTAAAACTTTTCAGCTACCCATTCCCATCTCCTGACATCCCACGCTCTAGTGGGATGTACACAAGCTTCAAACAGATCTTTATTTACAAAATCATCACCTTCTACCACAATACTGACATGCCCAACACAGACACACACAGTCCACTCCTATCACCCTAAAATCTCGTCCTGGCACAGGTTTGAACCGCTCATCAATAATTCCCTCCACTTCACCATAAATCCCTCAAACCAGCATCTTACATCAGTAACTTACTGCAGTCCACCATCAACAAGTCCTTCACCTCAGCTCCCCTCGCTTATCTCAGCATCATCTGTGCCATTCTCCACTCAGACCCAGTCTTCTGTTCCAAGAAAATTGCCCAAATCCTTCCCCTCCCTAGGAAACTCCACTGTTATGTTATGCTATGTTACTTTGCATTTATATAGCACCTTATGTACCATTGGTATGGTCTGAAGAAGCCGCTGGTAGATTGAACGCCCTTGGGAACCGGAGTTCAAGTCAGTAGAGAGAGAAAAAAGAGTCAAAAGGTGCGTGTGAGCACCGGATATGTGTGCAGCTGGCGTGGCATTCGTGTAATAGCTGCTTCTTAGCGGTAGGTGTGGTGGTTGAGAGATCAGGAGTATGTGTTCGCTCTGGCAGGATTTATCCAGACCGAAAGTGGCTGTGTTAGGCCTGAGGAGAATGCCTGGCTGGGTGGTGTGTAACCAGCAGTGTTTACTTAGAGTGATGGGGAGTATGCGGCAGATGTTGGCATGAGAACAGTTATACCGAAGGGTGTCATAGTATCTCTGTGTTCTAGTTGAGTGGTGGTGTAAAGAGGAGAGTAAGCCTGGTGATGTGATATGATGGGTTATATGCTCTTTCAAACATTCCCTGCACTCCAAACCATTCCATGCAAGTCACGCAATTCTATGCGCTCCAGTCCACCCCACGCACTCCAGTCCGCCCCACGCACTCCAGCACGCCACACACACTCCAATCCGCTCCACGCACTCCAGTCCGCCCCACGCCCTCCAGTCTGCCCCACGCACTCCAGTCCACCCCACGCACTCCAGTCCATCCCACGCACTCCAATCCGCTCCACGCACTCCAATCCGTTCCAAGCACTCCAATCTGTTTCCTGCATTCGAATCTGTTCTATTTACTTCGATCCGTTCCGTGTATTCTAAGTTGTTTTATGCATTCCATCGACATATTTCAACCGTACCCTCGTCATACTTCATCCGTTCCATCCACATACGTCGTCTGTTCCATCCACATACGTCACCCGTTCCATCCACATAAGTCACCCGTTTCATCCACTTAAGTCACCCGTTTCATCCATATACGTCACACGTTCCATCCATATACGTCATCTATTCTATTCACATACGTCATCCATTCTATTCACATATATCACTCGTTCTATCCATATACGTCACCCATTCCATCCACATACCTCACCCGTTCCGTCCACTCTACGCATTCAGCAGCTCTACGTACTCATCTGCTCTACGCAGTTATCCGCTCTATGCACTCTTTCGCTCTAGGCACTCATCCGCTCTATGCAACTCATCCGCTCTACGCAACTCATCCACTCTACGCAACTCATCTGCTCTAGGCACTCATCCGCTTTATGCTCTTGCACGCTCTATGCCCTCGCACGCTCTATGCACTCACCCGCTCTATGCACTCCCCCGCTCTATGCACTCACCCGCTCTATGCACTCACCCACTCTACGCAACTCATCTGCTCTAGGCACTCATCCGCTTTATGCTCTTGCACGCTCTATGCCCTCGCACGCTCTATGCACTCACCCGCTCTATGCACTCCCCCGCTCTATGCACTCACCCGCTCTATGCACTCACCCGCTCTACGCACTCGTCTGCACTATGAGTATCTAGACACAGGGGATACTAAGTAACCCCTCCAGCATTCTACTGTAAGATAGGGTGTGCTGAGTCTAGGAATCTAAAGAGACTAGTGAAGGCACCTTCACTCTACGTACTCCAGGAAACAGCAGCTCATCCCAGAGAAGGTATGCAAACCCCGGGAAAGCCCGAAAGGCTTCCCCTGTGTCACTGCACTGAGGGTGCTCTGTGACACAAATGAAAAGATGATGCCTATGGAGTTGGCTAGACTCCATAACCAAAAGGAATAAACACAGAAAACAAACAGAATTAAAAGTACAAAGTCCCAAAGTTAAGCAAAAGAGCTGGGGGTCTCTAAGGCAAAGAGGAACTAGCACATCTATGAGAAATCTTCCCAACACCCTACAGTAATTTTTCTTCAACAAACTCTTACTTTATACAAGACTTTTACTATCTATGGAGTTGTGTTATACTGCAATCATACTGTGATGTAGATCTGATGCCATTCTCGAGCTCCAGGGAGTTCAAGAACGGCGTCTGGAGTGTATTGCTGACGGTTAAGGAGAGTGCACCAACCTGGGGGCTCTCTACAATAAAGCTAGTGTTTTTTCTCTATAACTTTGCAAAGTTATTTCCCAGAGTTAGACACAACATCCACCTTGTCCCAATCAACATTCCTAACCCTCACTGCATCAAACCCTTCACTTTCCTTGGCCAAGTCTTGGAAAAGGTGGTATCAATCCAGTTAAAGGATCACATTAACTGGCACATCCTCCTTCAAACATACCAATAGGCAGCATTGAGCTGATCATCAATGACACAATCAATGATATGATAGGTTATTTATAACACGCTTAATACCCAGAAGTTTATAAGCGTGGACCCGGGGATTGCACCTGTGTTGCTCCGCCTCATCTTGCTTCCAAGGCGAGCATGTTGCCCCTGAGCTATCCTCCCGAGAATGATGATGCCCTAAGTATCTTTGACAAGTGACCCCTGTCTCCTGGACTTCCTTGATCTCTCAGAACCCTTCAACATGGACAATCAGAAGGCCCTGTGCACCAAGGTTCCTTAAGTATAGGCATCACGCTACTCAGCTGGTTTTCCTCTTTCCCTTCAAACAAGCTGAGACCTTTTAAACAAGGGCTGCTTCCCACTCCATCAATTTTAAGCCACAGTGCAACCACAGAACAGTAAAAACCATATGCAAAATAGTACTGGCCTCAGCTAGCTGTTTGGGGTGGGTGCCCCTTTTAGGTTGGATTGATACTGACCTGTGTATGTTTTCCCCCTCTGTGATTACACTGCAGGCTTTAAAACAGTGAATTGGCAGGCTGCCAAGAGCAAGTGAGAATGTTTGCCAGTAGTTAGGGTGGATTCAAAGCTTTCCATCACTCTTTAGTGTAGCAAAACCAGGCTCAGATGAAGATATTTGGGGGCCCATTTCAACATGACGGTTGTGCCCCCCCTTGCTTAGAGCAAAACAAGTCTGAGGCACCCCTGGGGTACATACATTACAATGAAAACAAAGATACGTTTAATAGCTGCTGATTATATCGAGATGGCCAGCCAGCAGGGAGCGTACACCCTAAATGCCCACTGAAAAGCTATACATCATTGTTTGTCAGCAAAGAGCTGATGTGGATGAACCAGTGTTAAAAGGCAATGAGGTGATAACACTTCTGTATACCCCGAGGGAAGTGATGGTCTGTAGTGCTCCAGCAAATGCAGCTTGTAAGGGGAGTGGTGCAAAGCTCACATGCAAAGCTCCAGAAAGAAATATATAAAGGAATATATTGCCATGTTATAAGATTGCTGCCTGGCAACATGGGGACAGTTTCTGAGGGTCCCCTGAGGCTCGAGACCCCTTATATTCTCGGTTTGTATACATCGTAGGACATGAAAACACATTTCCCGATTTCTCTTGTTCATTTGCAACAGACTAGCGCCAATCTGTGGTGTGAATGCTTATCTCGCATTGAGCAGGATACTGGACAAAAGACACATTTTTGAATCCCTCAGACACTCAAATGCATGCAATCCCCTCTGTGCTATTTTAGTTGCTTTAGAAGGATAGTCTAATTGGGCAGAAAATCTGGTTTCTATGCTAAAACTACGCCACCTTCAAAGGAGTGTAAAAGCCACCAGGCATTAACGTGCATAGCAGAGGGTATTTACATGCATTCCTTTGGGATCCGCCAGTATTGATCGGGTGCTAAAAGTTGGTGAATTCTATAGGAATCCATTGCAATAATTCCAGCATCAACATCACCTGTTTGTGTCAATCAGAGGTCGAAGTGGGCAGGAACTAATCGGCACAATACTCCTCTACTTTCTAGAAAAATCCACCATTGTTCCTCAACGCGGTGTTCCTGGAAACCAGGGAAGGGCACTTTTGTATTTCACATGCCACTTCCCCTTACTGAGGACTGAAACCTGTGCCCTGCTCGGAAAGTGCGAGTGTCACATCTTACTCAGCTATCTTGCTGGTACTGGTTTGCTTTTGTTTTATGGGGCAGAACGCCCATTCCCAAGCAGTCACATAGCTCTGCACTGCGTTTGTCTACTGCAGTTAGGCCAGGCGCACATCGCCAAAATGGGAGCTGAGGGGCAGGGCTTCCGTGCTGAGCCTTTAACAGTTCAAGGGATCAGGTACAAGCCCCCCCTGAGACACACTGGCTGAGTCCCTGGCTCTGCAGTCAGTGCCGAAATCAACTTGACAATACGTTTGTTTTGTCATCAGCAGCATAGTCTTTCTTATGCATGATGGTGAATTTCCAACTGGAATACCACCAAGTTGCCTTGCAAATCGGCGACAGTTAAAGCGAGCAACACAATAACGCACCCTTTGAAAATGTGTTCATACCCATAATGTCTAATAGCTTGATATGCTAAAAAGTAAAGTTTGCTTTGATGTCCTTAGTTGAAATGTTCCTAAAACCATACCTAACAACACGCTGGAGGTTTGTGACAAATCTCCAAACTATTTTATTGTGTGTCTTAAAGCGCTGAAAATTAAGTGGGTAAATAGATATTTTGCCCTTTGCATCCTAAAGTTTTCCATTCAGGATGTGGAAAATAGAGGTACACTGATATTATTTTGGCACAACATGCTGCTATAAGGATTTACATGTTGTCATGATGCTTTATAATGCAAGTGGTGTATTTTGCAAGTAAATACTATAGGACAGTATTATTGTAGGCCTTGACAACCAAAACTTAAATATTTGTTCAAAGTAAAGCGTGGAAGAAGGTAGCCGTGCCTAAATTGCAGAGTGGGTTAAAATCCCTGCTTGACTGTTTAGCGTAAGTGTGTGATCCCGGGCAAATAATGTAATCTCACCATCACTTCAACTGCAAAAATTGGAGTGCTTATAAGTGATCATGTTTACACCCTTACAATAGGACAGTTTTAATAAGTGTAGGGACACATTGGTGTGCTCTGGTGCTTCTCTGCTCTGCTAGTGACTCCAATAATGTCACATAGAATTGCATTATTGCTGCACTGGCCCTCCCCCAGTATCATATCACTTGATTTGACAGGCAGACATAGTTTCACCAGCCAGTCAGCGCACCACAGATTCTAGTATAGCGGACTAACTGTGGTTGAACCAACATTACATTTTCTTCCCTGTTGCTCCCAGCCACTGAAGTTGCTTGGGCCGTCCAGAGTACTGCCCCACACTCTACTATGTCCTGTTATGCTGTGATATTGAGTGTTTCAATGCACACCATCTGCCATGTTCACACTTTCTAGGAGCTTCGGAATCTGCAAGTAATAGGGTAGGTGGCTAATGCAGTAGCAGAGGGATCAGGCCAAGATTGCTTTGTTACAACACTGATGTGTGCAGATCTTAAAAGATATGGCTCTGTGCGGTGAACATTTTAGATATTTTGTCAGCTGTGTGGAGCAGTTATTAAGTGCTTTTCATGTAGCTAAGGTACTTGTTTGTGTGATTGACAGAAAATTGAAGCATTTTGCTTCTTGTTTTTCCCACCAACTCACCAGAGAGCCACAGACCAAAGGAGGGATGGACTCCAACTAGCAAGGGAGCCAAGGGAGCAAAGGGAGCCAAGGACCAGAGGAAAGTTCACCAGAGCAGCCAAGGACCAGAGGGCAAACTGACCAGAGAGGTTCACTTTTACCTTAATTTTACTTCATTATATTGGCTGTAAGCCAAAACTATTGAACTAGAGTACAATTAGGAGCATAGCTCCCAACCTTTTGTGCCACCAAGTCAGGTGAAAACATCTGATTTTCTTTTTGGAGGGCGAGAGCCCATAGAAGTGAATTATATGATATGGCATTTATAACGTGCCTATAGACAAGTGTGTCCAGGTGCAACAAGGCAAGTGAGGGGAAACAGAGGGAGGACAAAAAACACCAATCTTACTCAGCCTAGTGACACTGAGATTTTCGCAAGTGCAGGGAAGCGGAGAGGCGAGAAGTGCCGAGGTGGAGGGGGCGGTGGGACAATGGACAAGTGCAGGACAAGGAATCAACGCAACAAGTAGTGCAGCCAACAGGTGGCAAGTTTGGGTATTAGAAGTGCAGGCAACAAGGAGGCAGTGTGGGTATGCAGCTGGATGGGCAGGGGACCTGAGCCCGAATTTAGAGCGTAGCCAGCTGACCAGTGCATGTATCAGACAGGAGATCAGCAGGGGAGAGGAAGAGAGAAGGCAGAAGCAAAGAGGTAGTTCTTGAGGCGCTTCCGGAGGAATAGATGGTTCTGCTCAAGTTTGAGGGAGGCAGGGAGGCTTTTCCAGCAGGAGGCACCAGCCAAAGAAAGAGATCTACCACCAACTCGTTGCTTGGAGAAGCGACTGACCCTCAGGGAGTTGGAGGTGGAGGAGCGAAGAGCTCAAGTAGGAAGATATTTCTGTAAGAGAGAGTTGGAGGTATTGCAGTCCCTGGCCCCAGAAAGCCTTGTGGACAATGCAGAGGGTCTTGTACTTGAACCTTGCCACAACTGGAAGCCAATGGAGAGATTTCAGAGCTGGAGAGATATGATCCCTGGTCAAGGACCAGTCTTGCAGTCCTGTTCTGGATGAGCTGTAGAGGACAGAGAGTAGAGGCAGGAAGATTTAGAAAGAGGCTGTTGCAGTAGTTCAGCCTAGAGAGAACCAGTGCTCTGGAGACAGTGAGCTTCTGGGGGAAAGTGAAGAAAGGAAGAATACCTCTGAGGAGGTGCAGATGGTAGTTAGACTTCTTAGAGAAGTCAGAGATGTAAGGACAGAAGCAGAGTGTGGAGTCAAAGATGACTCCAAGGTTCTTAGCCTCACAGGTGGGATCAGGAAGAGGGTCCAGAGTAGGCAGCCAGAGAGTGACAGGAAAGGAAGGTGCTGGTGAGCGATGAGGAGGATCTCCATCTTTCTGGCATTAAGATCATTGGCTGCACACCACTCCTGATTGTGGACAGACACTCAGGAATGAGAGAGGGAGGAGAGGCGCCTGAAGGGGGCCTGAAAGCGAGCTGAGTGTCATCCGCATAGCACTGAAAGTTGGAGCGGAGAGCAGCTATGCAGTGGGTGAGAGGGGCCAGGTATTGTTTGAACAGACTGTGGAACACCACAGGTAGAGTGAGAGATAGAGGAGAGGAAGGACCCAAGTTGGACCTGGGAGGGTCAGTCAGAGCGAAAGGAGGTCAGCAAGGCCAGGGCCTGATCAGTGATACCCAGGTTATCATGGAGCCGGTTGAGCAGGATGGCATGGTTATGGAATGAGCATATGAGGGAGTGAATTGCTTAATTCCAGTTGTAAAAGGCTTCTGGCGTAATAAAAAAGCTTCAACCAATTGTGCCTTCAGCCACTTGATTTAGATCTGTTCGATGCACTGAAATCCTTTTAAAAACAAGCAATCACAAAGCCAACAGTTTTGGGTTGTGGTATTAGAAAGGAATTTGCCAGTGAATGCCATCATATTTTTCAGCCGTTGCCATCTTCTCGCAAGGTAATACCATTATATCAGTGCCTATTCCATACTTGCACAAAAGCCCAAACTGTCGGCTTTGCCAGTGCTTGTCTGTTATTCCAAGCAATGTCTAGTCTAGCCACAAAGCAACAAGAGACATTGTAGATGGCAAACCAATGGCCAAACCCCATCCAGGACACAGTCCTACTGTCCCCCATCTCCCACCATCCCACTCCCTCCTTTTCGGATGAAGAATACCACTTGTTCCTTTTTTTCATTTCCACCACTGTTCTGAATACAGCACTTTTAACATGAATAAACAACTTTCCTGGCACAGGAGGCAGCGCTGACTCTACTTCAACTTGCCTCCTCACTTGCAAACTGTTTTTATTCGAAGAAGGTGTGGTTTTGCAATCTAATGTGAGCTTTGCATGAAATTTAAAAGCATTGTGACGTGCATCAGGAGTGACAGTGCTGACAGGCGGGTGCAGGTCAGAAGCACCCGGGTCTTGAGTGATGATCTTCTTCAATGGGTTTGGGGATATGTTATGAAATGCAGAGAACCCTTGGTCTGATCCCTTAAAGTGCTTTGTGGAAACCTCAGTTACGTAAAGCATTTGATAATATGATAGGATACATTATTTACAACGCGCTTAATACCCAGAGGTTTCTAAGCGCGGACCCAGGGAATGCATGTTGCACCTGAGCTATCCTCCCGAGACATTTCATTGATAGCACCTGCATTCATATGCATACATTTTTAGGCAATTGAAATCGGGGTGTGGGATTAGTACTTACATGCCAGGAGAGTGATTGGAACGGTATGGGGGACAGGCAACAGCTCATTCTCACAGGAGTGCTTAAGTGGGTGTTTACAGACTTAAATGAGTGAGTTAACTGCTTGTAACATTGAAGCCACACTAGAATAGTCTCATTACAATGCGTAAAGAAGTGAGATGCCCCTACACATATAGCTTTGCCACTCCCCCACCATCTCCGAATTTAGCGCCTCTCACAACATTTGAAGGGTTAGCCCTCACCTACATTTTAGCCTAGGTGCACCCCTGAATGTGAGGACTTGCATCTTGTTAGGTAGAGAGGTCAGGGAAGCCTTTAAAGTTTTACTGTGTTTGTGCAGAAAAAGTACTTGAACAAACGCAGTAAAACTTTAAAGCGGCTACTTTCAAGAAAGACTTCCATCGCCTCTCTGCATATTGCGCTTTAAAATGTACTATTTGATAGTTGGTCCCAACACCAGACCATGGGGGGTAGAACAGTAGAACAGTGGGGGTGGAGCCTGTTGTTATGACGTGGCCCCTCCCATCACCACTTAGCCCTCCCACCCAAATGTAGGTTTTGTTTCGTCCCTGAGTTAGGCATTAGTTTAATGTGAAATTGCTGTAAGCACAGCTGTGTATGCAGGTTAAGCGGTGAGGGGTTGGCTATAGTCCTTGGCATATCCCTTAAGAGGTTCAAATGTGGGTGATTAGAAAAGGAAGGGTGCTTATTACTGCCCGCTGTGGAGGACAATGACTGAAACTAATGGTGGTCGTTTAAGATGCATTTTCTTCAGCTCTGGTTCTTTCAAATATACTTGTAAAGTTGTAAAACACGGTGTTGGGGGTGGAGTGGAGGAAAGACTGGATCCAGGTGTGGGGTGTGTATAGGAGAGAGGAGGGAGAGGGTATGGGGTTGGTGGGGCCGTAAGCCGTGGGCACAGCGGAAAGATGTTCCACCACTTTTATTTTTACATTTTGACTGTTTGTTGTAACGTAGGTATGCAGTGATTATCACGAATCACGAAATAACTAATCCAATTACAACAAATCGAAAATAGCAAATTCCAAAATAAAGAATTTGGAAAAAAAACGAAAAAGGGGGTTGGGAGTGGGAATGGTTGTTTTGGGGGTGGAGGAAAAGTATTAGGAACAAAAAAGGGGGGTTGGGTGGTACCTGCCCAAAAACAACGAAAAAGGAATCCGTTATTTTGGAATTCATTATTATGATATTAGTTATAATGGGATTAGTTATTTTGGATTTGATAAAATCACATGTAACCGTAACGCAGGGGGATTTGTATGGCGCAGCGAGTGGTGATGGTAGAAGCTGTAATTCTATGTTCCATACAAATCATTACCTATCTGCCAGGAATTAAAAGCTTAACATGTTTAATCCTGCTTTTTACTCATGATGGAATAATGCACCTGTATCTGCAAGCATGTGTGTGTTTGTGAAATTCCCTCTTCAGGTCGACGTCACTTGTCCGGAAATGGCCGCCATCTCAGCCAGTGACATAAATACTCTGCACACATTGGTTAAATAACACTGCCCTGCTAGTCAAAGCAGGAAGTAGATGGAGAATTATCTGTTTCAGGGCCGGTGCAAATCGACAGGTTTCTAAACATAGTTTCTCTCTGATTCTGTTTTGCTGCAGGAGCTGTGAACTCCCAAGCACAAGATGACAGAAGGGTGGGAGGCTCCATGAAATGGACGACTCAGCAGCCAGTGGCAGACACGGAGGCCTCTGCCTGGACTTTCACAAGAGGGTGGTATCTCTTGCTGTTTAATTAACACTCACCAAAGAAGATTTCTGGAGTCCCTGCCCTAGAGAAAACTTTTCTTCTCAACATAGGTTTCATTTGGCCGGCATTGCCTCTCAGGACCGCACACAGAGGCTGGCATGTCTTCCATGGGGCAGTCCAGTGTTCCAGTCGATGAGCTGTATTGTCCGGTCTGCTACAGCGAGTATGAGTTGACCACCAGACAGCCAAAGGTTTTGCCCTGCCTTCACACCTTCTGCGCGGAATGCCTCAGGAACCCCTTTCTATGGCCTGCAGGCAAAATCCTGTGCCCCCTCTGCAGGACCCAGTCGGAGAGCAGTGGAACTCTGAACACCAGGATCCTGGACATCCTCCAGAATGGATCCCAGCAGGAGTTGGGAGACCTTCCCCAGGAGAGCGGGCCAGGTCTGCAGCCAGAAGCATGTCCGCTCTGCGCCCTCTACCTGGATGAGTGTGACCCAATGCCCAGGATGTTGGAGTGTGCTCACGTCTTCTGTGGTGACTGCATACTGGACATGCTTGCCACATCTCCCGGGCACGTGGTAAAGTTTCTCTACTGCCCACTCTGTAGCAGCCAATCAGTGGCATTCATCCAGGCGAATGATCCGTTGGTCTTCAGTGGACTAGCTCTGGCTCCACATGGCTCAAGAGGGCGGCCCCTCCCCAAACACATGTTGAGCGGCCATGAAGGCAGGAGACTTTCAGAGCACAATCCTAATGTCCACGCACCGGATCCAACTCCCAATGCGTCGCAGCGAGTCCAAAGTGTGGGGGGTGAGGAGAGGAGGTTGCTGGGAGGATGTTGGGATGGCTTTCTGTGTACTTTGTTGTAGAGGCATTGAATGCCATGCATTCCAGGAAGATGTATCTTGTGTTGCTGAAGATCCTGTACCTTTTTGTTGACAGCCAGTTGTGCAGACCCAACTCATGGACCGACCATGCCGCTTCCCTGCAGTCCTTTGCGATGCACACTGCTCCGACATGCGGTCAACTCCACCCCAGACATCCACAAGCTTGACCTGGGACTTACTGTGCTCTGATGTGCGACCATCTTTAAACCAGTCCTACCAGCCTTTTGGATGCACTCGACAGACATGTGGGTAATCCTCACACAGCCTCCTGGATATTCAGAGGTGACAATGGCATTTCAGTAACTCTCCCTCAACTGACTCCATGTTGATAAAAGCATGCAACTGACTCTGACCCGGGCCCAGCAGGCACTCATAGGGAAATCCAACTGCCCATGGCATGTATCTCTTTCCCCAGTCATTCTACGGTGCGTCAGACATCACTATCCTGAAGAATACCCTATATTGGCAAGGGAATAAATACATGGAGCTTGTGCATGAAAACGACATGCAGGAATGCATACACTTTGTGTCTCCTGCACACGCTGGATGAGAGATGCATTGCTCTTTGCTTCGCTCACATGAGTTTCTTAACTTGGAGAAGACATGTCTTAAAAGTGTAACATTGAATCCTGCATCTCACAGAGGAATCTTACACTACAAATGCGCTTTCAATCCCCACTTCCCTCCCAAATCTATCGCCCCCTTCTGCTAGAGACCCCTGTACTTATATAAATCCGATATCTGGACTATGTTTCCTTGGTTTAAAAAAACCGAGTAAAAACCTGGTTATTCAACCAATTCTAGTTGAACCGCACACTTCCACCCTCCGTAGGCCCAGATAGTTGCCTCCCTAGGGTAGACCATTACTAGCAACTATAAACAGTGAAAGTGACCATGCAATGTATTAACCTATGTAATGTTCTGTACCAGTGTCTTATTGTATGTAATTGGAATACCGTTGAACATTTTTTGTAAGATGTCTGTAACAACGCTGTGACACCCGAGGGTTTGGGCGTTTATCAGATGTAATAAATAAATAAATAAAACCGTCTTTTCATGCATCACCAACCTGGCACATCTATAGGTAGAATGCCATGCTTTGTATGTCTGCTGCCCTTTTGCCTCGAGGGTCAAGCCATGGTATATAAATACCACCAATAAAAGAAAAAAACACAAAAAATGCAAGTCACTGGGCAGCGAACACTCAAAACTCTCAAACATTTCCAAGTGGAAAATTGTGTCTTGTATATTTTCAAGTGAGCCATAATGAGCCATCGCTGTGTAATTGTTCCACTCCTTTGTGCAATTGTTCTTACAGCGACAATATGTTTCTTAAGAATTTAGAGAAGCTTTATCTTCATGTTTTTTTCTTTTTTACAATTGAGTTGCTTGTTAGTCTCCTTGAAGCTATTTCTATCACACGGGGCGCGGCAGGAATAGGAAGACAGCAAAGCAATTCGTTGCTGCCTGTTGAATGCGGCGTTCTTCTGACGCACAAGCCAGGGAGCGTGGGGTGAGAAGGACGGAATACGTACGCTTCACGAAGGCTACAGAAATGTCTAGAGGGACGGGGTCCTCCCAAGTATACATAACAGATAATGGCAGTGCCACAGCACAACGACTTTGAAAAAATAAAGCTTTTAACCCCGTAACTGCTGGGCTATTATGCATGTCTTTGAATGGCAAGTTTATTTCTCTACTGGAAGGCATGCCAGAGAGCATGTTTAGGAGCGTTACAACAAAAGCCAAAGAAAAGGGGAATATTCTCAATCTCAAGATGCGCAACACCCGACCACCAAACGAGATGGGTACAGCTCCTCACACCCATCCTTCTAACTGTCATCCTCATCTACTGACCACCCGAACCACATATCCAGGAGAGCCTGCTTCAACCCTCACCTTGATCAAAGTCAGGGTCAGGGCTGGGCTGGGGCCGACTGCGTTTGTCTGGTGGTGCGGAAAGGGGTCTCTCGTGTGCAGGGGAGCAAGGGGTGAAGCAGCCCCGTCTCCAGGTCTCCGGATCCCACCCTCCACGCAGACAGGAACAGGAACTTACCCAGCTTCTCCTGCATGCAGGGCAGGAGCCGGAGGCCTGGATACTGAGCATCACAGAGGACCCAACGTGAGAAACAGGTAAGAAAGTGTTCTTGTTGTGTCTGCGTGTGTGTGAGTGTGTGTGTATGCGTGCAATGTTTGTATGCATGTATGATACCTGCGAGCATGTGAATGGTGTGTATGCATGGCTGTGAGTACGTGTATCATTGTGTGAATTAAAATGCAGTGTGAGTGAAACTTCTTAGTGGGTTCTCGTGTAAAGAATGCAGTGTGAATGTGAGAGAAGGTGTATGGGTGAGTGAGTGGTGTGTGAATGGTTATGAATTAGTTTGTGTTTGTTAATGTTCTGGGTGGGTGCCCAGGGGGCGAATGCAGTGTGAATGTTATGGGTGCCTTTGTGAGTGACTGTGAAAGAAGGTGCATGGGTGAGTGACTGGTGGGTGAATGGGTTTGAATGTGATTGTGTGTCAATGTTCTGGTTGGGTGATCGTCTGGAGAGTGCAGTGTGGGTTAATGGGAGAGAAGGTGTTTGGGTGAGTGACTGGTGGGTGAATGGCTATGAAAATGATTATGTGTGCGTGCAAGGCGCAGGGTGGCCCAGGGAGCACTGGAACAATGTTGTCATTTCCTCAAAGTGACATGGCATATTTTACTGGCATTTGTGGGCAAAGCCAACTTGGTGAGTGTTAGTTGTGGCTAAAATGGCATTTTATTGATGCTAATCTAGCCATTGCTTACTGTGGCATGGTATCTTTTACTGGGCATGTATGATAAAGCAAGCATTTTATGTATGTATTTATTGGTCACTTATTAGGTGCTTATGCAATTAGCAAAATGATTTCAAAGGGTGGGGACAGGGGAAGGTAGACAATGAATTACAGCAAGGATAAATAATTGCATTAATAGTACAAACAAATAATGAGAATAAAGGCAAGGGGAGACAAACCTACTATGCCTTTTGAGTGTTCAGAACGTGGAAGTGCAGA